>NC_090833.1:6013750-6614375 GCF_028021215.1 Eschrichtius robustus | reverse complement strand
ACCCCATGCTGGGCTCCCAGATGGCCAAGGAGCCGTAGTGTCCTCTTGCTGGAAGCATCCCAGGCCCTGCCAAGGAGGGACTGTGCCACCCATCTCCTTGGTTCTTACCCCAAACCTCCACAGTGCCTGAGGAAGGTGCCACTTTTCCAGGGACACCACTGTGCAGAGCCTGACCCATAGCTGACCCAGGCCGGAGGGCTCTGGGCTGTGCTGTGATTGGGGGGCTGGGGCTGGGAAGGGACCCCAGCCTTTGGGAATCTCGTATTTCCGAGAGACATCGAGGTCTTATTGGAAGGCCAGCCTCTCCTGCAGAGCCGGCTGCCCTGCCACCTCACCCCGAGGCGAGGAGAGTGTCAGGGCTCGAAGTGGGAAATTGCTGGAGACAAGAAGTAAAAACGAACTACTCTGGTTTCACCGGGAAGGAAAAAAGAAAAGGCAAAGATCTAAAGCGGCTGAAAGTGGGTTCATTATTTAAAGAAAATTATTGCTGTTGCAGCGGATTCAAGTTGGGGGCAGATCAGAGCTCCAAGGGGGGAAAATGGGGAAGGCTTCCCTCCATCCTTCTTTCCACAAATATTTGTTGAGCATCTACTCCATACCAGAGCGAGGGCTGGATCCTGGGGTCCCATCAGGAAACAAGGGGGTGTGGTCTCCCTGCTATGAAGGAGGTAAGAACAGATAATGGGGCCCCCTACCTGGTCTGGAGGTTCAGAGGAGGCTTCCTGGAGGAAGTGGATTTTCAGAAGGGACCTAAAGGGATGAGTGAAGTTAGCCAGAAGAAGAGGTTGGGAAGGGTGCTCCAGGTGGAGGGAACAGCAGATGCAGAGGCTCAGAGGTGAGAAGGAGATTGGCTGTTCCAGGAGCAGAGGGGGTGAGAGGGAGCCCGGTGGAGAGGGCCAATGAGCAAGGCCTACTTCAAGATTTGCAATTTTTGTGTTAGGCGGGGTGGGAATGCTTTCTGTGCACCTGTGGGCGTTTGGCGTATCCAGAGCACCCAGGCCCTCCCCGGTAGCGCCCTTGTGGAGTGGGTGTTCTCTGTCCTGTGGGACGTGAATGGCTGACTTGGGAACAGCTCTTGTGTCCTGGCTGCTCAGAGCCTCCTGGGGTGCCCCATCTCCAAAGGAGCCGATCACAAGCCCTAACTGTCCGCTCCGGCCCAGCTGCTGTGAGATCTGACATCCCAAGTCAGAGAGCGGTGGGTCCAGGAGCCGTGCAGAACCCGAGGCAGGGCGGGACCCCATGCCCAACATGGGGCTCGCCGATCCATCTGTGGGACGGCTCTACCCAAGACATGGACCCAACACTAGGGCTTTGTGCCATAGGTGCACAACCACTCTGAGATGGCAGTTTCCTTAGCAGACCCATTAGCAAGATGAAGACGGTCGCCCCGGCTGTCTGACTGCAAATCCTGCCTCCCGGGGGGAGTGGAGGGAGTTTGGGGTGCTTGCGGCTGAGTCGGGGGCTGGGTGACTGGGGTGACTGGGTGGCATCGGAGTGTGTTCAGCTTCATCACTGTCAACAACTGTCCCAACAGTCAGGACCATTTATTGTGCACCTACTACGTGCTCAACCCTCTGCGTAAATCATCTCATTAATTCCTCCCAGATACTCTAGGAGGTAGGCAGTCTTATGGCCCCATTTTCCAGATGAGGAAGCTGAGGCCCAGAAAGGTGGGCTATGTATGGAGGACACGGGGGCTCCAGGCCTTAGGCCCTTGTTTTTGGCGTGTTCCCCACCCCTGCTGGCCCCGGAGCCCCTGGCTGTGCTCACTCTGACCTCGCCCAGCCTCTCTGGGTTTGTTTAGAAAGGGATGGGTGAGAGAGGTGATAACGCGGGGCACAGGGTTGCCGGACAGAAACCAGAGCTGCTCCTTGACCCTGGCAGGCAGGCCAGGATCCTGGGACAGGGACGGCCCCCATTGTTCCCATGCAGCTCAATGGTGACACAGGCATAGACACAGGCATAGCTGGCTCCAGAGTCCCAGTGGGTCCCCCACCTTCTCAGGGGCAGGATGTGCTGCCGGTGGGGACCCAGCTTAGCTGTGGGATTCCAGCTCCGTCCTCACCCCCACTTCCTGGATGATCTTGAGAAAGTGTCTTGTCTCTCTGAGCCTCAAATTCCTCATCTGCAGAATGGGCACATCACTAGTACCTGAGGCCTGGGTTGTTTAGAGGAGTTGATAAAGTCAAGCAGATAGGGGCTCAGCTCTAGGCCCACCTGACCTCAGGTAGGTGCACAGTAAACACCAATTTGTTTTCTCTTTCACTCTCCCTGACACTTGGGAGGAGAAGGCAGATGCACATTTTAGGACTGTCAAGCCCCTTTCACAGATGGAAAAAACAAGGAGGGAAAAGTTTCTCATGGTCCCACAGGAAGAGGAGCTGAGATTAGGAACAGAGTTCTTGGCCCCAGAAGCTGACCCCAGTGGCCTTTGCTGGTTCCTAACTATGCTTTCCAAAAAGGAGACAAGTTATCCAACACACACGCAGGACCAAGACCCCTCTGCCCCTGCCCAGCCCTGCCTGGTGACCTAGGGTGCCCTCTGGGTGAGTTTGCTGCAGCCCCAGCCTAGCTGGAACTGACCCCTGCTCCCGTGTGGCATGAGTATCTTGCTTTATTTTCCATGGTATAAATTATAACCATGTATAATTTCATGACAAATACCGTCTATAAAACACAACACAACTATTTTTATAATGTGGCGTTTGAGGTTAAAAATTCAAATTAGAGATTAATTGCAACTTCTAGAAGGTCTGTGGATAAGATGGATTGGGGAGGAAGGCTGAGATATTCAGATATGCTCCCTCAGGGGTTACAGATGGGTTCTCACCACATGTCTAGGACATGCACATGCATACACACACACACACACACACACACACACACACACGCTTGCACTCAACTGATCTCTGGCTTGAGCAAAGCTGGTTTAGACACGGTGTTTGCACTCGTAGGAAAGCTGATCTCGATGCTGGCTCCTTTCTCGGCCCAGGACTCTGATGTCCAAGCGTCCATCAGAAGCAGGTTACATGATAATCAAACAGCCCTGGGGTTTGTGGAGGCGGATGGCAGGGGGAAATTCACAGAACTTGGGGCGCCAAGAAAAGAAGCGAATGTATCGGGTTAACCTCCATTGGGTGCCAGCTCTCAGATTCTCCCTAAACCCTCCCCTTCCTCCACCCCGTAAAACCAAAACCAGATGGAAATCTAAGTGAATAGTGGGTCTGCGGACAGGGCAGACAGCGTGGGATGGAGCCCTGATCAGAGAGGAGGCAGACAAGCTGGGTGAGCCCCATTCCAAGGAGGCCAGGGGCGGAGTGTGTCCCCTTTGGCACCCACGGGCCAGATCTCAGCCCCCACAGAAGAACGTCGGGGCTCTGGAGAGCTCTGAGGCAGCTTCTTGGGCTCTGTGGGGATGGTGGCGAATGTTCGCTGCTTTCTTCAAACCAGAACAACAGCAGAGGCTGGGAGAGTGGGTCTGCCCTCTGCACTGCAGATTTTCCTCTCCCCACCTTCCCATGGGTCCTGGCAGAAGGGCAGCAGCTCTAGGGAGTCAGTAGCCAAGGGTGGGAGTCCAGTGGCCTCCTAATGCTCCCAAGGGCCCCAGGGAGAGGGGGTCCAGAGTGAGGCCAGCGAGTCCGACCGACCCCAGCTGGCTCCCGGGGGCCAGGGGCTTCCCCCTTCTGAGCCTCAGTTTCTTCATCTGTAAAGTGGGGATAATGGCGAGTGAATTGTGAGGGTGCAGATAGGCAGCAGTACTTTCACATAGTAGTGGCACAAGGCCAGCCGCTGCTGTTATCATTACTGCCATTGCTATTATTAGCAACTCACAGGCGGGTCCCTGCGAGAGGGCAGGCCGAGGACCCAGGCACACCCCTGGCAGCTGCTGGTCCCCAGGGTCCCTCATCTCCCCAGCATGAGGATGGGAACTGTCCCAACCCAAACTAGCTCCACATTAAGGCAACAGCTCTCCTGCTGCCTCCACCCCCAGCCCCACCCTGGGGCGGGCAGCGTGAGTGGGGCTTGTTTATTCCCGTTGCCTGTTGGCATGTTCAGGGTGAGATGGAGGGGAGGGGTGCAGACAGCGTCTCCACCCCTCTCTCAGCAGCAGCTGTGTCCATCCTGGAGGACTGCTCGGGTGTCTTCAGCGCTACCCAGTCTTGGACACAGCAGACAAAGAGAAGCCTCTGTCACTAGAGCAGCGTCAGGAAGAGCCCAGGGGAGGGGCTTCCAGCTCCATCGTGGGGACCTCAGACCATTGCCTCCATCCCTCCCCCCCCACTCCTCCCGGCTGTCCCGGTGCCTGCCACGCCACCTTTAATGTCACTTCTTTGGTTGAACTCCCTGTCCACAGGGAGCCCTTGCCAGGACCCCCTTCATAGCAGTAACACATCCTCTCACTGAAGAGGCCCCCACTGATCCCAGGGTGTACATGCTAACCCCTCATCTTTACAAAAGGCTATCAAAATGTCCATTTTAGGGACTCCCCTGGCAGTCCAGTGGTTAAGACTCCCCGCTTCCACTGCAGGGGGCACAGGTGTGACCCCTGGTCGGGGAACTAAGATCCTGCATGCCACGTGGTGGCACAAAAAAAAAAAATCCATCTTACGGGTGAGAAACAGAGGCTCCTCCACTCAACATGTATTTCCTGAGCTCGTACTATGTGCGGGCACTGGGCAGACATCCACCCATCACCCCTTAGGAGCTTCCAAGTAACAGGAGACAGGCAATTAACTGATAATTGCAGTACTGGTAAATTCCAAGTTGAGAAGCACAGGGCCTCTGGGGCTCAGAGACAGGAGTCACCATCCCAAGGCTGCACAGCCGCCAGCACCTGGCAGGGGTGGGATCAGACCCCAGAGCCCTTCAATCCTAACTGTCCCCATGGCACAATGCTGTGGCTAATGGGAGCCCCTCTGAACAGGCTGCAAAGACCTTCATCCCAAATCATTTGGGAGAGGGACCCACGACCAGCCCAAGTGGCAGGGGCGAGGCTGGGAGCAGAGGAGAGATTATACACATCCCTCTGGTGCTGTATTCACTGCAAACTTGGGGGTAGGGGTTCCCCTAGTGGGGGGCACAGTACTCTAGTTCTGCCAGGGTCCAGGTGTACGTGGGGCTTGGGCAGTGTTCTAGACGGGCTTGTTACCTACGACGGATAGAAAACCGGCCCCAAGTGGCTTAAGCAGAACTAAGATAATGTGTGCAAAACTGAAACATCCAGGGTGGGACTTCAGGCACCACTCGATCTAGGGCTTAAACAATCGAGCAGCCCTAGTCTCTCTACCGGAATCTTGCCGTGCCGCATCGGGTCCCTGCCCACCTCTGAACCAATCACAGCGGCCGCAGAGGAGCTCCGTGCTGATTGGCCAGAAGTGGAGTGTGTGTTGCGGGGGCGGGGGTGGGTGGGTGGGTGGGTGCGGTGTGCTTCACTCGAATCCCTTGGACCAGAAATGGAGGGAGGTTGCCTCCAAAGCGCTGCTTCTGGACACAACAGAGCTCACATTTATAAGGAAGAGTTCCCTAAACAGGGCTAGCCCTGCTTTATGTGCTTCACATGTATTATCCACTGAAAGTCTTGCTGCCCCCCATTAAGTAGCAGTGTCCCTCTCCCATTCTGTCAATCACTCCATGGCTAATACACTTTATCCACAGCCAAGAGCGTGGTGGACTTTTGGTGTCCAGTTGACATGCCATCATGTGCGGTCAACATGTCATTCATTACCCGTCTGCTTGTATTTTGGAGGCAATAAGAAATTGTATTTCAGGTGTCCCAAAGGTCAGCCTTTGAAAAGCTCCTGGGCCCTAGGCATTAGGAGCCTAAAGGCTAAACTGAGCTGGGCTGTGAGTCATTCATTCATTCATCCAGTGTTTACTGAGCACCTACCTTGTGCCGGGCACCACTATCAACACAGAGAACCCTTAAGAGGGATGGAGGGAAACACGCTGGTGCGGTCCAAGTGAGTTTAGTTCATGATAGTGAAGCAGCTGGGGAGGCAGATGAGCCCCTGAGCCTTTCTGGGGCTGTGAGGGGAGAGTTCCTACAGGGAGTGGTGCCTAAGGTGAGAGGTGAAGAGTAGGTTGGGCTTCATGACGAGGTGGGAAAAGTATTCCAGCCAGAGGGAACAGCACGTGCAAAGACAGAAATGACAGAGTGCGGCTGGTGGGACATTTGTGGTGGGGTCGGGGACCCAGCTGAGACCAGGGGAGGGGCGGTGGATCCTAAGTCTGGGATCTAGACTCCAGTCCAGCGTGTTGGCTCTTCTCTGGGTCAGGACTAGGGTGAGGGGGATGGGGCACTAAGGGTGCAAACTGTAAGGAAGTGCTCACTGTCGGGGCCGCGCAAGTGCTGGGGGGCATCTGAGACAGCGCCTCCCTCCCTTTGGCTCCCTCGATGGCAGGGCCAGCTCAGAAAGAGGTCTCTGCTCATCAGGAGCCTTGGAATTTGTCTTCACAATCAGCTGCCCCTCCTCCACCCTGGGACCCCTCCCCTCCTCTCTGAAAAAACTCCACCATCCTGATTTTTTAAGTAGGGGGATTGGTGGGTCTGGTTGGGGGCCAGGGGTGGGGGGCCTGGGCAGAATGCTAATGAAATCAGAGGCACCCAGGTGGGGGCCAGGCCCCGGGTAGAGGAGAATTAAGCAAATACACCCAGCCTGCTGCAGGCTCTTTACCATATTTGATTGGTGCTGGCTGAGGGACAGCCCCCTGCGGTGCAGCCCCCCGCCTCCCCCCCCCCCCGCAGAGGGTGATGGGGGGGGGATAGAATGGGGGAGGGGTTGCTCCTTCAGTCCTGGGAGCCTGAGACATGGGCTACATTTGGCCTTCAGGGATGCTTCATGGAAGGGAAGGGGCAAAGATGGCTGGCAGGAGCTTGGCCTGTACAGCCCATCCCCTCCTGCCAGGCGAGGTGTACAAAGGCCGAACGAGTGCATGTCAGCCACGGCGACACTTGTGGGTTCTCTGTCTTGACCACTTTCCAGGTATCACCCCGTGGAATCCCCACAACAATCCATGAGTGAAGTGCTATACAGACAGGGAAACTGAGGCACGAAGCAGCGCAATGACTTGCCAGGGTCACAGAATCAGCAGCCTGACTCACAGCCCCTTTTGGTCACTGTACCTGAGTCCACGCAATCATGATAAGAACCCGGTGGGGATGGCTACTCTCATTATATCCACATGAGATTTGGGGAGCAGAAAGGTAGCATGGCCCAGGAAGTAAGAGCAGATAGACACACCCTAGCTCAGATCCCAGCTGGGCAATGGGCAAGAACACCAAACCCTCTGCACCTGTTTCTCCTTCTGTAAAGCAAGTTAATGACAGAATCCCCTCTGGGTAGATGAGAAAGGCTTTGAAGACTGGAAGCGTCCCATGATGTGAAAGGGGGTTGTCTGAAGAGCCACCCTGGACCCAGACTTTGTGGTATGGGCACTGACCATGAGCTGCCCACCTCAGTAGTCTGCCCCTCTCTCTAGAGCTTCCTCCCCCCTCCCCAAACACGTGCAATAGCACGTCCATCTCACATTTTCTCCAAGAAGCACCATCAATGTCAGGACAAAGTTTATTTGATTCTGAAGGAGAAAGGCCAGGAAGATTCCCTGGGTCCACATTTCTGTCACTCTTTCTACTTCTGTTCAGTTATACTATGTCCAAAGAGGCACCTGGGAGTTCACAGCCTAGCAGGGCTTGAGACAGAGGACCAAGCCCAGAAGCCAGTGTGAGGAGGCGGAATCAGACATGTGCACAAGGGGTTCTGGGCATCAGGGGAGGGCTTTTCAAGTGGGGTTTTGTAGGATGAGTAGGAGTCCATTGTTCACCAGCTCATGCCACACCACCCCACTGCCTGTGTGACTTTGGGCCTAGCGTCCCTACCTTCTCATTCGTAGGATGGAATGGAAAGTGCCTACTGTGCTAAGACTTCCCATAAGTTATGGGTAAGTAGGGTTGCAGAGGAAAGAGGTGAAGTATGCATGAGGCCAGGAATGCTCCATGTTGTTGGTTTTTAAGATGCCCCTGGCTTAGGGGTGCTGGTCCCATGGCACAAGGAGACACTCCTGTGCTCCTTAACACACTCCCATCTCCTTTCCAAAGCCCTCCTCTTTCCAGCTTTTCTGCCATCTCCACCCCCCGCCCCGCCCCGCCACTCTTCTCTGAGCACCCAAGGCACTCACGTCCTGAGTAATGAGCCTGCTCCCCAGCTCGCTGGAAGAGCTCGGGCAAGTCCTCCTTCTCCCTGACGCTTGGCTCCTCATCTGTAAAAGAGGAGTAGACAGTAGTGCTTATTCCCGGGGTGATGCATTTGGCTCAGTGCCCTGCACACAGGCATCGCTCAACACGTGTCTGCAGGATCCATCATTATTTCCCGTTCTCCCTCCTTGTACAATTCACTGTGCTTGGTTACCTGAGTTCTCACCTATGACAACCCTGGAGGTAGATCTCCATTTTGCAGATGAAGAGACTCATTTTGGCTAAGTGGCCTGTTGCTGGGACTTGACTCTAGGCCTGTCTAATAAACAAATATCACGCACTTGGCATCGTCAGTGGTTCTCAACCCTGACTACAGGACAGCATGACCTGGAGAGCGGTCAGTGAATGCGATGTCCAGGCCCCACCCAAAACCTGTTGAGACAGACTCTGGAACATGGAGGGGTGGAGCTTGGCATTCTATTTTTAAAAGCTCCACCTACCCCCCCCACCCCCACCCAGTGATTGCACTGAGCAGCTAGGGCTGAGGACCCCGGTTCCACCTTGCCACCTCCATCCCTCCCACCTTACTCCCCATCCTTCGGGGGGTGGGAGGTGAGGCAGGGGGTTGCTGCTAATGGCCATCACCATCACTACAATACTGGTTTCCAGATCCAAAACAGGCTGTACACCATGATGCCAGCTCTGACAAAATACGCCTGCACGTGGTTAAGGATGGGAGGAAATAGGCAAAACTGAGACCACTTCTGAGAATTCCCTGGTGGTCCAGTGGTTAGGACTCGGCGCTTTCACTGAAGGGTTCAATCCCTGGTTGGGGAACTAAGATCCCGCAACCTGGGCTTCCCTGGTGTTGCAGTGGTTAAGAATCCGCCTGCCAGGGCTTCCCTGGTGGCGCAGTGGTTGAGAATCTGCCTGCTAACGCAGGGGACACGGGTTCGGGCCCTGGTCTGGGAAGATCCCACATGCCGCGGAGCAACTAGGCCCGTGAGCCACAATTACTGAGCCTGCGCGTCTGGAGCCTGTGCTCCGCAACAAGAGAAGCCGCGATAGTGGAGGCCCGCGTACCGCGATGAAGAGTGGCCCCCGCTTGCCGCAACTGGAGAAGGCCCTTGCACAGAAACGAAGACCCAACACAACCAAGAATAAAAATATAAAAATTTTAAAAAAGATAAAAAAAAAAAAAGAATCCGCCTGCCAATGCAGGGGACACGGGTTCGAGCCCTGGTCCAGGAAGATCCCACATGCTGCGGAGCAACTAAGCCCGTGCGCCACAACTACTGAAGCCCACGTGCCACAACTACTGAAGCCTGCATGCCTAGAGCCCGTGCTCCGCAACAAGAGAAGCCACCGCAATGAGAAGCCTGCGCACCAATTAGAGAAAGCCCGCACGCAGCAACGAAGACCCAACGCAGCCAAGAATAAATAAAATAAATAAATTAAAAAAAAAAAAAGAAGAAGATCCCACAAGCTGTGTGGCACGGCCAAAAAATAAAAACAAAACAAAACAAACCAAAAAAACACAAAAAACAAAAACTGAGACTATTTCCCTTAGATGGGCTGGAAATCATAGTAGTGTTCTAGCACCGGCTGGTGCTGGCTCATGAGAACCAACTGTTAAATTTCCAGAATTTTTTTAAAAACTTTATTTGTTTTATTTATTTATTTTTGGCTGCATTGTGTCTTCGTCGCTGCACGCGGGCTTTCTCTAGTTGCAGCGAGTGGGGGCTACTCTTCGTTGTGGTGCGTGGGCCTCTCGTTGCGGTGACTTCTCTTGTTGTGGAGCACGGGCTTCAGTAGTTGTGGCACGGGGGCTTAGTTGCTCTGCGGCATGTGGAATCTTCCCGGACCTGGGCTCGAACCCGTGTCCCCTGCACTGGCAGGCGGATTCTTAACCACTGCGCCACTAGGGAAGCCCTAAATTTCCAGAATTTTGGAAGCTGGTTGTCAAATACAGATGCTAGCAAAGTTAAACTATATAAACTTACAATTACACAAATTATATTTAAAACAAAGGCAATATATACTCCAAACTTACCTCTCTCTAGTAATTTTACTACATTTTACTATTATTTATGTTCTTGGGATTATTTGTCTCTGGATAGTGGAAACTATATACTGGTGTGCCTCTGCACACCCTAATTGATGTCACAGTGTAGCTAGAAATTGGCCATGGTGGAAGTATCTATACCCCAGAAACTGGCAAACCCTATAAATTAAGGGTCCCCTTTCCCAGAGGTTCAGTTGTTAAAACATTTACTAGAACACCATAGGCTATATTTTAAGTTTTAATTTTCTCTTTTTCCCTTTTAAGTAGATTTTATTTTTAAGGGCAATTTCAAGTTCATACAATATTGAGCAGGAAGTACAGAGAGTTTCCAGATACCCCTTGCCCCCATCATACATACACACCCTCTCCACTATCAACATTCCCCCACCAGAGTGGTATGTTTGTTACAATCCATGAACCTAAACTGACACGTCATTATCACCCAAAATCCGTAGGGTTTGGACAAATATATAATGACAGATATCCACCATTACAGTATCACGCAGAAAAGTTTCACTGCCCTAATAATCTTCTGTGGTCTACCTATTCATCCCTCCCCACCCCCCGTGCCCCCAACTCCTGGCAACCACTTATCTTTTCACTGTCTGCATGGTTTTGCCTTTTCCAGAATATCGTGTCGTTTCCAGAATTATACAGTACGGAGCCTTCGGCGACTGGCTTCTTTCACTTAGTAATATGCATTTAAACTTCCTTCATATCGTCTCATGGCTTTATAGTTCATTTCTTTTTATTGTTGAATAGGATTCCATCGTCTGGACGTACCACTGTTTACTTATCCATTCACCTATTGAAGGTGAGTCGTTGCTTCCAAGTTTTGGCAATTATGAATAAAGCTGCTGTAAACGTCTATGTGTAGCTTTTTGTGTGAATGTAAGTTTTCAACTCCTTTAGGCAAATACCAAGAAGTACGCTTGCTGGATTGTATGGGAAGAGTTGGTTTCATTTTGTAAGAAACCGCCGAACTGTTTTTTTACAGTGTACGTATCATTTTGCATTCCCACCAGCAACGAATAAGAGTTCCTGTTGCTCCACGTCCTCGCCAGCACTAGATATTGTCAGTCTTCTAGATTTTGGCTATTCCAGTAGGTGTGTAATGGTATCTCACTGTTGTTTCCATTTGCATTTTCCCTAATGACCTATCATGTGGAGTATCTTTTCATATGCTTATTTGCCATCTGTATATCTTCTTTGGTGAGGTGTCTGTTAAGATCTCTAGCCAATTTTTTAATCGGGTTGTTTATAATTTAATTTTGTAAAAGAGCTTTGTCACGGTAGATAGTCTTTAAAAAAATGTTCCCTTGTGGCAAAACCTAGCAATGTGGTATTTCTGTGCAGGAGGTAGAATATTGTCCCTATTTTTTCCTTCTAGTTTTATTGAGATATAATTGACATACAGCACTGCATAAGTTTAAGGTGTACAGCATAATGATTTGACTTACATACATCATGAAATGATTATCACAATAAGTTTAATGAACATCATCATTTCATATAGATGCAAAATTAAAGAAATGGAAAAATAATTTTTTCTTGTGATGAGAACTCTTAGAATTTACTCTCTCAACTTTCATATATAACATACAGCAGTGTTTTTAAATGTTGAAGGAGGCTGGATAATTCTTCCTGCACCACCAAGTCCCTGGACAAGGGTTTGCCTCTTGGCAACACCAGATTGCTACTCATTAATTTCCTTAAAGAGGCAGAACTAACTTAGCTCTCTTCAAATGTACTCTCGTGACCTATGTGGAACTTCCCAAAATGAACATGCTCGGGGCAAGGGGTGGTGAGATGGTGGCACATGTGACGCTGTTTGCTATGTCCCTTAAGGTGGAAAGAGCCCTGATCAGTGAGTGAAGCCCACGTCCCCTACCTGGCTCTATCCAGAACTCTCTCTGTGCCCTTGAACAAATCATGCCTCCTCTCTGGGCTCCATCTTCCAGATCTGTAGAATGAGCACATCGGAACCAGGGGCAGGATTGGCAAATAGTTGCCTCCTTGTCAGAATCCCCTTCCTGAGCCCCTGGCAGACAATACTAATCAACCGGTGCTCCTCAGAATCCTCCTTAACACAGTGTTCCAAGCAGCTATTACCAGGCTATTATTCTGAGTGATGGGGGGTGGAGGGGGGGCCGGAAATGACGCTGTGAGCCAGCCGTGGTCTAAGCACTCTCTAAAGTCCCTTGCAACTCTGACCCTGTACTGGATGCTGCCTGGGAGGAGGTGAGCACAGACTTACCCATGCCTGGCAGAGAACTTCCCAACAGGAGGTAGTATGTTTCAGTAGTTGGGAGCTCAGGTGCTGCAATCTGGTGCATCAGGGTGTGGGTGAGTCCCGGTTCTTCCGCCAGTAGGCTGTGCAACCTTAGAGAAGTTACTAGACCTCTCAGATCCTGTGTCTTCCTCTGTCTGATGGGTTGATGATACCTGCTTCCTAAGGTTGCAGGTGTGAGGATTCCACAAAGTCACGCCTGTAAAGTGCCTGGCCCTTAGGGGGCTCCGTGGAGGGCAGCTGCGGGGGCCCCTTTCAGATCTTGATAACCCTTGTGGTGTCTGCACATGGCTGTGATGGTCAAGCAAAGGCCCCGAGGGGCTGGGCCAAGCCTTTGGCCTGGAAGTTTCAGTGTCTCATGGGCCTCATGGAGTTCAGGGCTGCTCTGGAAGTTCCAGGATTCCCTCCCCCACTGCCAGCCCTGGAGTGTGGACACAGTGCCTGCAATCAGCACTCCCTGCAGAAGTTTCTGACTCAGGGGGAGCGAGGGGGAAGGAAAGACAAGGAGACTGAGTTCTGTGACCAGAAATTGCCACAAGCCCTCTCTAAGAACAGAAGAAACTGCCTTTGTAGGGAGAAGGGATGCAGAAGTGACAGCTGCCTTGTAGAATCGGCTTCCCTCCAAATTCAGTCACTTGCTCCAGGCTCCACTTGAGCAGTGTGCTTCTTTGGTTTAGTTTTCACACATCAGAGCCAGTGTCAGTTAGTCCTGGCCAGTGGCCTGACCTTCAGCCCCTCCCGAGCCCGGCGGGGAAGGGGCCGGTCTCACCATGATCGGGGGCTGAGAGCTGGGAGCTGGGTCAGGAGCCCCCAGTTTGCTTGAGCCTCCCCTTCCTGCACCATGCTGCTCTTCCCCAGACCCCCACCTCCCAGTCGGCAACCTTTACCGTGCGACTTGGCTGGTAAGTAAAAATACGCCTTTCTCCGTTGGTTTCCAGTGCCTGGGCGTGTCCATAGAGGCCATTACAGAGCTTATTACCTTCAGCCTGGGAATTTTAAAAGTGTGGTTTTGTTCTAAAACCCAGAATTTCTGACAGCCCGAGTTAATGAGCCCCCAAGTGAATTCAGAGGGTATGAATGGGAAAGTTCTGAACAGGACTCTGCTGTAATGTAAGCATCTCAGGAGAAGCCTCTTCTTCCGGTTTAAGGCTGAGTGTGGCACTTCGATGTGGGCCCCTGTCCTTATAAAGTCCCCTCCGAGGAGGGGTAGGCTAACACTTAACCTGGACCCAACACAGTACTTGCAATTTGCAAGTACACATGCTTAGCCCTTAGGGGCTGAAGGCCATGGTTAAAATAAACAAAGAAAGAAAGAAAGTAACAAGAAAGACAAAACCCACCTGGGCTCACCGACCCACTTTAGCTCACTCAGACCAATAACCCTTTATTCTGGTACACGGACTGTTCCTAACGACCATAGCCCCCTTTAGAAGTAGAACACGTCATTTAGCCTTGAATAATAAAAAGGAGCTTCTACCACAGAGCAGTTCTCTCGGGATCAAGAGTGGGCCTGGAGTTTACCCTCCAAGTTCAGGGCTTGATGTGGGGTGCGATTGGGAATAAGCAGCCATCTCGGAACCTTTTGAAGGGAAAGCATCCACCCAGATTCCTGGGAGTCCCTTGGAAGCCTCACTGCCCCCAAGTGCTTGGGTCGGAGGACCTCAGCTAAGGGACCAGGGGTGCAGATGAGGAGAGGTTCTCCGAGAAAGGAAGGGGAGGGGCGCCCCAGATGAAGGCGTGTGTTGCTGTCAGCTTTGGGAGGCCTTGGGCCCCAGGTGTGTGGATCTGCCTGGGGGCTGGGGTCCAACAGTGCAGCTGAATGCCAGCTCTGCTGTTGCCTTCTCGCTCTGCGATCTTGGGCGAGTGACCTCTGCAGCCTCAGTTTCCCCGAGTGTGAAATGGGAACCGGAGATGGTAGCAGCCATCGCATAGGGTACCTGTCGCATAGGGTTATTATGCGGAGACGCACCGGGCAGTGCCCAGCCCAACCCTGAGCCCCTGGTACGCGCCGGGTAAACAGGAACTGTCTCTGTTGCTAACTGGCGTTGGATTTCCTAGAACTTGGTTTCCTAGGATGGGAAAGTCCAGTGCTAGCTCCAGCCCGGGACCTAGCGGAGCCTGGGGGAGGGGTGGGCTGGGGAAGGAGGCAGCTGGAAGGGGGAACGGAGGGTGGGCACTGCGCCCCCGCCTCCACCCGCCGCGCGCCCACCCCTCCGACCGCGCCCACCCTCCCGCGCGGGCGGCCGCCTCTCACTCGCGCTGAGCGGCTTGGCGGCGGCGGGCGCGGGCCGCGCGGGGCTGGGCGCGCCGATCTATTAACGTCTGTGTGTCTGGGCCGCGGGTCTGCGGCGAGGCAGGCGCCAGAGGCTCGCCTGGAACCAGATGTGCCGCGGCGCCGCTCTGGCCGCCACCGGCGCGGCGCGCTCGCACGCACGGGCTGGAGCGCACATGGCCAGGCGGGGCGGGCGGCGGCTGGCGCGCCTGGCCGGGCACCCCCGGGGTTCCGTGGCCGACCCCAGACCCGCGGGTGCGGAAAAGCGCCCACCACCCCCCCACCAACTAGCCAGCGCCGACGGTGCCCCGCCAGTAGGGGAAAGTGGCCCCGGCACGATGGGCTCCCGCGGGTGGGGCCACCGAGCCCGCCGGCCTTGTCTCCCGAGGGATGGATCCCTCTCGGAAAGCCCAGCCCCTCCACGCCCCCTACAAGGGCCGGGGACTCTTCCCGCCTCGCCCCCCAAGTTTGTTTTCTTAAGTTTGTGTGTAAGATTTTTTAAAGTTCTGAGTCAGAGCTTCCCCTAAGAAGAGGAGCTTGGGCCATACCGAGAAATGCCAAAATGGGGGGAGGGGAGCAGGAAATAGGGCAAAGGAAACGTAGGGGTTGGCGGCTTTTTAACGCCTGGGTTCGGAAGGGGGTTTTTCACCCACGGCGGGTGAAATACAAGGATTTCATTGAGGCCTGTCCCAGCTTGGCCCCAGATCTGCGTCAGCCACAGGATGGTCCCCAGCCCTGGTTGCGGGTCAGCAGCTTGCCCCACCTCACGCCGCGGCAGCCTTGGGGTGCCCTGCTTTCCCCTCTGGGCCTCCTCCGGGGTCCTGTAAAGGGAGCAACGGGAGCTGGGCCCCCAGAGCTCCCCGGTCTCAGTGCCTGGGCTCCCAGGCTCTGGCAGCAACCGCTCCCAACAGGAGAGGTTAGGAAGAAGGGGGGTGGGGGCATGGAAAGGGGACGCTTTGGTACCACTAGATGGAGGCGGAATTGAGAGCAGAGAGAAGGCAGAGGGCAGGGCGGTGCTGTCAGGCTGGGCCAGCCGTTTCTGGCTGCAGCGGAGGGGGCCTCACGCAGGGCCTTTGCGTTGGGGGCGGTTCCCTCGGTTTGTAGCTCTACCGCGTGTTTTCTAGAAGAGTGTCTCATAGAAGACCTTCGAAGATTTGTGGAAAGACTGGGTTTTCCCAGCCCTGCCAGCCTTCCTTGTTCTGGAAATGAGGAGCTGAGATGCTGAGTGGGGGGAGGGGAGGTCAGCCCCGTAAACATCAGACACTGAAAGACTAGTCTCCCCTAGATGGCTGCACCGTCCCCAGGGGCTCAGGATGGAGAGGGCTCAGCCCTGGGCCAGAGCTCTGGCCGTTTGTCAGTGCTGCGGTGGATGCTCCCTCTGACATCCCTGGCATCCTGTGGGGACCATCACGTGCCCTCTTGAAGAGGAAACTGAGGCCCAGAGAGGAGCAGTGACAGGCTCGAGGTCACAGGGCTGGCAAGTGGAGGAGGTGGTATTCCAACCCAGGCTGCGGGGCTCTGGAGACAAAACTGGGCTTGGGATGAAATTCCCTCTGCGTTTGGAGGCTCAAGGAAGAGGGAGGGTGGTGGCCCCAGTTGGAGAGGGGATCAGGGTAGCCAGGCGCCGCCTCTCCAGTGCAGTCCAGCCATCCCTTTCCTGCCAAGCAGGCTCAGTGGTTGTGGCTCCAGCCCAGGCCCCCCCCCTCCCCCTCCCCCTCCTACCTCTCCCCTCCCCACCCCCAGGGGTAGAATGATGCCCCCATTCCTCTGGCCTTGAGCGCCAGGCTGAAGCCTTTCCCTTCCGGAGGGGATTTCTCTGGCTCCTGTTCTGACCCCTAAATTAAAAAAAAAAAAAAAACCAATTAAGTAAATATATTTCTGCAGATAAGAGGGTCAGGGAAGTGGGAAGGCTTGTAACAGTTCACCCAGTCTATAGTGCACGGAAGTCTTCACATGTTTGGATGGACAGAGAACTGAAATTACCTCCCCATTGGGACCCAAGTTCCGTTCAGTCAATCATATACGTATTTGTTCAGTATTTATTGAGCACCTACTATGTGCCAGGCACTGATAATAAAGAGGCGAGTTCAGTCTGTGACTGTGGCAGGGCTTCCTGCCTGATCCAGCCCAGCTTCTCCAGAAGCATCCGTGAAGGACGGATTCCTTGGGCACATTCGGGACAGCTCTGGGGAAAAAGTGTCCTACAAGCTGTTGTTTAGGAGCAAGGCTTCAGTGCATCCTTGATCCTCTCAATAGAGTCTCCGCTCAACAGATACAAACATGAGGTTTAGAGAGGTTAAGGAACTTGCCAGTAGGCGGCACAGCCAATATATGGCAAGTCTGGGACTCAAACCTAGACCCATCTGACTCCAAGTAAATGTAGTAACGGCTAAGGTAGTTCAGCGCTTACCATGTCCCAGGCACTGTTTTAAGAACCTTACATATGGTAACTCATTTAATCCCCACAAAAACCCTCTAAGGGAGATGTCATTAGCTCCATTTTCTAGATGGGAAAACAGAAGCACGGAAAAGGAGTAACTTTCTCAGGATCACACAGCAGTGAAGCTAGGATATGAACCCAGGAAAGCTAACTCCGGAGTCTGGTTTGTAACACTGTGCTGGGTGAATCACCTTTTATGCTTTTGTTGGGGAGCCTGTTCTGACTGACTTGGTGGCGAGCAAGAACCCAGAAAGTCCTGGCACAGGGGAGGGTGTGGCTGTAAGAACGTCCACTGAAGCAGCTGGGGTTTGGGTGGAGGTTAAGTGAACATCCACCACACGCTCAGCCCTGGCCCATGCCACCCACAGCAAGAAACACTTTACCTGAACTGTCACGTTGAATCTGCTCTGTGAAATGGTGAGGTAATACCGGTCACCCACATAATAGCTAATGTTACTTGAGCACTTACTAGGTGCCAGACATTGTCTAAGCACTTTAGGTACTGCCAACCCGATTTACAGTGAGGAAACCCAGTCTCGGAAAGGTGAAGCCACTTGTCCAGAGAGCTCATGTAGCTGGTGCGTGGTGAAGCCAGGACTTGAATGCAGCTATTTCCAGGAAAGAGAGGTACGGTTGAGCAGGTCATCCACTGCATAGCTATAGGGGGCACCAGTCACACTGTAGTCTATAGGGATGCTGCCATGGAATTGTGCAGTGCACAACCTGCTCAACCGTACATGCTGTCCCTGGGTGTGTCTGGTCTTAATGCTGGCCTCTTAATGCCCCATCCAAAAAAGGAAATGATATTCATGCACACTGTAAGTGGACTCATGTGTGAGCTGGATACCTGTGGACATGGGTCCAAAAGTCTGCCAAAAATTTAATCGATATGCTGGCATGGTGGGATTTAGGGATGATTTTTCTCCTTTCAAATGTCCTTCAGTAAGTCAGAAAGAGAAAAACAAATATCGTATATTAACGCATATATGTGGAATCTATAAAAATGGTACAGATGAACCGGTTTGCAAGGCAGAAATAGAGACGCAGATGTAGAGAACAAACGTATGGACAACCAAGGGGGGAAAGTGTGGGGGTGGGGGGGTGAGATAAATTGGGAGATTGGGATTGACATATATACACCAATATGTATAAAATAGGTAACTAATAAGAACCTGCTTCATAAAAAGATTAATTAATTAAATTAAAAAAAAAAAGTCCTTCAGTGCTGGGCTTTGTTGTTGTTCTTCCCCATCCTTTAAAAGGAAAAAGAAGAAGAAAAATTAGAATATCTAGAGCAGCTCTATCTGATACAAGATAGCAGCTCTATCTGATCTGTAATGAGGAAAATACTCCCTATCTGTGCTTTTCAGTCTGGCAGCCACTGGCCACATGTGGCTATTGAGTCCTTGAAGTGTGCCTGGTGTGACCGAGGAACAGGATTTATGTTTTTATTTCATTTTAATCAATGTAAATTTGACTTTAGATAGCTGCATGGACCAGTGTAGAGCTAGCGGGTGGATCGGCGCTTTTCATGTCGAGTCATGACATTCTCCGTCTGCTGCACTGAAGCCCGTGGTTCCTAACCTTGCAGGTGAGGGAGACTGAGCTTCAGACTCTCAGCTGGCCCTGGGCCTGCTGGATCGGAATCCCTGGAGATGGGATGCGAACGTCCCTTTTTTTTTTTTTTTTTTTTTGTGGCCGCGCTGCGTGGGACGTGGGCTCTTAGTCCCTGACCAGGGATCGAACCCGCGCCCCCTGCAGTGGAAGTACGGAGTCCTAACCACTGGACCGCCAGGGAAGTCCCGCAGTGTCCCTTTTTAATGAGCTTCCCAGGGAGTGTTGAAGCAAATGGTCAGTGGTCACCCTCTGAGAAATCTGGAAGATCTGGTATCAGCCCCTCCCCTGGGGGCCACTGGAGTGGTGAGGGGGCAGGGCAGGCTCCCAGAATCACAGGAGAGGCATTGGAAAAGCTGCCTTCAAATGGTAACAAGGTGGTCCTGGGGAAGAGTTCCCCTGTGCTGTCCCTCGCTTGAAGCATAAACTGAGGGACCCACAGGGAAAGGGATTATGACTCACTGCAATAGAGAGTTTTCTAGAGTCAGGGTCATCTGACTCTAGAAAGTTTTCTAGAGTTTTCTAGAGTCAGGGTCATCAGATGACACCGTTGACTGTCATCTGACGGTGTGACTGGGACCAGATAGAGATGTCACAGATGGCTCTGTGCCCAAGCTCTGAGTGCACCCTGCTGGTGAGGCTGGTGGAGGCCGGGAACACAGACAGGCGCCCACCCCGCTGACACACAGCAGGGGATAGTCAGCCTTGAGGGCACCAGGGCCCATGAGCTTGGGGTGGGGGGATGTGGGCAGAGCACTCAGATTTGCTCAAATAGAACAGAGGGGCCAGCTAAGCCACAGGAAATTGGAGTGGTCTCTGCATCCAGCCACCAGCCCTCGTCCTGACTCCCAGCAGGTGCTGGTTGCGGGCTTTGAGAGGTCCGGAGCTCTTAAGTGGAAGAAAGAAAACCCACACTGGGTCCTTAGCAGCAACTTCATCCTGGTCTGGAAATGGTTAATGAGGGCAGCTTCCACTGCCAGATGCCAGCTACTTAGGGGACAGACAGACTGGACATAAGCTCCCGCTTCATCACCGCCTGGCTGTGTGACCTGGGTCAGCTACTTCACCTCTCTGAACCTCACTGGCCCCGACTGAGAACAAGGCTTACTAACAGCGCCTTCTGCATTGGAGAAGGCAGGGCTTTGTAACCCAGTGCCAGGCACACAATAAAAGTTCAGTAAATGGAAGCCAAAAAAAAAAAAGGGTGGGAAGTGGGAGTCCTGTCCTCACCACATGCCCACACTGTGGTGAGCAGGGCAGCAGAAACACTGAAGACAGCCTGGAGCTTCTCTGAGCTGAACCTCAAACTCACATTTTCCAGCGTGCCTGGAACTCACACATGGGTCATAAAAACCTGCAGTGATGCTTTAAAGGTCAGCCTCTCTGGGAGTACAGCATCGACCCAGAGCTGGGGTCAGGGGAGGTCCCGCCAGCCTCGGAAGAGGGGCCGATGGGCACTGCCTTTATCTCAGCCGCTATCTGTGGGGAGCTGTGCAAGGGACCCCAAGGTGAAACAGGGGCAAAGGGACAGGTTCTCCTGGGGCACAAAAGCTGACTCTCCATCAAGCTGACTTTTTAGCGTGGCGGTCTGTGCACACGATTCAGAAAGTCTATGAACCACCCCCCCCCCCGCAAAAAAAAGTTACATGCAAACTTCTGTGTGCACCTGTTTTTTTCTGGGGAAGGGTCCATAGAATTCCTCAGATTCCTCAAGGGGTTCATGACTGAAATGGAGGAAGAACCAATGAGCCACGGCCTAGGTTTCATTTTGGAAAAGTAATAGTGAGGGGACTTCCCTGGCGGTCCAGTGGTTAAGACTCCACACTTCCACTGCACGGGGCACGGGCTTGATCCCTGGTCGGGGAACTAAGATCCCTCATGCCGTGCAGCGCGGCCACAAAAAAAAAAAGAAAGAAAAGTAATAGTGAGGGTAGTGGGCATCTGTGTAGCCCACTGCGTTTAGCATGTTCTTGGGAAAGCCCTGGACTGTTCCATCCTCTCTGTGTCAGCTTGAGAGGGAGGCATAGATACTCTTCTTGCCCCAGTGCACAGATGGTGAAACCGAGGGCCCAAGAAGGGAAGTCTCTTGACTAAGGACACACAGGGTAACGTTTTCCTCAAGCTCAGATGCTTGGGAGAGGCTCTCTTGCTGGGCTGTTGGTTTGCCCCGCCCCCTGCCAACCGTGCCCAATCGCTGGGTCAGGGATGCGCTCCTGCACGCCCCTCCCCAGGGAACCCAGAAACAGAGAGAGAGCAGGAAGGAGGAAAACGTGTGTTCTCAGGGGGTTGGACGTCAGTGGAAAGAACTTGGGGTCCCACTGCCTCGCTGGGAGCCCTTGGCTAAGTCACTGCCCCTCCTCATGCCTCAGTTTCCCCATCGGCAAAAAGGAGGGGCTTTGGGGACTTCCCTGGTGGTCCAGTGGTTAAGACTCTGCGCTTCCACTGCAGGGGGCATGGCTCGATCCTTGGTTGAGGAAGTAAGATCCCCACATGCCACGCAGCGTGGCCAAAAAAAAATAATAACTAAAAAAATTTTTTTTTAAATGAGGGGCTTTGACAGATAATCGTGTAAGGATCCTTCAGGTCTGAGTCCTGAGAAGACAAGCGTAACAGGCTTGAGATCCCCAGAGCCATTTGCAGCTTTGTTTCAGAACCAAGCCAC
This sequence comes from Eschrichtius robustus, assembly GCF_028021215.1. Taxonomy (NCBI): domain Eukaryota; kingdom Metazoa; phylum Chordata; class Mammalia; order Artiodactyla; family Eschrichtiidae; genus Eschrichtius; species Eschrichtius robustus. The sequence goes on along the minus strand of NC_090833.1, from coordinate 6,592,841 downwards.
ACGAAATCGGACCTTCTCTGGGCCCGACCCCCAGCCCTCGCCCTGACTCCCAGCAGGTGCTGGCTGTGGGCTTCGAGAGGCCCAGGAGCTCAGAGCTGGGAGAGGAAACCCCACACTGAGCCCTGAGCGGCAACTTCACCCTGGTCTGGAAATGGTTAATGAGCTTTCCTCCAGATACCAGCCCCTTATTAAAATGTAGGTTTTACAATAAATCTGGCATTTGGCCACCAACCTTAGATTAAAACCAGACGGGACAGACGCTAGCCCCCTTCTTAGACCAAATTTTAAGCAAAGGGCTGCTCCTCGTCCTGATTGATTCCCGGGCTCCCAATCCCCCTGTAACCCCATTCCAGCCATGTGCACCCACTTTCTGGAGCTCGGTTTGGGGGTGTCGGGAACAGAGAAGACAGGGCTGACCACAGATGTGAACTTCTGGGTCCTGGAATGCTGAGGTGGGAGGTGATCAGGACCCGGACCCAGAGGTTTTGGGGGCAGCAGGGGAGGTTCCAGGGACCCCAGAGCCTTTGAGATGGTCAGGGGTATCTGGCTTTTGACCTCCCACCCTTCTCTGTGCCTAAGAATAGGACACACGTGTTCTCTGCCTGGTAGCTTCACCCCTTTTTCCCTACTTGGGCCCAATGATCACATTTTTCAAAGGCTCCTGGGTCTCTGAAGAAGTGTTTTGGCCTCACGCATCCCCCCTGTGGCGGCCCCCACGTGGAGACATTCTGTCCGGAGAACCCCGCCTTGTGGCGGCTGTCTTACTGAGCATTTCCCCAAAGACCCTGACCCAGAGTGGCTTTGGGGCTTCCCAGGCAGTACTGAGCCACTATCTGGGCCTTAGAGACTCTGTCCCCGCCCCGCCCCCCCCCCCCCACTCCCTGTCACATCCCCGCCAAGCGTTCAGGGGATCTCCTTTCCTTGCTATTCTCAGCCAATCCCAGTATTTCTCTCTACCCCCTCCCTTTTTTCTGTGTTCTTCTTGTGTGACGACTTTATTGAGATTTAATTCACATGACATACAATTCACCCTCTTAAAGCATACAATCCAGTGATTTTTAGTCTGTTCAGTTGTACAACCATCACCACAATCGATTTTAGAACATTTTCATCACCCCAGAAATAAACCCTGCACCCTTTAGCCCTCACCCCCTCACCCCACCCCATCACGCTCCCCGGGTCCCTGGCAACCACTGATCTACTTTCTGTCTCTATAGATTTGCCTATTCTGGACAGTTCATATGAGTGGAATCGTACATTATGTGCCCTTTTGTCAATGGCACCGTCTTCTTTCACTCAGCATAATGTTTTCAGGGGTCATCCATGGTGTGGCATGGATTAGTACTTCGTTCCTTTTTATAGTCGAATAATATTCCATTGTATGGATATTTGGGGTACCCACTCATCAGCTGATGGGCATTTGGGTTGTTTCGACTTCTGGGCTATTATGAGTATTGCTGCTATGAACATTCATTCGTATCGAAGTTTTTGTGTGGACATATGTTTTCATTTCTCTTGAGTATACAACTGGGAGTGGAATTGCTGGGTCATATGCTAACTCTATTTTTAACATTTTGAGGAACTGTCAAGGCTGTTTTCCAAAGTGGCTGCATCACTTTTCATTCCTATCAGCAGTGCCTGAGGGTTCTGATTTCTCCGCATTCTTCCCACCACTTGTTATTATTTGCCTTTTGATTCTAGCCATCCTAGTAGGTGTGAAGTGGTATCTCACTGTGATTTTGCTTTGCATTTCCCTGGTGGCTAATAATGTTGAGCATCTTTTCATGTGCTTATTGGTCATTTGTATATCTTCTTTGGAGAAATGTCTATTCAGATCATTTGCTCATTTTTAAATTGGACTATTTGTCTTTTTATTGTTGAGTTACAAGAGTTCTTGATATTTTCTAAATACAAGTCTCTTATCAAATATATGATTTGTAAATAGTTTTCCCATTCTGTGGGTTGTCTTTTTACTTTCTTGATGGTGTTCACAAAAGTTTTAAATTTGAAGAAGTCCGATTTCTCTTTTTTTTTCGTTTAATTGCTTGTGCTTTTTCTGTCATATCTAAGAAACCATTGTCTGGCCCTTTTGAGGGTAAAGGGAACTGGCTTTGGAAGTTGAGACTTTCATCCCTTTTTGGAATGAGGGCTTCCTTCATCTATATAATCATTCATTCAGAAATATTTCTGAAACCAAACTACTTGCCCAGTCCTGGGGATACAGCAGTGACAAGGCAAACCCAGCCCCCACCTTCCTAGAGCTTAGAATGGAATGGCAGAGACAAGCATGAAGCAGAAAACCAAAACAGAAGAATGACTTAATTACAGATGTACTGGAGAGAGAGGAGGGCCCAGGAGCCTGTAACAAGGAGATCTGTCCTGGTCTGAGGGCTGGGAAAGACCCCCCAGGACAGGGCATCTAGTCTGAGATTAAAGGCCGGGAAACATTAGCCAGGCAAAAGGGGTGCAGTGCTCCAGGCCAGGAACAGCATGTGCAAAGGCCCTGAGGTGGCAGGAGCTCTTGCTGTCCGGTAAGGCAAATCACCTTGGCGCAATGGCCCCTCCACTGAGGTCTCTTGGGGCGGGTCCAGTGGCCCGATGGAAGTGTGTGCAGCATGCCATGTCCTTAGTGCATGTACGGAAGAGGTTCTAGACCCCAGAGAGACCCAGATGCATTGCAGCTGCCTCCAGGACCCTGCTGAGGATTCGAGAGGACATGCAGGGGCCTCCCCCGGCCTCCTCCAGACTCCAGGGTTAGCCCAAGCCTGCAGAGGCCTCCTCATAGGGCTGGGCTAGGGCTGGGCTAGGGCTGGGAGGGGGTGGGGGGGCGCAGCAGTCCCAGGATGAGGTGGCCCACGACCTTGTGTTCTTACATGCTGTCTGAGGCCTGTGAGATCATAGGGACATGGATAGGGCCCCAGGGGACCTCTCTGACTCCCTGGGCCCCGCTGTGTCTTCCTTCCTCACCTTCCTTCCTGAGATATTTTCTCCTTCTCTAGACTGGTAGCTATAAAAATGTATCAGCACCTTGGGTTTTTGTTCAAAATGAGTGAGGTGAAACATCCTTGGAGGGGCAGCTGGACAGTGGGTGTCGGTGGCTGACTCCCCTCCCCCACTGCCCCAAGCCCCTCCCTCCTGCCCTGTGACACATGCTGTCATGACTCAGCCCTAGCCAGGTCTCTATGGCTCCATAAGGAAAAACCTGGACCCTGGAGACAGCCCGGGACCAGGGCAGACTCTGAAGTCTTCCCACGCTCTTCCAGGGCCTCCTCATTTGTCTGTTCATCTCTTCATTCATTCACTCACTCAACACTCAACAAATATTTGTGGAGAGCTTACCCTGAGCCAGGCCCTGTGACAGGTCCCAGAGAGACAGAAAACAGTAAGTTCCAGTCCCTGCCAGACAAATGACCCTACATATACGCTGCAACGTGACAGAGCTATGATGGGGGGGGTCTGTGATGGCTTCCTGGAGGAAGCGGCATTCTGGGGAGACCTCAAGGTGAGCCAGGGAGGCAGAGAGAAGTCGCAAGCCCATGAACGGAGCGGGCAGAGGTCCGCAGGGGAAAGGATGTGCATGTCCAATGTAAGTCCTGACCTCAGGGAGGCTGCGAACCTGGGACAGCAGCACTGAGACCACCCCAGCCCCCCTGACCTGCCACTGCCCACCCAGGGGGCCTGAGGGGCCCCGTCCAGTGGACAGAGCCCGAAAACCCTCAAGACAAAGGCCCCATCCTTCTGTCATGTTCACCGTCAGTTTGTCCAGGGCTGGGCTGGAGGCTGGGGCTATCTCCTCCCTCGGTTCTCCCTGCCAAGTGGCTACCAGGGGAGAAAAGAAAGGACCTGGGGTTGGCAGGGGGAGGACTGTCACTCTCTGTGTGACCCTGGGTAGGTCCTAGCCCCTCTCTGGGCCTCTCTCCCTCTTCTCCTCTGTGAGGCAGAGACATCCCTGCCTCCCATCTTGAGGTTGCTGGGGGCCTCCAGGGAGGTGATGCTGGGAAGTCCGCCTGTGTGATCTCACCCCCCTTTGTGCCTCAGCCCTGGTCCCTGAGTGTCCTGGACTGAGGCCGGCCTGTCCAAACATGAAAGCAGCTCTTAGCTCCTTGTTTGAGATTCTGGCTGGGGCGGAGCTGGCCTCCTGGGGAAGCCCCCGGAAGCCCAGGCGCCCTTCTCCAGACGGCTGCAGGCTCCATGCTTCTTCTCCTTCCTCCTCCCTTCTGTCCATCCTTCCTTTCTTCCTTCCAATGTGGGTGACGCACTTGGTGCCAGGCCTGACCCTGGCTCTGCCCTCACAGGTCTCACATGCCCCACCCCCTCGAAGATACCCCACCCTGCGTGCTGTTGACAGCCCCCCTGCCCTGTGTGCCGGGGACTCCAGCACAGACCCCAGCTCTAGAGATGCCCTTGTTGCCTTCAGCCCCCCTCTTCTTGCCTTCAGCCCCCCTCTTCTTGGCTGACCCATTCACCCTAAGCCCCTGGAGAGACCCCCAGAATCCCGCTGCATGAAGACCTGGGAGTACTCTTAGGGCAGGCCGCCCTTGCCAAACTGGTTAAAAGCCTAGGCTCCGTGCCAATCCGCAGGTTTAAGTCCCAGCTCCAGCCATGACTGGCCACATGGATTTGGCAGGTTGCTTAACCCCGTGCCTCAGTTTCCTCGTCCGTAAAATCAGGCTAAGAGCACGCAGGTCTGATGGTTGTGAGGGTTCAATGAGGTGATTCCTGTTACTTCCGTTTCTCAGCGAAATTCCTGAGGCTGGGACAGAATAAAGGCTTCATCCACCGCCACGCTGCTGGTGCGCCAGGGCCAGCCTGAGGTCCTAAACCAGGAGGACCCCCGGCTCCTTAACCGCCCGTACTGCCTCTCACTTCCTATCCGAGGAGGTGAGATTCTCCCCCAAGTCTCTCCTGGTGGCATTTGAGCCAGGGATGCCGCCTCGCAGCAACTAGGGACACCGTTTCCAGAATTCCTGTCTGAGCCCTTCTCCCAGGGGTCTTTCAAAGGAACCCAAGTCTCTACCAAGAGACCTGGGTGTTTGGGGGGGGCAGCCTCTCTGTGCCCCCCACCTCCACTTCCTTCCTCGGACTTTTCTGGCTGTAAATATTTCTGCAGCTTCGAAGCTCCTTTGACCAAGGCCCAGTGTTAATTTGTTAAATCCACGTCAAGGTCCTGGGGACGCGTTGTTTATTTTTGTGAACGTGTTGGCAGAGATCACATTTGGGGTGGGGGGAGGCTGCTTATTCGGTCAGAATAAATGCTAATTAATAAAAGTTATTTATTTGGGTTGGAGCTTGCCGTGGCCCCAGGGTCAGGCACAAACTGACTATTTGAAGCAAAAACAAACAGAGAGTGTCTCTCAACAGCTTGAGAAAGGCAGAAACGAAGAGGCTGGATTTATTTGTCTTAGGAAGAATTTGCAGTTAATTCCCTCCAGACTATTTAGACCCTTAAATTACAGGGAATAAGAAAAACCATGGGTGCAGGGGAAGGAGCCAGGAACACTTGATCATTTGGCCGAGAGCAGAGTTTTTAAATGTCTTTGGCCTGAAGTCAGCCAAATAAATTGTATGTGTGAAATAATTTAATGGCAGAAAACTGAGCACCAGTCACTTCTTTTTCATTGTAATGTAATAAGGGAGAGACAGCATGGCTGGCCTCCCCTATGTGAGGCTGTTTTTCTCTTCCCTGATCCCGCCCCTCACAATAGCCCCTAAACAGCCCACGTAAATGGAGGTGGTTTCAGGCTTTATTTTCAATCCCAGAGGAAAGCAGAACTTTTATTACGGAACAAAAGGAAACTTTGGGCACAGCCCTGACTTGCACGGAGCTGGCCCCAGTACTCGCTGGCCTGAGGCTTCAAGAGTATTTATTTTCCAAATGCTTTAAGCTCAAGCGTGGAACCCCCAGAGGACACACGCCTACCACAATCTACTTCTCAGGGGGTGATTCAGGAACTCATGGTAACGAATATCCAGCACATCTGCTGGGAAGCAGAGTCCAGCCCGAGAGCCCTGGCTGAGTCCAAAGCTGTGGGTTCGAGTCCTGGGTCACCTCCAAGACGCTGTGTGAATCTTCCTGAACCTCGGCTGCCTCTCCTCAGCCTCTGCCCACAGCAGGGACTGGAGCCATCTTTCTACTGTGGGCGGGGCTGAGGGAGAAAGATCTTTGTCTTCAGGCGGGGAGAGGGTTGCACACAAGGAAGAAAGCCAGGAGCAGCGAGCATTTATCAAGCGATTACTATGCTCTTGGCACTGAGTTCAATTCAGCTCCTCCAGGAACTTTGTGTGACCTCGGGCAAGCCGCTGTCCCTCGAGGCTCCCAGAGGTGAGGTCTTCCTCCCGGGGGGCTATAGGATGGAGACTCGGGGGCCTTTCCGCACCAGTGAGATGACATGATCCACGGTGTCTCCCAGAGCTGGGGCGGAGAGTGTGACAGACCCCCGCATCACCTTCCCTGGGAACCGCGGGAGGCGACCCCCTCGGAGACAGGCTCACAGCCCAGGCCGCCTGAACCTTCCCACAGACACGGATTCCAGTCCCCGCTGTGTGATCTTGGGTGAACCTCTCAGAGCCTCAGTTTCCCAGTGTGTGAAATGGGGTAATGCCTCATAGGGCAGATGCCAGGATTCAGTGGATGGAAACGGACAGAGCGCTTGGCATCCCTCCTGCCCAAGCCAGCTTTTGTTGAGCGCATCCCATCATAGCTGCCTTGATGGGAACCCCCGGGGAGACGTGACTCCAGACCAGTGGAGACCAGCTGGTATCAGGGGTGGTGAGAGCCTGGGGTTGTTGGGAGGGGTGTTAAGCGCCCTTGTGTGAGGGTTTCAGCTCCAAGGCACCACGCAGTTTGGCCAAAGAGGGGAGTTGTTTCTTCCGGCACCCACTTGGAGGGGGCTGAGGCTGCAAAATGATTTTCATTTCAACACCCTCAGTTTTGAATTGCTAAATTTCCTGGAAAATTCTCCTTTTTTGGCAGAAATGCCTCCTGCGTTGGGTTTGTGCCCAAGAAGCGTTGCCTGAAGGGGGGCGGAAATCGGCTCGCGATGGCTGGTGTTCCAGAAGCTTCCGTCCGCTCTCGGGCTCTTGATCCCACAGGTTTTCAGCGCTCAGCCCTTGTTATTTCAGTTTAAGGTTTCTTCCAGCTCAAGGGGGTGGGGAGCGGGGGGTGGAGAGCCATTCACTGGCACCAGACATTCTCATCCATCTTCACCTTTTCTTGGAGGAAAGGGGTGAGGAGTGAAGACTGAAGCGGGTCCAGGAGAAGAGGCCAGCTCGCCCGGGGCCGCTCCGTGTTCCCTGCCATTGCCTACCCCACCCCCAGATGTGTCCCACGTTTGCAGTGCTTCCCAAAGGGGAAAAGTACTGGACCTCAACTCCTGGTCCTCCCTCCAAACCAGGGCCTCTCTCTCTCAGCTCTATGGACACGGTGAACCAGAGAATTCCCGGATGCGGGGCCTTACTCGGCAGCATCCCCAGCCTCTGCCTCGATCCCAGGAGCTCCCCCTCTCCCAGTCCTGACCATCAGAAACGTCTCCGGACAGATGTCCCCTGGAGGCTAAATTGCCCTCTGTTGAGAACCACTGGTCCAAACCAAGTAAGGTCATCTTTTTCCAGGCATCCTGCCTGATTCCTGCCTGACAACCCCCGACCCTACCCCCGATGCAATTACTTACCAGGCTCATGGAACAATTTAGCCTCCGATCAAATCAGCTGGTTGCTCAAGAATCAGTAAACCCTGCTAACCTGGGAGCTCATTCAAAAGCCAGGATTGAGTGGTATCCATGTCTGGGCCTGGAATGTTCTAGATGCTCAGCTGAACAACTTCTCAGCATCGTGTGAAGAACATAGCGTGTATAAAGGGAATGTGTAACTGGGGAAGCAATAAAACAAGGTGTGGCCCCAAATCCAAAAGGTTGACAATGCATTCTGTTGGCCCAGCTGTGGGCAAAACTGACCTTCCTATCCACCGCTGCTGGGAAGCGTTATGGGGGATTTGGCCACATCTAGCATTTTACTCACTGGCCAAGCAATCCCACTTCTAGGAATCTGTCCCAAATATTCGCTGGCAAAAACAGAAAATCATGTTTGCACGAGGTTATTAATTGTGGCATTCTTTAATTGCAAAAGATTGGAAACACACTACGTGCCCATCCATAGGGCTCCGGTTTTAGTTAACTAAACCACGGTACATTCGCACAACCGAGTGGTACAGAGCTGTGAGAAGGTACATGCAGGACTTCTCTGCACTGGATGGAGGAATCCCTGGGATGTATCGCTCAGTGGGAAAAAAGGGAGATGCACAACAGTACATGGTCTGCTATCTTTCAGTAGAAGAGGGGGAGAAAATATTATACTTGAAAAAAATATTGGCAAAAAGCAATGCTGGGGACTTCCCTCGTGGTCCAGTGGGTAAGACTCCGCGCTCCCAATGCTGGGGGCCTGGGTTCGATCCCTGGTCTGGGAACTAGATACCACATGCATGCCACAACGAAGAGTCCACATGCTGCAACCTAGAAGTCCACATGCCATAATCAAAGATCCCACATGCAGTAGCTAAGACCTGGCACAGCCAATATAAATAATAAATAAATAAATAAATAAAATATATATATTTTTAAAAAGCAATGCTGGAAGGATAGAGCAAAGACTAATTTAAAAATTGTTCTGATATGTGGAGGGAGGGAACAAGAGGGAAAATATAATATGGAAATTAATGCAAATAAAGAGGGCTGGGTTTGTTGGGCAGGGTGGAGTGATCTCTGGAGCCAATTAAATAGGAAGAGGCAAGCTTCAGTTTTGGGACTGCCCTGGTGGTCTAGTGGGTAAGAATGCAAGCTCCCAGTGCAGGGGGCCTGGGTTCAATCCCTGGTCAGGGAACTAGATCCTGCATGCACGCCACAACTAAGACCTGGTGCAGCCTAAATAAATAAATAAATAACTTTTTAAAAAAAGAGAGAGACAAGTTGCAGCACCAGTGTGTTCAGCGTGATCTCATGCTTGTAAGTTTTTTTAAATGCACGTTTGTAATTTTGTAAATCTTGGGGAGCAGAGTCGGGAGAAAGGAGTAGTTTGTTTTACTTTGTGCCTTTCTGTGTTGCTTGAATCTGTTACTGCAACAAGCAGTGACATTATTTGGTTATTAAAATATACTTTTTTTTTCCTTACATGAAATCTCCAGATTTTTTAAAAATTAAATTTAATATTTATTTATGTTTCTCTCTTACTTTTGAATTTTGAGGTAAAGTTTGCATACAATAGTGTAGAAATCTTAAGTGGACCCCTCACTGAGGTTTTTTTTTTTTTTTTTTCTTTTGTTGTTGTTTTCTTTTTCTTTTTATACAGCAGGTTCTTATTAGTTATCTATTTTATACATATTAGTGTATATATGTCAATCCCAATCTCCCAATTCATCCCACCACCCCCTGCCCCACTTTCCCCCCTTGGTGTCCATACGTTTGTTCTCTACATCTGTGTCTCAATTTCTGTCCTGCCAACCGGTTCATCTGTACCATTTTTCTAGGTTCCACATATATGTGTTAATATACGATATTTGTTTTTCTCTTTCTGACTTACTTCACTCTGTATAACAGTCTCTAGGTCCATCCACGTCTCTACAAATGACCCAATTTAGTTCTTTGTATGGCTGAGTAATATTCCATTGTGTATATGTACCACATCTTCTTTATCCATTCGTCTGTCAATGGACGTTTAGGTTGCTTCCGTCACCTGGCTGTTGTAAATAGTGCTGCAATGAACGTTGGGGTGCATGTGTCTTTCTGAATTATGGTTTTCTCTGGGTAAATGCCCAGTAGTGGGGTTGCTGGGTCATATGGTAATTTTATTTTTAGTTTTTTAAGGAACCTCCATACTTTTTTCCATAGTGTATCAATTTACATTCCCACCAACAGTGCAAGAGGGTTCCCTTTTCTCCACACCCTCTCCAGCCTTTGTTGTTTGTAGATTTTCTAATGATGCCCATTCTAACTGGTGTGAGGTGATACCTCATTGTAGTCTTGATTTGCATTTCTCTAATAATTAGTGATGTTGAGCAGCTTTTCATGTGCCTCTTGGTCATCTGTATGTCTTCTTTGGAGAGATGCCTATTAGGTCTTCTGCCCATTTTTTGATTGGGTTTTTTGTTTTTTTAATATTGAGCTGCATGAGCTCTTTATATACTTTGGAGATTAATCCTTTGTCCCTTGATTCATTTGCAAATATTTTCTCCCATTCAGAAACAACATACAAGTCTTTTCTTCTTCTTTGTAGTTTCCTTTGCTTTGCAAAAGCTTTTAAGTTTCATTAGGTCCCATTTGTTTATTTTTGCTTTTATTTCCATTACTCTAGGAGGTGGATCAAAAAAGATCTTGCTGTGATTTATGTTAAAGAGTGTGCTTCCTATGTTTTCCTCTAAGAGTTTTATAGTGTCGGGTCTTACATTTAGGTCTTTAATACATTTTGAGTTTATTTTTGTGTAAGGTGTTAGGGAGTGTTCTAATTTCATTCTTTTACACGTAGCTGTCCAGTTTTCCCATCACCACTTATTGAAGAGACTGTCGTTTCTCCATATCCTTGCCTCCTTTGTCATAGATTAGTTGACCATAGGTAAGTGGGTTTATCTCTGGGCTTTCTATACTGTTCCATTGATCTGTTGATCTATATTTCTGTTTTTGTGCCAGTACCATATTGTCTTGATTATTGTAGCTTTGTAGTATAATCTGAAGTCAGGGAGTCTGATTCCTCCAGCTCTGTTTTTTTCCCTCAAGACTGCTTTGGCTATTCGGGGCCTTTTGTGTCTCCATACAAATTTTAAGGATCCAGATTTTTTTAATGTTTGATTAAATATTCTTTTTTTTTTTTTTGAAGTATAGTTGATTTACAATGTTGTGTTAATTTCTGGTGCACAGCAAAGTGATTCAGTTAAATATATATATTCGTTTTCATAGTCTTTTCCATTATGGTTTATTACAAGATATTGAATATAGTTCCCTGTGCTATATAGTAAGACCTTGCTATTTATCCATAAAATATACATTTTTTATTAAGGTACACCGGACCCTGAACCAGACAGGGTTGGTTCTAAGTGCTGCGTGAGTGCAGTGGAGGAGAGGGGATTCCATATGGACTCAGGTGGTCAGGGAGGGCTCCCTGGAGGAGTGAACAATGAGCTGGGCCCTGCAGGAGGAAGGGTCAGCAGTTCAGCCCTTGGGTAAAATTGAAATGTGGAAATAGTAGCTGAACATCCCCCCTCCCTTCTCCCTCTGTAAATGGGGTGTGAAGAGCACCTGTCTATAGGATTCCTGTGAGCATCCAATGATCTGTGGGTGCCTGCAGGGGACCCTTGGAACTGTGACTCTCACTGCTCTTTTTTAATATATTAATATAATTCAACAACAAATACCCATGGAGGGTTTACCATGCCCCAGAGCCTGAGCTAGGAGCCGAGGACATGTAGATGTCTCCAGCGGCCCGCCCCCCCCCCCCCAACCAGGTCAGTTGTCCCTCATGGCGGTGGGTGCTTGTCCCCGGGCTCCACAGGATGGAGACCTGGCTGTTTTTGTTCACCATTATATCCCCAGGGCCCTAGCCCTGTGCCTGCCACCTAGTAGGTGCTCAGTAAATGTGTTGCAGAATGGATGGATGGATGGATGGATGGAGGAATGAATGAAGGAGTGAATTAAAGGGAGGTGCTGCTGCTCTCGGGCTGCACCATCCATCAGCAGAGGGAGACACAGGTAAAAGGCTCAGAGCACATTGCTGAGCTGGCGCCTGAGTCGTGACCATCTCGGCACCTCCGGGCTGGGGGCGCTGCGGGCACCCACCACGCGCTGTCCGCCGCCCCGCTGACCCTCGGGCCCCTCCGCAGGTGAGTGTCCCAGCCCCGGGCGCGGTGGCGCCGCCAAGCGGAAGAAGAAGCAGCGGCGGAACCGCACCACGTTCAACAGCAGCCAGCTGCAGGCGCTGGAGCGCGTGTTCGAGCGCACGCACTACCCCGACGCCTTCGTGCGGGAGGAGCTCGCCCGGCGCGTCAACCTCAGCGAGGCGCGTGTCCAGGTGAGTGCTTCCCATCCGTGGGCCCCCCGGGGGAGCGTGCAGCCACCACTCACCCAGGGATAAGGAGCTGCCAAGGTGAGGTGTTTAAGAGCAGGACCATCTGAGGCCAGGAGGGCTGAGGTTCAAATCCAAGCCCTGCCACTGACCAGCTGTGTGACCTTGAGCAAGTTACTCAGCCTCTCTGTGCCTTAGGTGCCTCCCTGTAAAATGAGGATCACGTGGGTCTGTTTTATAGAGTTCTTACGGGAATGAAAGAAGTTGATATCTTTGTAGCTTAGAGCAGTGCCTGGCACATGGGGTTTGGATAAATAAAAGTCGTTTTAAAGTGTTCAGTGCTTGTTCCGTGCCAGCCCTGAGCTGAGTGCCCAGCATGCACCTCTCTCATTACAACCTCACAGCAGCTAAGTGCTCATCTATTCATTCTTTCTTTCATCCACTTGCACATTCTCCAACACATACTTACCCGGCGGCAGGCACCATTTATCACCCCCATTTTACAGATGAGAAAATTGAGGCTCAGAAAGGTGAAGCTGCCAGTGCAGGGTGGGTGGCAGAGCAGGCACACACTGGGTCCGAAAGGACTTGGGTCCCCTCGGCAGCCCGCTCACCCCTCCTTCCCGCCCCCAGGTCTGGTTTCAGAACCGCCGGGCCAAGTTCCGCCGAAATGAGCGGGCCATGCTGGCCAACCGCTCAGCCTCACTGCTCAAGTCCTACAGCCAGGAAGCCGCCATCGAGCAGCCCGTGGCTCCCCGGCCCACTGCCCTGAGCCCCGATTATCTATCCTGGACGGCCTCGTCCCCCTACAGGTGAGAGCGGGAACCCTTTTGGGTCGCAAGCAACCAGGGGACCCCGTGGGGTGTTTTAGGGCCCAGACTCCTTTGAGGATCTGAAGAGAGCTGGGAAAGGTGCCCAGGTGCCCCGTGGATCTGGGGTGCACCAAGGGGTGTGTGGGCAAGCGTGTGAGTGTGTGGAGGGGCGAGAAAATGAGGCCTGTTTGGAAGGAGTGGAGAACCCACATCATCCTGAGGAAGCTGAAAACCTGCAGATTTCTAAGCTGGCACGAGCGGCCCAGCACCCTTCGTCAACCATCCCGGAGAGAGGCCGGGGGGCCGAGGGAGTGGTTCCCTGTCCCAGGGGCCTGGCTGGGACCCAGAGTCAAAGTCTGGGGCAGTTTGGTCCCGGTCAAAGCTGGGGAAGGGTGGCAGGGCAGGAAGGGAGAGGGAGCAGGGTGCTGGCGAGTTGGGTTTCTGCACCCCACAGCTCCAGGGAGTGCCATCCACCCCTTAGTCTGTGCGAGCAGCTCTGCTGGAGCCATGGTCTCGTGAGAGGCAAGAGCCAGTGGGTTGTGGGATCTGAGTCCTAGTGATGCCCACGCTAGCCTCACAGCTCTCCCAGCTCCCTCCCTGCCCTGCTCTTACCTGGGGCAGGAGAACCTCCAAGAGGCCTCCTTCCATACAGGTGTGCGTTCATCCCAGCCCCATCCTGCTGTGTGCCAGGCCCAGGGCAGGCGCTAGGGGTGAACAGGACTCAGGCCCCGCTCTCAGGAAGCTCCTGGTCCAGCGAGGAAGGACCACAAGCCTACGGGGGCGGCTCCATGTCCCAGGGCTGACTGTGGGCACTTCTGCCTCTTCCCCCCAGTCTTGTAGCCCCAGGGGAAGGCTTCCCAGCCGAGTGAGCTGAGGAGGGGAGGCAGGAGGACCAGAGGCTGGGGTCCAAGACTGGCCGCCAGAGGTGGCCAGCCCCCGGCGGTCTGCCAGCCACAGCAATATGTCCTTGTGTCTTATGTCGCCCCCAGCACGGTGCCGCCGTACAGCCCCGGAGGCTCAGGCCCTGCGACCCCGGGGGTCAACATGGCCAACAGCATCGCCAGCCTCCGTCTCAAGGCCAAGGAGTTCAGCCTGCATCATAGCCAGGTGCCCACGGTGAACTGACAGCCAGCCCCACCAGGACCCCGCTGCCTCCCTGGTCTCACGACAGCAGAAAAGAGGGCAGACACGCAGGAAGGTGACCTTCTCCTGTCCCCTGTCTCCAGGACAGGCTGGGTGGGCTCTCCTGGCCCCTCTCTTCAGCCCGGACTTCTGGGCCCAAGAGGCTGCTGAGATGCCCAGAGCCTGGCTCAGCCCCTCATCCACGGCCGCTGGAGACTGCGGCCCCTGACCCTTGGAGGGGTTGGGCTGGAAGGCTAGAGCAGCGGCTCACCAAGGACCTCACTTACTTTGTGTATTAAAGCCAAAAAGCTGTTGTCTTTAAGAAATAAAAAAAAAAATTTTAAGCCCCAAAAGATTGCGGGAGGGCGGACAAGGGCAGCAAACCGATGAAGGGACGGCCTTTTGGGGCCCGCTGCCCTCGTCTGTGTGCCTCTTTCTGCAGGAAGTCCTCCATCACCCTGTAGAGCCCCAGGGGTGGGGAGCGGGGTAGGAAGACAGAGACCTGCCCTGGAACCCCTGACACCCGGGTGTTTGGGAGAAACCTTGATGTGTGACCCTGGCCAGGACCCGGACCCTCTCTGTGCAGGGAGTGTCCCCCCTGCCCTATGGCAGGAGCAGAGGGTGTGTGGAGGCAGACGCTAGAATTAAATCCCTTGCTGTTGGGCATGCAGAAGCTGGGGGTCCCCTGGGCATTTGACTGTGGGGGACCCGGGCAGATGGCCCAGAATGTCGGGGTGCAGAGTGGAGGTCCCAGGTGGGCTCACAGGACAGACGGGTGGTCCTAACAGACAGGGCCACCAGAGACCTTCTTCCAAGTCCTCCAACCTACCGTTTCAGAGATGGTCACTGGGGGTGACAGAGGACACATGTGCCACCAGGCACTGACATCACTTATGAGGAGTCTGCAGAAAAATGGGGGGTGAGGGGAATGGTCTGAAGCCAGCCCTCTCCACCTGGCCCCATGCCACGCCTCCTGATGGGCACACCCTCCAGGGAAGTTAAGAGATCATTTCTGGGAATTCCCTGGTGATCCATCCGGTGGTTAGGACTCGCTGCTTTCACTGCCAGGGCCCGGATTCCATCCCTGGTCGGGGAACTAAGCTCCCAAAAGCCATGCGGCCGGAAAAAAATAAAATAAAATAAAGCGATCATTTCTGCAACCAGCCCCCAGGAAGTGAGACAACACTTCCCGACCCCCAGAGGGCGCAAAGATGCTCAGCCCCTCCAGAGGGGCTGCCCTCACAGTGACACAGCCATCACACCTCTGGACTCCATGGATGGACCCCGTTTCTCTAGTCTGCCCCACCCACACCACATCAAAGCCCCCCCAGAGGGCCAGTGTCCCCCCCCCCACCAGCCACAGGCTGCATCTTCTAGGTGACCTTGAATAGGTCAAAGCCACCTGACAATCCTAACACGAGGGATGGTCCCCATTTTTGTTTTAGAAGGTGTAACTAACCCCTGAGTGAGGTGAGGACCCTCCCCATCTCCCCCAATTTACCCCCCGAGATTCTTCCCCATCCTTCATCGGGAATTCCACCATGAAAACACGGTTCTGGGCTTCCCTGGTGGCGCAGTGCTTAAGAATCCGCCCACCAACGCAGGGAACACGGGTTCGAGCCCAGCTCCGAGAAGATCCCACGTGCCGCGGAGCAACTAAGCCCGTGTGCCACAACTACCGAGCATGTGCTCTAGAGCCCGCGAGCCACAACTACTGAGCCCGTGTGCTGCAACTTCTGAAGCCCGCGCACCTAGAGCCCGTGCCCCGCAACAAGAGAAGCCACCGCAATGAGAAGCTCGTGCACCGCAACGAAGAGTAGCCCCCCGCTCGCTGCAACTAGAGAAAGCCCGCGCGCAGCAACGAAGACCCAAGGCAGCCAATAAACAAATAAATAAGAAAACAAAGCAAACAAACAAAAAAGAAAACACGGTTTTTGTGGGGTGAGCTTTGTCCCCTTCAGATGGGCCAACAGGCCCTGGGGACCATCGCCGTGTGACTTCCCTGTGGCTGGGCAGCTGGGACTCTGCCCGGGGCGGGGAGGGGGGAAGCAATGAGGGGGAGGCACAGACTCCAGCTGAAGGAGTGGGGAGGGGGCATTCTGCTGATATATGGAGCTGGCTCTGCCGGCCTGACTACGGCGGCCAGAGCAAAGGGTTGGCCTGTGCCCTGTGCTGCGTATGTGTATGGCAGGGGAAGGGAGTGCGGGGGGTACAGCCAGAGCTGTGTTTTCTTGCTCAGTTCGGCCTCTGCCTTGGGTAAGTGATTTCTGGGCTTCTATTTGCCATTCATTCACTGAACAAATATTATGAAATACTATATGTGTGCAGGGCCCTATGCCGGGCCCTGAGGAGAAAGCAGAGAATTGACACGGGGTCCCTGGCTTCAGAGGCCACACCAAGCCCAAGGAGCCCCAAACCTAGTCTAAGGCATCCAGGCAGGCTTCCTGGAGGAAGTGTCCTGGAAGGATGAAGAGTCCACCAGACAAAGAGGGGAGCGAGAACAGTGTTTCTGGCTAAGGGAACAGCAAGTGTAAAGGCCCTGGGGTAGGCCAGAAGCTGCCTCTTGGGGCCAGTGGGGACAGTTCTGGGCCTGGATCTCCTGCAGGATGAAGATGGAGAGAAGCAGGGACCAGCTCACGTGGGGCTTGTGTGGCCAGATCTAAAGTCTGGGTGTCGGGACTTCCCTGGCGGTCCAGTGGTTAGGACTCTGTGCTTCCACTGCAGGGGACACCGGTTCGATCCCTGGTCGGGTAACTAAGATTCCACATGCTGTGTGGCACAGCCAAAAAAATTGTTTTTTAAATAAATAAAGTTTGGATGTCACCCTGGCAGTGAGGAGCCATGGAGGGGATTTGCTGGGTGGAGGGACCTGCCCCTTGGACCCTGTTGGAAGCAGAGAGACCCCTGCAGAGGCTGTGCTGGATGTCCAGGCAGGAGAAGTGGCAGCCTGGACCAGATGGGGACAGAGTGGGCAATCTGGGAGGTGTCCCAGACACAGCAGGGACAGGGCTTGATGGCTAGATGTTGGGCTGGGGAACAAGGGGGAGCCCAGGGGGCCAGGACTTGGCTTAGGCACGTGGATGCCTGGGAGGAAGAAACCCTGGAAATAAGACCCACCTGATAGAGGGGTCGGGAAGATGCTGGCCTGCCCTTCCACCCAGACAAGCGCTGGGGCCGTCCTGGTCTGAGCAGGGTCCTCCCTCACAAGGAGCTGACACCCACCCCAGGGATTTGCACCAGCGAAGGGCCAGCCCACAGGGCCCAGAGCTGTGCCCTCACGGGCAGCCAGGAAGAGCGGCCTTTTTGTGAGCACGTGGACGAGCCCACCCAGGCCCTGGGCAGTGCCCCAGAACTCAGATGGAGGCACATCTGGTCTTTCTATTTTCAGTCCAGAGGGAGGGGCCATGAAGCATCGCCAGGTTGGGGCTGCCTGCAGCAGAGATGGGGTCACACTGGCGGGGGGCTCCCACTAGGGCCTGGAAGGTGGGTATCAAGAACACCAGCTTCAGAAAAAGCCATGGGCCCAGTTCCCACAGAGGCACTGGCCCCGCCATCGGGCCACAAGGATGTCAATGTCACTTCCTCTCAAGCGCTCAAGAGAAAACAGACCGGCCTAATCGTTTACACATGCTGCTCTGGGGAGCTGAGGGAGGGGCCACAGCGGCCCTCCTTGTGAAAGAAAATATATTCCAACATCGCTGTCGCTATTGTAGCCCTAATTGCAGGGCCGCGTGGGCAGCTTCCTGGGCACCCATCCCGGGATATAATTTTCCGTGAGGACAAGGTACCCGAGGCCCCGTCCCGGGCTGGGAGAACTTGGAATCCTTCTCCCTCTGATTCCCTTTCCCCTTTCGGCCAAGCAAGCTTGGGACAGGGCATTGAATGTATCTGCTTCTGTTTTTTTTTTTTGTTTGAAATAAGAAACTTGGGTCGAGGGAAATTGAAGGAAAGGCAGTCTGGCTCTTGCAAAACCCAAAAGCTGAGAAATTAAGACCAGAGCTTTACCTTGGGCAAGGCACTTCTCCGGGCCTCAGTTTCCTCCTCTGTAACATGGGGTGATAACAGAAGCCACCTCACAGGGTTGTTGGCAGAGCTACCTTCCATAAATGAGCGCTGTGGTGTTTACGGTGGAAAAACAGAGAGCAAGGGGTGGAGTTTAAGGAAGTCAAAATACTCCCTGTTCTGGGGTGAAATTGCACATTCCCTCCTCAGAGAACCTGGCTCTTCCCTTGTCCCTTCCAAGCCCACACTCCTTGGGCACCAGCTGGGGACCAAAGCTCCTGCACCTCTGCTGCCTGCCACTGGAGGGCGCTGTGGGGTCCCCGCCAGGCACAGAGCTGGAAGAACAAGGGCCCTCTCCCACACAGATCACCAGAGATGGCCGCAGGCTCCTGATCCAAAGACAAAGAAACAAGCAAATCCCAAATCACCAGCAGGGGTCACAGCATAAACATCAGCACAAGCCTTTTGGAAAATGTACCAACAGCCACGAAAATGTTTGCATGCTTTCCACCCAGTAATTCTACCTCTAAGCCCCACTTCAAAAAATAATCCAAAATGGCGTGCGGGGGGGTGGGGGGTGGAAGCAACGTGTGCCAAGATGTTTATCATACGTTTTCATAGATGCAGTGTAAAAAATCTGGGAAGACCCAAACCAAGTTGTAAATACTTTAAATTTGATAATGGCTCACAATCCACTTGTCTCTATGTTTTCTGTAATGATACTAATAACCTCATAGGGAAACAGAACAAGCAGGCCAATGTGATCATCTCAACTACATGAGAAGCTCTTTGAAATGAAAAAAATGTGCTTTCTTCCCTTTTATGTCCCCCTTGGTGCCCCAGTCAGAGGTGGACTTGTCTTTTCCATACCTATTGGTAAGTGAGTGGCCCCCATCCAAAGCTCTCCTCTCTGCTCTTGTTATCCCACCATTAGTCCTTCAGGTCTTGAAGCTTTGTGGTCATCAGGAATTCCCTTCTCTATTGCAAGAGCTGGAAAGAGCGTGTCTGAGAACTTCTTAAGCTCTTAGTTCACATCTTAGAACAAGTGGGAATGGATCGAGCTTGGGATACGTGGGGTCAGGAGTGGGCATCTTGAAACTGGAAGGTGCACTTGATAAAGTGGTGTGGGTGACATAATTCTAAGATGGTCCCATGATTCCCACCCCAGGGAGACACACACTTTGTAATCCCCTCTCCTTGGGTAAGGGTGGAACCTCTGACTTGCTTCTAACCAATAGAATATGGTGAAGATGAAGGGATTTAGCAGATGTGATTAAGGTCCCTAATCAGTCGACTTTGACTAATCCGAAGAGAGATTATCCTTGGTGGGCCTAACCTAACCAGGTGAACCCTTTAAAAGAGAGTCCAGGTCTTCCCTGAAAGAAGAGATTCAGAGCAGAGAGATGCGTTCCCATCAGCCTTGAGAAACAAACAGCTGTGCTGTGACCTGCCTGTGGAGGAGGTGGCCCCCAGCAGCCAGGAGCCTCATTCTTACCACCACAAGGAACCCAATCCTGTCTGCAATCTGAATGAGCTCAGAATAGGATACTGAGCTCCAGATGAGACATCAGCTGAGGACTCCTTGACTGCAGCCTGTGAGACACCGAGCAGAGAAACCAGTTAAGCTGTGCCCAGACTCCTGACCTATAGAAACTGTAAGACCATAAATGGGTGTTGTTTTCTTTCTTTTTTTCTTTTTTGGCTGCACTGTGCAGCTTGCAGGATCTTAGTTCCCTGACCAGGAAACAAGGGATGGAACCCATGCCCCCCTGCTGTGGAAGCACAGAGTCCTAACCACTGGACCACCAGGGAATTCCCTGGGTGTTGTTTTCAGCTGCTACGTTTGTGGCAACTTGTTACCCAGTGTAGAAAACCAATGCAGATGGAGATGGAGCTTGGAAGTCCTCTTGAGTTTGGCCTCCCTCTGCCCACAGCACACCCAAAGAACCCCCCGGACCCACGACAGAGGAGACTTGACGCCTCTGCTCAAATTATCTGCCATCTTATCACTTTCCAGGCCATTCTGCATAAGCCGACAGATTAACTGCCCTAAAACACAGCTTTGGGACTTCCATGGTGGCGCAGTGGTTAAGAATCTGCCTGTCAATGCAGGGGACACAGGTTCGAGCCCTGGTCTGGGAAGATCCCACACGCCGCGGAGCAACTAAGCCAGTGTGCCACAACTACTGAGCCTGCGCTCTAGAGCCCGTGAGCCACAACTACTGAGCCTCTGTGCCACGGCTACTGAAGCCCATGTGCCTAGAGCCCGTGCTGTGCAACAAGAAAAGCCACTGCAATGAGAAGCCCGCGCACCGCAATGAAGAGAAGTCCCCTCTCGCCACAACTAGAGAAAGTCCGTGCGCAGCAACGAAGACCCAAGGCAGCCAAAAATAAAAATAAATAAAAAAACAAACAAAAAACACAGCCTTGATCATGTCCCTCTCCTGCCTAAAGCCTTCTGGGGCTCCCCAGGGCTCTCCCAACAAAGTACCATCACCCAGGCCAGGTGTTTGAGGTCCCAGCATCCAGCCCTGCTCTCCTTAAACCCGCCTTGTCCCCTATTCCAGATAATTCAGACAATCCTGACAACTCAGTCCCCTCCTCCTACTGTCCCCCTGCAGCAACATCCTGCCCACCCAGCCCCGCTCTGCCAGTGAAAATGTATTCCCCAGAGGGTTACAATGTAGTGTCAGCTTTTTTTAAAAAGCAAGTTAAATTCTAGACAGAAGATGCATTGGCATGTCTGGGGAGATGTGTGTCGTTTGAAAAAGAATAATTCAATGTTGTAATTTTATATTTGGAAAATGAAAAGAAAAACCCTATTATTTCCATAATTCAAACTTTAAAAAGTGAAGCTACTCAACACGTTCTTGGCGGGCACAGATACCAAGAGAAGCGACCACTGTCTCATGGGTGGCCACACGGCAGGATCTCCAGGGAGGAGAGGTAATATATAAAATATAAATATTATATATTTAATATGCATAGATATATACATATTATGTATATTGCATATAATTTGTATGTGTATTTAATATGCATAGTTTAAAAATCTGGAAAGTCATAAACCATAGCGTGAACAGTTGTTTTCTCAGGAACGTGGGATTGTGGGTGGTCTCTATTCTTTATATACACACTTGTAAATTTCCCTACTTGGGTTCTAAAATTTGACAAAGCTTTTTAGAACTCTATCCAAATTGGAACCATCTTTTTGGAGAACAGTATATACCACAAGTCTTAAAAACAGGCATGCCTCTTGGCCCAGTAATTTTACTTCTAGTAACGTACCTGAAAATACTAGATCTGCACTGAGATTTTTGTACAAAGGTGCCCATGAAAGCATTGCTTATGCTGATGCAGCCCGGAAAATTAATTATCCAACAATAAGGGCAGATTAAATAAATGATGAGGGTATCCGGGATGATGGAGTGCCAGGGAGCTGTTAAAAGTCATGATATTGACCATCGAAAGCCCTGGGAGGAAGTGCAGATGTATTGTTAGGGAAAATCTCAAGTGATGATGAAAAGGCCGGGCTGTGAGCCCCTGAGCACAGATGCCACCCACATCTGTGACACACCGACGACATCTCCCCGAAGCCAAAAACCCTCGATCCATATTTTTTGTTGTGGAATTCCATCCTGGATAGAAACAGTTCGGAATCCCTATCTCTACACTATGTGTACACACACACACACACACACACACACACATTCATTTTACACATCATTCACTCACTTAATAGAAACGCCTTAGAAGCCAGGTGCTCTTCCAAGACCTGGGGACACAGGCACGGCAAGGAATAACACAGACCCAAATCCCCGTCCCCCTGGAGTGCACATTCTAGAGGGAGAGATGGACAATGAAGAAGGTGGCAGGATGATGGTGCGGGAAGATGGCGCGGGGCCTTGCCAGCCTCCTCTGGGTAGGGGGAAGCCACCGGAGGACTGGCACACGGAAGCCTCAGGCCCTGGGTGGGGAGTGGACGGTGGGGGCCAAGGGTGGATGGTGGATGCAGGTATCCAGTTGGGAGCTGTTGCAGTGACCCAGAGCGTGACCAGGGCAACAACTGCGTGGTGAGAATACAGGAAGTTTTTATTTTCTTCTTTGAGCTTTTCTGTAGTTTCTAAACCTTTGATAGTGACCATTACTTGTGAGTACCTGTAATTAACAGTTTAAAATCTCATCGACCTTTCCGCTTCCAACTCAAAGGATGCCTCTCCAGGGAATCCTGCCTGGATTCCCAGCCACCCGGACAGACACCCCTCTTCTGTGACTGCCCAAGGCCCAGCCCACCTGGAATAAGAAGGGGTCCGTCTTTGCGCCCTAGCCAGCCTGGAAGCCCATTCCTGAGGCCAATGGCCTCCCAGGGACACACACAGAAACCCCAGGAGCCCTTAATTCTGTGGGAATTAAGGGGGTCCCCAGGTTCTGTCCCTGCCTCCAGGACTGAAAACCAGGCTCCTTTGTCCTCTCATCTTTGCCTGTTCCTCCAAGTCTGTCACGTACCGGGGAGGCTCTTGGAAGCCTGGAGCCAAGGAATCCATTAAACGAGGGAGCCCCAGTGGTTCCCCAGAGGGGCCCTCATAGGAGACTGGAGAGCCCAGGTGGACAGGGCATACCAGCCATCACCTGTCTTGGGCTTCCTCCTTAGAAGTGTGTGTACTCAGGACTTCCCTGGTGGCACAGTGGTTAAGAATCCGCCTGCCAATGCAGTGGACAGGGGTTCGAGCCCTGATCCGGGAAGATCCCACATGCTGCGGAGCAACTAAGCCGGCGAACCACAACTACTGAGCTTGCGCTCTAGAGCCCGCTAACCACAACTACTGAGCCCACGTGCCACAACTACTGAGGCCCAGGTGCCTAGAGCCCGTGCTCTGCAATAAGAGAAGCCACCGCAATGAGAAGCCAGCGCACGACAACAAAGAATAGCTCCCACTCGCCGCAACTAGAGAAAGCCCACGCGCAGCAACGAAGACCCAACGCAGCCATAAATAAATAAAATTTATTTAAAAAAAAGAAGTGTGTGTACTCGGGTAGGGGTGAAAGGTTCTACAGCATTAGACCAAATTGGCAACATTTTGAGGAGAGGGGCCCTAACTCGCAGACCAGGGCCCTGACCCTGGGGTCTGCGTGACACCTCAGGCTGGCTCTGGGCTTTCCTGCTCACTCAGAGCCCAGGAGAAGATGCCCCCAGCCACCAGGCCCCAGTCAGGGGCAGCTCCGGTTTCCCAGGCCTGGGCTGGGCCCCAGAGTCCTTGCCTGCCCCCAGGGCTGTGGTTCCGGGGCCCCCAGGCTGCTGCTCAGCACTGCCCTGCCCCCAGCACTGCCCACACTTCGCACCACCCCCAGCCCAGGGTCAGGAGGAGGCAGCCCAAGAGGGGGCCCGCATCTGGATGGGGTGCGATCGAGGCGAAGTCAGAGGAATTCACTGGTGCCTGAGGTCAGCTCACCGGCGCCCAGGATGGCCTGGGGCGGGTGGGGGTGGGTTTTCCAGCCCACCGGCATCGTCTCACCTGCTGTGCTCACTTTGCCGCTGCCCAGGAAAGGGGCGCTGGCTTTCTTGGGCCTGGGTGTTTAGCCACAGGGGCAGCTTCTCCGGGAAGCCGCCCCAGCCCTTCCCCATCCTGGAGGGTTCCAGGTCTACCCTGGCAACATCGCCCGGCTCCTACTGGTTGCCCCTCCCTGCCGGCAGGCTGCGCCTGCCTCTCCCCGGCCCCTCCAGAACCTGGAGGGGCAGCTGGGCACTGTCCGTGTCAGTTGGGGAACAAGAGCCACTGCCCAGCTGTCAACCTCGCCATGCTGCCCTCCACGTGGCCTTCTCGGAAATCCTCTTAGGACACAGACTCAGGTCACTAATCCCTTGCCCACTCGTCCTCACCCTGGCTCTGAACCCACCCGACAAGACCCCAAGGCCTTGAATGAGCCCCTTTCCGCCCACCCCCCTTCCCCCACCCTCTCCCACACGCCCCCCTCCACTTCCCAGGCACAAGACCCCAGGGGGCTGAGCTCTGCTCGTCCTTCCTCAGCTTGATTGGACACCCCCCGAAAACTGGTCTGACTTACCCCCATGGCAGGCGAGCTGTCACCTCCCCTAGGAAGCCCTCCCCAGCAGGGGTTAGAGGCCCTCCCTGTGCTCCCACTGCCCACCCCCCCATTAGGGCACTGAGCACTTGGAGTTGCCACTGTCTGATGTCCTGCCGTCCCCCCACCCTGTTGCGGCTCAGCATCTGAGGGGTCCCGGGGGACGGGGCAGGGAGTGAATGATGGGCCAGTGCACAAGGGGCTGCTGTCTCTGCAGTTCCGAGGAGCTGCCCCCTCCCTCGGTCCCAGGGTCACATGGTCCCTGTGGATATCGGATGCCCTCCTCACCCGGGTCTGAGCTGGGCCCTTTGCCCTCTCAGTCCCTCTTTCCCCAGAAGGGAAAATATTAAACTACAAGCACACATACTGGGTCTGCTCCTCTTTTACCACATCCCAGCTCAGGCATGTTGGGCAAGTTACAGCCCCTTTCTGAGCCTTACTTTCCTCATCAAAAAGCAGAAATACCTCCTTCTTGGGATGGAGGATCAAGTGGAAAAAAAATTGTAAACACCAAGCTCAGCCGATGCTTAGCAAACAGCGGGCACTGAATACAGGGACGTGTGCTTTCTGTTTCCAGATGTGTAGCTGCAGCCCCAGAACAGAGTCTCATCTCACCACCAGGGAGCAATGTTACCCATCCCACCTCCTAGCACAGCCGGGCAGGGGGGCCGACTCGGATTTCGAGTGAAGCCTGGGGAACCCTGGGTCCCCAGTGAGGCCCCCACTAGGCAGACCCATCAGTCCGCAGGGGCAGAAGCTCAGGGGCTGCAGGGCTGTGAGAGGAGGCCGTGCCCAGGTGCGAGGGGGGCTTCCCTAGATCCTGGAGGAAAGGGGCAGCGCTGGGGAAGGGGTTGGGGGAAAGGCAGGACTGCACAATGGTTAGAGCAGTTTGGGGGAGCCAGACAGGCGGGGTTCAGAGCTGATCCCACGCTGCAGGGATTCCACCTTGAGCCTCGGTTTCCTCATCTGTAAAAATGGGGTTGACTGACCATCTTACTGGCCCACGGCAGGAGGTGGGAGGGTGTCTCCCAGCAGCCTGCTTGCTTTCTGCATGATTCAGCGCCCTCGTCTGGGTGGGTTTGTGTGTTTGCCAGAGACTGTGTCTTGTCAGTTTCTCCCCAGACACAGACCCGCAAAAGTGTCTGGCGAGCCGGATCCCCAGCCAGCCTGGGCGGTGGTGGATGCCAGGATCCAGCAGCCAAGGGGCCAAGCTGGTCAGACACTCCATTAATGACTAAAGCCACACACTCTTAGAGCAAGAGTCCAGGAGAGACACATGATTCCCCGCAGGGGTGCACATTTGTGGTTTTCAAGCCTCGCAAATACCGATGGAGTCAAAATTTCCTTTTAGCAGTTGGTCCTTCAAAGCCCATTGTCCTTGAATGACAGCCCTTCAGAGCAACTAAAGCCTCGGGAAGAGAAGGCCGACCTTACTGTGGGCCCTTCCCATCGGCACCTGTGCCAAAGAGAGACGGATCCAGCAAAGGAATGTGGCACAGGGAAGTGCCAACAGGGCGCAGAGGAGCACAACCCTTCCCCCACCGTGAGAGAAACTCCCACCCTGTCGGTCCTGGGCCCTCCCCTAGAGGGAACTGGCAGTGGGCCCCAGGCCCGGCCATTGCTGAGACTCACAGGAACTTTCTAAAAATGCAGATGCCCAGGCTCCCCTCTAGACCAGCTAAATCAGAATCTCTGGGGTGGAGGTGAGAAGTCCTTATTTATTACAGCCCTGGATTCAGAGGGGCGTTAGGTTCAGAAACCTGAACTGAGTCTCTGCTCGCCCTTCCCAGATTTGGGGAGGAAGAGGGAGGGATATTTTTCATGCTCTGTTCTTTAAGTGGAAGGATTTTCTATCAGTCATGACAACCGGTCTCGAAACAGTTCCAATCGGTGGCTTCACCCAGGAATCCAGCTCGTTGCCAGGAAACCAGGCCCCGGGGCCTATCACAATCTCAGACGGGCACCTGGTCTCCCGGTGGCTCGTGGCCAGGGGTCTGGCGGCCGAGGAGGTGTCAGCGGCTGGTCACAGGTGGCGAGCTGCTTCCCAGACAATCTGCAGGGCCATGGAGGCGCAGGGGAGCTGGGCCAGGGTGTAGGCCAGAGAGCGGGTGGGCGCCCGCAGCTTCCCCAGGTAGGCCACGGTGTGCACCATGCGGCCCAGGAAGACGACCAGGAAGTGCATCCAGGCAACGAAGGGATCAGGCCCCAAGAAGGAGTAGACGAAGCCCAGGAACAGGAAGGGGTAGATGGTCTCCATGTCATTCCGGTGGGCTCTGGGAAGGCAAGGGGGTGCGGTCAGCCAGGAGTCAGCTTTGAGAATGTCCTGGAAGCTGAGACCCTCCGCCCCGAAAGGCCCCACACCCCTGGGGACCATCTCGGGGGTGCCAGACTCACGTCCATCATGGCCAAGACAAGGAGATACCCCAGAGGCAGGGGCGACGGTGACTCCAAGCTTGTGCCTGTGAGCAGCTCAGAAAGTGAAGCCCTGTTAGTAGACCGGGAGCCACGAAGGGCTGCTGGTTGGTTTTCTTACCAACCCCAGGGCTCGCCAAGACGCAGCCCCCACCATGGTCTCCCCTATCTTCCCCTCTGGCCTTGGACACCAGGCAGGAAAAGTGGGGCTCAGTGGGGTTGAGTGAGAGCTGGGGTGGAGCCTAGGTCTGCCTCCAGCCCCTGCTCTTTTATTTATTTTTAAAAATTTTGGCCATGTCGCACGGCTTGCGGGATCTCAGTTCCCTGACCAGGAATTGAACCCCGGCCACAGTAGTGAAAGCGCCAAATCCTAACCACTAGACCACCAGGAAACTCCCCAGCCCGTGCTCTTTACCACTAAGGCAGGGCTTTTCTGAGGCCGTCCTCCTTCCAAATGCAGGTTCCTGGGCCCTCCCCAGCGGGGTGGGCTAAGAACATGCATCTGAAATCCACGCCTGGCTCTGTCTTATTCTGCCCCTGAATCTAAGCAAACCCTTCCTCCTCTCAGGGGTAATAAGAACTTGCACTCACTGGAGCCAGCCAATCGCCGGACAGCAGCGAAGCTCTGTTTCATCCGCGCTATCCTGCTTCTTTCTTTGTTTAAAATAATCAGGTGTGTGAGTATATGTGGTGGTGGTGGGGAGGGGCGGCTGTGTATAACCCTGCCATAAAAAAATGACCAACAAAGAAAGCTCATCCACTTCTGCTAAGAGTTGGTTCACATTTTCCATGACTCCTGCTAATGGGCAGCTTCCTCTGTGGAGGGTGGGGAGGTCAAGCCCCATAAATCAGAGACTGAGCAAATGACCAAAGCCAGAGATGGCATGTTGGAGGCGCAAACAAACAGGAACGCAGTGCCTGGGCCATGACCTCCCCCAAGAACAGGCCACATGTGTGAGGCACGGGGACGCTTCTAGAACTGAAGCCCCTTCTCCAAGCCTTCCAGCTGGAGTGCATTTCACCAAGGCTGCACCAACGGGCCAAGCCCAGCCCAGCCCAGCAGCAGCCCCTGTGTGGGGACCTGCCGCAGAGTGCCCCCCTTCCCTGCCACTTGCAAGGACCTCAGGCGAGGGCCAGGGTATGCGGATGCTAGGAATGGGGCAGGGCAGAGAGGAGGAGCACTCAGCAACCCAGGGCTGCAGGGGTCTCTGTGGCATGACTAGGGTGGGTGTAGTCAGGGAAGGAGACGTTGTACTGAAGCCTGAATGATGAGGGGCCATCTGTGCAGGGGAAGAACTCTCCAGGGAGAAGGATGGGCATGTGCAAAGGCCCTGAGGTGGGAATGAGCATTGTGTGTTCGAGGCTCAGAAAAGTGACCCATGTGGCTGGAGTGTGGCACATAAGAGGGAGTGAGACAGGATAAGACGGGGAGAGGGGCCTCATGAAGCAGGGTAAGGGGTCTGGAATTCAATCTGAGTGTACAAAAGCTCCCGTAAACCCAGCAGGGCCTGGATCTTAGGTCAAACTCAGGACACAGCAGTTGGTGTCTCTGTCCCCATATCCTGGAGCCAACATGAGTCTTTCTTCTCCTTTATTCCCAAAGCTTGACCTTGGGACCCAGCCCCAGGGAAAGCAAGTCTACAGCAGGGCAGGTCTCACCAGCTGGGGGAAATACTGCTGGATGCCCATGTGAGAGAAGCAGGCCCTGGCCGGATCTTGGCTACAGGGATGAAGAGGGGGAACCTGAGGACTGGGGCCATTTCAATTCCTCAATCGAGCAAGTCCCTTACCTTACTGGGGAAGAGGCAGCAACTGTTGCTCTAAACCCACCCCATGCTATGGAGATAAATCTGTGTACACCAACATCCCCTAACATGCTATGAGACAGACACCTTGGGAAACCTATTTTACGTTAAGTCAGTGTGTCCTAGAATGTGGTCTTCCTCCCACAGGTTGACTCATATGAGATGGTGCCAGCTGGGAGTATTTTTGTCATGTTGTATATTTCTCGGAAAGTTTCAGGAAAAGCGTAACTAGCACGTGAAACCCATTCAATGAGACACTTCTCCTTAAAGTATGTATTTACATTCTAAGAGTGAGTCACTTTTTAGAAAGCTGTGAAGAGGATCATTGGCCAAACCCCAAAGCACAGGTGAGGGAAAGAAGTCGGGGGACACCAGGCAGAGAGGAGGAGTACAGGACTACAGGATTCAGAGGTCACCTTTGAGGGAGGAGAGGTGGCTGGGAGCTGAGAAAGCCCCTCAGCCCCTGGGGTGCCCAGTCCCCACCCCCAGTACATTGAAAACCGCAGTGGGGCCCCCACGAAGCCACAAGTGGTGCCGAGGACAGGCATGATGCCAAGAAACCTCATTCCTCTCCTCCCCCCCATCCCTACCCCAGGATCTGAATCGAGAGACATGGAGGGAGTCACGTACCAGAGAGATGCTTGGGCAAAATGTGTCATTCCACTAACAACCAGTTTTTTTAAGGTAAAAGCTACTCAGAGCAAATTCCCGCTAGACTGGACTTGCATGGCTTCCTGCAGCATTAGGCCTGCCTCTCCCGTCAACAGACACTGCAACACCGGCTGCATTTTACTGCATCAGGTGACAGGAGTGCGGAGAGAGCCCTACGGTTCCCCCCAGGCCTCCTGGGCAGGGACAGCTGCTGGCTAGCTCTCTCCTCTTCCCTCACCAGGCTCTCCATCTGCACAGGTGATTTCCTTGAATTCAGGTTTGATATGAGGTGAAGCCTGCTTAGTTTTGAAGGCAGGTTATAAAATAGAGTTAAACTGTGTTCTTGAAAGGAGAGCAGAGCCCATATCAGATGGCCTGGGCTCAATGGCAGCTTAGCCGTCACGAGCGATGTGGCCTTGGCAAACCTGCTTCTTCCTCTATAGATGCTAGTGCCGCCCTTGGAAGCCTACTGGGAGGCAGAGTGGGTTGGTTCCTATAAAGTGCTTAGAACACTGCCTGGCACTGAGTAGCTTTGCCCCAATTTAGCTGCCATCTTCTTTGTCGTCGTCACCATCACCACCAGCCCTGTCCTGGACACGACTGTTAAAGCTAATTTCAGCTCTTGGTTTTGCCAGACTCCCAGCGCCCTCAGACGCCCAGGCCAAATTAATAAACATTTTATGGTGCGAGGCTAGCAGCCTCGCACCTCCCCAAGGTTGCTCGTTAGACCCCTGGCCTCGGGCAAGTCTCTGTCTCTGGACCTCTGTTCACCATCCACAAAATAATGTGTTTGGATGGGGTCTTAAAGGACTTCTAGGGCTGAGATTTTTGTGACTCCATCTCCTGACAAACCAGTTCACTCAGATTAAGTCTCCACACCACACTCCAAATAATCAGAAATATCCCAAAGTTTGGGTCAAGTGTTTTGTCTTCCTTCCTTAGGACCACTCAGAGACACACACCCCCGCCGGCCCCACTGAAGTTGCATTCACATAAACTCAGAATGTGGCCCAAACATACATTGCCGGGAGACTTCGATAGGTATCACTAAAAGGACGTGCCTGGGTTTCATCATTTTCCTTGAAACCTGGTTCCTGACCTCTCCCAGAGCTGGGCTCACATTTGGGCTCCAGCCTGTGCTAATCTGCAAGGCAGATCTGTGCTCCAAGAACCGAGACCAAAGTGCTTTCCTGTTTGTGCAGAAGGCGGCCCTGGTCGCACTAAAACCTCTAGTCTAATATTTAACTCACTTTTGCTTCCAGGGCATCTCCTGTCAGGTTCCAGCCAGTTCTCCGGTAGCGGATGGCAGGATGTGTGATTCTCTGCACCCTCGAGGTTCCATGATGTTATGTAAAGTCAGGAGGAGCCCAGGGGCCCCAGGAACCCCCAGGTCTGGCATAGTAAGCCCCAGTAAATAACAGTACATGGAAGGTCACCAATACCACTCACCGAATGAATATAAGACATTATTAGCTAAGAGGTGCTCAAAAAGTGCTGAATTGGGCACTATTTACGAGAGCCAGGTCATGGAAGCAACCTAAATGCCCATCGACAGATGAATGGATAAAGAAGATGTGGTACATATATACAATGGAATCTTACTCAGCCATAAAAAGGAACGAAATTGGGTCATTTGTAGAGACGTGGCTGGATCTAGAGACTGTCATACAGAGTGAAGTAAGTCAGAAAGAGAAAAACAAACATCGTATATTAACGCATATATGTGGAACCTAGAAAAATGGTACAGATGAACCGGTCGGCAGGGCAGAAATAGAGACACAGATGTAGAGAACAAACGTATGGACACCAAGGGGGGAAAGCGGCAGGGGTCGGTGGTGGTGGTGGGATGAATTGGGAGATTGAGATTGACATATATACACTAATATGTATAAAATGGATAACTAATAAGAACCTGCTGTATAAAAAATAAAATAAAATAAAATTCAGGGACTTCCCTGGTGGCACGGTGGTTAAGAATCCACCCGCCAATGCAGGGGACATGGGTTCGAGCCCTGGTCTGGGAAGATCCCACATGCTGTGGAGCAACTAAGCCCGTGTGCGATAACTACTGAGCCTGCGCGCCGTAACTACTGAGCCCGTGCGCCTAGAGCCCATGCTCTGCAACAAGAGAAGCCACCGCAATGAGAAGCCCGCACACCGCAACGAAGAGTGGTCCCCGCTCACTGCAACTAGAGAAAGCCCGCACGCAGCAACGAGGACCCAATACAGCCAAAAAAAAAATAATGATAATAAATAAATAAATTAATTAATTAATTTAAAAAATAAAAGATAAGTGTTGAATTGGGGAATTCCCTGATGGTCCAGTGGTTAAGACTGGGGTGTTTTCACTGCTGGGGGGGCCCAGGTTTGATCCCTGGTTGGGGAACTAAGATCCCACAAGTTACGTGGTACAGTCAAAAAAAAAAAAAAGTGCTGAATTGAATTTCAGCTATTTGAGTATCAGCACTGTAGACGATGTGTCCTTTTGTTCAGAAATGAAAATTGTATTGGGTGGGTGGAGACATCGCGGCACCACACGGGTGTGCGGTCTCTCCCTGGCATGGCTGCAGCCAATAAAAATAAAGCGTTCATGACCCTATGTAACCACCCCTGTGCCACAGGTAACACAAGTTTTGCTACACAGACCTGTCACCCCTTGGGAGAAGCCAAACACTCCTCTGGGTGGCTGCTCTGAGCTGGCTTGGCAACCGGCTGCCCCTGCTACTCATCACATCCTTCTCCACCGCCCAGGAGAGTCATGCCAACCAGATGGCATGAGGGTCACCAGTATGGATTCATGTATGGGTGAGGCTTTTGTTCACCAAAGTACAGCGAGTGCTTAGCACAGCAGCTAGCACATAGTCAGTGCTCGTTAAATGTTGAATGAACAGGTAGATGGATGGATGGATGGACCGACCTCGTATGAAGGACTATATACTGTAGTTACATTAGAAAGGATGAAATAGCAATGAATTTCACTTTCTACATTACACATTTCTGTAATTTTTAAAAACCACAAGTACATGTTATTTTCAATGGCCAAGAAAAATAAAAGAATCTCTATTATTTATACTACTTGGTCCCACCCATTTCTGCCTGTGATTCATGGGACTGTGTCAAGAACCAGGTGAGGGCTTGTGTCTGTCTCACTCCTGTCCAGCTACCCATCCTTCCCACACCCATCCCACTCCTGCTGACAACCCCCATCCCCTGGGAGTGCCTCCTCCTGGTTCTCCAGCCCATTGGTGTAAAACAGCAGAGAGGAAACTGCCAAAATACCCACCGCTGAGACTGGCTACGTGAAATTATCATTTAGTCTCTGATGGAATTTTACACAGCCTTTTATTTATTGATTTTTTAAAAAGATTTTATTTATTTATTTATTTATTTATTTATTTATTTATTTATGGCTGTGTTGGGTCTTCGTTTCTGTGCGAGGGCTTTCTCCAGTTGTGGCAAGCGGGGGCCACTCTCTTCATCGCGGTGCGCTGGCCTCTCACCATCGCGGCCTCTCTTGTTGCGGAGCACAGGCTCCAGACGCGCAGGCTCAGTAGCTGTGGCTCACGGGCCTAGTTGCTCCGCGGCATGTGGGATCTTCCCAGACCAGGGCTCAAACCCATGTCCCCTGCATTAGCAGGCAGATTCTCAACCACTGCGCCACCAGGGAAGCCCTATTTATTGATTGATTGATTGAACCTGGGCCACGTCAGTGAAAGCGCCAACCACTGCACCGCCAGGGAACTCCCTCTGCATCCCTTTTTAAGAATCACTTTTCGAGTAGTATTTACTGACATGGAAAGTGCTCATGAAATAATTAACTGAAAAAAAATCAGAACGCCCAGTTGGGTGTACAATGCACACCTAATGTTATGAAAAATATTTAGACAGACGACAAAGAGGAGATAGATGAACATGTTAACAGTGACTAGAATTGTGAGTGGTTTTCCCTTTTTTCCTCTATGTATTTTCAATATTAGCCAAATTGTTTGCAATGAATAGTTCCGAGTTTTATAATAAGAAAAATTGCTTTTGATTGACTGGGGGATGCTAAGCATATGAAAAAATGTTCAACTTCACTCAGAAATGCAAAGTAGGGAATTCCCTGGACAGTCCAGTGGTTTGGACTCCGTGCTCTCACTGCTGAGGGCCTGAGTTCGATCCCTGGTCAGGGAACTAAAATCCCATAAGCTGCACAGCACAGCCAAAAAAAAAAAAAAAAAAAAAAAAAAAGAAATGCAAAGTAAAACTGAAATGTGATGTACATTTTCACCCGTCATGTTGGCAAGGACCCATCCAAAAGTGGATACAGAGTTGGCAGGGTCGGAGACATATCTCACACACCAGCTGTGGGACTAGATTTGTGTACCATTTGACAGTATTTCTTACCATTTGATTGCAACCTGCAGTTTTGCTCACACTGACGCACAAAGGAAAATGAAAGAAGTTTTGATGCACTCTGTTCATAACACAGAAAGACTTAGAACAGCCTAAATGCCATCGGAGGGTAAGTGGTTGGATCAGCTACAGACCATCTATTTAATAGAGAAATGGTGTAAATACTACAGTGCCGATGTAATAAACGAGGCCCCTTTATGGGCTGATATGAAACAATTTCTGTTATGTGAAAAAAGGACAGTATAAATCAGTGGGTAAAGCGTGATCCTTTGGGGGTAAAAAGGAAAAGGCATAGCGCGTGTGTTGTAAATGCAGGAAAAATGTCTCGGAGAAGATGCATAAGACACTGGTAACAGCACTGGCCCCTGGTGAGCAGATCTAGGCAGGACCTGCAGGTCAGAGGCGGGAGAGAGACTGAAATTGCACTGAATATCCTTTTCTAACTTTGTCATCCTGAGCCACGAGCACATATTACTTTTCCACGAGTAACCAGAAATTAAAGTAATGAATAAATGAAAACAGTCTAAGAGGATCTGGAAGGCAGAAGACCTAGGGCCCCTGGGCATCCTCTAAGCCCCCGTGTTCAGAAGACGGCCTGAAAGGACAGGCCGTGATCAGGCTGAGGGCCAGTGGTACTTGCCTGAGACAACGTTCCACATCCGGGTCACTCCGGCAATACTGGAGGCCTCCGTGTCTCTGAGCATCCTCAGGGTTGGCAAAAGCCTGGAATACATCAGCTGAGAATTACTGTTCATGAGATGGACGGCCCAGTCGACTAGGTCCGCGGCGATGCAGGCACACACGTGTCCATTCACCAGCATCCATGAACTCTTACTGTGTGCGAAGTGCCGGGGACTCAGCGTGAACAAGACTGCTATGGACTAAATGTTTGCGTCCCTGCAAATTTCCTATGTTGAGGCCTAACCCCCAGTGTGATGCCTTTAAGGAGGCAGGTAGGTCATAAGGGTGGAGCTCTCTTGAATGAGATTAGCACTCTCACAAGAGACCCCAGAGAGCTGCCTTGCCCCTTTGCCACGTGAGGACACAGCAAGAAGATAGCCATCTACGGACCAGAAAGTAGGCCCTCATCAGACACCACATCTGCCGGTTCCTTGACCTTGGACTTCCCGCCTTCCAGAACTGTGAGAAATAAAGTTTTGTTGCTGATAAGCCACCCAGTCTCTGGCATTTTGTTATATAGCAGCAGCCTGAAAAGACTAAGAAAAAGGCCCTCCT
The DNA here is from genome assembly GCF_028021215.1 of Eschrichtius robustus. Classification (NCBI taxonomy): domain Eukaryota; kingdom Metazoa; phylum Chordata; class Mammalia; order Artiodactyla; family Eschrichtiidae; genus Eschrichtius; species Eschrichtius robustus. The sequence continues at coordinate 6,558,283 of NC_090833.1, read as the reverse complement.
ATCTCTGCTCTTGCAAAGCTCACAGTGTAATGAGGGGATTGCCGATGAACCAGGGAAGACCAGGTGGTGAGTGTTAAGAAACAGAAGACTGGGTTTGCTGTGAGAATGTTCACAGGAGACCCAACCAAGGCTGGGGATCAGAGAAGGCTTCTCTGAGGCAGTGACAGTAAAGCTGAGGCTTGAAGGATGCATCAACATTAACCAGAAGAAGGGAGGGTTATAGCAATAGCATACGGAACAGCATGTGCAAAGGCCCTGGGGTCAGAAGAAGAGCATGTATAAAGAATGAAAAACCAGCATGGCTGGAGCATAGACAGCAAGGGACAGAGTTCCAAGGTAAAGTTGCAGGGGTCAGCAGGGGTCCTGGAGGCAGGACCCTAAGAATTTAAACTTTGAACTAAGAGCAATGAGAGGGTCTTGACAGGTCCCAGTGAGAAACTCAGCTCCACACCGACTAACTGCAGGTTTCTGAACTTCCCTGGGTCTCAGCTTCCTCATCTGTGAATTCCAGATCAAAGGTGCATCTACCACACGAAGAGCAAGGGAGAGAAGTGGAGACGCCCCAGCACAGCGCCAGGAGGGCGCTCGCTCGGTGAATTGTCAGTGCAGAACAGGGACTTGAGGTCACACTCAGGTCATTGAGGGTCACACCCGTGGCTCTTGCTCCACTGTTCCCTGCGGGCATCCAGCCAGCCAGCCCCACCAACCCCACAGCAAACCTGAATCTCTGAGGCACGTTTTCTAAATTGCAGATCCTGCTGCTTCTGATTCATGAGCCCTTGAGATATCTGTCCCCAAGCGCTGGAGTTTTTTTTGTCCTGCCTGGTGGGTCTGCCCCTGCTTCAGCCCAGAGGTGAATGCAACGCCTGTCACGATCAGGATTCCCCAACGCCCAGAATTCTTCTTTGCTGGCCCTTAAGTCATGGAATCACCAATTCTGATGGCCCTGCAGAGCCCGTGGGCCTGTGACACCTTTCACAGGGGCTCGGCATTCAGTGGGCAGCTGTCTTGGGTGGCCACAGTCCATGGACTTGCTCACCCCTGAAGACAGCACGAATACAAGTTGGCCTGGCCAGGAGCCAGCGGCAGTGCAGACGGGATAAAGCCCCAGCGTCAGAAGCATAAGCACTGCCTCTAGCTGGGGCCAGGGTCAGGCCTCGGGATGCACTCCCACCAAGAGATCTATGGCCTGTCATGTTAATTCCAATTGTTAATAAGTAATGAAGACTACCATTGGTGGGGCATTTGCTCCGTGCCAGGCGCTGTAGTCTCCTGGCACTGCTGTGACCATCCTCAGTTTACAAACGAGGACGTCAAGCTCTCAGACTCGCCCACGGTCCCGAGGCTAATGGGTGGAGGAGCCAGAGCCCGGCATCCATCACCTTCCCACGGTGTGGCTCCTCCAGCTCCTCCCTGACTGACTGAATGAGGGGGAAATTTGTAGTGTAGGGAGAACCTGAGACAGCCCAAGGGGAGGTTTCCTTCTGCCACTCCCTCCTGACCCAGCAGACAGGCACCCCAACAGGTTTGCCTCTTCCTTCCCTAATTCACATTAAAAGAAACACTCTGGGCCCTGCACGGCCCTGGTGAGAACACCATCCCCGCCATGGCAGGGTGTGGGCTCCGGAGCTGGGCACCTGGGTTCAAACCCTGCTGTGTGGCTTTCACAAGAGATGTCTCCTCTCTGAGTTCAGGTTCCTCAACTGGACGACAAGCTGAATACGCCCCACCCCGACTCCCACCCCCCGCCCTGGGCGGTGGTGGGGATTAAATGCTCCATGGAAGGACTCAGTGGGTGAACGGAGCTTGGTGCCTGTATCTTGCATCCCAGGATGGGCCAGGGCAGGGAGAAGTCAGCATGATCCGTGTGCCTCTGCTTTGGGAATTCTTTCACCTGGGGAGCTGCCCTGCCTTCAGTCCTGCCCGTACCTGCTGAGTCCTGCTGCTGAGCAACTTTCCTCTCCCCAGTGTCCACCCCCCGGCATGGCACGACGTGGGAGCCGGCCTTGCCTTGCCTTGCCTTGCCTTGGAACTGGACAAAGGGGCACGGTTGGAAACAACTCCTCTCTGAAATACCTGGGGGGACAATCAGCGGTACCCCTGGGCTTCTCTATGTCTAACAGGACTGCTGCTGCAGTTTTCCTGGCTCTGGCTGCCCCGCGGGCTAGCGGCCGCCCTGGAACCGGTCCACCCGCCCCCCTGCTCCACCCCCCGTCCGCCCCCACCGGCCCAGATCTTGGCGTCTTTAATTGCTGTTTTGGCTCCAGGACTCGGATTGGCGGATCGCTGGGGGAAATTCCTCCCCGAGAATTTCAGTGCAGCCTGGCTGAGACCTGGCCTCTAGAGGGAGGCTGCGGTGGGTTTGGGAGCGACCTTGCCGGGCGAGTTGGGAATTTCCACTTAAAGGTTTCTCTGGGCTCCTGTTCTGCCGGTTGCCACCCCACCCAAACATCAGATCTCCGGTGCGGGAAGCCGCCAGGTCGGACGGAGGCTGAATGCTGCCTCACTCCACCCTCTGGGACCTGCTTCTCTCTGAGCCGCCGGCAGAGCTCAGTGGGACTCGTGGAGTCTTGCTGTGCCGAGAACTCACCTGGTGGCACAGCAAATGGTAAATGCTCTTAAAACAGGAAAAGGAGGTGCGGGCCCCGCTGAAACCAAGGGCCGCAGAGAAGCCATCCCAAAGGGCTTGGGAGAGGCACCTGGTCCCGAGCCCGCTCGCTCAAACTCTGGCCCCGAAAACATCTGGGCCAAGGGTCCCGTCCCCAACCTTCCCGGCGGCGGGAGAAGGGAGCGCACGCGGGGCTGGGGTCCCCGAGGGCGGCACGTACCTTCTTCCGAAGCCTCACTTGGCCCGTGATGATGGCCACCACGTACATCTTGATGACCAGCAGCGTGCTGCAGAGCAGGAAGGCCGGGAGCACCCGGCCGCTCATCAGCTCCAGGCCGGGGGGAGGCATCTCCGCGGTGGCAGCAGCGGCGGCAGCTCCGGGAAAGACAGCGAGCGGCTGCGAGCCCGGGCGCGTGGCTCCTTCTCCGAGTGCAGGGAGGGGCGGGGAGAGCGCGCGGGAGGCTTGTCTGCGTTCGGCACCCGCCCACCTCCCAGCAGCCGCAACTTCTGCCCCCAGATGCTGGGAGAAGCAGAGCCGGGGGTGGGGGGGTCCCAATCGGGCCCCTGGCCCCGCCCCACCCTTCCCTGACAAATCCTTAAACACTTTCTAATCAGTTTCCTCAGTCTGTCAAGGGGTGGGGGGTGGGGGGGCGGTGTGTGGTGTATGGCAGTGCCTGTCTTCAGGACGTGCAACAAAGCCAGGAGCCTGGCAGGACCTCCACAGGTGGCAGAGTCACTGAATCTGTGGCCACGGCCCTGAGGGTCAGGGTGTGAGAACCAAGCTATCTGTCCCCACATTCAGCCTGGACACTTGAGCCACAGCCAGACCTGCACTGATGGGACTTTGCTGAATACTGCTCCTCCCCCGCCCCAAAAGATGTCTACATCCCGATCTCCAGAGCCTGTGAATATGTTACAGAACATGGCAAAGGGCCTTTGCAAGGACTAAGTAAAGGTCTTAAAATGGAGAGATTATCCTGGATTCTCTGTGAATGCAGTTGAATCAGAAGGGTCCTCCTAAGAGAGAGGCGGTAGAATTAGGGGGAGAAAAGATGTGAAGACGGCAGAGGTCAGAGAGGAGAGGAGATGCTACACTGCTAGCCTTGAAGGTGAAAGGAAGGTGCACCAGAAAACGCAGGTGACCTCTAGGAGCTGGACAAGACAAGGAGACAAGTTCTCCCCCGGAACCAGCCTTGTGGATACCTCGACTTCAGCCCACCGAAATTGATTTCGGACTTCTGGCCTCCAGAACTGTGAGATAGCAGATGTGTGTTGTCTTATGCCACTAAATTTGTGTTAATTTGTTACAGCAACTGTAGCAAACCAGCACAGTGATCTACTGCCTTTTTTAGTGTCACTTTACTTTTCCAGGAGACTCCCAGGCAAATGGTTTCATTGTTCATTAACAGGAACTTCCCAAAAGAGCCAGCTCTTCGATAGAAAGCATCAACGGCTTGTGACCCCTTTGAATCCCTTGCTTCAAAATCCTCACCCAGTTGTGTCCTCCCCTCCCCTTGGCGCCCTTCCCCAGGTTTGGGGTGGGACCTCGGTAGAGGCAGGGATCTTATCCCTTTAGTTTTGCCAACACGGCTTGCTCCTGCTTGCAGGGGCACCCTGGGGAAGCGGGGAAGAGGGAAAAATCAGTCTCCGGTGCCCACTCCCAACTTGGACCTGCCCAGAGGGACAGCAGCGTCAGTCTTGTTACCTGAAAACTGGGTTCGCCTCTCGGTGGGTTTTGAGGCAAAAGACACACGAAGCCAAAGATGGGGAGAAGGAAGGATTTATTCCTTGCAGCAAGTAAGGCGAACACCGGGGATCTTTCCCAAAGCAGTGTCAGTTAACAGCAAAATTGGGGAAGTTTTAAGCTGAGGGTATATGCATATTCATAGAGGGGCTTGAGCAGAGGAGAATTCAGCATAGAATTGGGGCAGAGGTCAACCGCGTCCAAGCTTTAGGTGATTGAAGTCACGAGGGTCAGAAAATGTTATCATCACCGTCCCCTAGGTTTCAGTTGATCTGGTGGTCGGGTGCCCGAGGGGGGTGTTTAAATTCTGCAAAACCTCTCTGGAAAGTGCTTCAGGCTATTGAAGCACCAGCTGAAACAGAATGAGGAGTTTTAACAACTGATAAATTATCTTTGTTATTCCTCCTGCCTGATAACAGTTTGTTTTTTTGTTCCCTTAAACTCCTTATTACTGAGATCTGTTCAAGGACTAGCATTGTGGCCACGCTTAGATCACAAAATGGCTTAGGCCAAAACGGCTTCTCTTAACGTCAAAAAACTATACCTGGTTCTTTTCCTCCGGGCACCCCCTACCTTAACTGCTTACAGCCTGGCCTGTGCCCCAAAGCAGCAGAGACCAAGGAGAGACCTGGCTAGAGGGCAAAGACACTTGCTGTGAACTCTGGAGCCAGCCCTCAGTGGCAGCTGTGTGGCTTTGGGCAAGCAGCTTCCCTCTCTGAACCCACTTCTTCAACTGTAAAATGCAGCCGACAGTCAGTCGCTCCCCACAGCAGCTGTGGGAACTAGGAGGAGTCATGTCTAATTATTAGGCACCTGGCACATAGTGGGCCCTCCATCTGCAGAAGCTCTGAGCCTCAAAGCGGGAATAATGATGCCTACCTAGCAGGGTTGCCAGGAGGGAGACTCTTGGAAACCCTCCGCCGCTGAGGCTGGGGGCAGTGGGTTGGGGGGTGGGGGACGTGAGGTGAGGGATGGCTTCTTGTCCATTTATACGTGCCAAGCCTTCCTTTATCTGGACAAAAGATGAGCTTGTAAACCGACGCCCATGTCTCCGGAGCATGGGGCTGCCGGCCTGGGTTGTCCCAGCCCCATGAGATAAATGGTAGGTCACGATCACGGACAAACATAGAAGGCATTGGATATCCTGAAACGTGTTTTATCTCTGACATTAGATTGGGAGGGACTGTGCTGGCTCCCTCCGTGCCGATGTTTTTGTCTGAGAACAGACAACTCCCGCCTCCCTTGCCCCCAACTCAGGGGAACCACTGCAGGGGGCTGTCTTCCTTGTCAAAAAGCCCAGTGACGGGGCTGGGATCTCTGCACCAGCCCCAGAATCGTGGACCAGAGACAACCGAGAGGGGACGCTTGTGTTCATCCCTCCTTAGACCAGGGGGCGTGCTCTGCCCTGTTCGGTCTTCTAAAACAGCAAAATAGAAACCTCACCAGCAGAGGCTGGGAAAAGCGGTATGGGCAAAGAGCAGATGATTACCTACTGTTACCCGCAGCGGAAAATAAGAGGGACTTTGTAGGCAGGACCTTCTGACCCGTGTGTGTGACTTCGTGGTAGGAATCTTTTCTTCATCGTCTGCTGAAATGAACCAGCTAAGCCAGGGCCCGGTAAGGATAACAAACCCTTCTCTGATCTTCTGCCAAGAATTTCCCTAAAGCCTTCCTCACTCAGTGGAGCTGCCCTTGTTGATTTTGGTGGAGATGACGATAGTGGTATTACTTTTCTCTGAGCTCCGGGGTTACGTTCTTTGCATGTAAAATGGGACCGGTGCCCCCATCCCTGCCCCGCCTTGCAGGGGGTGGGGGGACAGGGTCGGGGATGGGAGTGCTCGCCGTGGGCCTGGCCCCAAGGCCCCCAGAAAATACACTGGTGCCTGCACAGAAATGACGGCAAGAGAGGGAATCCCCTGGTGGTCCAGTGGTTAGGACTGGGAGCTTTCACTGCTTAAGGCTCTGGTTGAATCCCTGGTTAGGGAACTAAGATCCCTCAAGCCAAGAGGTGTGGCCGAATTAAAAAAAAAAAAAAAAGAGGGCAAGAGAAGGCCCTGAGACCACCCCTGGAGGAGGAGGCCTCCTGGACGTTGGAAATGTTTTATGTCCTGACCCGGGTGATAGTTACACAGGTGGATAGATACATAAAAATTCACCGAGCTGTGTAATCAAAATGTGTTACTATACTGTATTAAAAAAAAAAAAAAAACCCACAGAGGTTCTCCCGTCCCAATTCTACAAGCCTGAGCAGAGAGCGGCTGCCCTGTCTGAGCCTTCTCCCAGCTCGCCCTCTTCGGCATTTCCTGAGGATCCGCACGCCGTTTAATTGTCCGTGACTTCAGAGGAGGCTTAGAGAGAGGAGGAAGTTGCTACACCTCGGCCACTGGTTCCTGACCTCAGTGAATACTGCTGGGACTTTCTCCAGCCAGGGATGAGGAAACGCAGTGACGAGAGTCACTGTCACTGAAGTGACCTTTTAGGCCAGATTTGTGTGGTAGTCATCACCACGGCGCCAAGCCTCCTCAGAGAAGCGCTGTTTGCGAAATGTGGTATGTGGTCCATGGGAGAGGCAAATGGAGACGAGTGAGTGCTTTCTGATGGCTCTGCAGCCCCTCCTGGGTCAGAGGTCCACCAGGTGGGAACCCTGGGCTCCCCTTGGGATGAGCAATTCAAGGAAGGACTGTTGCTTTTGTCTGCCACCTCACCTCTCCTTTCTACCTTCCTGTGGGAAATCACAACCTTCCTTTCCTTTCCTTGCAGCCCGATTGCCTGTAACCCTGGTGGGGCAGCCCGACGACTCCATCTTCTCAGTGTGGGGCAGCCATGCGACACACACCAGCCAGTCACAATGTTCCTGGCATCTGGGCACTGCGATTGGTCCAAGCAGAGCCAATCAGAGACCTTCCCTGGGAGTTTATATTCTGACACTGATGGAGAAATCCCTCTAGGCTCCAAGACGGGACCCTGGCCTGGTGTTGGCCTGAAGCAGTGTGCAGCCATTCCCTCTCCCCGAATAGAGGAGGTTGTAGTCTCAGGGAAACAAAGAGGCCCCAATCTCTGACTCACCCAGGCCTAGGAGTCTAGGCATTTCCTTTTTAGCGTCAACAAAACATCAGTCAAATCACATCCCTCCTCTGCTCCAAACTCTGCAGTGGCTCCCATCTCACTCAGAGCAAAAGCCAAAGTTTGGACCATGGCTCATGGCCCTATCCCATCTGGTCCCCATCTGGTTCTCTCTGAAGTCCTCTTCTCCTTCCTCCCCTCATTCATTCAGCCCAGTCCCACTGCCCTCCTTGCTGGTCCTCAAACATGCCAGACACTGTCCTTTCTCTGATCCTTCTGCCTGGAATTCTCTTCCCCCAGCCATCCACTGGGTTGACAACTCATCTTCAGGTCTTTACTCAAATCTCAGCTTCCTGATGCAGCCCACCCTGATCACCTTAAATCAGTTCTGCACCCTGTCCCCACCCCCAGCACTCCTGATGCGGCTTCCCTGCCTTCACTTTCTCTTTTCTTTCCATAGCACATATCACTCAATGACACATCATATAACTTATTTAGTATCCTTACTAATACCTGGCTTTCTGGGGCAGGGGTCTCTTTGGTTTACTGATGAACCACAAGCATTGGTCCCATGCCTGACATATAGACACAACTGTAACTTGTTGAATTGAATTGAATTGAACTGAATTAAGCTTATTTGATTTGGATTTCTTTTTTTGTAACACAAAGAGTCTAGCCCAAGGTAAGTAAAAAGCTCCAGAGTTTGGTTCTGCATTCCGACTGCTGCCTGCCTACTTCTTGGAATTCCCCTGGGGCAGGCTGGCTGTCTCTCCTGCCTGAAGAGCGGAGAGCCAGGGAAGAGGACTATGTGTCTCTGAGTGGCACTGGCTGCCGGGCAGGCTGGGACCAGAACAAGGTAACTGGGGCATTGCCCCAGGGTACCTGCCTTTGATAACCATTCAGTTAGGACTGGAAAAGAAGGCATGATTTTAAATTTGGTTAGTTTGCATGTTAACAGCACAAACACTCACCCAGCAGTGTAGAAACACAGAAGCTGACATTTATGGACAAGGATAAATGGTTAAGACTAGAAGCTGCCCATCAGTGAACCAGGCTGACTTGGGGCTTCTTGCCAAGCTGTCTGCCTGGGCTCCCAAGCCCAGCCTGACCCTGAAACCCATTCCTGAGACAGCCAAGACTCCCTTCAGGGATGATGCCGTCCCACTAAGAACAGCAGTCACGTGGGATGATGGCCCCAGGGCCATTGGGGCATCGCCCTTATACCCAACACTGGCCTAATCACAGATGCCATGGTATTCAATCCTGAGGAGAGATGACTATTAGACCCATTTTAGAGATGTGGAGCCTGGGGGGAGTTCCCTGGCGGTCGAGTGGTTAGGTCTCCGCGCTTCCGTTGCAAGGGGTGTGGGTTCGATCCCTGGTCGGGGAACTAAGATTCCACGTGCCGTGTGGCGAGGCCAAAAAAAAAAAAAAACTTAAAAAAAAAAAAAAAAGGAATGACATACTGATACCGGCTACATGTGGATGAACCTGAAAAACATCAAGCTAAGAGAAAGAAGCCATTCACAAAAATCCACCTATTGTATGATTCTCTTATATGAAATGTCCAGAATAGGCAAATCCATAGAAACAGAAAGCAGATTGATGGTGGCCAGGGTGTAGGTGGAGGGGTGAATGGGAGTGATGGCTTGAGGCATACAGGGTTTCCTTTGGGGAAGATGAAAAAGTTTTAGAGAGGATTGGTGGTGATGTTTGCCCAACAATATGAATGTACTTGATGCCACTGAATTGTACACCTTAAGATGGCTAGTTTTACGTTACAAAGAAAAAGAAAAGCCAGGGCAGCTGTCTCGTTCACGGCTATATTTACACACCTAACGTGGTGTCTGCATAAAGCTGCGCTGGGTAAATATTTGTCAAAAGTTGGACCACCTGAATGTGCGCATGAGATGCTGGCGAACTCTGGGGCTAGCTGTGGTGCCCGTCCTCTCCTCCCTTCTCAGGGCAGAGAAACACCCTTCTAGCTATTCCAAGCTCTGACTAAGCGTGGCCCTTGATGGAGCCCATCTGCTTGCTGCTCCTCGGCCTCCGGGTCTCAGATCCTGTTACTGATGAGCAGAGCTGCGGTCAGGCAGGAATATTTCCTGGATGCAGTTTGGGGACATGACACAAACAACAGGAGAGGCAGATGGGGGAGGAGGGAGAGGAGAAATGTTTGTCTCAGCACAAATCCCTGCCAAGGCATTTCCAGGGAAGCGGCAGTCACCCCAAGTGTGACTCTAGGCAGAGGCTCCAGGATCAGCGAGGAACAAGACCCTCCCCTGCCCGGGCTGTCCGTGCATCAAGCGACACATGCAACCTCGCTCTCACACGCACGCCACCCACTGATGCTGTTTTCCGGTGTCCTGCTCTCAGACACATCAGGAACCCATTTCCTAGGAGGCCCTTGGAAGGGAGCTTTTGCATTCCTGGGATCGTGTTCAGCGTGGGATGGCTCAGGGGACAGCTGGCGGAGGTTTTCAAAGGCAAGAACAACGGGAACCCCTCCCACTTCTTCAGCAGCCTCCAGGACCCAAAACTGCCTCTACTCCACAAAAAACACCACCCCCTTTCCCTCGCTGCCTTTGTCACCAAGACAGTATTTTACGACTGCAGGTTTTTAAACTAATCATCCAAATACACCAGATGCCGAAAGGGGGCAAAGTGGGAACTTCTTCCGTTAGCTCTGATGCAAGGGTCGGCTCTGCAACTCCCTGTTGGTCCATCTCAACTAGAACCCTGCCAGTCTGGGGAACGCACTACCTTCCAGTAATAATAACAATAGCAATAACAGCAATGGCAGCAGCTGTTATGCACTAGATACCTCCTAGGAGCCAGGCTCCCTTTACATGCTGTACCTGTAAACTTGCCTTGTTTAATCTTTAGCATCTCACCCTGTATTAGGGAGCATTATCAGGCCCATTTCCTAGATGGGAAGATTGGCTCAGGGCTACGAATGACCTTCGCTAAGGTCACGGATCTGGGCAGAGGTGGAGCTGCTCGAAGACAGAGCCCGTGCCTTCGCCCCCAGGCAGAGCTGAGGTTTGAACTGAAGCCAGCCATTCCCTTCTTGCACAACTCTCGTTGTTTAAAATCCCTACCTTATGCTGGATCTGCCCTCTGGGGCCACAGAGAATACTCGAGTTCCCTTGTTTTCCCCACTGCCTTTCAGAAATTGGAGGACACGCAGTGTCCACGCCAAATCCCCTCTTCCAGGTGAAACAACTGCTGCCCTGTCAGCTCATCCTTGGAGCCCACGTTTTCCAGCCGCCGTGACCCAGTTCGGAAAGGTCCCTCTCAGAGGGGCCGTCACCCCGTGTGCCGCTGAGCCAGCTCAGACCAGAGTGGGAAATTCACCCCTCACTGCTATAAACACAGGAAGCACCGTGACTCCAAGTAGGTCTGGCTGCACAGTTTGCGGGGCCCAGTGCAAAATGACAAGGCAAAGCCCCTCGATCAGAAGTTATTACGAATTTCGATACAGCCGTGAATGAGACGGCCACCCTTTTTAACATAAATGAGACAGCTCTTCTTTTTAACGTAAAACTAGCCACCTTAAAGTGTACAATTCAGTGGCATCAAGTACATTCATATTGTCGTGCAACCGTCACCACCAACCCTCTCTAAAACTTTTTCATCTTCCCCAAAGGAAACCCTGTATGCATCAAACTTTAAGAGCATTAAACTGAGCCTGTGTGACTGCATGAAGCTGGCCCTGATTCTGAGCTCAGGGTGACTTAGCGTGGGCTGAGGGAAGAAGGCATGTCCTCATAAAAACCAGAGAAAGGATAACATCAGAACTTGATAGGGCCTTTCAGGGTGCCAACATCTCATGATAAATAACGTGAACAATAATAGCAGCTAGCGTTGTTCAGCACTTCCCCTGAGCCAGGCATCACGATTACTTTTTAATAATAGCACTTATATGACATTTACCATGTGCCCGGGAAATATTAAACTTATTTAAAATTCATAACAAAAAATTCATAACAACCTGTTGAGGTAGGTACTGTTATTCCCATTTTACAGATGAGAAAATTGAGGTATGGAGCATCTGAGTAACTTACCCTAAGAGCTAATGAGAGGGACTTCTCTGGTGGCGCAGTGGATAAGACCCTGTGCTCCCAATACAGGGGGCCCAGGTTCGATCCCTGGTCAGGGAACTAGATCCCACATGCGTGCCATAGCTAAGAGTTCGCAAGCCACAACTAAGGAGCCCTGGAGCCGCAACTAAGGAGCCCTCCTGCGGCAACTAAGATGCGGCACAACCAAAGTTAATTAAATAAATAAATAAATAAAATAATTTTTAAAAAAGAGCTAATGAGAGGTCTCACAACAATCTTTTGGGGTAATTACTCATAACACCATGACCTCCAATTATCATAGAGGATTCCTGAGGTTCAGGGGCCAAAAAACAACCATAGTAATGAGAACACAAGTGGAGGATTCAAATCCAGAACCACACAGTTGCAGAGCTCCTGCTCTAAGCCCCTTTGCAGTCCAGCCTCTATCAAAGACAGAGGTAACATGTCTGTAGTGTGTTGAATAGTGTCCCCACAAAAGATGCGTCCGAGTCCTAACCCACAGCACCTGTGAATGTGACCTTACTTGGAAATAGGGTCTGTATTAGTCAGGGTTTTCCAGAGAAAAACAAAATCAAAAACAGAATCAATCAAATCCTATTGATTTGATTGAGAGAGAGAGATTATAGGACTATATAGATACAATCTATCTATATATAATCTATAGAGAGAGAGATTGTCTATCTATCTATCCATCTAGAGGGATTTTTTTTTTTTATGAGAAATTAGTTCATGTGATTATAGAGGCTGAGAAGTCCCACGACCTGCCATCTGCAAGCTGGAGACTCGGGAAAGCGGGTGGTGTAATTCAGTCCAAGCCCAAAGGCCTGAGAACCAGGGGAGTCAATGGTGAAAAGCTCAGTCCAAGGGCTGGGGGAGATTAGTGAGGCAGTGAGGCAGGAAAAAAGGGGTGAATTCCTCCTTCCTCTGTCTTTGATTCTATTCAGGCCCTGAGGATTGGAAGAAGCCCACCTACGCAGGGGAGGGTGTCCTACTTTACTGAGTCCACTGATTCAAATGCTAATCTCATCCGGAAACAGTGTCACAGATCCACTCAGAAATAATGTTTAATCTGGGCACCCAGTGGCTAGCCAGGTTGACACATAAAATTAAGACATACAGGGTCTTTGCAGATGTAATTAAGTCAAGGATCTTGAAATGAGATCAGCTCGGATTTGAGGTGAACTCTGAATCCAATGGCTGGTGTCCTTGTAAGAGAACAGAGAGGGAGATTCAGACTCAGAGGGAAAGGCCAATCTCTGCGTCTCTGGTGGACGCAGAGATTGTAGTGGTGCGGCCACAAGCCAAGGAACGCCAAGGGCTGCCGGCGACACCAGAAGCTGGGAGAGAGGCCTGGAAGAGATTCTCCCAGAGGGAACCAACCCTGCCAACACCTGGATTTCAGACCTCTGGCTTCCAGAACTGTGAGAGAATAAAATTCTGTTGCTTAAGCCACCCAGTTGGTGGTAATTTGTCACAGAAGCCCCAGGAAACTAATAAAATGCCTTTCTGTGTTTTGTTTTTTTTTTTTAATTAATTAATTAATTTATTTATTTATTTATTTTTATTTTTGGTTGTGTTGGGTCTTCGTTTCTGTGCGAGGGCTTTCTCTAGTTGCGGCGAGCGGGGGCCACTCTTCATCGCGGTGCGCGGGCCTCTCACTATCGCGGCCTCTCTTGTTGCGGAGCACAGGCTCCAGACGCGCAGGCTCAGTAGTTGTGGCTCACGGGCCCAGTTGCTCCGCGGCATGTGGGATCTTCCCAGACCAGGGCTCGAACCCGTGTCCCCTGCATTGGCAGGCGGATTCTCAACCACTGCGCCACCAGGGAAGCCCCCTTTCTGTGTTTTTAAAAGTGTTTGCATGTCCACAGGACACGTGTAACTGCTGGTTGGATCTCCAGAGAGTGCTTACTTCATATAATCCAGCCAAAAACTAAAGATTTATTTAACTGATACTGCCAACCTGAAAATAAATCTACGGACACCTTCCTGGACCCCCAGAGACCCAAGGACTGTGGATGAGAAGTGCTGTCCCGGTTCAATGCCTTGTTTACAGACAAGGAGCCGGAGAGGGGAGGTGGCTTCCTCCCCTTATGGTTAAAGAAGAGTGAGAAAGGTCCAAGGTCACCACAAGCGCAAGCCACGTATGTAATTAAAATTTTTCTAGTAGCTGTGTTAAAAAAAATAAAATGAAACAATGAGATTAATTTCAACAATTCTTTTTTTTTTTTAAGCACCTTTAATTATTATTTATTTATTTATTTAATTTTTTGGGCTGTGTTGGATCTTCGTTTCTGTGCGAGGGCTTTTCTCTCTAGTTGCGGCGAGCGGGGGCCACTCCTCATCGCGGTGCGCGGGCCTCTCACTGTCGCGGCCTCTCTTGTTGCGGAGCACAGGCTCCAGACGCGCAGGCTCAGCACTTGTGGCTCACGGGCCCAGTTGCTCCGCGGCATGCGGGATCTTCCCAGACCAGGGCTCGAACCCGTGTCCCCTGCATTGGCAGGCGGAGTCTCAACCACTGCGCCACCAGGGAAGCCCTCAACAATTCTTTGAGTTCCCTGAGGACACTAACAAATCACCAGAAACTTGGTGACTTAACAGAAATTTATTCTCTTACGGTTCTGGAGGCTAGAAATCTGAAACCAAGGTGTCAGCAGGGCTGCGCTCCCCACCACAGCCTCAAGGAGAGGATCTGCTCCTTGCCTCTTCCAGCTTCTGGTGGCTGCTGGCATTCCTTGGCTTCTGGCAGCATCACTCCGGGTTCTGCCTTCACGACCACAACCGCACTGCCTTCTCCTCCTCTTCTCTGTGTGTCTATGTCACACCTCCCTCTTTCTCCCACTTAGGAGGATACATGTGATTACATTTAGGGTTTACCTGGATAATCCAGGATAATCTCCTCATCTCAAGATCTTTAACTGAATCACAATTGCAAAGAGAGACACCTTTTCCATTACGGTAACATTTACAGGTTCCAGGGGTTAGGACTTGATATCTTTGGGGGACATTGTTCCGTCTACTATAATAATATATTTTACTTAACCCACTAGATCCAAAATATCATCATTTTACTGTCATTAATATTCTAAAATTATTAATTAGATATTTAACTTTTTTTTTCATATTAGGTCTGCAAAATTAGGAATGAATTCTACACTCATGGCACATCTCAATTTGGAGCTCCACATTTCAGGAGCTCAAGGACCATATCTGGCTTGAGACAGACTGCCATATGGACAGTGCAGCTCTACATAAAGTGTTCTAGAACTTGTCTTTCTGGTTTTTTATTTCTTTAAGGCACGTGGTACAAAGGTCACAGATGTGATTAGAATCTCGGGTGAAACTTGAGCCTTTCAGTTCAGACCCGAAGACCTGTGAATCAAGCTGTCGAATCTGCCTGTGAGGCATGTGCCCAAATCTGGGGATGATTTCAAGCAAGCTGGAAATTTAACTCTGAAAACCCCAATTTATTACCAAGCGAACAGCAAAAATCCACTTCCCATCTGTGATAATAATGCCAACGCACGGGTTGAGTTTTAGTTTGAAAAGCGCTGATTTTCTGTGACCACTTCGTATGTTAAATCCTCTTATCCTACTTTTGGAGAAAGTAAAACTGAGGCCTGGAGATGCCAAGTAACCTGTCACCAGGGCTCAGCGGCTGAGTATCAGGAAGGAGCACAGGTCTGAGCCAGTGCTGGTCACTGTTGGGCACCACTGCTTCCTCTCTGAGCACCATACTTCCCCTCTCCAAGCCTCGCTTTCCCCATCTCTAAAGTGGGCGTGAGAACAGACCTTCCTCCGAGGATTACTGAGGTAATCCAGGTAGCACGTAGCATTGTGACTGGCATTAAATATAAACTGTCACTGCTGCTGGTGGTGTTCATATTGGTTTATTCAACTGAGCCAGTCTAATTCCAGAGGCAGAGCCCAGGGGCTGGGGATGTGTGTGTGAAGGGCCACCGGCTCTCCAGTTGTCAGTCCAGTGGGGGTCGAGACCGGTATTGAACTAATTACCTTACAACAGGATAAGAACCATGTATAATGATGTGTGTGTACCAGGTGAAGAAGAAAACAGGTGGTCGGGGTGGGGAAGCCTTGGGGGTTTGCTGGATTGCCCAGGAACCTGATTGACTGGTTGGAAGCCAGGGGGTGCACTTGACAAGCCCAGAATGCGGGCCTTCACTGAGCCCCTGCAAGGGGTCCTTCCCACCTCCCCTCCACACACACACACACACACACACACACACAGGTAGAGACACCTCCCCCAGGGAGGCAGTCCCAGGCAATTCCTGAGGTAGGGCCACCATGGCCATAGCTGATTGGACGGCAGAGAGCACCTGACCACAGGCAGCCAATGGGAAGCTAGCCAACAGCCAATGAAATCCGCAGCTGGGGTAGCTCTGCTCAAACAGGTGCTTCCCAGGTGTGAACAGAAGATACCAAAAGAGATGGAAAGGTGGGCATGGTGCAGGAGCCCAGACCACTGAGAGGAGTCTGAGCTCAGCGCCCGAGGAGTGGGATGCAAGCAGCAGGAACAAATCAAAGAACGCTGACAACCAGGCCCCTCCATGAATCTGCTTCGGGTCCTGTCCAGCCCTGGGATCCTCACCTGTGTTTCTGTGTCCCGCCTGAGAAGTTCCCCTTGTACCGCAGCACCCTCACCATAAGTCCCTCTATCCCAGAATCCTCAGTGCGGCTCTGCCTTAGCAACAAGAAAACAACCTACCACCAACCCGAGCTAGTTAGCGCTGGTCGGCCACCTGCTTTACTGGGCGCCGGTGTCCACGGGAAGCCAAGGCCCCCCAGAAGCCCATTTCAGATCCCGCTTGTCCTCTGGGTATAGTAGGGTAAGACGACATTTTCTATGCAAGCCTCTCACTGCTTCCCTGCCCCCAACCCGACCCTAACTCCTCCACTGTGAAGGCCTCCCTGCTCTCACCTCGTCCCAAGAGTCAGATCCTCCCTAACACGGAAGAGCACAGAACTGACCCAGACCAGCCTCTCGCAGCCAGCAGCCCCCTCCTCACTGCGTTTTTCCTGCCAGGTCATTCTCTGGGCAAGATTCTGGCCATGTGGACCCATCAAAGGCCACTAGGGCCACTAGGGCTCAACAGTGTGTCACTGTTGAGCATGTTGGCGGCAGCAGCTGAGAGGTGAGACCGACCAGCCCTGTGGGAGGGGGTGAGACCCCGGGGATGAACAGACAAAATTTGGCTCCAAGACAAGAGTAAGATCTGGCAAAGAGAGCAGGCTCCTGCCTCCCGGACAGGGCAGCTGAGAGGCAGAGCTTCATCTTGGGCTGGGAACACAAGCAGGGCAGTGAACTAAGTGATAAAATAATTATCATTATAGAACAAGATTAACAATAATAAGGGCTAACTTTATTTTTTTAATTTTTTAATTTTATTTTTTTATACAGCAGGTTCTTATTAGTTATCTATTTTATACACATCAATGTATACATGTCAATCCCAATCGCCCAAATCATCACACCACCATCCCCACCCCCGCTGCTTTCCCCCCTTGGTGTCCATACGTTTGTTCTCTACATCTGTGTCTCAATTTCTGCCCTGCAAACCGGTTCATCTGTACCATTTTTCTAGGTTCCACATACATGCGTTAATGTACGATATTTGTTTTTCTCTTTCTGACTTACTTCACTCTGTAGGACAGTCTCTAGATCCATCCACGAATAAGAGCTAACTTTAGCTGCCAGATACTGTGCCCAATATTAGTCCACTGTCTCCCTTGTCCCCATTTTAGAGGTGAGGAAGTTGAGGTTCAGAGGAGTGAAGTGACTTGATCAATTTCCACGCTAAACCACAGTGACATATATACATCACTGCACTGGTGTATGTGAAAAAGACTCTTCAGAGAGCCCAGGGGGGAGGAAAAGACTTGGCTGAGAAGGGGCTGATACCCACACGAAGCTGATCTTCCACGGGCCCAGCTGGATGCTCTGACCTTCCCCGCAATCTCCAGTTTCCAATCTGGACTGTGTGTCTCAGAACTGCAGGCAGGTAGCATGTGTGCTGTTATCGACTGCTCAGCCCAGAGCACTGAGGGGTGGTGTTCCAGAAGCTTCTGAGTTTGGAGCCAGGAAAGGACCAGCAATGTCCTTTGCTGCCCCCACTCCCATTGTCCCTGCACAACCTGCAGCCAGGCACCCAGGCAGCTCCATTTTAACCACCTTGGGAGGCCCTGCCCCTCCTGTCTCATGGTGAGCGATCCCCTCCAGCCCTGGGAACGACACAGTTTTGGCCACAGTTTTGGCGCTAAGGGAAAAAGTGCAGCTTCCTCCTGGCCAGAGGCCATTCTGCACCCAGTTGTCTGTCATTCCCCAGCTGTGTACGGAGCTGGTGAAAATGCTGGCCCGTGACCAGAATGCCAGACCAGCCCTCATGGGAACCAGGGACACGTAAAGCCCAAGAACAGTCTTTTTTTTTTTTTTTTTTTTTTTTGGCTGTGCCATGTGGCTTGTGAGATCTTAGTTCCCTGACCCAGGATTGAACCTGGGCCCTCGGCAGTGAGAGCGTGGAGTCCTAACCACTGGACCACCGGTGAATTCCCAAGAACAGTCTTTTTTTTTTTTTTTTTTTTTTTTAATTTATATTTTTGGCCGTGCCGCAAGGCTTGTGGGATCTTAGTTCCCCGAACAGGGATTGAACCCATGTCCCCTGAATTGGAAGCACAGAGTCTTAACCACTGGACCGCCAGGGAAGTCCCCCCAAGGACAGTCATTTCCGAAGGTTGCAGAATTAAAGTGGGAGACCAGTGTGCCCAGCAGAGGTGCCTTGCTCCCTCATTCATTCATTCATTCATTCATTCATTCGTCCATTCAACCCCTGAACCCTGAGTGCTTGAGTGTGCCAGGCACTGTGCCAGGTGCTGGGGACACAGGGGTCATGTCAGAGGCGCCCCAACATTGGGAGGGGTTTGGGGCTCTCTGCAAGGCAGACGCTCGACCCGGTGACCTCTCTCCAACCCAGGCCTGGAGTTCCTCTGAGCCAGCGTCGGCCCCTCCTCCTGCCTCTTACCCTGGCCCCAGACGCCTCTGCCTGAGCTCACAGGCGATGACTTCAGTGATGTCACACAGGAGGCCCTGGCCGGCCTGCAATACCGGGGGCTTCGGGCTCCGGCTTTCTGGCTCTATCCTCCCCCTTCTCCAGCATGACTCAGGCGGGGACAGAATCTGGAATGTGGTAAGGCTCTCCATTTTTACGCAATTGTTTTGTTCACTCAAACCACAGGGCTTGTAGGGGAGGCCCCCTCCCCTGCCTCAAAACCCAGTGACTGTCAGGGTTCAGACACTGGGTAAATAAAGAGCCTCTCCTCTGCTGGGGGTCAAGGCCAGTCCTCAGGAAAGTGCCACAGTGGAGGAAAGCCTCCACTCCAGAGACGCACTCTGCCCGGCTCTGTGGGGACTTCCTCCCTCCCTCCTTCCTCCTCCTCCCCCTCTCTTCTCCCCCTCCCTTCTCCTTTTCCTCTTCCGCAGCCAGCAAAGTGATCTCAAATCCAACCCATTAGCAGTGGGACACATGATTTTTCTTAAGGGTAGCTGTATTTCTGAAAAAGAAAACCTGAATAGATGAATAGATCATTCACTCATTCACTCTCCATTCATTCATGGAGTGGCAGTAGGATTATTAAGAGCATGGGTTTGGGAGTCATCCTGTAGGTGTGTCCAGCTCCACTGCTTGCTGCCTTTGCAATCATGGACCACTGGCATCCCCATCGTGCCTCCATTCCCTTATCTGGGGGGTGGTGAGGACTCAGGAGATGGTGCAGGCAGGGTGCCC
Organism: Eschrichtius robustus; assembly: GCF_028021215.1. Classification (NCBI taxonomy): domain Eukaryota; kingdom Metazoa; phylum Chordata; class Mammalia; order Artiodactyla; family Eschrichtiidae; genus Eschrichtius; species Eschrichtius robustus. The sequence continues at coordinate 6,538,987 of NC_090833.1, read as the reverse complement.
GGTGCAAGGTGATGATTAGTCTTGGTGCTGAGCACAGAGGGAGCTGGCACTTCCCTGAGGGCACTAGGAGCCTTTGGGAAGTCTCAGGCAGGTTGGTGACTGCTCAGGTCCCTGGCTGCTGGGGAGGAGGGGGTGCCAGAGGAGAGGGGACAAGTGAGAAGGCAGGTGCTATTGCCCGGGTGAGAGGTGACAGGGCCTGAGAAAGATATGGCACAAGGACTGGTACGCCTTAGCGATAGGCTGGCTGTTAGGTGTTAGAGACAGAATGTCAGCAGAAGTCAGAAGAGTGGTTACCTCTGTGTGCAGGGGGTGTATTGACTGTGATGGGACATAAGGGAATTCCCTGGGTGCTGAGAAATTTCTGTGTCTCCATCTGGGTGGTAGTTAAAAATTTTTTTTTATTAATTAATTTATTTATTTTTGGCTGCGTTGGGTCTTCGTTGCTGCACGCGGGCTTTCTCTAGTTGTGGTGACCGGGGGCTACTCTTCGTTGCGGTGCGCGGGCTTCTCATTGCCGTGGCTCCTCTTGTTGCAGAGCACGGGCTCTAGGCGCGCGGGCTTTAGTAGGTGTGGCACGCGGGCTCAGTAGTTGTGGCTCGCGGGCTCTAGAGCACAGGCTCAGTAGTTGTGGTGCACGGGCTCAGTTGCTCCGCGGCACGTGGGATCTTCCCGGACCAGGGCTCAAACCCGTGTCCCCTGCATTGGCAGGCGGATTCTTAACCACTGCGCCACCAGGGAAGCCCTAAAAAATTTTTTAACCTAGGGATGTCTACATAGGTTAAAATTTTTTTTCTTTTTGAGCTGTCACTTAAAATTTGTGTATTTTACTTAGGTAAATTGTACCTCAATAAAAAAAAAATAAAGGGAATCCCTTGGTGGTCCAGTGGTTAGGACTCAGCGCTTTCACTGCTGGGGCCCGGGTTCAATCCCTGGTCGGGGAACTAAGATCCCACAAGCTGCATGGCGCGACCAAAAAAAAAAAAAAATTTTTTTTTTTTTAAATAAAAAAACAGAATAAAATCCCAATGCCCAGGTCTCTGACTTGAATAGCTGAGTAGATGGGGATGTCATGTACTGACATGGGAAGCCTGGAAGAAACGCTGACTTGAGAGAAAAGATCAAGAATTCGGTTTTGTATTTAACCGATTGCTGGACATTTAAGTTGTTCTCAATGCTTTCCCTGGTATAAACAATGCCAAGATGAATGTCGGTGTCCATTCAGGTAAATTCCTACAAGTGGGATTTCTGGATCCAAGTGTACAAGCATGTCTTTAAGACTTTTGACTCACATTGTCAGTAAGGCTTTATCAATCTGCGTTCCCTCCCACATTCATTCATTTGTTCATTCATTCCTTCGCTGAGCGCCATCTCTGTGCCAGGCCCTGTCCTGGGTACTAGGGACACAGTGGCAGACCAGACAGGGAGATTGCTGCCACCCGCTTCCTGGAGCGCCCAGTCTGGGGTGGGGGGCAATGTAGGAAGAGGGACCCTCTTGTTCAGAGGGGTCTATTCAACCCCAAAGGGGTGAAACACTTGCCCAGAACGCTGGCCTGAAACCAGCTATTTTTAGTGATATTTTTTTTCCTCTGTAGTCAGAGAAAGATATATTAGACAGCCAGAGTGACCAGAGCTCTAGAGGAAAAGCACTCCAGAGGGGGAAAAGCATTCCAGAAAAGGGCACAGAATGTGCGAAGGTCCTGCGCTGAGGAGTGCAGGGCAGGGCTGCAGGGCCAGGCAGGAGGTTAGAGCTTCATCCCAAGAGCGATGGGAACCACAGGAGAATTGCTTTTTTTAATAAATTTATTTATTTTATTTATTTACTTTTAGCTACGTTGGGTCTTTGTTGCTGCGCGCGGGCTTTCTCTAGTTGCGGCGAGCGGGGGCTACTCTTCGTTGCGGTGCGCAGGCTTCTCATTGCCATGGCTTCTCTTGTTGCAGAGCACAGGCTCTAGGCACGTGGGCTTCAGTAGTTGTGGCACGCGGGCTCAGTAGTTGTGGCACACGGTCTTAGCTGCTCTGCGGCATGTGGGATCTTCCCGGACCAGGGATCGAACCCGTGTCCCCTGCATTGACAGGAGGATTCTTTTTTTTTAATTTATTTTTATTTATTTATTTATTTATTTATTTATGGCTGTGTTGGGTCTTCGTTTCTGTGCGAGGACTTTCTCTAGTTGCGGCAAGCGGGGGCCACTCTTCATCGCGGTGCGCGGGCCTCTCACTGTCGCGGCCTCTCTTGTTGCGCAGCACAGGCTCCAGACGCGCAGGCTCAGTAGTTGTGGCTCACGGGCCCAGTTGCTCCGCGGCATGTGGGATCTTCCCAGACCAGGGCTCGAACCCGTGTCCCCTGCATTGGCAGGCGGATTCTCAACCGCTGCGCCACCAGGGAAGCCCGACAGGAGGATTCTTAACCACTGCACCACCAGGGAAGTCCCTGTGTTTATTTCTGATTGTTCGTATTTTCTAATTTTCTTCATGCACGTGTACTGTTTCTGTAATTTAAAAATATATTAATATATCTAAATAATATATATTTAGATATATAATACATTATATAATATATATTATATATTTTAAAATATGTATTTAAATATACACGCACATATTACGGATGCTTTTTATTTTATTAAAAAAAAAACTCTGCAGTCCAAAAAGTGCTGGGTGGCGGCCCAAGGCTCCCCACCCGCCTCGGTTAGACCCTTCACTCGGTTGCTCAGGGCCTTTCAAAGCCTGTGCGAGGTCTGAGGTGGGGGAGAGGTGCCCACCAGAGAAATCAGAAACCCCGCAGGGAGGGCGCCCCGAGCCGTGCGCCCCCCGCCCCCCCCCCCTCCCCCGGCCGTGAGCTCGGGTTTCGCCCCAGAGCCGCCGTCTGGCTGGTTGTGCGTGGCCTTTTCTCTCCGCTTTGGCGTCCCACCTGCGCTCCCCTTGCGATCTCCCCGACTGGGACCCCCTAGCGCGGCCGGATGCCGCCCATCGCATAGGTGTTGATGTGCGCGCACATGCGGAGCCTCTGGCGGCTGGGATGAGTTCCCCAACCCGGGGACCTCCCGCTGCAGCCGAGCCGGCTCAGCGGGAACTCGGAGCGCGATTTGGAGCAAGGTGGGCGCCAGGACAGGGCCCGGGATGGGACGGGAGGGAGGCGCGGGGTCAGCAAAGCCAGCCGGAGAGCAGGTGCTTCAGCGTCTAGGCGCTCAGAGTCGGTCAGACGTGGGTTCTGACTCCTCCGGGCTCAAGTAGGTGGACGCGGGCGAGGTGTTCCAGGTCCCAGACCTCGCTTTTCTCATCTACCGAACCGGGGCGAGGGCAGCTCAGCCCTCTGACAGTGACATCACCTGCCATCTCTCCTCTGGGAATGTGGGCAGTAGCCCCTGCCCGGCTGTTCTGAGGACCGGATGATTGCTGTTGGCGTGTGCTTCCCTCAGGAGCCTGGCCCGTTCACCTCACATGGATTAGCAATTTCCATTCATTTTGGTTCAATTCAAAGTCTGGCTTCCAATGACAGCCAAGTCCACGGCTTAATCCTTCATTAGCTCTTGAATTAAAAACAACAAACGAACAAACAAACAAAAAACCCTGAAGGACATTATTGAGATAATTGGGGAAATTTGAATGTGGACCAAATGACAGATAACACCGTGTTGAAATTAAATTGAGTAAGATGATGGTATTGTGGTTTTACAGGCATTGTCCTTAACCTTAGGAGACACTTGATGAAGAGTGTAGGGCTGGAGTTTAATGATGGCTGCAAAGTGCTTTCAGATGGGTCAGTAAAAAAAGAGAAAGAGGAGGCCAATGGGAGAGCATCACACTTGCTGGATCCAGGTGAGCAAATGTGGGCATTCATCGTAGTATTCCTTCTACTTATCTGAAAGTTTAAAACAGTTTTTTTTTTTCCAAACTGAAATGCTATCAATTTTCTAAGAAAGAGGGTCTTGCTTTCTTGTTGCATTAGGAGAAGTGTTGGGAACTTTCTCCCTCTTCTCTCTCTTCCTCCGCATCGCTCCAAGGGTCCCCGACTAAGGTGTGCTGTTGTGTGTCAAACAGATGCTTTGGGCCAGCCAGGGAGCCTCACCACTCTTCTTAATGCTGTTCCTAGGGAGAAGTGCTACTAGCACACGTTCAGGACCCCTGTCCCCATCCTTGCTGGGCTGGTACATCCTGGACATTAGTCCCGAATCATGTCAGTTTGGCCATTGCAGCCACACCCCCAAGCAGAGGCCCTTTGACCAGAACAATAAATAACTCCACCTAATTTGGACTTCACCAAACCAACTTCATTTAGTCTAGAGTCATGCTTCTCAATATATGGGACAACGGTCACACACAACCTTTAAAAGAATGGCATAGCCATAGGACATGACAAAAACTGATTAGATCCCACATGCTGTGGAGCAACTAAGCCTGTGCGCCACAACTCCTGAGCCTGAGCTCTAGAGCCCACGAGCCACAACTACTGAGCCCACGTGCCACAACAACTGAAGCCCGTGCGCCTAAGAGCCTGTGCTCTGCAACAAGAGAAGCCATCGCAACGAAGAGTAGCCCCTGCTCAACGCAACTTAGAGAAAGCCCGTGCACAGCAACGAAGACCCAATGCAGCCAAAAAAACCAAAACAAAACAAAACAAAACTGGTTAGAACCAGCTAGATCCAAGATGGCGGCAGATTTGACTTCCAGTGGGCCTTGAGCCTCGTTATACACTCATTGTAACACATTAGCATCTGCTAAGTGACACACCCACTAGCACCATGACAGTTCCAAGGCCAACCGTCAAAGATCAAAAGTGGGCAATGGGGGCTTCCCTGGTGGCGCAATGGTTGAGAATCTGCCTGCCAATGCAGGGGACACGGGTTCGAGCCCTGGTCTGGGAAGATCCCACATGCCACGGAGCAACTGGGCCCGTGAGCCACAATTACTGAGCCTGCGCGTCTGGAGCCTGTGCTCCGCAACAAGAGAGGCCGCGATGGTGAGAGGCCCGCGCACCGCGATGAAGAGTGGTCCCCACTTGCCGCAACTAGAGAAGGCCCTCGCACAGAAACGAAGACTCAACACAGTCATAAATAAATAAATAAATAAATAAAAGAACGTGAATTTCTTAAAAAAAAAAAAAAAAAAGTGGGCAATGGCCCATCCTGGAAATCTCCACCCTTTCCCCAAAATAATTGGAATAATCCTCCCACTCATTAGCCTATGAAATTACCCAGCCCATAAAAACTAACCACGCCATATTTCAGAGCCTCTCGCCTTCTGAGATGGCCCACGCTCTGTCTGTGGAGAGTGTTTCTCTCTTAATAAGTCCACTTCTTACCTATCACTTTGTCTCACTGAATTCTTTCTGTGAGGAGACATCAAGAACCTGAGCTTCATCAAGTCCTGAAACCAGGTGTGTGATCTCAATTTAAAGACTGTGGGTTCAAGTCCCAATCTGGGCTTAGGCACTTGGCTTCAAGTCCCTATCTGAGGCGCATGGTTTCACTTTGAGACTCTGAAAACGACAAAATTCCCCTAAAACACACACACATTTTAGATGTCATGTCAAGGAGCTGACAAGCTGTGATGGCCACCAAGCTCTGATGTCCATCCACTGGCCCTAGAATTAAAATGTGAATGGGCTAGACAGAAGCAGGAAACAACCTAAATGTCCATCAACCGGCAAATGGAGAGACAAAATGTGACATATCCTTATAATGGAATACTATTCAGCAATAAAAATGAGGTAGCTACAGATACATGCTATGACATGGATGAACCTCAAAAATATGCTCAGGAAAAGAACCCGGACACAAGAGACCACATATTGTATGGTCTATTTATATGAAATGTCCAGAAAAGGCAAAGCTACAGACAGAAAGAAGAGTAGTGGTTTCCTGGGGCAAGGATAGGAACTAACATTCAATGTGCACAAGGGTTCATATTGGGATGATGAAATGTTTGAAAACTGATTTATGGTGATGGTTGCATAACTTGGTAAATTTACTAAAAAACACTCAGTTGCACACATGAAAAGTGTGAACAATCCGGTATGCAAATATGCCTCAATAATGTTGTTTTTGAATGTCACTGGGCTGGAACATACTGACCAATGGTTTTGGGGTTTCAGACACACAGGGCCCCATCATTCTTACTTGCGTGATCTTATCCCTGCCTTCATCTCCTTTGCCCTCTAGTCCTCACCACATATTTTTCTGCCCCAACTGGGCTGTACATCCTCAGGGGAGGGAGGGGCAGTGTGTGTCTTGCTCACACTGCATCCCAGGGCCTGCTCTAGGAAGCTGCTCTCTAAATATTTGTCTAATGAGTGAAAGAAGGAAGGGATGGTGTCATCCTCTCCTTGGGAAAGTGGCAGGGTTCCTAGAAGCTCCTTTTTTTTTTTTTTTAATTTTTAGTTTCTTTTTTAAACAATTCAGTCTTGTTTCTTCTTCTTCTTCTTCTTCTTTTTTTAATTTTCAGTTTTTGGCCACGCCATGCAACATGTGGGACCTTAGTTCCCTGACCAGGGATCAAACCCGCGCCCCCTGCATTGGAAGCAAGGAGTCTTAACCACTGGACCTCCAGGGAAGTCCCTCTAGCTGCTCCTTTTATATGGTCATCAAATATCTCACCACTATCCTTTCCCATGGCTGGGTACGTGGGAATATCTTTACCCCTCAGGAGAGCATTAAATTCTGTTCATCATGCTGCGGTTTGAAACGTTGTCCTTGTTCCCTGGAATTGCTTACTTTAGAGTGATTTGGGCATTAGGGTCTAATGCTTCTACCATTTACCAAAGGCTTACTATGTGCTGGGGGCTTCACGTGTGTAATCGCATCCAACCCTTGCAATAACACCTGTGGGCCAGGTGTTATTATTTCCCCTAGTTTGCAGATCAGAAAACTGAGGCCCAGAAAGGTTAAGGCAGTCACCCAAGGTTACACAGCTGGTCAGAAGCAGTGTCAGGAAGTGAACTCAGGGCCTTCAAAGTCCAGGCACTTGAAACTAAACATACCTCTGGGTCGTTCAATGGAATGGTATCAGTCAGACGCGGGGGTGGGAACTGGAGTTTCCCTGAACCCCTTGTTGACATCTGTTTTAAGGCCTAAGAACTGCATCTTGGGTAACTTTAAGGACTAGAAAATAGATACTTTATCAACCCCAGTGAATGGTTTGCTACTTCAAATTGGGGTCCTTTTGTTACCTGGACGCTGTTTTTTTTTACCTCTACCTGTCTCTCATGTCCTCAAATAAATTCTCTGCCTCTGCTTCTCTCGCAAAATTTCTTCCTTGTTTCAAGTTGCTCGGGTGAGCCTGTTTCTCCATTTCTAATCCTGCGTGCTCGCCCCATCTAGTGGTAAGACTTGGGAATTACACTATCCTCCCTCTGAGAAGCCGCAGGGCGAGGCAAGGTTTGAGGGAATGAATGCCTTGAGCCCTTCTGTCCAGGACAAAAATAGCAACAGTCTTCAGGTTACCAGAAGCCAGGTTCTCCAGATGCGTTCTAGCTACCTCTCTGGAGGCCACCTTAACTCTTTTATTTAATTATAAACTATTTAATCAAAAGAAACAGTATAACACCCCAGATTTAATAGATGTTACATTTTGCTGTATTTCCTTCAGCTCTCTTTAATAAAAGTATCTTTAATAAAAGTAGAGCTCTAATCCCATCCCTTTGGCCTTCCTCCCCAAAAGTCATCTCCATGCCAAAACTGAAGTGTATCAATTCCTTGTTATGTTTTGTTTTTATTTTAACTACACATGTTATTTATCCGCATACGATGTGCATTTAAAAAATATATTTATTTATTTATTTTGGCTGCTCCAGGTCTTAGTTGTGGCACACGGGATCTTTGTTGTGGCATGCATGTGGGATCTAGTTCCCCGACCAGGGATCGAACCTGGGCCCCCTGCATTGGGAGCAACGAGTCTTACCCACTGGACCACTAGGGAAGTCCCACAATGTGCATTTTAAATATGTGAATAGAAGGAATTCCCTGGCAGTTCAGTGGTTAGGACTCCGTGCTTCCATTGCCAGGGCTCAGGTTCAGGGAACCAAGATCCTGCAAGCCGTGTGGCATGGCCAAAAAAACAAAACAAAACAAAAAATATGTAAACACATAAATGGTATACTGTACATCTCCTTTGGCTACTTTTTCTTTTTCACTCAACTCTGGTTCGTGAGACTTATTGACATTGATACACATAGTTCTAGTGTATCCATTTTTATCTTCTGCATAATATTCCATTCTAGGACTAAACAATGGTTTGTTTATCCATTCCTCTGGTGATGGAAAATTAGCTTTGATTCCAATTTTTAATACTACAAATAGCACCTCAGCAAACATCCTTGAATGTGTCTCCTTGTGTACATGGGTCCCTCTAGGAGTGGGCTTTGCCATGAATGGGTTACAGGTGGGCAGACGGAAAGAGCCAGAGGCAGCCAGGGCCCTGGGCTCAGTCACCTTGTCCAGTAGCCCGTCCACTAACACCAGTGCACTGTACCCATACTTTCATTTTCTTCATGCATCATAATGTGATAAAGGCTTGAAGATGGAATTTCTGGGTCACAGGGCATGTACACCTTCAACTTTGCCAGGTATTGCCAAATTGGTCTTGTCTTCAATGTCACTTTAAGGGACATCAGGGGGCTCTTGTTCCCCCAAAAGATCTGGGTGACTGCCATTTCCTGGGTATGTAGCTTAGGACTGGAGCACGTGCAACCATCTGTTTACGTCACAGATATTTATTGACATCTGCTGTGCCATGAGTAATAACATCCCTGTCTCTGACCCAGGAAGCTCATGTCTTTGATAGCCTCTGTGAAACTGGCAGGCTAACTTGTGAGCTTGCAAGCAGGGCAAAACCTGAGACACTTCACCATTCTTCACGAGACAATCCCCTTTCCCACCATGCACAAAGCACTATCACAAGCCTGAAGGGCTCAAAGAGAAGGGTCCCCTTGGCCTGTTTTGAAGGGTATGATGGTTAATTTTATCCACCAGCTTGACTGGGTCATGGGGTGCCCATATATTTGATTAAATGTTATATCTGGGTGTGTCTGCGAGGGCGTTTCTGGATGAGATCAACATTTTTTTTTTACTTTTTAAAATTTAGCCACACCGTGAAGCTTGAGGGGTCTTAGTCCCATGACCAGGGATCAAACTTGGGCCCCGGCAGTGAAAGCGCTGAGTCCTAACCACTGGACCGCCAGGGAATTCCCAAGATCAACATTTAAATTGGTAAACTGAGTAAAGCAGATTGCCCTTCCCAATATGGGTGGGTCTCATGCAATCCACTGAAGGTCTGAATAGAATAAAAGGCTGAGTAGGAAAGAAATCTCTCTCTGCCTCACTGATTTCAAGGTGTGACATTGGACTTCTCCTGCCCTAGAACTCAGACTCAGACTGGAGCTATACCTTTAGTTCTTCTGGCTTTAGATGTCTCAGCCTCCATAATCATGTGAGCCAATTCCTTACAATAAATCTCTCTCTCTCTCTCTCTCTCTCTCTCTATATATATATATATATATCCATACATATATTATACATCCTATTGGTCCATTTCTCCGGAGAACCCTGAGTACTACAAGGGGCTCACAGTTAAGAAAGGAACTTCGCAACACACCCTGTTTTTTTTTTTCTTAATAGCATTTATTACCATCTGGTGATCACAGCAGTGTTTTTGGTTTTTTGTGGTTTTTTTGGCTGTGTTGGGTCTTCGTTGCTGCACGCGGACTTTCTCTAGTTGCAGTGAGCAGGGCTACTCTTTGTTGCGGCACGCGGGCTTCTCATTGTGGTGGCTTTTCTTGTTGCAGAGTACAGGTTCTAGGCTTGCGGGCTTCAGTAGTTGTGGCATGCGGGCTCAGTAGTTGTGGCACATGGGCTCAGTAGTTGTGGCGCACAGGCTTAGTTGCTCCGCGGCATGTGGGATCTTCCCAGACCAGGGCTCAAACCCATGTCCCCTGCGTTGGCAGGCGGATTCTTAACCACTGCGCCACCAGGGAAGCCCTGTACACTTTAAATGTGTGCATTCTGCTGCATGTCAAACTTACCTCAGTAAAGCTGTTTGAAGGCATATGTAATATTCTATAGCCATTAGGATTTCATAGCAATAAAGTGTGTATCCCTGTATGAACGATAACAAGAAGAACACCAAATACCATGTGCCCCGGCAGAGCCCCTCTGTATAAAATAGACACTGATAAGACTTAGATGAGAACAGGTCTTCAGGCTGACAGTTGGCTTTTTATTTCTATTTATTTATTTATTTATTTTTGGCTGTGTTGGGTCTTCGTTGCTGTGCACGGGCTTTCTCTAGTTGCAGCGAGCGGGGGCTACTCTTTGTCGTGGTGTGCAGGTTTGTCATTGCAGTGGCTTCTCTTGTTGTGGAGCACAGGCTCTAGGCGCACGGGCTTCAGTAGTTGCAGCACACGGGCTCAGCAGTTGTGGTGCACAGGCTTAGTTGCTCCACGGCATGTGGGATCTTCCCCAGACCAGGGACTGAACCCGTGTCCCCTGCATTGGCAGGTGGATTCTTAACCACTGTGCCACCAGGGAAGTCCGACAGTTGGTTTTTTATATAATCTAGGGGTTTGAACTTCTGTTGTCGTTTTTTTCTGGAGGTCACAGAGGTAGTGAGAGCAGGATTTGAACCCATGTCTCTGAGTCCTCAGACCAGCAGCTCACCAGTACCCTCTAGTGCTTCCCTCGGTGCGAGTAGGTCTCTCCAGCCTTGAGCAGTTTCCCACTCTACCAGCGTGGTCACGCCTCTCCTTACAGTCAACTCCAAAACTTCCCTGGAAACAGGTGTGGACCAGAGGGCGCTGTCTCTGGTCCTGAAAATCTCTGCCCACCTCGAACCAAAGGGCAGAGCCCTATCTGCAGCTCCCTTCCAAGACTTTCCTGGTTGCTCTTTCAAGTTATGACGGCCTTAAGGAGTCAAGTTGGTGGTTTTGAATGTTTTTTTATTAACAATTTAAACACTGTAGGTGATGTTCCAAGAGAGAAATGATAGAAAGAGTAAAGGGGAAGGGGATAATGTAGGGACAAGAGGATGGGTGGGAGGTGAGGTGACCAGCCTTCCAGGGGCAGTGATGCGAGATGGCAGCTACCATGGGCTTGGACAATTTTTGAAAAAAAATGTGGGCATAAATACCCAGAAGCACTCCCTTTTGTAAGATTTATAACAAAAATTAATATGGATGGAGTTAATAGTTCTAATGGAGTGGTCACCCCGGAGCCAAAACAGTGTTAGCAAAATGGCAGAATTCATGTAGCACCAAACTTGTCCAAAGAGAGCTTCAGCTCCTGATGTTGTCTAAAGAAAATATGAAACTCCCTCAGCTGCCTGAAGGACAGTATTTCAGCAATTAATAAAAAAGATAAACCACAGGCTCTCCACCACCTGCCTCCCAATCCGACTTCTTCATTTTCCACAGCAGCAAATTTTCTAGGTACGTCTTGCAGACCTCAGAGTACTGGAAGTTCCCATTCAAAGGCAATTTCTCTTAAGATATTCTAAATGAACTAGTTTTTATCTTAAGATGCTCACTGATACTGGAAATAGATAAGTTGTTTTACACTCTTTAAAACTTTCTTAAAAGAGGGGGAATGGGGCACAATACAGTGTCAGGATCATTATGTAGTTGGGGGGCACTTGCGGGGGCCCATTTATATCCATTCCTGGGGCTCAGATATGTTTGGGTTGTCCACAGAGCTCTTTGTGAGGGGTTTTGAGGCCCTCAACTCTTGTGGTCATCTTCCCACCCTCCATAAATTCCAGTGGCCAACTTCAAGATAAGTGACCAAATGACAAATCAGGAAATAGTCACATTTTCAAGGAAAAAAAATGTCATTTGAGTATGTACAATAGTGCAAACTGGGCGGGTTACCCGGGCACAACACCCTTGCCCATGGCTGGTTGATACAAGGTCAAGGTACCCGAGCCAGGTTGGGCCCATCAGCTTCTCTCTCCGTGAGGGCAGTGCCGGAGCAACAGGGCCCCAGAGCTCCTGCCACTGAGGCCTCCACACCCCACCTCTGGGATCCTCTCTCCCAAGTCGGGGTCGCTCAGCGCTTTTTACATTTCCACGGGCCACCCTGGGTTCTTCTAAGAAGCCCTGGAGAAGCCCAAGCCAGTCAGTGTCGGTCTATTGTTTGGAAGCAAAGAACCTCAACTGATAAAACAGTTGGTAACAGAGAGGGGGAGACAGGCCGCAGAAGCTCAGGGAAGTGCAGGGATTTGGACTTGATTACTGAACCCACATGGAGGACGCTGCAGGAGGCACCTCCTTCCCCGATCTCCATCTTCCAGGAGAGGGGAGCCCCAGAGCCCGCAGTGACAACACAGAGAAGCAAGTGTCACCCAGGCTCCCCTCGGGACCACATGCCCACCGAGGGGAAGAGCTCCAGGACTCTGAGAAGCTGAGGCCAAGACCCCCTCCGCCACCAGCCCCAGGATAGGGCTGAGTCCTAAAAAAACTGGAAAGTCGAAAGCAGTTGCAAATGTCAACATCTTGCCTCAGAGACTCCCAGGCCTTTCTGTGAAGAATCGTCTGGAAAAATCTCCTACAGCATCCAAAGGGCCAGGACCTCTGGAGAGTTAAGTTCAGACATGGATTCTATGGACGCTAAACCCCATCGTGGTTTGATTCCATTTTTCCCGGTCTTTGCTAGAGAAAAAGTGGGATGAGGACAGTTGCACAGAGGGCACTGGGGGCATCCGGAGGACTTGGCAGCGCTGGAACTCCAGACCCTCAGAAATGGCTCCACAGCTGTGCCTGCCCCACAGAGCAAAGTTCTGCATCCCCGCGCCCCGCCCCCCCCAGCCTGAGGCTCCTCCCCATCCTCCCTTCAGCCTCAGCACAGCCCTGCTGGATCTCAGTAGGAAAGAGGAGTCACCTCCAGAAGGAACTGTGGGAATCCGCTATTTTAGATAATCAGGCAATCTAGGGGGATGTGAGAGCTATAGATTTTGAAGGTTATCTGACCAAGGAGGGCAGGCAGAACTGGGGACGGTGGGGACACACTGGAGACTCTGCATTGGGGGGCCAGCTCGGGACACCTGTCGGCCGGGGGTCAGGCAGCTTTGTGGGCTGATTAATGCAAACCTGGACCGAACACAGGCCCTGTCACATGACATCAAAGGGCATAAGTAGGGTAGGAGCCCCAGACTGCAGGATGCATACCCTGGGTACCACAGACTTTGCAAGGAGTGCTAAGCATGAATCATGGAAAGGGAATCAATTTCTAGGTCCTCAACTTCCACTGCACTCTCTCCTAAAATTGATCTGCCTCCGTTTCTCAACCTGCCCTTCTCTCACTGTACAGAAGGAAGAGCCAGCTTTCGGCCACCCCATCTCTGATACCAGACAAGAAACTGAAGCTGCAGGTATCAACGAAGCCTCCTTCAACCAAGGACCCCGCTGCTGACGTACTGATTACTTATCAAAAAATTTAAAACATTCATCTTCATGCTGTGTTGGCAATTGTGGCTTAATGATTATTACAAGGATGACTCAAGCAAGAAGAAAAATTTCAATATTCAGAGGGTTAGAATCAGAGGAACTTAAATTTTTTTTTTTTTTTAAATTTTTAGTTGCGTTGGGTCTTTGTTGCTGCGCACAGACTTTCTCTAGTTGTGGCGAGTGGGGGCTACTCTTCATTGCGGTGCACGGGCTTCTCATTGCGGTGGCTTCTCTTGTTGCGGAGCACGGGCTCTAGGTGCGCGGGTTTCAGTAGTTGCAGCACGCAGGCTCAGTAGATGTGGCATGCGGGCCCTAGAGCGCACGGGCTTCAGTAGTTGTGGCTCGCAGTCTTAGTTGCTCTGCGGCATGTGGGATCTTCCCAGACTAGGGGTCGAACCCGTGTCCCCTGCATTGGCAGGCGGATTCTTAACCACTGCGCCACCAGCGAAGTCCCGGAACTTAAAATTTTTAAAAAGGTTTTAGTTGTGGTAAAGTACACATAAAACTTGCCATCTTAACCGTTTTTAAGTGTATAGTTCAGTAGTGTTAAGTGCATTCACATCGTTGTACCTCCAACATCCAAAACTCTTTTCAGCTTGCAAAATTGAAACTCTACACACAATAAACATTAACTCCCCATGGCCCCTCCCCCAGCCCCTGGCAACCAGCATTCTGCTGCCCGTTTCTGTGAATTCAACTACTCTAGGGACCTCATATGAGTGGACTCATACAGTATTTGTCTTTTGTGACTGGCTTATGTCACTTAGCATAATGTTCAGAGAAACCCTCATACACTTTAAAATTTCAGTGTGTATTTCTACTTTTGTTGCAGACACATATGATAGGAAATCAGTAAAAGAGTGTTTTAACACTTAATATTTATTTTCATGGATGTAGAATAATTTGCCCATTTCACATCCACTGTGTTCAACCATTTGAGCATTTCTGCCCATCAAGTGCAGTTTATACGCTTTCACAAACCAATTTCAGTTTAGAGGAAGTAAAGTTTACGTGATTATGGTTTTTACAGTATCACCGAAGGTCAGATAGTAGCACATACAAAACCGCCTTTTTTTAACAAAAGAAACCTTTTATTTGAGAATGGTTTTAGATTTATAGAAAATTTGCAAAGATAGTACAGACAGTTTCCACATAGCCCACACCCAATTTTTCATGTTATTAACGTCTTAGTGTAAAGGGCTCCACCCTCACACCTCATCACCTCCCAAAGGCCCCACCTCCTAATACCATCACATCAGGAGTTAGGCTTCAGCATATGAATTTGGGGGGTGAGAACATACAGTCCATAGCGGCATCCCTGGCCCCCAGATCAAAGCCCACCCTCCTGGAGATGTTCTATACTTGAACATTAAATGCATATTTATGGAGTGCCTGCTGTGTATGTGGCACAGTTCTAGGAATTAGAGATACTGAACACAGCAGACAAGGCCCCAGTCCTCCTGAAGCTCTCAGGCTGGCAGAAGAGATGGACAATAGACAGGGAAACAAACAGGGTGACAACAGAGTAGGTGACCAGGTGGGAGGAAGAAGGGCTACTTTATATAGGTTGGGTGGGCTTCAAGCTGAGGTCTGAACATTCTTAGCAAGAGTTCAGGCAGAGATGGAAGCAATCTAAATGTCCATTGACAGATGAATGGATAAAGAAGATGTGGTATATATATACAATGGAATACTACTCAGCCATAAAAAAGAATGGAATAATGCCATTTGCAGCAACGTGGTTGGACCTAGAGATGATCATACTAAGTGAAGTAAGTCAAACAGAGAAAGACAAATGCCATATGATATCACGTATGTGTGGAATCTAAAAAAAATGTTACAAAATGAACTTATTTACAAAACAGAAATAGACTCACAGACATAGAAAACAAACTTATGGTTACCAAAGGGGAAAGAAGGGGGAGAGAGGGGTACATTAGGAGTTTGGGATTGACATATACACACTACTATATATAAAATAAACAACAAGGACCTACTGTATAGCACAGGAAACTGTATTCAATATCTTGTAATACCCTATAATGGAAAAGAATATGAAAAATTATATCTATATCTATATCTGAATCACTTTGCTGTACACCTAAAAACTAATGCAACATTGTAAATCAACTATACTTCAAGTAAAAAAAAAAAGAGTCGAGGCAGGAGAATAGAATGGGAAAAGGTCTAAGAGGAAGGCAGGAGCAGAGCACATAGGGCTTTGTGGTCAGAGTGAAAAGGGTAGATATTTTCCTAAGGGCTTTAGGAGCCATTGACAGGTTCAAAGCAAGACCAACATGATCCAGTCTGCTGTGAAAAGACCACCTGTCTCTGTTGTGGGGAGAACGGATCAGGGAGGACCAGGGTGGATGCAGGGGACTCCCTGGGGACTGCTGTGGTCATCCATGTGACAGGTGATGGTGGCTTGGATTAGGGGGTGGCCAAGGAGATGGAGACAGCTGAAGAGTTCTTGAGTGTGTTTTGGAGATGGGGCCGGCAACCTGTTGATGGGTCAGAAGTGGAGGCTGAGGGAAAAAAGAATACAGGACAAGCCCTAGGTTTGGGGCTAAGCAGCTGGTGGAGGATGGCTCCACTGCCTGAGATAGGGACCTTGGGGGAGGAACACATTTGGAGAAAACAATCCAGACTTCTGCTTTGACCGTGTAGGTGCTGAGACGTCTGGTCAACAGCCAAGTGGAGATGTCCAATGTGCAGCCAGATGCAGGGGCTGGAGAGAGAAAGTCGTCAGGGGCCCTCTCACTCAGGGAGAGAGGACAGAGAGAGAGGCGGTCTAGAACGGAGACTTGGGGTCGTTCAGGATTGTGGAGGGGGTGACAGGGAAGACGTGGCAACCAAAGAGGCTAACACTGGAGAGGAAGGAGGCCATCTAGCCAGGGGACTGAGCTCCAGGTCAATACACAAGTCCTTCCCCGGCAGCTGAGAATCCAGAAGGGAGGTGTCAACTACTTACAGTAAATTCAGAGTGTGGACACGAAGGCTGAAGAATAAATGCTTACTGGCCAGGCGCTGCTTTGGGGTGAGGGGGCTCACACTTTTTTTTTTTTTTTGCTCACACATCCCTTCGCACGTTTTTAGATTAACATAGAAACTTTTCGTTATAAGTTTAAGTGGTTGCAAAAGACGCAATTTCCTGTCTATTGTAAGCATGGACATTTTACGGTAACATTGTTACTTTGTTCTTCTAGGTCTGCTCAATGGAATCTGAACGCCATAGCAGCCTTACCTGCCATCATCCATTTATAAAATGCATGCACAAGTCAGATGTTTACAATCAGTTTTCGGTACTTGAACTCACACTTCCCCCATCAAATGTCATCCTAATGAAGTGTACTTTCTGCCTAGAAGTCGTTTATCAATCATTCTACCTTATTTCTCTGCAACAAAGATATGTATATACTACAAATTAAAACTTCATATAAAAGTTTTTCTGGCGACCACAACGCTCTAAGTGTTAAAATATTTCTTTTGGATTGCTGTGTATTAGTACACGGTCAATCAAACCAACATAAATGGGATACAATTTTTTTCATAAATAATTATTAAACCAAGAATTAAGATTTTATGGAAAATCTATCTATTAATGAGATGCATGGGGTTCTCTCTCTTTTCTTTTTCCATTTACTTCGTGTATCCACTGGGGAAAATTACTGAGTGATTTTTCTTCTTTCCAGGGGGCCAGAGGTAAGAAAGGGGAGGTGAGAAAGGAACCTGCAGGAAGCTGGGCCACTGGGGTCTTGCTCAGGGAGGAAAGAGGAAAGAAGCTGCGTTTCCACTGTATAGCACAGGGAACCATATTCAATATCTGGTAATGACCTATAATGAAACAAATCTGAAAAACTGAATCACTTTGCTGTACACCTGAAACTAACACAACCTTGTAAGTCAACTATACTTTAATTAAAAAAAAAAAAAGAAAGAAAGAAAGAAAAAGGGAAGTACCAGGAGAGACTGTTTAGACCACTAGTGTTTGAAAGGAAACGTTTGTGTCTTTAAGGATTGTATATGGTGCTGGAAGGAATCAATGGCGTTTGGAGCTGGAATTACAAAAGCTCAGTAACTGGTATTTATGACTCTAAAGATAACACAAAATACAATGTCCTGCAAGAAACGAGAAGGTTGGCACTGAACAATGGAAGTTCATCAGAGTCCTCATCACCCCCCCACGCCCGCCCTCCTCCTGTTCCTTCCCCGTCGGGCCCCTCACCTCCCCAGCCGCAGCGGCTCCTCCCCACCCCCTCCTCACCCCCGCGATTCTCAGATTCCTTTCCCTCCCTCCTGCTGCCCCTGCTCCAGTTCAGGCCACGGTCTTCTCTCCTGGAATACTGCCCCAGCCTTGGACCCAGTCTCCCTGCCATAGTGTTGGCCTCTCCAACCCCAATACAGGGCCAGAGTGGTCTGAACAATCACGTGCCCAAAGCCCTCCTGGGGCTCCCTTCTGGCCCCAGGATAAAGCATGGCGCAAAAGGCCTTGATGATTTGGCCCCTGGCTGCCATTCCAGTCTCTCCTGTCTTCACAGTCCAGCTGCCTGAGCACCTGGGGCTCCCTGTGTGCCCAGCTCCCACTTACCACCAGCCACAGGGCGTACTACCCCCCGCCTGGAGCGTTCACGCAGACCACCTTCACCTCTCCCCTCTTCACTTGCCCCAGTCCCCTTGGGTAATTTTTACCCATTCTTCAGGTCAAAACTGAGACATGGAGGAGGAGAGCCTTCCCCGACCTGCCCATTGGGTGAGGTGCCTCCTCTGTGCATCTCACATCACAGCACTGACCGTGCTGGTCGTAAACTGTCCGTTTGCCCATTTGTCTCCCTCACTAGACTGACAGCTCTGTGAGGGCAGAGACTGTGCCTGTCCTATGCCCTGCTTTATTTATTTATTTATTTATTAAAAAAATGTTTTTGGCTGTGCTGTGGCATGCAGGATCTTAGTTCCCTGACCAGGGACGGAACCCATGCTCTCTGCAGTGCAAGCGAGGAGTCCTAACCACTGGACCGCCAGGGAATTCCCCTGTGCCCTGCTTTATCCCCAGCATACGGCACTGGATCTGACACAGCCAGCGTTTGTTAAATATTTGTTGATACACTGGCTGATGAGTGAACTCAACCAACTTTGGCAAAGCCTGGGCCAGCGTTACCTGAACAAACCCAGCAGCCATCGTGATCTTTGATCTGACCATGTCGTTCCCTGTGTGAAACCTTCTGTGGCTCCCTATTGCCCCCCAAACAGAGGCCTTCCCCTTCCAGTCTCTGCCTAGCTCTCCATCCTCATTCTCACCAGCCTCCACCATGTGAAATACTTGCAGCTCCCCAAACTGCACAGCCTGCATATTCTGTTCTCTGCCTAGGACATCCTACTCCTCAATGTTTGCTTGGCTACCTCCTTTAATTCTCAGTTTAGACTGAGAGCGTTCCCTGCTCCATGGCCTCGGTGCTTCTCTGACCGCTCACTATTGGCCCTTGCCCACTGACTGCCTCCCCCAGAGCCTAGAAGCTCGAGGCGGGGGCGGGCAACCCCATCTCCTTCCCTGCTGTCTCCCAGCATCCAGCAAGGGGCCTGCCTTGTAGCATGCTCAATGAAAGAATGCGCTTCTGGGTTTGACTGTGCACACCAGGGCACGTCTGCCTTGGTGTAGCCCCAGTGCTCAGCCTGGGGCCAGGCACCCAGAGCACTCCGCAACTGTTTCAGGAAGGCAGGCAGGGTGGGGAGACTTGAGAAACGCTCACGATAACTCCAGGGGAAGTGAAGGGAGGGATGACAAAGCAAAGTGTGAAGGATCTGAGAAGCTCTTAAGAAAAAGAAACCGTAAAAATCTAGCCGTGCGTTTCACCTGCAGCTGAGAGAGTCACTACCCCTTTCCGTGGCTCTCACAAAGACGGTGGCGCAGAGCCACGCCCCTCGCCCACAAGGCCTTCCCACGGGGCGGGGGCCCTGCGGGGCGGAGGTGACGCACGGACCGGAAGTCCGTCCCCACGCTCGGCCGCCCGGGCGGCCCTAGCAGCGGCTGTGGCTGCCTGCGAGCTGGGCGATGCATCCGTCTGGGCTGCTCTGGGTCGCGGCGGCGCTGCGGCTGCTGCTGGCGGCCCACGTGGCGGCGGCGTTCGAGCCTATCAGCTTGGGCATCGCCATCGGGGCCGCGTCGGCCCTCACCGGCTACCTGTCGTACACGGACCTGTACTGCCGCTTCGCCGAGTGCTGCCGAGAAGAGCAGCCGCTCAACGCGTCGGGTACGGCGGGTCTGCCCCGGAGGGGCTCGAGGGGCGCGGGGGACAGCCCCCGCGGGCGTCAGCGCCCGGCACCCCGCGCTTACCCTGAGGTGGGGTGGGAAGGAGGAGGGGTGGCGCCTCGGCCCGGACTCCAGCCTCGGAAGCCGTGTCTTCGGAGACAGATTCTCCGGATCGTGGGGCTCTGCCCAAGTTCCTTTCTAAAAGTTTGGATTCTTTGGGATGACAGTAAGAAGAAACTGAAAGCAGCAGCCCTTCGGCGCCATGTCACCCCTGTTAAGTAGTTTTCAGATGTGCAGCGTCTGCCCAGAAAGCCCACATTTGGCCCTCGGTTTTCTTACAAGCCGGAAGGGTGGGCTGGGGAAATAGCAAGCAGCTCAGTCAAGAGAGGGCCAATCCTTGGATGAACGAACACGTTTAGCTTCCTTCTCTAGTCCATTTCCTTGGAAGTGGCGTCGTGTGACTGCAGCCCGTGTGGTTCTGCCTCAGCGCTAACCCTGGGGTTTGGCAGAGACCCTGCTGGACCACTTGCTAACCTGTGCCTCTCACTTTGGCCAGCTGGGGAGAGTGCTGCTTTTCTGGTGCACGTTTAATGTGTATTTTTCTCTCTGTTCCTGGGCTGGCTCCTGCAGCCCTCAAGCTGAATTTGGAGGAGAAGCTCTTTGGGCAGCATCTGGCCACAGAGGTGATTCTCAAGGCGCTGACCGGCTTCAGGAACAACAAAAATCCCAAGAAACCACTGACTCTTTCCTTACACGGCTGGGCTGGCACGGGCAAGAATTTTGTCAGCCAAATTGCGGCTGAAAATCTTCACCCAAAAGGTCTCAAGAGCGACTTTGTCCACCTGTTTGTGTCGACCCTGCACTTCCCTCACGAGCAGCACATAAAACTGTACCAGGCAAGGAATTCTGTTATCCCGTCCCCTGGCCTCTCAGACCCATCCGGGCGACCCGCTCCCTGACTCCGGCCTCTGCTTCTTTCCTTTGCACTCCAGTAGCCCCAGGCCCCTGCACACTTCCCCCACCCTGGTAACCCTTTGCCATTTGCAGAGCCCTCCTGCAACTTTTTTTTCTCGCTATTGCTATGTTAAGTCGTCCTGTAGGGCTCGCATTTAAATGGACATGCTTGTGAAAGTTAGTGTTCCTGCTGTTAGGTGGGGACTGAAATGTGGAATAGAAACTGAACAAGGAAGTGAAAGTGGATATTTGCCCCATAAACTGTAAGACAGGGAAGACTACCAAAAAGAGAGAATGATTTTCTTATTTACCAAATTCTGTCATAAATCCCTAGAAATACAGGAACAAACGCTTTTCGTGAAATGTCCATCTAGGTCAGCACCTTTGTTCACTGCACCAGTAAAAGGCACTGGTCTTGGGATGCTATGCCGGTCTTAGTCTAGTTTCTTATTCCTCAGTATGCCTGGTAAAATTAACGTGAGATGCCCAGCCACGGGGAGATGAAAATTACGGGTTGGTTAACAGTGAAATGATCAATATTCATGTATCTTAGACCCTGATACCTTTAAAAAGTCACATTTGGCACGTCATTTGAGTTAGGAAAACACTTATTTGCATTTTAGCACCTATCTCTCTGCCAGTTTCCACTTCTTATAGATGAAGTTTTGGAAAAGCTCTCAGCCAGTGAGTGGAGGTTAGGGTGCGATTTTTCTTTGTTAAACCCCAGAGAGCTCTGATTTTTCACCTTCCCCAGCATGAGGAACAGTGGAGCGCTTCTGCTCCCCTGGGCATATCTTCTGAGTCCCTGCATCCTATTTCTTCTTTTATGGTTGGTCTAGGACCAGTTACAGAGGTGGATTCGGGGTAACGTGAGTGCATGTGCGAGCTCCGTGTTCATATTTGACGAGATGGATAAATTGCACCCGGGGGTCATTGATGCAATCAAGCCGTTCCTAGATTACTACGAGCAGATTGACGGCGTGTCTTACCGGAAGGCCATCTTCATCTTTCTCAGGTCAGTGGGAGGTGTTTCTCCGAGGGCACACAGCCCTTCATTCTGCCAGGGCTAGAAGAAGGCACTGGCAACCTCAGCAGGTCCCAGGGACAAAAGTGCCAGCCTGGCAAAAGTGACTTGCGGACTTCTTTTACTTTGGGGTTGCTAGTGTCAGCATGGCACAGAGCAGGGGCAGGAGGAAACGAATGAAGGAAATAGTTGCTGATAACAGGTAATTTCATTACTTGCACATGTTGTCTCTGAGGGTTATAAAAAGTTGTAGCGGGCTTCCCTGGTGGCGCAGTGGTTAAGAATCCGCCTGCCAATGCAGGAGACACGGGTTCGAGCCCTGGTCCGGGAATACCCCACATGCCGCGGAGCAACTAAGCCCGTGCGCCACAACTACTGAGCCTGTGCCCTAGAGCCCACGAACCACAACTACTGAAGCCCGCGAGCCACAACTACTGAAGCCCACACGCCTAGAGCCCGTGCTCCACAACAAGAGAAGCCATGGCAATGAGAAGCCCACGCACAGCAACGAAGACCCAACACAGCCAAAAATGAATGTATATTAAAAAAAAAAAAAAAAGTTGTAGCATTACACACCAAGTTCTGAAAAAGATTTTCAGTTCCTGAGGGCAGGTGCTATTTTTTCTTGTCTAGTAGCAAAAAAAAAAACTTAGTAAATATTCCTTGGTTAAGAATAAACCTTAGAGAAATATCACAATCTGATTCCATATTAGAAAACTCATAGTGTTTCCTGATAGCATGTGACATTTGTAAGAAGTCATTACAACCCTTTAATACATATAGGCTGGCTTATATATTTGACTTTGAAACAAGCTGTATAAGGACCTCCCTGGCGGTCCAGTGGTTAAGACTTCGCCTTCCAATGCAGGGGTGTGTGGGTTCGATCCCTGGTCGCAGAGCTAAGATCCCACATGCCTCACGGCCAAAAAACCAAAACATAAGAAAACAGAAGCAGTATTGTAACAAATTCAATA
Organism: Eschrichtius robustus; assembly: GCF_028021215.1. NCBI lineage: Eukaryota > Metazoa > Chordata > Mammalia > Artiodactyla > Eschrichtiidae > Eschrichtius > Eschrichtius robustus. The sequence goes on along the minus strand of NC_090833.1, from coordinate 6,516,359 downwards.
AAGACTTTAAAAATGGTCCACATCAAAAAAAAAAAAAAAAAAAAAAAAGCTGCATAGAAACTCAAAAAAAAGAATAAACTTAGAGCAGGTACGTTTCCTGATTAGAGAGAGAAGTCTTTATTTTTAATTAATTTTTATTGGAGTATAGTTGATTTACAGTGTTGTGTTAGTTTCTGCTGTACAGCAAAGTGAACCAGTTTTACGTATACGTATATCCACTCTTTTTTAGATTCTTTTCCCATATAGGTCATTACAGAGTATTGAGTATAGTTCCTGTGCTATACAGTAGGTTCTTATTAGTTATCTATTTTATGTATAGTAGTGTGTATATGTCTTAGACAGAGAAGTCTTAATGTGTGATTTTAATTCTCGTTTCTTTGGCAAACTCAGCAATGCAGGCGGGGACCTCATAACTAAGACGGCCCTTGACTTTTGGCGGGCAGGGAGAAAGAGGGAAGACATCCAGCTGAAGGACCTGGAGCCGGTGCTGTCTGTTGGAGTCTTCAATAACAAACACAGTGAGTGCCCCTGGTGAGGAGCCCTTCACCCTGCCCGCAGTCACCCTGTCTCTAAGCCTTTCACGAAACCACAGAATCTGCTCGCCTCCGTGCCTTGGTTGAAGTAGGGACTTTTTCGGAGGGCATTCTATTCTAGAAGCTAGTTAGCAGGGGTAGCCAACCGATCCTTACATCAGGCTTGACAAAAAGAGAATCTTGAGGGCTACAGACGTGAAGAATGTGCTGGGCCCTGTCAGAGCAGCGAGCTTGGCCGGGTGACAGGGACAGTTACAGGCGAGAAACCCAGCTGTGCCTTGTTTCCCAGGTGGCCTGTGGCACAGCGGACTGATAGACAGAAACCTCATCGACTACTTCATCCCCTTCCTGCCCCTGGAGTACAGCCACGTGAAGATGTGCGTGCGGGCAGAGATGAAGGCCCGCGGTTCTGCCATCGACGAAGATGTCGTCACCAGAGTGGCAGAGGAAATGACGTTTTTCCCTAAAGACGAGAAAATCTACTCAGACAAGGGCTGCAAGACTGTGCAGTCACGGCTGGATTTTCACTGAACTCTTACCCAGGTGGGGTGAGACGCGGCTGGGAGCCCAGGGAACTCGGGGCCTGGCCTTTCCAAGCACTTTTGAAGACCTCTTCAGGGTTTGCACATTTGCACCCGTGGACTTGCGGGATATGGAAGGTTCTAAGGGTTGATTTTTGAAATGATACTCATCTGTTAGGGCTGCTTGTCGTTTTGCAACAGGACAGCAAGCCAGCTGTTCACTGTGGTTGAAGATGAACTTGTGAAGTCCCTCCCCTCCCCTGCCACTACCACTTAACTGACCTTGACAGAAGTGCCTTGAAAACAGCTGTGTGAGTGAGACCAAGGACTCTTTCTGACCCAACGGTACCCACACCTCAGAAGCTGAACTGAAGGAGTCCGAGGGCCCCGCTGCAATCCGGGGAGCACTGGATTTTCACCTGCCAGAAACATTCTTCCGCTCTAGTTCTTTTTCTTTACAGAGCGCGTTCACTGACTTGAAGTATTTTCAAGTAAAATCGGCGGCACCTTCAGGCACAGTGTCGTGTGGGATGACCTGGGCCCACAGGCTGAGCACGCAGCTGGGGGAACCGCCTGTGTGTGGCATGGGGGCTCCACGCCGGGGCCCTGCAGCCAGGCAGGACGGGCAGGAACTCTCCGTCTGTCCGTGGCTTTGCTGCTGCTGACAGCCCTGGTCATGGAATTCCTTCTCCCAATTCTCACTTGGTACTGATCGCAGCCTTCCTTGTATCACTTCTACTCCTTAACTTCAGCCACGGCTAGATGTCCCCCCAGCCATATCATCCCTAGAGTCGGATCAGAACGCGACTGTTGGCTTTGAGTTTGAGTCCTTGGTTCCCACGGTGAAATGTTTGTCTGTTACAGTTTACACGTGGGTCAATCTCTCACTTCACTGCACAGAACCATTTGAAATCCGTAGGACAGAGTCATTCTCCACGGATGACGTGTGCCGACTGAACGGTCAGCTTGCAGGTTCTCGTTGCCGAAGTGGAAGTATCGGACACTAGAAGTGCTCGAGTCTTCAAGGATATGTATATTTTTTATAATGTTCTTACTTCTGAATCTTAGATAATAGAAATATGGGACATTGCTCATTTTAAAACATGGGAAGGAATAAATTCCTTTATTCCTTTATCAGATACTCTTAAGGTTGTGGCTGATCCTGGGTGTCATCTGAGAATGACACCCTGTATGGCAGCGTCAGGCTGGGCTGCCCTGGCCACTGGGAAATACGACTTCCATTCCAGCCAGTGTGAATCGTTCTATCTTGTAGTTGCAATGCAACTGCAGACATGTAATGAGAACATGCAGCTTTTTTCTATATAAGACGTGGCAGAATGAATGTTCCTCCCATGTGGCAGTGCCTTATAGAGGATCACACTGAGTCTTTAAAAAATGCCAAGGTGAGGCTTAAAATTTTTAGCACATGTTCTCAAGTTGGAGCTAAGTTATGTTTCTTTTGTCACCTTTTGGGTGTCTGGTCGGGAGGAGATAAGATTTTTTGTTATGATGCAATAAACTCAACACGTGTTGGCTACCTTTGGACTGCTGTTACTGATTTGTAACTTGAAAAGGCCACAGTTGCTCATGGCCCAGTCTCCCCACCCCATGTAAGATGTAGACAAATTGACCTACTGAATGTCAAATAATAAAGCCTAAATTTTATCATGTGAGATGCCACTTGCAGATTTTCTTTCTGGTTTGTTTATTTGGTAGCTCTGAAAAGTCTGAGCTTAGAATAAAGGCTCTTTGATAACTCAGGTGGCTTTAGGCTCACCGTACCCTGGACACGCTGGTTGGCATTCTTTACCTCATAAAGAATCAGTATTTTTCTTAGGGACTTCCCTGGTGGTCCATTGGTGGAGAATCTACCTTCTAGTGCAGGGGACGTGGGTTCGATCCTTAGTTGGGGAACTAAGATCCCACATGCCGTGGGACAACTAAGCCCGCATGCCGCAATCAGAGAGAAGCCCGCACACTGGAACTAAAGACCCGACGCAGCCAAAAATTAAAAAAAAAAAAAAAAAAAAGTATTAGACCTTAAAAAAAAAATTTACCTTAAAGGCTGTTATCCCCAAACAAACACAAAGTTAAATTGGATTAGAGATGGGTTCTACTCCATCGAATTTTCATGGATGAAAGTATCATCAGAAAGAGCTGGTCGTCTTCCTAACAAATATATTCTCCTAAAATTAACGTAGGAAGGAAACTGAGGCGCTAAAACGTGACTCACGGCTGCCATTCTGAACCTGAGCAAGGCCGAGCTCAGACCAGGACACCTACTTGCCTGGTCTTGCCTGCCCTGAAGTGGTAAATAATGAAATCCTTGTTATGTTAACCAGATTTCAGTTTAATCCATTAACCTGGGCTCTTATCTTTGACAGTGATTTGTTAACACCAACTCTTCCCAGGACTGAGGATGGAGCCCTTTCTAGAAAGCTGAGACCCTCTTCGCCATCACGTCACCCACTCCTGTAATTTCCCGGTTGGAGGTGTTCATCCCATGAGGCTGCCCTTCTCCGTCTGGGTCTCAGGCTAATGTCGCTTCTACTTCACCCCACGCTGCCCCATCTCAAAGACTGAACTTTCCAAGGGGAGTCAGGGGACCCCTGTGTTCCCTAATTAGGGACTCCCAGGTGCTGGAGCTGCCATTTTCAGATGAACGGTTAGCCCTAATCCTTTACTCCTGGGGCCGTGACGACAGGCCAGCTTCAGGTCAACATCAAGCACTTTCCTACGTCCAGTGCTGCCTTAGGGGGCCTGGGCGGGTGGGTAGCCATGAGGCAGAGGGGTCCAACCCGTCTTCTGTGCCTGCTAGAAACTGCCCCTGCAAGCACTGTGCAGACGCTCATACCCCACAGCAGCCCTCGTAGGCACATAGGTGTGTCGCACAAAACAAGGCATGTTTAGGTTCCGACACTGCTCTGTACTCCTGCCCGGCTTCTCAGCGGGAGGTATGTCTGTAGACTTGAATGAACTCCACAGCTGAGTGTCGGGAGCTCCATGGCCCCCCTTGACGGAGTGTGACACCCCGGGCAGCTGAGCAAAGAGCCGGAGCTGCCAAGATCCTGAGAGTCCGTGTCACACTCCCCTCCATTCCTGCCTGGGCTGCACTGTTAGGTCTAAATTCACAGCTTAGGGACTTCCCTGGTGGTGCAGTGGTTTAAGAATCCGCCTGCCAGCGCACGGGACACGGGTTTGAGCCCTGGTCCGGGAAGATCCCACATGCCGTGGAGCAACTAAGCCCATGCGCCACGGCTACTGAGCCTGCGCTCTAGAGCCTGCGAGCCACAACTACCGAGCCTGCGTGCCACAACTACTGAAGCCCGCATGCCTAGAGTCTGTGTTCCACAACAAGAGAAGCCACCGCAATGAGAAGCCCACGCACTGCAACAAAGACCCAATGCAGCCAAAAGTATAAAATAAAAAAAAAATTTTTAATTAAAAACAAAAGCAAGTGACATGAATGTTTAAAAATGAATGAATGAATGAATGAATATATAAATAAATAAAATTTATTAAAAAAAAAAAAAGAATCCACCTACCAACGCAGGGGACGCAGGTTCGAGCCCTGGTCTGGGAAGACCCCACATGTTGCAAAGCAACTGAGCCCGTGCGCCACAACTACTGAGCCTGTGCTCTAGAGCCTGCGAGCCACAACTACTGAGCCCGAGTGCCACAACTACTGAAGCCCATGTGCCTAGAGGCCGTGCTCCACAACAAAGAGAAGCCACCGCAATGAGAAGCCCGCGCACCGCAACGAAGAGTAGCCCCCGCTCGCTGCAACTAGAGAAAGCCTGCACACAGCAATGAAGACCCAATGTGGCCAAAAATAAAAAAATAAATTAAAAAAAAAAAATGTATTCACAAATCGTACACAATTTTACTGTAAAATGGTAGCTGTTTGCATTAATAAATACACTGTTCTCAGCATCCTGGGGGGCAGCTGAGCTTTCCCAGAGGTTTGGGGAGTTCTGATTAAACATAATGAAAATTAGTAATCAGTGAGGAGGGTTTTAAGAAAATATGGCAAAACCTGGTACAGAGCATGTGGCTCATTTAGGAATGGAAAGCAGAGAAGGGCCTTTGCAAAGCTGACTGACCGGCCAGTGACAAGCTGCAGATGCTTTTCTTTCGAGGAAATTCTGTTTCTAACAAATTGTTGACGACATTACTAAGATCATTCCCACAGTTCACAATGCTACTGTGATGAAAACTCTTGGGGAGGACATTTAGGTCTTGTCTGTGACGGGCCTGGGTGTGTCCCCTTACACACCTGTCCTTCTATAAACACTTACTGCCCTTGCGATGGTCATCCTGGGACAGATCGGCTCGCTGCTAGAGCCTCCGTCCCCAGTACAGTGACACCATCCTACAGAAGACAGGCCGAGGACTCAGGCTTTTTAGCAGTAAAGACACCACAGTGTATGTTGTAATGACAGGAACTTAAAAAAACACACAAAGCCAACAACTTAAGAGTCTGAAAAGTTTCTTCATAATGTTAAAAACCATTTTAAATAAAATTATCACATTTTCAGTAAAACTGATTCATCCTTCCTTGAAACAGAAACACTTGAAATTAAAACATGATTTTTAAAAAATCATGAGGCCTGGCACAGGTGAGCTGGGGGCTGGCTCCTCCTGCTTCTGTAGGCTCTGGGGCTGTTTCCATCTGTGATGCGTCACCGACGGCCTGCAGGCCCTGCTGGATGAAAATAACGCCCAGGGAACTGCCTGTCCTGTCACACCGGAATAATTCATTTTACTCCTCTTCCGGGACCAGAGCGGGGATGCGGGAAGCGACATCTCTGGTGCCATCAGTCATCGTAGTAATAATCTAACTTGGTGAACACAGTTTTGCAGCCTTTGTCAGAGAAAACTCTCTCCTCTTTGGGGAAAAATGTCATCTCCTCGGCCACTCTGCTTACAATGTCCTCGTCAACTTCGTAGCCTCGGGACTGCATTTCGACTCGGATGCACATTTTTAGGTGTTTATATTCCAGGGGGAGGAAGGGAACAAAATAATCAATGAGATTTCGGTCAATTAAGCTGCTGTGCCAGAAGCCACCTGGGGAAAAGAAAAAGGTGCTGTTCATCCACTGTTCACCCACCCGTCCACCTATCCACACGCCTCTGCTGGGTGTCAGCCATGAGGTGGAGCCCCGCACCTGCCCTCATGGGGCTCACAGCCTAACGAGCAGTCAGACTAGCCAGTGAGCTCACCCAGGGCAACCGCGAGGGGCGACGCACCTGTGAGAGCCAAGGGCAGGGTGATGCCGCAGTGGGCAGGAAGGCCTCTCAAGATGTGACCTCTAAGATCTCAGGCGGGTACCCTTCCTATGCATTTATTAAAATTTTTAGATACGAAAAAAAAAAGGATCTGAAGTGGGAAAGGGGCTCACCACCCACCCTGGAACAAGCAGGCAGGCCGAGTAGGAAACGGAACAGATTCACAGAAAGTGAAAGGTGAGAAGAAGAGTTACCAGGGAAGGACCAGCACTCCCGCATCGTGGAAATTTGCGACTGGCCGGGGTTCCAGCGGCTGGGATTAGCAACAGGGTAGAGACCCACTGCCGCTGCCGGCAGGTCCCAACCCTCCAGAGCGTTTGGGGGACCAAAAGCTAGAATCCTCAGTAATGTGTGAAGACAGCGCTCTGTTACGGCCACAGGGCTCGCACTTTCCCTGGATGAGGCCTGCCTCTGCCCAGTCTCGGGTCCTCCGAGATTCTCGGCCTCTTGACCCTCCCACTTCCCCTTCTGAGACGACGCAGCACCCATTGGATCACACTCAGCGTTTCTTCATGAGGACGGTTCCCCTTCCGCCTTGCCGCTTCACCCCTGTGCCTTAATCCCGGTCTGCCTCTGACACCAACTCCATCCTGTATTTTTCCCCCACACCACCAAGCGGTTCTCTGAGCCCACCTGCGTTCAGCTCAATTCTGATACTCTCTACCTGGAGACTCCGTCAGATCCCACAGGTTAAGGACTCAGCCCCACAAGACCATCCCCTCCTTCAGCCACCAACCGAAAGTTCGGGTTGTCACCCGTGCTTCTGAGGTTCCAATGACCCCCTCCTTGGGTTCAATTAATTTGCTAGAGCAGCTCACAGAAACTCAGAGAAACATTTTCTTACTAGATTACTGGTTGATTATACAAGGATATAACTCAGAAACAGCCAGCTGGAAGAGATGCACAGGGCAAAGTATGTGGGAAGGGGCGTGACCCTTCCATGACCTCTGAGCGCATCACTCGCCCCAGATCTCCACGTGCTCACCAACCTGGAAGCTCTCCACACCCTGTCCTTTAGGGGTTTTATGGAAAATTCTTTACATAGCCACGGTTGATTAAATCACTGGCCATTGGCGACTGATTCAGCCTTCAGCCCCTCTTCCCTCCTGGGAGGTCTACGAGGGCTGGAGACTGAAAGTTCCAACCCTCCAATCAAGGGTTGGTTCCCCTGGAAGCCACCCCCCACCCTGGTATTTTTCAAAAGTCACCTCATTAACACAAACTCTGATGTGGTTGAAAGGGGTTTGTTAGGAATATCAAAGACACCATTATGGCTCTATCACTCTGAAACTCCAAGGGTTTTAGGAGCTCTGTGCCAGAAAATGCGGACGAAGACCAAATATACTTTTCTTACTATCAGTCACATCTGGGGTTTATTCTTTTCTTGCCCAACAGTGCTTTGCACACAGCTGGTGCTCAATAAACATCTGACAGCCCGGATGCGGTGGAGTCTGTGGCCGTGGGAAAGAAGCACACCGAGCGCTGAGCAGCAGCAAGCCGGACAGCCCTGGGCAGCTCGTCTCCAGCAGGCCTGCCCTGTGCCAGGCGCGCCTGAGGCCCGAGGCAGGGGATGGAGCAGGGCCAGGCGGACGTGGACCGGCCACCCAGTAAACAGACGATTCCAGGTAGCGCCGGGGCCTGTGAGCACTGAGCTGGGGCCATTAGGCAAGGAGAGCAGAAAGCTAATCAGCCAGGGAGTCAGGACGACAAGGACCCGCCACACAGGGGCCCCGAAGAGTGCTCAGGTGGAGCAAGTGACTTTACAAACCACCGACCGACCACTGACCGACCACCCCGCAGTCCACATCCTCAGCCTGACCTCCCCCCGCTCCGCCCCGGAACTGCACTGGAACTTCAGCCGCCTGCCCCACATCTCTGCCTTCAGACGAGTCATCCCTTGCCGGACACGTCCCTCTTCATCTCCCACCCTCTCTGCAAACCTCCTCCTCCTGCAGGCCGGCCCCTAAATGGCAGTGCCACCCTGCCAAGTGCTCAGGCCAGATTCTCGATTTGTCTCTCTCATTCCCACACACAGTCCCTTAGGAAATCTTATTGTTTCCACCTTCAAATCCCAGTCAGACCGTGTCCCACCTCCCCCACGGCTGCCACGCTGGGCCAAGCCGCCAGCATCTCCCCTAAGGTTGTTGCAGCCGCTCCTTGCTGGCCTCCCCGTCCCTGCTGCCTTCAGTCTGTTCTCCACCCAGCAGCCAGGTGGTCCTGTTAAAACTAGGTCCGATCAGGGAACTGTCTGCTCAAAACCCTCCAGGGGCTCCCTCTTGCACTTGGAGCCAAGCCCAAGGCCCTCCTGTGGTTCCCCAGGCCTTCCACAATCTGCACCCCACCCCAAGCTCCACCTCTCATCTGACCTCCTGTCCCCTGCCTTCATCCTGGCCCAGGCACACTCCTGCCTCAGGGCTCTTGCGTGTGCTGTTCCCTCCCATGGAATGCTTTTCCCTCCCGTGTCCACATGGCTCTCTCACTCCTCAGGTCAGCCCAGATGTCACCCTCACAGTAAGCCTTCCCTGACCACTGTATTTAAAACTGCAGGGACTTCCATGGTGGCGCAGTGGTTAAGAGTCCGCCTGCCAGGGCAGGGGACACAGGTTCGATCCCTGGTCTGGGAAGATCCCACGTGCCGCGGAGCAGCTAAGCCCATGCGCTACAACTACTGAGTCTGTGCTCTCGAGCCCGCAAGCCACAACTACTGAAGCCCACGTGCCACAACTTACTGAAGCCCGCGCGCTTAGAGCCTGTGCTCTGCAACAAGAGAAGCCACCGCAATGAGAAGCCCGTGCACCACAACGAAGAGTAGCCCCCGCTCACTGCAACTAGAGAAAGCCCGCGTGCAGCAACGAAGACCCAACACAGCCAAAGATAAATTAATTAATTAATTAATTAATTTTAAAAATTAAAAAGTAAATAAAACTGCAGCTCACCCTCGTCCCACACCCCCCAACCCCTATTTATTGGTTTACTTTTTTCCCTATTGTGGGGAAAGCGGAAGATAAATCTCTACCTCTACGTAGATATGGGTCCCGGCATCTGACACGTTTCCTTACTTGTTATCATTAGGATAGAGACTCCACGAGAGTAAGGATTTCTGTTTTGGCTCACTGCTGTGTCCCCAGTTCTTGGACCAGTGCCTGACACCTAGTAGGTGCTCAACAAATACGTTGAGTGAACGAATGAAAGAGTTCAGCCATCTGCCTAAGGCCGGAGTCAGGACGTGGCTGAGCCAGGCCTGCCCAGATCCGAAGCTCATCCTCTGGAACCCTCTGGAACCTGCAGAGTGGGTTCTAGGCCAGAACCACTTGCTGTGGTATTCAGGGGCTGAGACTTCTACTGCATGTGTTCATACTTCTGGCATGCCAAGAATCTACTCAACATATTACAAAATATTTTGTGTTTCACCGTTAACATTCCACTTGCACGAATTGACATAAAATAGCCCATTACTGTTCATGTAACTCTGAAGTGCTATGAATTTCTTGACAAGTCTGTTTCAGAGGAGACCTTCTGTTTTACAATTTCAAGAACAAACCTGAGCAAATGGTAGCGTTCAACCCACATGGCTCACGGATTTTACCCAGTGAGTCAGTCTCCAACATGGTGTCTTTCCACATCCAAGGGTTCAAGGTCAAAAGTGAATGTGTCAGGTCACTGGCAAAGCAATGAGCTTGGTAGTAAAAGCTCACACTCTGGAATAGAGATACCTAATAGGCTGTGTGTCCTTGGGCAAGGGGCTCTCTCTCTGAGCCTCAGTTTCCTCATCTATAAAATGAGGACAGTAATAGTTTCTACCCCAGGAGGTTATTGTGGAGATTAAAGGAAACATGCAGGTAGAGAGTTTCACACAGTGCCCAGTACAGAACAGGGGCCCAGCCACTGCTTGGCTGTTACTCCCGGGCACAGACCCTCAGGGTTCTAGGTCAATGTGCAGAAAGAGAGGGACCTAACGGCCCCATCTCCTCCATCAGAGGCTCCCCAGCAGCCTTCCTTGTTCCACCACCCGCTTTTACAAAGGAAAATGATTTGGCTGAAAAAACCAGGAAACGAATTTTTAATATCTTGATGATCAACAATGTCCCTATTTCTTTAAAACAGCATCTCCCAAACTTGCGTATGTGTAAAAGTCACCTGGAGTTTGTTAACACAGATTCCCTCAGGAATTTGGACTCAGTAGGCCTGGGGAAGGGACTGAGAATTGGTATTTCTAACCAGCCCCCAGGTGATGGTGAGGTCGTCAATTTAAAACTTAAAGGCGTGGGATCATGAAGTAGGGGGACGTTGTGCTGGGAACGGATGGCCTCGCTTACTGTTGTTTTTTTTTTTTGGCCACACTGCACTGCATTTGGGGTCTTAGTTCCCCAACCAGGGATCGAACCCACGGCCTCTGCATTGGAAGTACGGAGTCTTAACCACTGGACCGCCAGGGAAGTCCCCCCACTTACTGTTCTTGTTATTGAAGGCCGACACAGACAAGGCATGCTCCATGTCTCTGAGCTTGATTTCTTCCCTCTGCTTTCCACTTCTCCAGAAATCTAAAGCCACGTCTGTGATCCTTTCTGCTCCAGCATTGCTGCAAAAGAACTCTAGTGAATAAGGACTGGGGTTTTTTCCCCGAAGCCCCCAGCCTGGGGCTCAGAGCTCTTCAAACCATGTCCCAGCCCCGACTTTACCTGAGAAATACGAAGATGGCTTTCTGATAGGAGACCCCATCCAAGTTGTCATAATAGTCTAGGTAAGGCTTGATGGCATCTATGAGGCCAGCATGCATCTTGTCCATCTCATCAAATATGAAGATGGACCTCGCACAGGCACTCACGTTGCCGCGAATCCACGACTGTAACTGATCCTGAACGACAAGAGGGAAGAGCCAATACAGATGCTCAGAGTGCGAGTGACACCACCAGATTGAGCACTATTAACGCTACAACCGCCTCTACAAAGGCTGCATTTACGGACTGCTTACTGTGTGCTCCCCGCTGTGCTAAGAACTTTATACAAGCTCTTTTGTTTCTCCCCACAACGCCACGTAGTGGGCATTATCATACCCATTGTACAGATGAGGAAACTGAAGCACAGAGAGCATAGTCAACTGAGATTACAAACTTTGCCCAAGATTACAAAATTAGTATGTGACAGAGCTAAGATCTGAATCCCACCCTGCCTGATTCCAAGGCCCCACACTCTGATTGTAATTCTTGTCCTGCGACATGTCACGTCGACGCTGTGTCACTGAGTTGCAGGGCCTCTGTCATCAAAATGGCAACGTTAACACATATCCTGTGTACACCAGCCTTCCTGGAAGAAGGCAGAGACCAAGTGACCTCTTCTCTCATTCAGTCCTTAGATCAGCCTGGAGATGGGCTCTAACTTTCCGATGGGGGAAGTGAGGAGAACTCAAGTGCACACACACTTGGGGATGAGTGTGGTGAGGCAACACTCTTGAGTTTCTGGAACAATGCCTGGAGGTTGCTGAAATAAATTTGCTTAAGTGGAACATTCCCTAAGAACATATTTAGGCACTTCTTATATTAAACAATCAAGATAAGAAGGAGAAAGGACCCTTTACATCAGAAATTTGAACTATGGTTCTATACAGTTCTTTCCTGGATGTTTCCCCCTATGGTAAGGAGAAAGAATTAGCTACCTGTTTCTGAGGAAAATTCTGTAAGTTACAATGACTTGACTTCTTGACTTCTTATGATTTGGGGTTTTGCTTGGCTACTTGGACCATGGTTACAATGTTCCATGGGTACACATTTAACTTAAGCAGTAACTCTGCTCTGCAGGTATGGACTAACCTCTATTTACAGAACGAGAACCTTAGGGGAGCTGAAGTGACTTGCCCGAGTCCACAAAGCGAACCACCTTTTAAACAAGGATTCCTTCATGTCTGGCAGGCTCCAGCAGCCAAGGTCTTCCCATTCTGCTTCTCCCACTTACAGACAACAACAGAGAACATGTATCGAGCACTCACTACAGGTAAGATGCTGTTCTAACCACTGTTCATACAATGTTTTATTGTGATCTTCCAAAACCCATCATAGTTACTACTGTGTTCCCTATTTCACAGATGAGGAAACTGAGGTGTAGAGAGGTTAAGTAACTTGCTCAAAGTCACATAGCTATTAAACAGTGAAGACAGAATGCTAACTAGGGTGACTAACTCATCTCTATTTGCCTGGAACTTTCTCAGTTGTAGCACTGAAGGTCCCACATCCCAGAGACTCCTGGACAGTTGGTGACCCTGATGCTCTCCCAAGCCAAAGGGAAAAATGTGTTCACACAAGTGAGGATTAAAAAAGGCAATAGTTAACGTTGATTTGAACGCTTATGTGCCAGGCATCATGTTACATACTTGACACACAGAGCTCAAGAAATCCTCACAACTGCCATTTGACAGGTGAAGAACCTGAGTCTCAGGGAGGTCAGGTGACTTTCCCACAATTACACAGCTGTAAGGAGCCTTAGGGCTCAAATCCAGGTGTGCCTGCTGACAAAGCCAGACTGTTAAATAGGGAGTTAAACCGTAAAAGCAAACTTAGGCCTCCCTAGAAACGTTTCCTCTTTTATAAAACGTGTTAAGATTTGAAGATCTTTAAACTGGATTTGATTATGTCCGTCTCTCAAATCCTGTGACCCCACTTACTATCACACTGAGCCTGTTTTCAGAAACCACCACGAGCTTTGATGGTATAGTTGCTCCCTGCATCTCCAACCCTCCGTAAGTTCCACACTTTTCAAAGAGGAACTGATGCATTTTCAGGGCTCTCTCATTTCAACACGGAATTTCCAAATCCCGTTCCCCAACAAAGAAACCCCAAACCCAGCATCATCCAGGAAGGATCCCGAAATTTGGCCCTTGCCTTATACAGGGTGATGTTGGAGACGTGAGGGAAGTGCAGTGTGGCCACAAACAGGTGGACGTAGTCACTGTTCAGACCACCCTCGTAAATATTCTCTGCGATGATCTTGCTGACAAAATTTTTGCCGGTGCCCGTCCACCCGTGTAGGGAGAGGGTGAGAGGTTTCTTGGGCTTCGGGTTGCTTATGAAGCCAGACACAGCATTTAAGATGACTTTCTTTGCAAGATGCTGTCCAAAGAGCTTGCTGTCCAGATCCTTCTGCAGCGCTGGGAAAAACAAAGCCAGTCAGGCGGGGAGTAGGGGGACACACGTGGCAAAACGCAGCCCAGTTGACAGGCTCATGTGAAAGCCAGCAAAGCCCGCTAAGCTCTTCAAGCGTCTAGTGAGATGCGGAAGTAGGTAAGCACTTGGCCCAGGTGACCGGCGGGTCCAGCAGGCCCTCCCTCTGCTAGTCCTGCCCGTTCCCGAGCCCTCCTTCCTGAAGAGACCCTTGGCTCCAGTGCCTCCGCCACCAGCGTGAGCCCCTCACCCCCGCTCGGTCCCTCCCACCCCACGCCCGGCAGGAAAAGGGCGGCGGTTCGGCCCCCACTGCTCCGCGCCGGAAGAGTCCCCACCAGCCTTCCCGTCTCCGGCGAGGAAGGAGTAAAAACTCTCTGCAGGAAGTTCCCAATCGTCCACACTCCCAGCTTCTGAGCGAAGGTGCCCAAGCAGTAGCTGGCCTCCGCAGGTCTCCGACCAAAGTCCGGTCTGCCTGTGGTCGTGGCCCAGGAGCCAGGCCCCATCCCGCACTCCGGTTCCGGGTCCGGCCCCCGCCGGCCTCAGCACTGCCCGGGCTTCCGGGCCTCCTGGACCCCAGCCTCTGACCCCCGCCCCAGCCCTAGCACCAGCCCCCAGCCCCCGCCCCATCCTACCGTCTCGGCTGAGGCTCTGCTTCTGGCTGCAGCACTCGGCGAACAGGCAGTAGAGGCGCGGGTAGGAGATGTAGCCGGTGAGGACGCCGGCCAGGGCCAGTCCCAGGCTGATAGGCTCCACCGCCCGCACCGCCAACGGCGCCAGCAGCACCAGGCCCAGCGCGGCCCGGCTCAGCTTCATGCCCGGACCCGCGCCGCCCCGCGCGTTCTCGCGCCTACCGCAGACCGGCGCTACCGCCAGACTGCACTTCCGGTCCCTCCCGCCGGGGCCGCCATCTTTGTAGCGGGCGGACCTCCTCCGACGCCGGCGGCCGCCATCTTTGTGAGGGGCAGGCCCGTGCCTGCTTTGGGCGCTGGGGCCGCTGGAGGGGCCAATTTTTTTTTTTAATAAAACATTTTTGGGAACAGTTTTACATTTATAGAAAAGTTGACAGGACAGTACAGAGAGGTTCCATATTACCACACCCCCGCCCGCACAGTTTCCCCTATTATTAACATCTTACATTAGTATGTTACATTTGTTAAAATTAATGAACTTATATTGCTAGATTGTAACTAAAGTTTCTTCATATTTCCTTAGGTTTTACCTAACGTCCTATTTGTGATCCGGGATCCCATCCAAGATACCACATTATATTTAGTTGTCATGTCTCCTTAGCTCCCCTTGGCCGTGACTGTTTCTCAAACTTTCCTTGGTTTTGATGACCTTGAGAGTTTGCGGGGAGTACTGGTCAAATCTTTTGTAGGATCCCCAACTACTGGAATTTGTCTGATGCTTTCCTTATGATTAGACTGGAGTTACGGGTTTTGGGGAGGAATATACTTTACAGAGATAAAGTGCTATTTTTATAACATCATATCAAAGGTACACAGTCAACATGATTTATGACTGTTGATGTTGACCTTCATCACCTGGATAAGGTAGTGTTGGTCAGGTCTCTCCCAGGTAACGATACTTCCACTCATTCATTCATCATTTTGAGGATCGCCTATGGACTCGATCCTGGGGATTCAAGAAAAAGTGAGGCACACGTGATTCCTGCCTTCAGTGACCTTGCATTCATTCGAGTGAAGGGGAAAAAAAGCTAGAAGAAAATCTGGTTTACAGATGAGAAAACTGAGGCTCCGAGGCGAACGGATTTGTCCAACGATTTAAGGAAGCTGTGAGCAGGGCTCAGATCTGACTCCAAAGCCACACTTCTCTAACCACACAATAATACCTGCTTTAAATCAGCCCAGGAGTCAACCGACCTGTTCTTTCCTCGTCACAACCTGTGTAACTACCTCAGGAAAAATGGCACAGGTGGGCCATACTTGACAGCTCAGAGACTGGAGCCTGTCCACCTCTCTTAAACTAAATGAGAAAACCCCTCTCAGTGACTGAATTTTGCTTTTGAGCTGCCAACCCCCAGACTATGAACACATTACCTAGCGTTGGTATAAGAAGACGCAATACAAACAATAAGGCTGGGTCCATTTCATATTTAATACTTAAGTGCTAAAAGTGATAGAAATTGTTTTTTCTTTCATAATGAAAAGAAACAGATAATTTTGTAAAAGTCAGAAAATACTAGTGTCCCTTTGATCTCAACCTAGATTTTTCTGCTGTCAGCTGGATCCACTGTAAACTGTGAAGGATGCATTTCTGAACCCCACTCCAGATACTTGAAAATAGGAGACATGATTGCATATATAATAATAATAAAACCACAATCTAAAGGGTATTATCTCACCCTGAAACACACAACTGTTTCCTCCTGACCCAGGGCAAATATTAGGAGAAAGTCAACATATTTACAAACGAGATTTAATAATGCTCTCAAGAATAGAGTTTGTCCCCAAATAGGAAAACTACACATTGTTTCAAAAGGTTACAAATTCAGTGCCTGCAAAATCCAGCAGGTAAGCAGCAGGACTGATAGAGTCTGTTTTGGGAACTGTCTGCTAGCCAATGAGCAGGCTTCTGTCCAGGAAGCCTTTGATCAGGGGGATAAAGGGAGTGAACGACACTATTTACATCCCACTTTGCACCTCTCCCCTTTAGCCTCCCTCAGTACCGCCTGTTCATCTTCTTGAACTTCTCGTAGTGATAGTCATCTGTGGCCTTCTCGTTAGCAGGACGCTTGCGGTTGGGAGGGGACCCTGAGAAGGAAAAGAGGAAAAGCTGTTTGCCATGCTGGAAGCCAACAACAGGCTTAGCTCCACGTAGGCAAGGACGACCATGCCTGTCTCACTCCCTACAGGAGCCCCAGTGCCTACTCTAGTGAACAGGAACATAGTAGGGCCTCAGTAAGTACCTGTTTTTGGGTGAATAGCAATAAACATGGTGGAGTCAGGTGTCAGCCAAAATATGCTGACTTCAATGTTAGACCAGGTGAACAGCAGTAGCTACGCTTCATTGAGAGCTTGACAACATACCAGGCATGGCACTAAATCTTTTTAGACAAGACTTCCTTTCACCCACCCAGCAATCCTAGCAGGGGCATGTTACCATCTCTGCTCAGAGAGGTTAGCTGATTTGCTCAAGGTCACTCAGGAAGTGAAGGTAGGCTGAGTTGAACCCAAGTCTGGTGCCTCCAAAGTCCCTTCCTAGGTATTAATAATAGGAAGCTCTTTGGGAATCAAAGACTACACAGCTAAGGTGTTACAGAAAATAATTTCTCAAGTAGGAAGGAAGAAACAGAGCAACAGGCTGGATTTTCAGAAACCTCAGCAAATTTAGCATTTCCTTAGAATCATCCCATTGTTGATGAGAAAGATGACACCGCCTGGTGCTGGTGAGCACGTGGGAAAGGGGCACTGCTGGACGTTGCTGGCGGGAGAACAAATTAGGATCATTTGGAGAGTTCTCAGAAGGCAGCTTTAGGACATGACATAGGCAAGAATGATCATCATTAAATAGGGGAAAATGGGAAACAACCTAAGTGTCCTGCCAGAGGGAAATGGTTAGACTATAGGACCTCTATCTGTACAGCAGAACGTGATATGGCCATTGAAAGGGAAAATGTATTTACTGTCATGGAGAGACAGGCAGAGCACACTAAAAAGCTGTGAGATCCTATTAAGTATGTATACAGCATATGCCTATTTTTTAAAAGTGGGCAAGGTTATACACAGTCAGCCCTTGGTATCCCTGGGTTCCGCATCCATGGATACGGAGGGCTGACCATGGGACTTGAGAATCCACAGACTTTGGTGTCTGCAGCGGGTCCTGGAACCAGTCCCCCACGGATACTGAGGGATAACAATGTATAAAAATGTTAACAGGGGCCGTCTTTGGGTGGTGAAATTATGATTAACTTTTAATTTACTTTTGCTTATTGAAATTTTCTAATTTTTTGAGTCTCTATTATATTTGACAGCCCAGCGAATCCTTAGAGCAACCCCAAGTGGTAAGTTTTATTACTATCCCCATCTTAGAGGTAAAGAAACTGAGGCTTGGACAGGGGAAGGCACATGACCATGGTCCAGAGAATGGGCTAGAACCCAGATGCCCTGACCCCAAAGCCCAAGCGCCGCCCCTGCCGAGTCCCTCCCCACCCCCACGGGCCCTGGGAAGCGGTCACGCCAGGCGGCCCGAGGCCTCTGCTGTACTCACGCTCAGGCTCCGGCTTCTCTGTGTCACCCACTCTCAACGGTCGGGCTTTGGGCTCTTCTTTGTTTCTCCGTATGGGAGCATTGAGCTCCTCGTGATAAACTGGACCAAAAGAGGCCAGGGGACGGGTCAGACAGACTTTGGGAACCCAGGGACCTCAACCCAATGGTGTGGGCTGGAGCTGCTTCCCCAGAGACGCGACACTTACATCGGTTGTGCTGCACGTAATTCACAGCCATGTTGGTGGGCACAAAGGATGTCTCACTGTCTTTCTTCTTGTTCTGCTGCTCTGCCAGCAGACGGGCCTTGGCATCCTCCGTGGAAATGATATTTTTTATTTTAGCACTATGGGGAGAAAGGAGCCACACCACAGTGAGATCATCACACCTTTGGGCCTCAGATGGAACTGACTAAAGGGGCTGGCAGCCCCCCCGCCACTGCATAAGGACGTCATCTTTCTTGGGGCACAGCTCTCTACAATTTACCAACTCCCCTGCGGTCAGATTGTCACGGAGCTCTCCCAGCATCGGAGGTGCAGGAGTTACTCTCTTCTGATCAAGAGGAAATTGAGCTGGAGGTCAGGTGAACTGACTAAGGCTCAAAGCTAGTAAGGCCAAAAAGGAAGCGAGAACCCAGAAGTCTCCCAACTTTCTACCACACCCGAAGATGATAATGACCACTGTATTTCCTCCACAAAAATCCCCTTTTGGAGCAGATGCTTTTTAGTAAAAATGAAAGAAGGACCACGGGGTGGGTGAGCCTTTATCATTGCTCCTGCTAGAATAAGGCAGAAGAATACAAGGACCTGAATAGAAGAGCTGAAGAGCTGTGAACAAAGGCTAAATAAGAACATTCTTGGGGGCTTCCCTGGTGGCGCAGTGGTTAAGAATCTGCCTGCCAACGCAGGGGACACGGGTTCGAGCCCTGGTCTGGGAAGATCCCACATGCCGCGGAGCACCTGGGCCCGTGAGCCACAATTACTGAGCCTGCGCGTCTGGAGCCTGTGCTCCGCAACAAGAGAGGCCGCGACAGTGAGAGGCCCGTGCACCGTGATGAAGAGTGGCCCCCGCTTGCCGCAACTGGAGAAAGCCCTCGCACAGAAACGAAGACCCAACACAGCCATAAATAAATTAAAAAAAAAAAAAAAGCGCACATATATTAAAACAAAAAAAATTCTTGTTTTCGGCAGAGTCCCTTGTCTCTTTAACTACTTCTGACCAACCCTTCAGAGAAACTCCTGGCAACAACCATGTCAGCCTGCCACAGAAGACAGTTTATGTCTGTGGGTTTCCAAGGAGGCAGGTTAAGAAACAGTCCCTTAACTCTGAACTGGAAAGCAGAGAGCTCGTCCTTTCTGCCTAGGGGTGGGGGGAGGCGCGACCGCAGGTCGGAAGCGCACTCGATGCCGAGGTCCACCTCCGGGATGCCGCTCAGCATCTGGTTGGACAGCATCTCCTCGGTCTTCTTTGCTGAGGAGACCCGGATGTTTTCCGGCAGTTCGTAAAGGCAGTCCTCTGCGTTCTTCGGCTTGACTTTCTGTTCCTCGTGTTCCACGATCCCTTTCCGCTTCTTCAGCTCCGTCTCAATGTACTTCATCCTGAAATGAGATACCCAAAGGCCTCAAAGAGGGGCAGGAGAGCTCACAACTGGTGTCTTTTAAATGAGTGGTCCCCAACACTGGCTCACGGAGCCGTGATGGTTGACGATGAAGTTGCCATCGTTCCATGGAGAAGGAGAAAAATAAAAATAACTTGAGTTTTTAAATCAAGCTAAAATTTTTCAACTTAAAGCACCAACCTATATTATGAGATTCTGTCCTACCACACCATGTGTAAGGTTCTTTGAAGACAAAAAGATAATGGTAGATGGTAGTTTGTTTAACAGCCTTGTTGGCAAAATGAAAAATAGGCAAGTCCTTTGTTTATCCCTGCAATTTTGCGGGGGGTGGAACATTACTAGTCAAGGAATCTAAAATTCCAAGAACCACACTTTTAAAGAATTTTTGAGTTTTTCAAAGTCCTCAAGCCTCAGGGGGTGGCGAAAGGGGAGGCAGGGGCGCGAGAGGGGCCAATCTGCTGTCTTTGGATAAGTCTAGAAATGTCATCTGTGACAAAATATCTTGGACTCTGTCTGGCTGGAGCCCTCGCCCAATCTCTTACTGATGAACAGACTGACACCTACATGTCCGCGTCCTCGTCCCTTCGGTTGGTTTCTGCAGAGAATGACGTCCCCAGATGGAGGTCTTCCTCTTCACTGATCCTAAAAAAAGAGAACAGTGAAGCAGAGCCTTAGAGTCACCGCTAAATGAGGCTGAGTGTGATGTTACCTGAATAAAACAAGTATGCAACGAAACGTACAACATCCTGTTTATGGTCAAAAAATATATACATATATATGATATGTAAATAGAAGGAACTCTGGGAACATATGCAAGCACACTGACGGCCTCTGGACATACCTCGGGGGAACGAGTAGATTCGTTTATATTTCACTTTTGTATCGTTTGTATTATTTTTGTAATTGTGTTTCTATGTTTTCCTCAAAAAAGAAAAACAACTTCCACGTGGGTTTGAAAGACAATATATAGGGGCTTCCCAGGTGGCACAGTGGTTGGGAGTCCACCTGCCAGTGCAGGGGGACACGGGTTCGAGGCCTGGTCCGGGAGGATCCTACATGCCGCAGAGCAACTAAGCCCCTGCGCCACAGCTCTGGAGCCTGCGAGCCACAACTACTGAAGCCCGTGCGCCACAACTACTGAAGCCCGTGCACCTGGAGCCTGTGCTCCGCAACGGGAGAGGCCACTGCAATGAGAAGCCTGCTCGCCACAACTAGAGAAAGCCCACGCGCAGCAGCGAAGACCCAACGCAACCAAGGATAAATAAATAAATTAAAACAAAAAAAAAGACAATATACAATGCACCTTTGCAAGAGGTGCCTACCTGCATCACTCTAAGTTAACTTTTGAAGAGTTTTTGTTTTCTTTGTTTTTAAACAACGTACCCTTTACAAAGCACAAAGGGTACTCCAAGATGTCCCATTAAAGCTGCGGCAGGACCCAGCTCCCTGGGGGAACACAGACCCAGGCAGGGGCTGCAGGTGAATTTGCCTCTCAGCCAGTTTTGCACTTACTTATCTTTGCCCCTTTCCTTTAGTTTCTTCATGTCCACCATCCCGCCTGTCTTCATCTGAAAGGGATCATCCTGCAGACAGCAAACACAGCCGAGAAGAAGCATCTATATAACTTGCAGTGGAATTTTTTTTTTTTCTTTTAAGAAAACACAATCATCCACTGAAGAGCAGCCACATCTTCCCACTGCCCAAGGAGGACCCCACAACTTACCACTAGAGTGGTCTCTTCTTGTACCTTCTCTCCCACCAGCAGGGCTACAGCACTGAGAAAAGCCAAAAAGTCGGGGAGAGAGAGAGAGAAAGGGCACAATTCAGAGATGAGGAGAAACATTTAGGAAGTCTGTAGGTTGCAACATTAGGGCAATGGTGAGATTTGCTGGGTGAACACTGAAGCCGGCTGGAAAAACCTACAAGAATAACAGGGTCCAAGAAACACTCCAGACGCTGGAGGTGGGGGTAGTGGTGACGTCAGTGGTACATTTTCCTGTAAAGTCATTTAGCATTATCTTGGCTTAGAAATCTCATTTCTAAGATTATGCCTTCAGGGAAAATGAAGCTAAAGACAAATGCAGAAAAATACTATTGCAGCCTTATTTGATGGTGAAATTTTAAAAAATGATGTACAGGTCCCAAAATAAGGGGTAAGTTAAATTATGATATGTACATCTGATAGAATATTATGCAGATATTAAAAAGGTTTTCGGAAAAATTACCCACAATGTGGTTGAATGCTCACAATATCATGAGTTGAAAATACAGCAGTCCCCCTTTATCTGTGGTTTCACTTTCCACAGTGTCAGTCATCTGCAGTCCAAAAATATTAAATGGAAAATTCCAGAAATAAAAAATTCGTAAGTTTTAAATTACCAGCTGTTATGAATGGTGTGATGAATCTCTGCCATCCTGCCCCGTCCCACAAAGGAGGTGAATCATCCTTTTGTCCTGAGTGTCCACACTATACATTACTCACCCATCAGTATAGGAAAAAATAATCTACATAAGGTTCAGTACTACCCAGGCTTCAGGTATCCACTGGGGGTCTCAGAACATAGCCCCCGTGGATAAGAGGGGACTACCGAAGAAGAATAGAATAAAAGTGAAGCTGCTCATCGTCTTTACAAAAAAGAGACAAAACAGACAAGAAACGAACATTCAATGTTAACACTGATCACCTCTGTATGGGAGAATTATGGGTACTGTTTATTTTTATGATTATACTTTTCTAAATTTTCCCAAACTCTTAACAATCAGTGTGCATTTCACAATTAATCACAGTGTGCGTTTGACAATAAAAACACTGATCAATGACCTGTTTCTGACCTCTGGAGCAAACTTCAAGATCACAAGGCTCGGGGCATGTCCTGGTTAAACATCTGCAAAAAACGCTTGGACCCCTCCCCAGGCAGTACTAGGTGTAAAGTGTGTCAAGAGAAGGGGCTATGTCTGAGGAGATGTTTGTGACAGCGACCGGGTGGGGATGGGGGAGTCGGGGTAGGTGGTGTCTCGGTCATCCCCTCCTCCTCCTCCTCCTCCGGGTCCTCTCCCCCACGCAGTACCCACCTCACCCCGTTGGGCCTCTTCCTCAGGTTCTGCACCTCTCGGGTCTCTTCCAGTTTTAATCTAAAAAAACAAAAAACAAAAGGCAATGCACAGGCTGAGAGACCCTCCACGGAACTCAGAGTCAAAAGGCAGCTTCGACGGACACCCCTGCCCCGCTGCCTGCCCGCAGTGGTCCAGAGGGTGACTCTGCGTCTGGACCCACCAACGGGAGTCAGAACCGCTGCGCATGCCAGGGGCACCTCTCCCAACCATGAGACCTTGGGGCGGCGGTCTCATCCCTAGCGGCCTCAATTTCTTCGCAGAAGGGGATAACAACCCGGCTCATAATTAGCAATGTTGTCAAAGAGGTGCCTGGCCGGTGGCGAGTCCCCCTAGGCTGCCTCTCTCTTCCTGCCCCGTGGAAGCCCGCCCCAAACGCACCGAACCTCCTCTGAGTCCTGCTCATCGTCCTCCGACTCCGAGTCGGCCCGGCGCCGGCGGAAAGTCTTCCCGGTGACCGGCATAGTCGCGCCAACCCCACGGTCTAACCGCCGAGCCCCTGCGCTGAGATCTAAGATACTTCCGGCGCTCAGCAGTGAGATCAGAGCGCCGGCCCCTGCCCGGTCCGGCCCCGCCCCGCCCCCGGCCCACACCGTTCATCTGACCACGCCCCTACCCCTGGCGTCGGCCTCTTCCGATTGGGCGGCCAAGGGGGAGGAGGCGGGGCGCGGCCGGCCGGGCCTCACGACCCTGCGCTGCGCCGAGCCGCGGAAGGCGCGCTTGGCTGACAGGCGGAGGCGGCGCGGTTGCTACGACAGGTGAGTTCCGGGCCGTAGCCAGTTGCTTCAGGGGGCCGGGTCTCTCGGAGTAGCGGCGAGCACAGTCCAGCTACGGGCCGGCGGGGGCCTGGCCCTGCCTGGTACGCAGAACGCCGCGGCCAGGTGAGCTGAGCCTGGGACCCCTCCCCCCGGCCGCCACCGCCCTGTCCCCTCCTCCGGCCAGCGCCCAGGGGATCCTCTCGGGCCCCAGCAGCCCACTTCGAGCCCCCAGGGGCTCGTTGCTTCTCCGGAACAAGGGCTGCTGTCTCTTTTATTTCTGTCTGGGCCTGACCCAGCGTTTAAAGCACACGTGTGGCGTCTCGGAGCGCTGACTTGTATTTCCCTGGGGTCTGGGCCCTGACGGGCACTTTTTTCTTTAGGGACAAAAGATGACCACTTCTTAGCGATGATGAATTAAAGTCCCAGCCCCGACTGCCCCGCTAATGATGGCTTCCAGCCACTTCTCCCCGAGGAGAGTCGCGTCTGGTGTTTTGAACCCACCCGGGAGGGTTTGAGGGTAGAGGTTGCTTGCTGGCCGCTTCCCGGGACCTTCGGGGACCTTGTTTTCGTCCTTTGTCACGAGGACTGTCTCTCCGGCCTCCGCCCCTTCTACCCGAGGATGCTGTGAGGATTAAGTTTATTTGAAAAAACAGGCATCAACAAACGCTTAGGATATACCTAAATGCATAAATAATGGCTTACGGGACGTCTAGAAAGCCCTTGTTAGTTTTTCCTTTCTCAGTATACTGTCTGTCCTTTCCTTTGCAAGAACTACCTCTTATTAAACACTTCTTATGTGGCAGGCACTGGACTCAGCATTATTTCATTGAACTCATCCAACAATCCTAGGAAGTAGATTCAGTTACTGTTTTTCACTTTGCAAATGAAGACACCAAGGCTCAGAGAGGCAGTATGTGCCTCAGGTAACACAGCTGGAAGGTGGAGCAGGAATCAGTTACAAGCCTACCTCTGCTGCACCTTGTACACATCAGAGTTCAGTAAATGTTTACTGCGGGTTCCCTGTTCCGGAAGGTCATTCTGAAGCAGGGCAGCATTTCTGGAATGCCTTACTTTTCTCTGGAACAGTCTCCTTGGAGGTGGTTGTTCTCTTCCTTGGACTAAGGCAAATAGTAGACTCAGGACTTGTTGGAACAGCCTTTTGGCTTTGATGAAAAGCCGTAGTTTAAAAGCCTCCAAGTCCTGCCCTCTGCAGCCTGGTTCAGCCAAACCCAGATGCACATGGAATCACTGGGCACCTTGTCCGTGGCGGCTGAAGGAGAGGCTCCTTGGGAATTGCTGCAGGAACCCAGGGAGTCGACGTCTGCAGCTCTCACGCTCTCAGAGTTGGCTCCAATTTTGCCCTCCCAGCAGCGCTCCCACCGGGGGTACTGGGCAGCACTACGGGGAGGGCTACAAGGTCAAGGACATTTCTGGATCCTCCTCATCTGACATCCCAGGGAGGACCATCTGGTACAGATGCACTGTCCCCGCTGGCCAAGACCAGAGTGCCCACTGATAACCTCCTGGGCTGTAGCAGATCTAATTGAGACTTGTTTAGCAAAAGTCATGCTGAAAAGTGGCAGCTGTGAATCTGGCAGCGTGTGGCTGGGCTGAGGGGCTGCAGATCCTCTGAGTTCTGCTGGGCCTTTTTGGGGATGGGATGAAACTGCTTCTCAGAGGGAGCCTGTGGGAAATCTGGGTTCTCTTCAGTTCAGAGATAGACCATGTCTTAGTCTGGTTTGAGAGCTTGGTTCCTAAAGGAAATGTCCAGGTTTGGCTTGGGTTTGGGTTAGTGTGCTGGCTCCTTTCTGGAGCCAGGTGAAATGTGGGCTTGTGTCAGGGAGCATTAATGTCCTTGGGATCCAGCAAAATGATTGCAGTTCACAGCCTGGCCATAGTAAGTATTCAGTGAATGTTTGTTAGACTGGTTTACTTATTCATCACCTATTTACTGAGCTTTCAGTATACGGAGCAGGCACTGTTTTAGGTGCTTGAAAAACATCAGGGAGCAAAAGAGACTAAAGACCCCTGAACTAGTGGACTTTATGTTCTGATAACATGATAAGTATGTAAAGTATGTTAGAAGGTGATGCCATGGAAATAGAAAAAAATAGAGCAAGGCAAGGGAATCAGGGGTGGGAGGGAGGATTGACTTGCTAATTTAAGTTGGTGTTCTGGTTTGCGGTTTGGTCAGTAACATGACAAAGCAGTGGACTGAATTATAGGCCCTGGGTTCAAGTCCCAGTTCTGCCAGCTTGCTGTGTGAGTCTGGCCAGGAACCTTCCCTTCTCTGAGCCAGTTTCCCCACCAGAGTCCCTGCTGTGCCGTTTACTGGCTGTGTGACCTTGGCATGAACCTCTCTGATCCTTTCCTGCTTGGTGGTTTTAGGGGTTCTAGTCTGAGTTTCTGCTTAGACCTACTCCAGGGTTTGCAGCTTCTCAGTGACCGTGGCCAGTCACTGCCTCCCGCCTGTTAAGCCCCAGGGACTGCCAGCGTGGGGCAGCCACAAACCCCATTAACAGACTCTTGTGGACCCCGGAACAAAGTGCAGTACCAGGTTTCGGGCCATGCAGAGATGTTATCCTAAACTTAAGGAATTTAAGTTGAGCAGAAATTGCTGTGTGAAGAATGACTCAGAAGAGGCACTCGTGAGGGAGGCCAGGGGAAGCTACTCTGGGGGTGTGGGGGTGTGGGTTCAAGGATGTGAAGGTCATCCGCACTCCAGTCTGGCCAGGGCTGTTTGGGAGCTGGTAGAGCCGACAGCTCAGAGCACTGACTTTGGGGCAGGCAGTCCTGGGTTTGAATCCTGGCTCCGCTGCTCAGTAGCTGTGTGGCCCCCTGCCAGTCACTTCGCCTCTCTGAGCCTCCGTCTTTCCTCCTTTAGTGATGGAGGTGGAGATGGATTTAGTTCTCAATGTTGCCCGACCTCCAGAGTGGTTGTGAGGATTTAGTGAGGTCTGGTAGTACCCGTTCCAGTACACAGGGCCGCTCCGGGCGGCGGCAGGCAGGGCTTGGCAGGGAAGGAGGTTTGAGGGTCCTGCTTTGAGAGTCGGAAAGATGGTGGACTCAGTGAATTAAGACTGGTTAAAGGAAGGGGTGTATCTGGGGTTTGGGGAAGATGGGGTTGCTTGGAAGTAGAATGGAGAGAAGGCACGAGGGAGGGAAGAGGTACGTGTTCTGTGGGGCGGAGGGCAGCACGGAGGGGTGTGGGCACAGGTGTGTGGGGTGTGGAGTGGCCAGTGTAGTGAGGATCAGGGCAGCTGGGGTCCTTGTGCTGGGGGCGGGCTTGGTAGCATCACCTTCCCGTCCTGAGGAACTGGGCTCTTAGGTGGCAGGAGGATGTAGCCGGAACCCCTAGGAAAGTGATGAGTAATGGGCACCTGAGGCCTGGTCGCAGCAGCTCTGCCAGGCCCAGATGTGCTGCCTCACTGCCTGCGCTCCTGCGCGGGGTTGAGGTGGGTTACTTTCCCCGTCACTCCGTGCAGGCCCCGGGGAGGGGGAACGTGCCTGCCCTTATTCAGGATGAAGCATCTTGGAAGTCTCATCCGGGGCCTGCAACGGGTGGGCTCAGTGCCAGACCTACCGGCCTGCCTCCTTTCTTCCTGCTTTCTCGTCCCCCGAGAGAGGAGGTGGGTCTGGTGGGTCAGGAGGGAGAGGTGCCCTGGGGTCGCTGGAGTGGAGGCGCAACCCCTCTGGCTGGCGTCTCGGGCGCTGGCTGTGGGGTGGTGATTCCCAACAGCACAGCGGAGCCGCGGCTCTCAAGAGGGCCCATTCCCGCATCCAGGCCTCTCAGCAGCGCAGGTATCTTTCCCTTTCAGTCTTTATTAAACACCTGCTGTGTGCACTCCATTTATTTGCACAGAGGGAAGGGTGGGAAGGGCTGTGAAGGCGGACCCCACCTGGCTCACTTCCCACTGCACCGCTTCCTTGCTCTGTGGTCTCAGGCAAATGGCTTCCCATCTTGGAGCCTCCATTCTTCGTCCATAAGATGAGAAACAGCGGTCCTTACCCAAGAGTGTGTAGTGAAGTGCCGGGCATCGTGCCTAGCTCAGAGCGGGCATCGTGCCTAGCTCGGAGCAGACACTCGAGCTTCTGCTGTTGAGTTAGGGTTACCTTTTCCAAAAGACCCCTCCCTGCTCCCACCTTAAGTGATTTAAAGGGACTCTTTCAAAAGTGTCTATTTTGAAAAACATCAAACTTATAGAAAAGTAAAAAGAATAATAAAATGAAATCCCATTTATACCCTTCACCTGTATTCACCGATTATTAATATGTTTGCCCCGTTTACTGTCTATATATTTATACACTCATTATCACCAGAATCGTTATTGCCGATCTATTTAAGAGTAAGTTGCAGATATAATCCTTTGCCCCTAAATATTTCAGGAGGAATTATCTAAGAACAAGGACACTGTAATACGTAACCAGAAAATGGTTTTCATCTTCAGAAACTTTAACATTGATATAATACTCTATCAGTTTCCCAGGGCTGCCGTAAAGTCCACAGACTGGGTGGCTTAAACAACAGAAATTTATTTTCTCACATTTCTGGAGGCTGGAGGTCCAAAATAAAGATGTCAGCAGATTTGGTTTCTTCTGAGGCCTCTCCTTGACTTGTAGACGGTGACCTTCTTGCTGTGTCCTCACATGGTCTTTTCTCTGGGTGCATCCTTGGTGCCTCTTTGTGTATCCAAATTTCCTCCTTTTATAAGGACACTAGTCAGGTTGGATTAAGGCCCACCCTAAAGACCTCATTGAACTTAATTACCTCTTTAAAGACCTTATCTCCCAATAAGATTACATTCTGAGGTACTGGAGGTTAGGACTTCAACATATGAATTGGTGGGGGGACACAATTGGGTCCATAACAAATACTGTTATCTAATATGCAGTCCACATTCAAATGTGTCAGTTGTTCCACTAATGTCCTTTTCCCTGTTGATCCAGGATCCAATTTTGTCAAGTCTTTTTAGTGCCTTTTCTCTGGAACAGTTTCTCAGCCTGTGTTGAGAAAGGGAATTGATGTGCCCAGAAGCAGAGGTGCTGGCTGCCTTGGGACAGGAACCCTATTTAAGGATTTGCTCCATTCCCTTGGGTCTCTTTTCAGGGCTTTACTTTGATGTCAAAAGCACCAGGAGGTGAGCTTGGATCTTTAAAAGCGTCACCGAGAGCCAGAACTGCGTTAGTCACCTGCTGTGTGTCATACTTGGTGGACATTATACATTTCTCGGCTGGGCTGGTTGGCCTGCACTGTCCTGGGCAATGGAGCCCTGAATGAAAAGCCGATGCAGGACATGTGACTTACGTTCCTACCAGTCTCAGTTTCCAGATCTATAAAACATGGCCAGTAACACAATTTATAGTACTAAGCATTTTTTGAACTTTGTTGCTGTGCAGATAAATACAAACTCTGAGCCGCCCTGCAAGTCCAAGTGATCAGAAGTCGTTAAATCCTTCCCATGCATTGTCCCACTTCATCCTCTCAGTTACCCTCGTTGCTGTCTTTGTCCCCGTTTTCCTGGATGAGGAAACTGAGGGTTGGGTGATTTAGCTAAAGATACACAGCTTGCAAGTGACAAGAGCAAGGAGCCAAACGCAGGGCTAGCTGTCTCCATAATCACCTTGTGTGATTACAGACAACTCCGGGGATGATGGGTGTGGAGAATCTGACGTGTAGTAAGAGCGCAGTGGAAGGTGGCTCCCGTTAGTAATTACAGCATCCCCTGTGGCTGCACACAGGTGCCCTGGTGTTGAAACAGGGAACTCTGTGCCCCATGAGGGCAGGGCCCGGGCCTGGCTTCTTTCCCATCACCCTAAGGAGGTCAGTGTTGGTTGGGGACCAAGATAAAACAAAATGAAAATTTTTAGACGGCTGGGATCAGTAAAGTATGATCCTTGCAGACTCATGCACTTCAGATGTTTCAGATCCTGTGTGGAATATTAAGCACCCAAAGTTTTTGGTACTACCACTTGACGTTTTCCTGTATGTAAACTGATTTTTTAAAACTTGAAGTATAGTTGATTTACAATGTCGTGTTAGTTTCAGGTGTATAGCACAGTGATTCAGTTATACATACATACATATGTAAGTGTACATAGGTATATATATGTGTGTATGTAGGTATATATAGGTGTGTTTATATATATATATATATATATATATATATATATGTATTCTTTTTCAGATTCTTTTCCTTTATAGGTTACTACAAAATATTGAGTATAGTTCCCTGTGCTATACAGTAGGTCCTTGTTGGTTATCTATTTTATATAGTAGGGTGTGTATGTTAATCCCAACCTCCTAATTTCCCCTTTGGTAACCATAAGTTTGTTTTCTATG
The DNA here is from genome assembly GCF_028021215.1 of Eschrichtius robustus. Classification (NCBI taxonomy): domain Eukaryota; kingdom Metazoa; phylum Chordata; class Mammalia; order Artiodactyla; family Eschrichtiidae; genus Eschrichtius; species Eschrichtius robustus. The sequence goes on along the minus strand of NC_090833.1, from coordinate 6,486,812 downwards.
TTTGTGGGTCTATTTGTATAAAATGATTTTTAACCATTAACTTTTTTTTTTAAATTATTATTTATTTATTTATTTATTTTTGGCTGTGTTGGGTCTTCGTTCCTGTGCGAGGGCTTTCTCTGGTTGTGGCAAGTGGGGGCCACTCTTCATCGCGGTGCGCGGGCCTCTCACTATCGTGGCCTCTCTTGTTGCGGAGCATAGGCTCCAGACGCTCAGGCTCAGTAGTTGTGGCTCACGGGCCTAGTTGCTCCGCGGCATGTGGGATCTTCCCAGACCAGGGCTCGAACCCGTGTCCCCTGCATCGGCAGGCAGATTCTCAACCACTGAGCCACCAGGGAAGCCCCTAACCATTAACTTTTTAACTAATGTTAGTAAACCTTAAACTTTCTATGTTGCTCATACACTGATGGGAGGCAGGTAAATTTATATAATCTTTCTGGAGGAAAATTTGTCAATATATATCTAGTGCCTTCAAAAGAAACATTTTGACCCAGTAATTTTTCCTGTGGTCAAAGATGTAGTCAAAGATTTATATTCTAAAATATTCCTCACTGCCATATATCTAAGGACAAAACACATACACACACACACACAAATATCTTAAGTGTCCAACAGTAGGAGAATGGTTAAGTAAGGTATTGTAGAGCTTAAATTGTATGTGGTGTAATGTTAGTCAGCCATTAGAAATGAAGTTGTTGAAAAGAAATCTAGTGACGTGGGAAACGTATATAATATAAACCAAAAAAATCTGTATACAAACTATATCTGTTATAGTCTGGTTTAGTTTTAAAATTTATATATTTATACATATGAATAAGACTTACCAAAGCAGTAACCAAATTTTTTTCTGTATAGAAGGATTACAGGTGATTTTTATTTCATTTTATGTTTGTCTGTGTTTTCCAGCTTCTATGGAGGTGAATATTAATTTCATTAAAACCAAACAAAAACGCCGTTTTCTCTTTGCAGGATAGGTAGGAGACGATGAAAATTTTTAATCCAGCGCAGAAGTTCATGAGGCAAAAACAAAGGTGTTAGAGCAAATCTTCTTCCGAATGAGTCACAAGGTGAAGCGTTGTACTTTCAAGCCATCCAGGTGGCGGCTGAGGCACTTCCTCTGCTGGGGCTTCCGAGACCCCTCAGGTGCTGCTGCCCCTCTCTGAAATGGCCCTCAAGTGTCCTGTTCACACTCTGTGGGCCTGGAGAGCTCCAAGGGATGAGGTTCTCCTCCCCCAGGGTGCTCTCAGGAGTCTGCAGAGAAGCACGGGCAGAAGCGAGAGGGGCAGCCCCACATACCGAAGAGGCCGGACACATGCGCCTCCTATTTTCGAAACTTTAAAAATTATACTTAAAAGTAACCTATTAGGGTCTGCGTTACAAAAGCAACACAAATTCGTTGCAGAAAATGCAGACGAGCAAAACAGGAGGAAAAAACATCACTTGACTCCATCCTCCCAGAGATGAGGAGAGCACCCTTTCTGTAGGTGCAAAAACAAAATTATTTTACCAAAGTGGAATTTTACTATAACAGCGTTTTATAGCTTTTTGACTTTTTTTTCCTTTTCCATTATGGTTTATTACAGGATATTGAATATCGTTTCTGTGCTATACAGTAGGACCTTATTTATCCATTCTAGGTATAGTAGTTTGCGTCTGTATAGCTTTTTTTTTAAAATAAATTTATTTGTTTATTTATTATTTATTTTTTGGCTGCATTGGGTCTTCATTGCTGCACACGGGCTTTCTCTAGTTGCGGTGAGCGGGGGCTACTCTTCGTTGTGGTGCGTGGGCTTCTCATTGCGGTGGCTTGTCTTGTTGCAGAGCACGGTCTCTAGGCGCACGGGCTTCAGTTGTTGTGGCACGAGGGCTTCAGTAGTTGTGGCTCGTGGGCTCTAGAACTGCAGGCTCAGTAGTTGTGGCACACAGGCTTAGTTGCTCCGCGGCACGTGGGATCATCCTGGACCAGGGCTCGAACCCGTGTCCCCTGTATTGGCAGGCGGATTCTTAACCACCGCGGCACTAGGGGAGCCCTGTATAGCTTTTTGACTTCCGATTCATTCAGCAAATATTTACTGAGAAGTTACTGTGTTCCAGGTGCTGTTTTAGGTATTTGGGATACAACAGTGCATAAAACAGATCCCTGCCCTTAGGGGACTCACATTCTTGAGGAAAGATAGGAATTAGACAAAAAAACAAACAAAAAAACCCGGCAGTCCAGTGGTTAGGACTCTGCGCTTCCACTGCAGGGGACCTGGGTTCGATCCCTGGTTGGGAACTAAGATCCTGCCTGCTGTACAGCGTAGCCAAAAAAAAAAAAAAAGATAAATGACCAAAATGATTATAGAGCATGCCAAGTACGGGCCAGGATGGACAGAGGGCCTTTCTCGAAAGAGAGTAGCGGGGTAGGGTGGGACTGCCTTCAGCAGGGTGGCCAGGGGACCTGGTCAGGGGACAGTGAAGCTGAGACCTGAAGGATGAGAGAGGGAGAGATACAGTGAGCAGCATGGCAGGGCACCAGTGGGGACCAGTGTCTTTCCTGGTCATTGAGTATTTTACTTCATTATACCCCGTCCCAGCTTTTTCAAAATTTTTTTAATGGTGTCATATGTATTCTTCTGCAACTTATTTAAAAGTTATTGTATTTTATTTTAATTTTAAAATGTCAGTAGAATACATATAACATAAAATGTACCATCTTAATCATTTTTTAGTGTACGGTTCGCTGGCGTATATTCACAATGTTATGCAACCATCACCACCATCCATCTCCAGAACTTTTCCATCTCCCCAAGCTGAAACTCTGCACCCACAAATCAACTCCCCATTCCCCCTACCCCTGACACTCATCATTCTACTGTCTGTCTCTATGGATTTGACTCCTCTAGGGACCTCATATAGGTAGAGTCGTACAGTATTTGTCCTTTTGTGTCCGGCTTATTTCATTTCGCATAACGTCATCTAAAACATTCCAAGACCATAGAAAGTTCTCTCTTGCCTCTTTGCAATGTAGCCTTACCTTCTGCCCCAGGCAACTACTGATCCAGTTTCTATCACTGCAGATTAGTTGCGTCTGTTTTGAAATTTCATAAAAGTAGAATCATATAATGTGTACTTTTTTGTTTCTTTGACTTCTTTTGCTCAGTTTAATGTTTCTGGAATTGATTCATGTTGCTGTGTATATCAGTAGGTCTTTCTAATGCCATGTATTATTCTATGATATGAAAATACCAATAGTTTGCTTCAGTCCCCTGTTTGTTGGACATTTAGGGTCTTTCCAATTTTTGGCTATTATGTATAAAGCTATTATGAGTGTCTGTGTACAAGTCTTTGTGTAGATGCATGATTTCATTTCTCCTAGGAAAATATCTAAGAGAGGAATTGCAGGATCCTATGATAAGTACAAGCTTAACTTTGTCGGAAACTGCTAAACTATTTTCCAAAGCTTTTTATACCACTTAACACTCCTATCAGAATATATGAGAATTCCTTTACAAATTCAGCAACAGCTGGTAACATAGGTTATTCGTTTTAGATATTCTTGGGTGTGTGAGATGTTATCTCATGGTTTTAACGTGCATGTCTCTGATGGCAGATGACGTTGAGCGTGCTTTCATGGGTTCGTTGGCCGTTCTTACTTGGTGAAGTATGTGTTCAATCATTTGTCCGTTTAACAAAATTGGACCATTTATCCTTTTGGGAGTTGTAAGAGTTCTTTATATATTTTGGATATTTGTCAGATACAGGTTTCGTGAACATTTTCTCCCAGCCTGTAGCTTGCCTTTTCATTTTCTTAACAGCATCTTTTGAAAAGAAAAAGTTTTAATTTTGAAAAAGTCCAGTTCATCCATGTTTCCTTTTATGACTAATGCCTTTTGTGTCCTGAGACCTTCGCCAGCTTCAAAGTCGCCAAGATTTTCTCCTGTTTTTTCCTCTAGAAGTTTCGGAGTTTTAATTTGTTTGTTTAAAGTCTGTGATCCGGAGACTTGGCGGGCTGCTCCGTGCCCAGGCTGGTCCTGGAGGGGCTGTTGGTCGACGGGAGGGTCAGGGTGAGGTCCGGGGCTGCGGTGGAGGGGAGGTCAGCCGCAGCACCGTGGTGGCTCAGCAGACGGACCTTGAGGGCTCCGTGGGGTTTGCAGATCTCCCACATCAAGTATACAGCAATCAGTGAAGAGAGCGGTTGAATTCACACTTAGGGTTCTACATTAACCAACTCATTATTCCTCACGGATTTGTATTCTCCAGAGCATCCAGGTCCTTCCATAGAATAAAAAAGACCGTATAGGTGGAACAATCCAAAGTTTTCTTCATAGAAGGTGGTGTTCAGTTGCTGCTCACAACAGTTGATGCCCTGGGGTTTGGAGATGCAGTCGGTCATAGTAACTGCTGACAGCCTGTTACTGACTGCATTGATAGTACATGCGAGGACCACCTAAGTGCAGAATCTCGAGTGAACAGACGTTAGATGCTGGACAACAAGATGCAGTGTTGTTTACACTTCGTTGCTCCTTCAAGTCATGGACTTCAACGATTGGATATCGAGTTTCTGAAGTGTTTGCATGAAAAAGTGAGTATTATCCCACTTATTGCCAAAGCTCGCACCAGAGAAGTGCCAGCAGTTTAGAAAACAGATGGTGAAAGAAACCCAAGACTATAAAATTAAAATACGTGAATTTCCAGAAACAGATGATGATGAAGAAGAAAAACTTGTTAAAAACATGGAGGACCGTTTACCTCTTGCTGTGGAAGGTGGCAATACTGTCATCAAGGTTAATGGCAAAAGGGTCAGAGGAAGGCGGTATCCTTGGGGTATTGCTGAAGTTAAAAGTGGTGAACATTGGGATTTGACAATTCTAAGAAATATGTTGCTAAGAACACACATGCAGGACTTGAAAAATGTGATTGGTAACGTGCGCTATGAGAACTACAGAAGCAGAAAACCTGCAGCTGTGACTTACAATGGAGTTGATAACAACAAGAACAAAAGACAGCTTCCTAAGAGCCCCCTGGCACAAATGGAAGAAGAAAGAAGGGAGCGTGTAGCTAAGATGAAGTTGGAGATGGAGCAGGTGTTGGAGATGAAGGCCAAAGAAAAAGTTCAAAAGCTGAAGGACTCTGAAGCTGAGCTCCAGCCGGCACCATGAGCAAATGAAAAAGAATTTGGAAGCACTGCACAAAGAATTAGAGGAAAAATGTCATAAATTTGAAGATGAGAAAGCAAACTGGAAAGCTCAACAGTGTACTTTCGAACAACCGAACTCTGAGAACCATGGAAAAGAATGAGAAGAAAGGGAAGATCTTTTAAACCCTCTACTGATCACCAATTACATTAAAGTCTGTGATTCATTTCTATATGTTCGTTTGTATACGATATGTAGGGTAGGGGTTAAAGTTCATTTTTTTTTACCATATGGATATCATTGTTCCAGTACCATTTGTTGAAAAGACCATCTTTTGCCCATTGAATTATATCAGTACCTTGGGATTTCCCTGGTGGTCCAGTGGGTAAGACTCCACGCTCCCAATGCAGGGGGAGCAGGTTCTATCCCTGGTCAGGGAACTACATCCTGCATGCCACAACTAAGAGTCCGCATGCCGCGGCTAGGAAGTCCACACGCCACAGCTAAGAGTCCGCATGCCGTGGTTAGGAAGTCTGCGTGCCACAACTAAGACTTGGCACAGCCAAAATTAAAAAAAAAATAATAATAATAATAATGAATTAGTACCTTTGTTGGAAATCAATTGACAACAAATGTGTGGGTCTAGACTCTCTACTCTGTTTCCTTGAGCTGTATGTCTGTGTTTGAGCCCATGCCACACTGACTTGATTACTGTAGCTTTATAGAAAGTCTTAAGTGGTATAAGTCTTCCAACTTTGTTCTTTTCAAAAATTGTTTTGGCTATTCTAGGTCTTTTGCTTTTCCCTATAAATTTTATTTTATTATTTTTTAATGAAAAAAATTTATTTATTTATTTATTTAGACTGTGTTAGGTCTTCAGTGCTGTGCACGGGCTTTCTCTAGTTGCGGCGAGCAGGGGCTACTCTTCATTGCCGCACGTGGGCTTCTCATTGCAGTGGCTTCTCTTGTGGAGCACAGGCTCTAGGCGTGTGGGCTTCAGTAGTTGCGGCACGCGGACCCTAGGGTGCGGGGGCTTCAGAAGTGGTGACACACGGGCTCTAGGGCACACAGGCTTCAGTAGTTGTGGTGCACAGGCTCAGTAGCTGTGGCTTGCGGGCTCTAGAGCGCAGGCTCAGTAGTTGTGGCACTACTACTACGGGCTTAGTTGCTTCGTGGCATGTGGGATCTTCCTGGACCAGGGATTGAACCCATGTCCCCCGCATTGGCAGGAGGATTCTTAACCACTGCACCACCAGGGAAGTCCCCTTATAAATTTTAGAATCAGGGCTTCCCCGGTGGCGCAGTGGTTGGGAATCTGCCTGCCAATGCAGGGGACACGGGTTCGAGCCCTGGTCTGGGAGGATCCTGCATGCCGCGGAGCAACTGGGCCCGTGGGCCACAACTACTGAGCCTGCGCGTCTGGAGCCTGTGCTCCACAACAAGAGAGGCCGTGACGGTGAGAGGCCTGCGCACCGCGATGAAGAGTGGCCCCCGCTTGCCGCAGCTGGAGAAGGCCCTCGCACAGAGGCGAGGACCCAACACAGCCAAAAATAAATATAAAAATAAATGAAAAAAAAAATTTTAGAATCAGCTCAGCAATTTCTACAAACAAGCCTGCTGGGATTTTGATTGAGATTACATTGAATCTGTAGATCAATTTGGGGAGAACGGACATCTTAACAATATTAAGTGTGCTAGTCCGTGAACATGGTATATCTCTCCATTTATTTAGATCTAATTTAGTTTCATGGATAGGAAGATTCAACATTCATCATCATTTTCAATGGCAACGTAGTACAACAGTGTACGGTTGTGTTATTATTTATCCAATTGCCTCTTGTTGTTCACTTAGATTATGTCCAGTTTCCCCCCATTATAAACAGTGCTACAGTGGATGTCTTTGTTATTCTGTCTTTGCACACACCCTTGATGACTTACTGAGAGAAAATCTGGAGCCAAGTCAACCCTCTTGACTGTTCTTTGCTCTCTGCCTTACTTAAACTGGTGGGCATTTGTGTGCGGTGGAATGTGGAATGCCAGTGATGGGGCTTGGTTTTGGTGAGGCCCAGTGCACAGTGACTTAGAACAGGGGTCGGCTAACTGTGACAGCAGGCCGGGATTGTTTTGTCAGGCCCTCGAGCTAAGAATTTTTTTTAAATATATTTTTAATGGATTATAAAACAAAACAGAAACAAAGAAGAGTATGTGATGAAGATCTCTGTGGGCAGCAAAGCCTAAATACTTACTACCTGGGCCCTTATAGAAAAACTTTGCTGACCCCTGACTTAGAGCAAGGCTCTGCACTGGACAGACCTGATCAGGTCCCCGCCCACCACGTACTAGCCCAGGATTGACCGTGGCCAAGTTCCTAGCTCCTTAAGCTCCAGTTCTGTTTCTTCATCTGTAAAACGGGCAGTGAGAGTACACAGAGGGTTGTCGGCCACAGGGCTTTTTTTTTTTTTTTTTTTCCTATCTGAAGTTGCAGGAACGTAAGTAGTCTGATTGCACATGTGAGTCAAGAGTGGGCCTGTCACTGTCATCCTTGTCTGGGGCAGTGTTCATGGCACTGGGCATCAAGCTCATAACCTGGCTCAGCCATCTAGCTGGCGAGATGGGGCACATACCAAAGATACTCAAAAAACCCACATACTGAAGCTTAAAATAGTGTGGAGCTGCCACCAATCCAGCGCACTTGGCCTCAGTGGAAACGAAAAACTAAAAATCTGGGTTCAAATGAGGAGGACTGGAATTTGGAACCTTGAACCTCGTCATTGTCATGTGACCATTTTAACTGATAGCTTCTAACTGTCTCTATGAACTGCCCACACCTGGGAAACCATGGCCCACCAAGGAAGGGGGAGCATTGGTGACATGCGGACGAACCTGATTGTGTCTGTCGCCTAGGGTCGGGGGTTCTGAGCAGTACAAAGTTCTTGGGAGGCTCAAAGGATGATCTGAGGGTCTCAGTGGCACTCCTGGAAGGGGCAGATCCTTCTGTCCATGGGGAGCAATAGTTGGAGAGGCCCCGTGGCCCTCTCCTGCAGATCCCTCTCTCGGGGATCACGAAGGTAACGCTCAGCAGTGACTAGTGAAGGGCCAACACCCCCCAGGAGGGGCTGGCCCTGTTTGCCAGCTCCACCCAAGCCTTCTTCAACTGTGCCTTCAGTGGTGTGTTTTTATTGTCCCTGTGGATGGACTGGGGAGTGTGTCCAGCTTGTGGATACCCCAAATGTCCAAAAATTCACTTTCCTTTCCCAGGAGGAATTCTGGGCTGTTTTTAGCCCCTGGTTGGTGCTAAGAGTGATTTTAAGGTAACGGAGCTACATGAGGTGTGCTGGTTTGTCCTTCTAGGTTCCCTGCCAGAGGACTGCACTCACCCCGGCCCACTGCAGCCCGGCACTGTCGGCCGTCACCGGAGAATGCGGATGCTGGCTGCCTCCTGGGGCTGTCGCTTTGCACAAAGGTAGGCCCACAGCCTGCTCCACTCAGGTGTAGCCCTTATGCACAGACCAAGGAGGAAGTTTGGATTTTTCTTTTTAGGTGAAATAATGGAATTGTGGTTATGTTTGTTTGTTTTTACTTTTTCTTTTTTCAAGTCTCATAGAAGAACATACACAGATGAAATGACGTGATATCTGGGATTTGCTGCAAAAAAAGAGGAAGTGGGAGGTTGAGATGAAGCAAGGTTGGCCGTGGATTAATTGTGAAGCCAGGTGATGGGTACATGGGGGTGTGTTACACACTTCTGTCTGCATCTGCATATTTACATTTTCCGTAAGTTCCAAAGAGAGAGCCTTAAGTGTCTGACCAGCTTGGGTTTCGGCCTTAGCCCTGGTGCTCCTGTTTGCAAGACCTGAGACCAGAAGTGTCCTGTTTCCTCATCTACAAAATGGGGCAAAACACAGCTGCCTCCAAGATTGCCGGGGGACGTTTTCAGTGAAAGAATACACGGAAAGCACTTAGTCTGGGACCTGGCCCCTAATCAGTCCCAACCCCTCCTGCTCTGGCTGGGAGTCCGGGCCACTTCACCCGCGGCTGACCATTTGGAGTGAGGAGGGGGCTTACAGGAGGGTGCCTGGGGGTGTCTACCTCCCTCTGGTGGATGCACAGCCTCTGCCTTTGATTAAAGCACTTTTGGCTCCACCCACATCTTTGATTGGTTGGACCTTTCTTGGTAATAGTTTGGAGCTAGAATCAAAAGCCAGGTTCCTGGGTACAATTTCTGCTAAAATATTGGGTTGTGGAAGCATTTACTTAGTTATTTCTTTTTAAACATTTTCTTTTGAAATAATTATAGATTCACAGTAAGTTGCCAAAAATGTGCTGGGAGGTCCCTTGTACCTTTCACCCAGTGTCCCCCAGTGGTAACACATCTCTGGTGTATCTGTAACACAGTGTCATGACCAACAAAGTGACTGGTACAACCCACGGAGCTTATTCAGATTTCACCAGTTTTACCTGCACCCATTTGTGTGTATGAGGTGTGTGTGTGTGTGTGTGTGTGTGTTCAGTTCTGAGCAGTTTTACACACATGTAGAGCCACGTAACTACCACCACAGTCAAAATACAGAACCACCTATCACCACCAAGGAGTTCCCTCAAAGGAAGCATTTGTTTTTCAAAACAGAAATAGCTGTTTTTCCTTCTGATTTAAAAAAAGAGAGAAATTATACACAGAAGAGTGTCAGGAAGGAAGTTTGCCACAGTATCATCAGCAATTTACTTTCTACTTTGTACTTTTTTTTTTAACATCATCTGAGTTTTGTTTTTATAATAAGCACGTATCATTGTCAAGAAACAACAAAGCTATTGTGAAATCTATCACCCAGATACACCACCATTTGGTGCTTTAGTGAACATCTTTCAGACCTCTTCCTAGGTTGGCTTGCCCGCCCTTCTCTCTGACTTGCTCCTTCTCAGGAAACACTTTCTGGAGGAGCTTCTGCTCTGATGGCCTCCTCTAGTATCGTGGTGTTTAAGGATTCTTCTCTAAGTGGGGTTTCTCACAGGAAGTGAGATAAGTGGCCTTTGGGGCACCTGGCCTCTCAGAAGCTCTTGAGAAGAGGGGTCTTGCTTGCTTAGAGAAGACTGAGGTCAACATCTGCTTCTTGCCTTTCTACTTGGTTTTGAGATCCAGCCTCTCCACCCAGCCCTCTGCTGCCCCCTTGGGTAGAGTAGTCTCCGGGTCATGGGTCTGGTATCTTTTAATAAAAGTACCACGGTTTTAGATTCCTTGACACGCAGCTTCCCCAATGTAGGCAGAACCCTTGCATCTTCCCTGTCAACACTTTTAATCATCACACCCAGCACCTGAATCCTAATCATCGTCCCAGCACCTGCTCTCCCTGTGCCAGCCCTGTGCCAGCCCTGCGCCAGGCGTTTGACGTATATTATCTTCATGAGTCCTCTGAGCAACCCATCAGGGTGGGTGTTATCTCCCTCCCCTGTTCTCAGGCAAGGAGGGTGAGGCTCAGAGAAGTTAAGCAGCTTCCCTGGGTCACCAGCTGGTATGTGGCAGAGCTGGGACTCGAGACCAAAGTGTGCACTTCACCACCTGCCTCCCCTGCCTCTGGCCAGCAGTGGCTGCCATTAACCCAGGATTCCTTGTGTTTTCTCGTAGGTAAGCCCAGGCCAGCATGGGGGACTCCAGGGACCTTTGCCCTCATCTTGACTCTGTAGGGGAGGTGACCAAAGAGGACTTGCTGCTCAAATCCAAGGTAAAGGGTCAGACCTTACGGGGCTGAGGCCCACACCCAGGGCCACCACATTCCTGGGGTGCGAACATTTCTGAAGCAGCGGAAGAGCTGGCTCCTGACGGTCTCTGCTTGGCCTTTGCTGTAAACGGAGAAGCTGGCGTCTGTTTAGGAGGCCTTCTGGGGGCTGTGTCCTAACAGCCATTAACTACCATGTAGACCAGTCCATTTGGGAACACTGATGCTCTGCCCATTAGTGGTTGGAGCAGGTGCAAGGCAGGGAATGAGTCAGACTCTGAGAGTCCACGGGCATTTTTGCACACGTGACCTGGGAAGGGCTCAGGGAGCCTCAAAGAGAGAAGGTGGGCCACTTTGAATAGGGAAGATGTGTTGTTGTCTGTTTGTTAAGTTAAATTTTTTAAAATAGGTAACATGTGGTTCAAAAATGAAACAATGTAAGAAGAAAAATGTCAAGAAGTACCCCCGCCCCCACCTGCCCTGTGCCCACCTTCTCCATTCCACCTTCATGTAGCCAGGGACATTAGTTTCTTTTGTATCTTTTCAGAGTTTCTTTATGGGAATACTTATTTTTCATTTTCCCCTTTATTACATAAAAGGTAGTGTACCACAGCTATTTTTTTTAAAAGATTTATTTATTGATTGATTGATTGATTGATTGCTATGTTGGGTCTTCATTTCTGTGCTAGGGCTTTCTCTAGTTGCGGCAAGCGGGGGCCACTCTTCATCACGGTGCGCGGGCCTCTCACTATCGTGGCCTCTCTTGTTGCGGAGCACAGGCTCCAGACGCGCAGGCTCAGTAATTGTGGCTCACGGGCCTAGTAGCTCCACGGCATGTGGGATCTTCCCAGACCAGGGCTCGAACCCGTGTCCCCTGCATTAGCAGGCAGATTCTCAACAACTGCGCCACCAGGGAAGCCCCCGCAGCTATTTTTGTAACGTACTTTATTCACAGGGCAGTATATCTTGGAGCTCTCTGGCCTCGGCACATAGATCTCATGGTTTATCTTGAAGTTGCATCATATTCGTTGTGTGGACTCCATAGCTGATCCTCTGTGGGTGGACATCTGGGCCCTTTGCAGCCTTCTGCCGATACAGTGTCATTGTGTTCAGGGGCAGAGCCATGTGTAGGGGCCATTCCCAGAAGTGGGGGTGGGTCAGATTCCTAGACATATTTCCTTGTCTTCTTTCCAGGCACCTAATGCTGGTCGTTCAGCCTCCCTGCACCAGCAGGTTCTGGGTGGCTTTTGGCCTGAGCTGGTTTAGTCTGGGCCCGCATGAGGGCACGATTCTTCAAAGTACCCTTGGCTTCTTTTGAAGTAGTTTCACTGGCTGTTACTGAACCAAGTTTGTTTGCCCAGCATGCATCAAGCCAAACACCAAGACACCGAGGTTTGCAGCAGAGAAAGGATTTATTCACAAGGCAGCCAAGCGAGGAGACAAGAGAACAAGTCTCAGGTCCACCTCCCCGAAGGCGAGGGGCTTGGGGTATTTATGGCATAAAGAAGCAGGGTGGTCTTAGGCGTGGGGAAAGGTGAGGTAATCAGTGTTCTGCGCAGGTGTTATCTGAGTTACATCCTTCTTCCTGGGATGTGTGTTCAAAACTAGCATGAGCTGAGGGTGGAGTTTTTGGCCCTCTGACGACAAAAGGTCATTCATCGGACACCTACGTAGGCCCAGTTTTAGGGTCAGTGGTCCCAACCAGTCTAAGCCAGCTCAAACTGGACAAGAGCTGACTCCAAGTTTCTGAAAAACAGCTTAAGCCCCTATTCCTATAGTGACCCATACATCAGCGCTGTTAGAGCTGTTATCTGTAGGGGTTGTTAAGGAGTCTTGCGATATATAGGCTACGCAAAGCTTGGAGGGTATGCAATGCAATTTGAGAAAAATAATTAAGACAAGCTTGCTCAGTGAAGGCAGGCTCAGAGCAGAGGGGCTTTTTAAGGAGCTGTTTCCTTAGCTGCTGTTCTGTAAGACAAGTTCAATTTCTGTTAATCACCAATTTCTGTTAACCCTAAGGGGCACGGTTTCAGTGTGGTCGGGAGGAGAGGCAGAGCAAGGCTCTGGTGCATTTGCACTGTCTAATGCTGCGTCTCTTCCTGAGTCTGCACAAAGCAATAAGTGAGACAAACTGAGAGATTTCTCAGGGAATCTGAGAGCAGGGAGGAGATAAATGAGGTGGGAAGAGGGAGGCAAAACATGGAAAGACTGGGCTGGGACGTGGCAGCCTTTTGGAAATCTACAAAATGAAACCAATGTTGTTTTAAAATACCCAGAAGGGGCTTCCCTGGTGGTGCAGTGGTTAAGAATCCGCCTGCCAATGCAGGGGACACGGGTTCGAGCCCTGGTCCGGGAAGATCCCACATGCCATGGAGCAACTAAGCCCGTGTGCCACAACTACTGACCCTGCGCTCTAGAGCCCGCGAGCCACAACTACTGAGCACGCGTGCCACAACTACTGAAGCCTGCGTGCCCAATGCAGCCATAAATAAATAAATAAATAAATAATAAACAAACAAACAAATAAATAAAATTGATAAAATAAGATACCCAGAAGGGGCAAGGATTGAACAGGTAGCTCAAAATGGAGGAAATGCAAATGGCCGAGAAACTCTTGAAAAAAGATGCCTGACTTCCCTGATGGTTAAGGATTTTGCCAGAGAAAACAACATGACCCCATTTTCAGATGGGCAAAGCAGAAGTTGCTCTCACTCAGAGCTGACCGAGGGAGGGAAGTAGACCAGGCGTGGTAGTGGGGTTAGGCATTACTGTGACTTTAGGGGTGCAATTCCACCTCTGGGAGTTTATCTAGTAGAAATGTAGTACCAGTTACACATACAGCAGTATTTATTGAGCATTATTTGTAAAAGGAAAATACTGGTGGCAGTCTGCATATTCATCAAGAAGGGAATGAGTGAACAGATTGTGGTGTCTGTGCCCATAGTGTGTGCCACCATGCACTTACTGCAAAGCATGAGATGTGGTCTCCGTGTACAGACTAGAAGCATGACCACAAATAGGTGACAAAAGCCTGTTACCAAAAAATTTGTATGGTATGATCTTATTTATTTATTTATTTATTTATTTTTTATGGCTGTGTTGGGTCTTCGTTTCTGTGCGAGGGCTTTCTCTAGTTGTGGCAAGCGGGGGCCACTCTTCATCGCGGTGCGCGGGCCTCTCACTACCGCGGCCTCTCTTGTTGTGGAGCACAGGCTTCAGATGCGCAGGCTCAGTAATTGTAGCTCACGGGCCCAGTTGCTCCACGGCATGTGGGATCTTCCCAGACCAGGGCTCGAACCCGTGTCCCCTGCATTGACAGGCAGACTCTCAACCACTGCGCCACCAGGGAAGCCCTGATCTTATTTTTGCTAGAAATCACACACACCCCCCATCTATGCATATATGTTTATATAAGAAGAAGATATGGAGGGGTATACTTCAAATTACTACAGCATATATGTATTGCATATAATACACTACACATTATATACAGAATATATGTATTGTATATAATATACTACACATCATATACAGTGTATGTGTATCATTTAAATTGTTAAACATACAATACTTTTATCATTCAAATGACTGAAATGAAAAAAAAAACTTGGGAAGATGGGAGTGAACTGTGAAATCAGGAAATCACAAAAGAGATGACAGATTTGGAAAGGTCAAGAGCTGTGACTTTGAGTCCACTAAGCAGACTGATCTCCAGCCAGCTGTAGCATCCTTAGCAAGAGACCCTAAATCACAGATTGCAAATCTCTGCCCTGTTGTGTGGGATGAGCTGTGTCGCCTCCACCCTAGTGAGAGTCCCACATTCAGGCTCTTTACAAACAGCCAAAACCTGGGCTTAGTAAGACGAAGAAGTTCCCGTGGAGGCCTGGGGGTCGACGTGGTCACCCTTGGGAGGAAACTGGGAAGTTTGATGACCCCGGCTCCTCAGCTTCCCCTTCTGACTCTGCTCTGTAGGGTCATGACCTCTCTGAGCCGCAGTTTCTCATCTTACGAAGGGGATGTTGATGGGACCTGCTGCACAGACTGTGGTGGGGATTACATGAGCAAGGTGTAAAAAACTTAGCTGGTTGCTTGGACCGTTGTGATCCTTCACCAGAGGTCAGCTCTCACTCTGATTAAGTACTCTGTAACTGCTACCAGCACCTAGAATTCATCTCACAACTGGCAGAGACACGTTGGGTATTGTGGAGGCTCAGTTGGGAATTGCTGTTCTAGACAGGCACAGACAAAATTACTTAGGACAGTTTAAATTACAGCAAAGAGACCCTGAGATACGGTGGCTTAAATGAGATAGAAGTTTACTTTTCTCTCACTGAACAGTCCAGATGTAGGTAGCACTGATAGAGTGGCTCTGCCATTCTCAACACATGGCTTTCATCTCCAGGTCCAAAGTGGTTGCTTCACTTCCTGCCATCACATCTGCATTCCAGCCAATGGAAAGAGGAGAAAGAGCAAGAGTTATGCAAAACTCAGAAGTGGCACATGTCGCTTTTTGCTGTCATGCTATTGACTAGAACTGAGCCCCATGATCACAGCGGGGGCTGGGACACATAGTCTGCAGCTGGCTGGCCATGTGCTCAGCCTAAATTCATGGATTCTTTTATTAAAGCGGGGAGGAGAGATATTGGTAGACAAGAAGCAGGCTCTGTCATCCAGACCACCAGAAACCTGGGTGTTTTCTGTGGTCAGCAAATACATTGATCTCCTGATTCGTACCAGGCTCTCTGTGAAGTCGCAGGGGTAGGCAAAACAGACCATCCTTCTTTCATGGAGCCCACAGTCTAGGTGGGGAGAAAGGCTTAAATAAATAAATGCAACAAAGGAAGAGTAGAAGGTGTGTTGAGGGAGCATATTATGGCGTCTGTTTATTTAGGCTTTAAATGATTGTATTGAAAATGTTTTTACAGGCACATGATAAAACAAAATTCAAACAATAAAATTTAAAGTGCCCCTGTGGGCCAGCGAGGGCCTTTCTGAGGCAAAGCCTCTAAGCTGAGACCTTCAGGTGCGTCCGTCAGTGCACATGCAACAGGCCGCTCACACCCTTCTCTTCCTCTCTCTCCGCATCTCACACAGGGCACCTGTCAGTCATGCGGTGTTTCCGGACCCAACCTGTGGGCCTGTCTCCAGGTAAAATATCCTTGCAGCTGTCTGGGGTGGGGAGCTGGGTCCAGACTCTGGGATGGGAACATCCGTCCCCCATGGGCATGGCCGGGAACCTTGGGCAGGGACACAGGGCATGGATGTCTTGGGTGTGGTTCCCAAGCCCAAGCCAAGAGGGCCCCAGAGTCTGCGAGCCCCCGGGCTGGCTGCCCTGGCAGCCATTAAAGATGCCAAGAGGAGAAAGCAAGTTGGAGAAGACTCTGGATTGAATGATCCCATCGGCATTAAAGTGTGTGTGTGTGTGTGTGTGTGTGTGTGTGTGTGTGTGTGTGTGTGTGAGAGAGAGAGAGAGAGAGAGAGAGAGAGAGAGAGAGAGAGAGAGAGAGAGACGATGTAGCATCTTGGCTCTGAGCCCTGGCCCGGGCCTTCGTTTCCCTGTCTATAAAGTAGAGGCCACCATACTGATAACTACCCCCGCCTTGCAGAGCCACCTTAGGGTAGAATTTGACGAGATGATGCCTGTGACGGTCTTAACAGGGTGTGTGGCCGGTAGACGGTGTCCAGGAAAATCTGGTCGTGATTATTACTGCTTACCAAAAAGAGTAACAGTAGATGTATCAACACGTGACAGTTTTCTCTGGGGGGTAGAATTATGGGTAGTTCATTTTTCTTTGTAACTTTGTAGTGTTTTCCAACTTCTCTATAAGTATGTATTGCATTTTATAGTCATACTGAAAATGGCTGTTACTTAAAATTTCTTTGAAAACAAATACAAGGAGAAACAAAAAAGCCCACAGGGGTGAAAATACCATAGTTCAAGTCTGTCTTTGCAGAAGACATAGGACCCCCCACGGGGCTTCGGCCTCCTCCTTTTGGGCCTGTTGCTCAGTGTAAAATACACTCCAAGACACCGTCTGGGCCCGCAGGGGACAGCAAGAAGTGCGAGGCGTGGTCTTACCTCCCGGGAGCCCACAGGCCCCCCAGAGAGACAGAGACGGACCTGACGCAGAAAGTGGCACGTCCTTTATGCCGCAGCCCAGAGGTCGTTTCCTTGCAAGGTCCTCAGCAGCCTGTGCAGTGCTGACCACAGCCGCAAATGACACCAGAGCACTCCTGCAGAGAAGCGGGCTGATCGCTGGGGTGGAGGCCCGCAGAGGAGAGACCTTGAGCTGGGCCTTGGGAGCTGGGTGGATTTGGGAGAGGAGAGTGCAAGGCCAGAGGCAGGTCACCAGGGATGCTGAGGGGCATGGGGTCCGCACCGGGCCCCAGCCGCCTCTGCCCGATTCAGTGTTCCCCGTTAGAAAATGGCTGTGAGGCCCAGTCTCCCCACCCAAAGTGTGGGTCCCGATAAGTGGCCCCTCAGGAAGTGGGGTTTTAGTGAAAAAGGGACAAGTGGAGGGGGAGAGGGTCTGGGCGCCAAGCAGCCGGGCCTCAGCTTTGCCCGGATCTGGCTGCGACCCTGCCTGGCTTCTTGCAGGAGAGCAGCAGCTCGGGGCACACTGCCTGTCTCACTCAGAGGCGGGGGCAGCTGTGTGGTGGCCATCCCTGCCCAGCGCGGACCTTGGCTGGGCAAACCTGTGTTCCTGCAGGGTGGCAGGGCCTCGGTGCCTGTGGGTCCTGTCGGGTGGAGACGGGCACTGGCTCGCTGTGCTGGCAGCGTCCTCTTGGCCGCCCCATCCGTCCGCTCTCCCTTCCTCTCCACCCCCCTCCCCAGGTCGCCTGCTCCTACGTTGGCTGCGGAGAATCCTTCGCTGACCACAGCACCATCCATGCGCAGGTGAGCGTGGTGGCCGGGAGCACGGGCGCTGTGGTCCGACAGCCCAGAGTTCAAACCCCAGCTTCGGCCGCCCCCAGCGCCATCTACCGCTCTGGGCTTCAGTGGTTATGTGTGTAAAATGGGAAGAATCACGGCGAAGCAGCAAGAGAGAATGCTGCTGCAGCCCCTGGCACCCCTGGCCTGTGGGGGGAGCGGGTCCCGAGCTTCGAGGACTCTGACCCGATGGGGCTTTTTCCCGAGGCCGGAGTGCTCACGCAGCCCTGAGGCAGGCCTGGGACACCCATTAGGCCACTGTATCCTTCTGATGTTGCATCTTGCCCTCTAGGCCAAAAAGCACAACCTGACAGTGAACCTGACCACGTTCCGGGTGTGGTGCTACGCCTGCGAGAAGGAGGTGTTCCTGGAGCCTCGGCTGGCGGCCCAGCCGCCAGGCCCCTCGCCCAAGTTCTCAGAGCAGGTGAGTGGGTGCGGGCGCCAGCTGAGGAGACGCCCAGGAGGGCAGGGCGGTGGGTCCCTGACGGCGTCCGTTCCTGCCCAGCGTTCCCAGCTGGCTTTGAGGAGCTCGTGTCAGCTAATGCCCGCTGAGCCCCAGCCCTGTGTCAGGGCCCGGTGACACAGAGGTGAGTGGAAGGAGGGCGGCCCTCCCTCAGGGAGTTTGTAGGCCTCGGGTGAGCCCAGGGCCGTGGGGCGGGGCACACCCTCCCTGGCCTGTGGAGAGCCCCTGGTGATGGTCCTGCAGCCACCTCTCTGGGGGAAACACCCGGAAACCTCCTGCCCCCCACCAGGCAAGGCACACGCAGGGAGCTGAGCAGCCCTTAAAGGAGGCAGGCGGGTGAGCCCAGCCCGGAGCCGGCCTCGGGGAGCAGTCAGAGAGCCGGCCCTGGGGCCCCGGGAGGCCAGGCGTGTGTGCATGCGTGCGTGTGTGTGTGTGTGTGGAGGCCAGGCATGTCTGCATGTGTGTGTGTGTGGAGGCCAGGCGTGTCTGCGTGCGTGTGTCTGTGTGTGCGTGTGTGTGTGTGTGTGTGTGTGTGTGGAGGCCAGGCATGTCTGCACGCATGTGTGTGTGTGTGTGTGGAGGCCAGGTGTGTCTGCATGCATGTGTGTGTGCGTGTGTGTGTGGAGGCCAGGCGTGTGTGCGTGCATGTGTGCGTGTGTGCGTGTGTGTGTGTGTGTGTGGAGGCCAGGCGTGTCTGTGTGTGTGCGTGCGTGTGTGTGTGTGTGGAGGCCAGGCGTGTCTGCGTGCGTGTGTCTGTGTGTGTGCAGTGCTGTCTTCTCCACGTTGGACAGTGGCCATCACGTAATGGGTGCTTGATAAGTGTATATGGAATACGTTTGTGGACATGGTAGATATTTATGATTTTTTACACAAAAGGCTCTGAAGAAGTATATACAAATCCTGTTTTGAGTGTGTATGTGTATTAACAGTTAAAACACTACATAGATAAGATAGACTATCAACAGTGGTTGTCTCAGGAAAGTTGGATTGCCTGTTTTTTCTGTGTTTCTGTTTTTTCCCAAATTTATTATAAATAAATTAAATTATTAGTACTCATTATTGTAAGTAAAATACAAGTCACGGAGTTCCCAGGGCAAGGCCACCAATGCCCTCTCTTTGCACAGTGTCCTCGGCTCAGATGGGCTGGCTCAGTGCAGGCTGGGGGGCTGGGCTTCTCCCCCCACCCTGAACCTCAGCGGGGGAGGCACATGGGCCTCTGACCCCAACCCCTCTCCCTCCTCACCCCCCTAGTTTTCCTCACTCTGGTTCTCGAACTCAGGACTCTGCGCTGCCCTCCCACCCTCTGAAAGCTGTTCCCATTGCTGTGGCTGACGAAGGAGAGTCCGAGTCAGAGGACGATGACCTCAAACCGCGAGGTAACGGCCCCACGTGCTGCGCTGCGCTTCCTGGGCAGGGCGGGGTGGCCTGTGGGGCACGAGGGCTTCCCTGGGGCGCCAGCCGCTGCCCTCAGCCCCATACAGCCGTGTGCCCCTGGGCGGGCCGGCCCCTCTGCACCCAGGCCGCTGCCCCTGCTCGGTGCTGACGGTGGGCTGGGCTGGGTGGAGGGCGGAGGGCGGGGTGTCCATGGGTTCTGTACACTGCGGTAACCAGAGCTGCTGGGAGTGGAACCACGTCAGCGGACTCGGCAGGTTTCCGGGGTGGGTCCTGGGGGCTCAGAACCATCCTCTACGGGTTCCTGCCGGGTCGAGATGCTCACCTTCCCCTTCCTCTGTGTGCGCTGGTCTCCCAGGCCTCACGGGCATGAAGAACCTTGGCAACTCCTGCTACATGAACGCGGCCCTGCAGGCCCTGTCCAATTGGTAGGTTGCGCCTCATCTGGGAGTTGGGGCCCCCAAGCCAGGTTCTGTATGTTGCCCACAGAAGCCTGTATATGGATACACATCAAAATGCCCCAAACCACACATGCCCTCTGACCTAGCAATCCCTCTTGTTGGAATTTATCCTAAGGAGGTACCCTGAGATGTTGAGAAAGCTGTCTGTGCAATGAGGTTCATCATTCTGCTGTTTACTGGAAACAACTTAATAGTTGATAAAATCATAAATTTATTGTATGGCAGCCTTACAGTGAGTTCAGGAAAAAATGGTGCAGGACAATATTTATTAAAAAGGGGAGGAGTTCAGAATATGATAAGTAGGAAAAAGAAGATTATAAACCTTTGTTTGGTGCAATCCCATTTTGGAGGGAAAATATTATTTTCCATCTAGGATAGGGTGTCCACTCCCTGAGGCTGGGACATCTCCTATTCCTGGCACTCAGGGTCTCCCACCTAGTAGGGGTTCAATATGTGTGTGTGTGTGTGTGTGTGAGCGTGTGAGAGAGAAGGAAGGAGGGATGGGGGATATGCATGCATAGAAAAGTCTAGAAGGATATGCCCCCAGATCTACAGAGTAGCTATCCTCACGTAGTAGGATTAAGGTCAATTATTATTGTTTGCTTAGTATTTTTAAATTTTTCTACAGTAAATGAGTATTTCTTATGTAATAAGATAACAAAAACAAAGAAAAGGGGAGTGGGGGAGATGCTTTTGGGCTCAGGAAGGTTTCCAGGAAGGGGCTGATGGGAGGACAGGCAGTGGTTCCTCTCGTTCACACAACAGTCTTTAAAGAAAGACCCTATTTCCAAGCACAATCACATTCTAAGGTACAGGGGTTAGGACTTCAGTGTATGAATTTTTTTTTTTTAATTTTTATTTATTTATTTATTTATTTTTGGCTGCTTTTGGGTCTTCGTTGCTGCACACGGGCTTTCTCTAGTTGCAGTGAGTGGGGGCTACTCTTCATTGCAGTGTGCGGGCTTCTCATTGCGGTGGCCTCTCTTGTTGCGGAGCACGGGCTCTAGGTACGCGGGCTTCAGTAGTTGTGGCACGTGGGCTCTAGAGCGCAGGCTCAGTAGTTGTGGCGCACGGGCTTAGTTGCTCCGCGGCATGTGGGATCTTCCCGTACCAGGGCTCGAACCCGTGTCCCCTGCATCGGCAGGCAGATTCTCAACCACTGCGCCACCAGGGAAGCCCTCAGTGTATGTATTTGGGGGGATACAATTCAGCCCATAACAGGTGGTGTCCTTCAATGCCTTCTGCAGGCATTTCTGGCTCCGGGGGGCCACAGTACACCCCACACAAGACGCTTTTGCTTCTCCACCCGGCTCTTTGTAAACAATGCCACGCCCCCCTTCTTTTCTCTTCTGACCTGGCTCCCTGCCCCGTCCCCCAGCCCCCCACTGACCCAGTTCTTCTTGGAGTGTGGAGGCCTGGTGCGCACAGACAAGAAGCCAGCCCTGTGCAAAAGTTACCAGAAGCTGGTCTCTGAGGTCTGGCACAGGAAACGGTGAGTTGACCGAGTCCCTGACCTGGGGCAGGGGTGTGGGGATGGGTTTTCTGTCGGCCCCTTGATAGAGCCCTTCCTGTGCCTTCAGCCTCTCACCATCACTTGCTGTGTTTTACCCTGTGCAATGCTTACATCAGCCCTTCGAGCTGTAGGTCATAGCCAACTCTGTTTCACAAACTGGGGAACTGAGGTTCAGAAGATGTAAGGATCTCGCTCAAGATAGCACGTCTTGTGAAAGGTGGAGCTAGAATTTGAGCCTGGTATTGATTGAAGATGGCAGCATTTTGCAGCGTGTGTGCTGAGGTCCAGAGTTGTGTGGTGACCACTCCTAGGTCTCAGCCACATTTGTGCACACAGGAAAGGATTTCAGAAGTGGCTTGCACTGACGTTCAGGGGCTTTAGCTCAGTGAAAAGGACTTTAAAGACCAGAAGCCTGGGTTAGATCTGTTTCTCCAGGAAAAGTTAAAATTGGGACTAATTTAAAGTGAGTGCTGGGAATTCCCTGGCAGTCCAGTGGTTAGGACTTTCACTGCTGTGATCCGGGTTCAATCCCTGGTCGGGGAACTAAGATCCTGCAAGCTGCGCAGTGTGGCCATAAAACCCAAAACAAAACAAAACAACAACAACAAAAAAAACTGTGAGTGCATAGAAACATATTAAGTGTAAAAGCAGATTATTAAACAGTATGATGCAATATAATTCCAATTTTAAGAAGCCACATTTGTTTACCTGCATGTAATTTTGTATATGCGTCTCTATTTTCTTGGAAAAATCTGGAAATCTTAATGGTAGTTATCTCTGGGTGGTGCTGTTAGTGTTGATGATTCTTTGCTGTGCTTTTCTGAAATTTTCTGTTTTTCAATCATGAACATGTGTTTTTCTTTTAAAGCAGCTGTCATTTTTATTTATTTTTATTTATTTATTTAGCCACGCCACGCCGCGTGCGGGATCTTAGTTTCCCGACCAGGGTTTAGACCCGTGTGCCCTGCAGTGGAAGCGCGGAGTCTTAACCACTGGACCGCCAGGGAAGCCCCCATGTATTACTTTTGAAATTAGAAAACCACAATAAATATTTTATAATGAGAACAGTTTTAGAGTAGCTTGTCATGGGCTGGTGGGACATGATGCCATCCCAATCAGGAGCCCTTTGCCTCACTGAACTGTGACTTGACGTTTTCCATCTTGACCTTAGAGATGTGCAAACCTGCTGGGGCTCCTGGCCAGGTTAGCACCTCCCAGAGTTGTAGTAAACGCATCACTGAGTCTGATCTGGCTGTACTGGCTGCCTGGCTGCCCTCATGGGCTTGAGCAGCTCAGAGCAGGCCACCTGTACTAACGGGTCTGGTCTTCCTACAGCCCCAGCTACGTGGTTCCCACCAGCCTGTCCCATGGGATCAAGTTGGTCAACCCGATGTTCCGAGGCTATGCCCAGCAGGTAGGCCGTCCGAGCTGCCCGGGGAACACCCAGGGCTGTAACGTACCAGGCCTGGCTTTGAAGCCAAGACCATTGTGGAAATCGGCAGCAGCAGCTCTGCTTTGCCAGGCAGCGCTCCTGGATCAGACCTGCTGCCTGAGCCCTTCATCTGTGTGGGGACGTCGGGGCCTCCCGGCAACCTGGTGTTCTCCCCACTCAACAGATGGGGAGACTGAGGCTCAGCGGCCAAGTCCTCACCCACTTACCACGTACCAGTTACACAGCTGGTACATGGCAGAGGGGAAAGTTGACCTCAGGCAGCCTTATCTCCAGGTGTGTGCACCTCAGCACTCACTCAAATCGGCACATGGTTTCTTGTTCCCCAAGTCGCAGGCAGAATTTCACTTTTATTAAAGTAAACATTTTGATGACAAGTTTTTGTAAATCTAGAGAATCCCTCTGAAACCAGTGATATCTTTCTATGGCGTAAAATCGTGGGCCCAAGATGAAGCAGAATGCAGCCACACACCTCCCCCTGCCCCAGGCTGACCGTTCAAGTGGTCCAAGTCCTGCCCCATACTGGGGTTTCGCTGCTGGCCTGAACCTGTTTGCACTGCCGACGCTGCTGCCTGCGTGGGGGGCCCAGGAACAGAGCAGCGGTCACCGAGGGATGCCCTTGGCCCCCTCCTTCGGCCCCCACTCTCCCCAGGGTGAGGGCTGCTGGGCCTTTCTCTGCTCACACCCTCAGTTGGATGAACACTTGGCCTCTGCCTGAGAAGCCCAGCGTTGCCTCCGCACCGCCCTTTCTGGGGAGTGGTAATACCCACGGTAATCAGAATCCACCGTGTACCATTTATTAGGTGGTCAGTACCTGCCACATAAGTTCAGCCCTGTTTCTACTCACAGAACTCTCATGAAGTGGGCCCCGTCATTGCCTTCACATTATAGGTAAGGAGCTGAGGCTCAGAGAGGTTCTACAAGTGGCTCAGGTCACACAGTGCACAGCGGCAGGGCCGGGATTTAGGCTTACCTGAGCCGTCCCTCACCACAGTGCGGCCCTCCCTGTACGAGGACCCCTGCTGGCCCTCAGGCTCTCGGTGAGGACACCGGGAGCAGGGCTACTCGCTGCTGCCGAACATCCACTCGACGCCAAAGCGTCCCTTTCTCTGGGTCTTGGGCGTAGCACAGGGGACGTTTCTGAGTCTGAAACATACAGGTAGCTGTAGAGCTCTCTTAATGGCCAGAGGATGCTGTCATGCTTCCACATGGCTTGAGATTTTAGCAATGAACACAGGGTACTTTTGTTAAAAGGAAGAACCAGAAAGAAAAGTAGATGATGTATTGAGGGCCTGTTTCTTAAAAGAACCTTTCAGTGTCCCTGACACACAGGACGCACGTCTCCTACCCCCTCCCTAATGCTCGATGTAATCCAACCAGAGCCCTCTCCTCCCTCCACTAGAACTGAGAAAACGAGGCCCTTCTCTCCATATCGGTGACCTGAGACTTTGGGTGCTTGGCTGGGTCTGGCCACTGCGTGATCCCCGCCTCGTTGGGCAGGAGTTGGCCTCGGGAGCTGCTTCTGACGTCCGGGGCAGGGACTGTGAGGGACAGGACAGGACTTTGAACCCAGTGGCCCCGCACAGCACCTAGTGCCCCCAGCTGTCAGAGGCCGGCCACCATCATCTTCTGACCTTTTAAAGCGCCTCCTGTGTGCGCTGCTCATGGCTGGGCCAGTGGGCAGGCTGTGCCAGAGGCCTCGCTGCCCTGGCTTCCTCTCGGTTATGACGTAGTCACAGCGTAGTCAGAATAACAGCGTCACTGCTGGGATTGGAGACCCAGCCAACCTGAAGTGGCACCTTAGTCCGAGTCATGCCCAGGCCTGCGGGAAGCGTGTTCTCCTGCACCAGTCACAATGGCAGGGGAAGGCGTGGGCACGGGGGCTGGCGAAGGACTGGAAGGGCAGAGAGAACCAGAGGCAGGTCAAGGATGCAGGCAGCCTGGCCTGCCGGGTGGCATTGCTCCCTGTGGAACTCAGCTGAGTGCTCACCTGGAGACGCACTCACAGTGTCACCTTTGTCCTACTCGGGCTCCCTGCCCACCCTCACCGTCCCCTCCTTTAGGGAGCAAGGCGACTTTAATGGCTGAACGCGATACGTCCACTCTCTCCCATGCTGAGTTGGAAGCAGGGCCGCAGGTGATGGAGAGCAGGAGCTGGGAGTCGGGTGGACCTGGGTCACCGTCTCTGCTCTGCCACTTCACAGCGCGAGACCTGGGAGGGCTCGGCCAGCCTCTCGAGCCTCAGCGTCGTCCTCAGTGGAAGGGGGGTTAGGACAGCAGTGTTGAGCAGGCCACTGTGAGGGGTGCCCGTGTGGGACCCCCGGCATCCGTGTCGATGCCGCCCCTGGTTCCAGGACACCCAAGAGTTCCTGCGCTGCCTGATGGACCAGCTGCACGAGGAGCTCAAGGAGCCCGTGGTGGCCGCGGCGGCAGCGCTGACCGAGGCTCGGGACTCGGACTCGAGCGACACGGATGAGAAGCGGGAGGGCGACCGGAGCCCATCAGAGGACGAGTTCCTGTCCTGTGACTCCAGCAGCGACCGCGGTGAGGGCGACGGGCAGGGGCGCGGCAGGGGCGGCTCCCAGGCTGAGACGGAGCTGCTGATCGCGGACGAGGCGGGCCGCGCCATCTCCGAGAAGGAGCGCATGAAGGACCGCAAGTTCTCGTGGGGCCAGCAGCGCACCAACTCGGAGCAGGTGGACGAGGACGCCGACGTGGACACCGCCATGGCCGCCCTGGACCAGCAGCCCACGGACACGCAGCCGCCGTCACCGCGGTCCACCAGCCCCTGCCGGACGCCAGGTACCAGCCAAGCCACTCGGGGCGTCGCAGCCCCGTTCGTCCAGCTCCTGATGGGGGGCAGAGCACCCACAGCCTGCTCAGCTCCCCCCCACCCTGGGGGGCTCTCCCACGAGACCCGACTTACTGGTGAGAAATCGGGTAGATGATGTGTCCGGACTCACTTGGACTCAGAGCCCGCCTGAGCCCTCCGCTGGCAACGGGAAGGGTGTGGACAGCGCGTTCTGCGTGGGGCTGGGGGGCTGGGGTGGGCCCAGGACGGAGGAGATGTGGTGGGTTCAGGCCTCAGTCCCCTTAGGAGGCGCTGGCAGGTCTTCCTGACCAGGCCTGGGGCTGGCTCGGCTGCCCTGCCCCAGCACGGTCCCCCCTTTGCCCCCAGAGCCGGACAACGAGGCCCACATGCGCAGCGCCTCTCGCCCCTGCAGCCCTGTCCACCACCACGAGGGCCACGCCAAGCTGGCCGGCAGCCCTCCTCGTGCGAGCCCCGTGAGGATGGGGCCGTCCTACGTGCTCAAGAAAGGTTCGGAGGAGCGGGCGGGGAGGGAAGGTGGGCAGGGCCTCCCCGCGTGGAGCTCGGGGCTGGGGTGGCAGTCGCACCTCTGGCTGCCGTTTTTGGTTTTGGAGCGCTCTTTACCAGGGGCTGGGCTGCCGTACTCCTCACGCAGTGTCTCTGAACCCTCCTCACACGGCTGGGACACGAGCGGGGCCCCATCCCGCAGACGATGAGTGAGGCACCAGCCAGTCACATGACTCATGCAGATCTGACCCCAAGTCCCAGCACCGCCCCTTGCCCCAGACTGGCCAGTGGGGGCTGGGCCTAGTCCTGTGCTGTGCCCCCAGCCCAGGTACCGGGCGCCGGCAGCCGGTGGCGGAAGGAGCAGCGCTACCGCAGCGTCATCTCAGACATCTTCGACGGCTCCATCCTCAGCCTCGTGCAGTGTCTCACCTGTGACCGGGTGGGCGCCCTGGGGGAGGGGAGGGACGCACCGGGGTCCTCACACAGCTTGGGGGTGGGGCGCTGGCTCTGCCTGGTGCCCCCTGCCTTTCTCTAGGGGTGGGCCCCGGCTGTGGGCCTCCCGTGTCCCGGGCTCGGGGAGCAGGCTCTCTGCCCCACACCTGCCCTCTGGTGGCTGGGGTTTGGGGTGCAAACTCTGGTTGGTCTGGGCAGGGCGGAACCCTGGGAGGTGGAGACCCAGGCTGACCTTCAACCCCACAGGTGTCCACCACAGTGGAGACATTCCAGGACCTGTCGCTGCCCATTCCTGGCAAGGAAGACCTGGCCAAGCTCCACTCGGCCATCTACCAGAACGTGCCGGCCAAACCGGGTGCCTGTGGGGACAGCTCCGCCGCCCAGGGCTGGCTGGCCTTTATCGTGGAGTATATCCGACGGTACGCCACCTTCCCGCCTGCTGGCGACACAAGGCCAGCCGGGCCTGGCCTTTCTGTAACTCGCAGGCTGACAGGCGACAGACCTTTAACAGCAAAGTGCAAGCTTTTGCAGGGCTGAGGGTGTAGTTCGGAAGGGAGCTTGAGGCTGAAGGGGGCTCGGGGGTTAGCCAAGTGGGGTGGGAGTGCTCCTCGGCCATCCTGGGATGGCCTGGTTCGGGTGGGCCTCTGGATCGGAAGGCAGGTGACGATGGAGGGTGTGACCAAGTGGCAGCTGGAAAGGAGGGCGGCGGCTGGAGTGCAGGCCTGGCCCTGTGGGGAGCGCCGTGGTGGCCTTCGCGAGTCCCCGCTGTGTGCCCCGAGGCCGGCTTTACCTGCCTGATGTCAGGGACCTGTACTCTGCCCAGAAGACAGGCCAGCGTGTCTGGCCCCTTCTGGGGCCAGAAGATTGGGGCCCCTTCGCAGATAAGGAAGGCGAGACTCGGGGGGAAGTGATGTCGCCCTCCCAAGGACACGGAGCTGCTGGCTGGTGGTCCCAGCCTCCTGGCTCCAGACTTCGGCCCATTCCACCCACCGGGCCAAGCTGCCCGTCTGGGCCCAAACAGACCCCAGCCCAAAGGCCCCCACGTCTTACTCTCACCGAGGCCCCGGCAGCACCCCCGCCACCCCCTTTCTGTCTCTGTAGGTTCGTGGTATCCTGTACCCCCAGCTGGTTTTGGGGGCCGGTCGTCACCCTGGAAGACTGCCTCACTGCCTTCTTCGCCGCCGATGAGCTGAAGGGTGAGTGGACCCGGCCGGCTGGGTCAGCACACAGTTCAGGGTTCCTGGGACTCACCGTCAGAGTCCCACCCCTGCCTGCCAGGCTGGGCCTGGGACTGCACACTCTCGCAGCCCCACCGCCTGTAGCTCTTGGCGGTTCACCTGTGTTCCTTCCTTTACCTATTTGGTGGACAAAAAGGATAACAGTCTTTAATTTTGCATTTCCTTGATTATTGATGAGCTTGAACTTTTGTTTTTAAAGTGTATTGGCTGTATTTCTTATTTTAAAATTTCCCATTCCTGTCCTTTTCCTGTTTTTCTGTTCAGTGATTGGCATCTCACTAACCTTTGGGAAAACTCTTTTTGTTTAATTTTTAATTGTGGCAAGATATACATAACAAAATGTACCATCATAACCATTTTTAGGTGTTCAGTTCAGTAGTATTAACTATATTCATATTGTTGTGCAACCAATCTCCAGAACGTTCTCATCTTGCAGAACTGAAACTATCCCTTAAAGAGCAACTCCCTGTTCCCCCTTCCACCCAGCCCCGGGCACCCACCATCCTACTTTCTGTCTGTATGAATTTGACTATTCTAGGTTCCTCATCTAAGTCAAATCATACGGTGATTGTCCTTTTGTGACTAGCCTACGTCTATTAGCGTAATGTCCTCAAGGCTCATCCATGTTGTAGCAAGTGTAGAATTTCCTTACTTTTTTTTTTTTTAATAAATTTATTTATTTATTTATTTATTTTTGGCTGTGTTGGGTCTTGGTTGCTACGCACGGCCTTTTCTCTAGTTGCGGCGAGTGGGGGCTACTCTTTGTTGTGGTGCGTGGGCTTCTCATTGTGGTGGCTTCTCTTGTGGCGGAGCACGGGCTCTAGGCACACGGGCTTCAGTAGTTGCGGCGTGCAGGCTCAGTAGTTGTGGCACACAGGCTTAGTTGCTCCACGGCATGTGGGATCTTCCCAGACCAGGGATCGGACCCGTGTCCCCTGCATTGGCAGGCAGATTCCCAACCACTGCACCACCAGCGGAAGTCCCTCCTTCCTTTTTTAAGGCTGAATAAATATTCCATTGTGTAAGTGGGCCACATTTTGTTTATTCATCATCTGTCGATGGACACTTGGGTTGCTCCGGCCTTTTGGCTCTTGTGAATAATGCTGCGATGACCATGGATGCACAGATATCTCTTCAAGATAGTGATTTCATTTCCTTTGGTTATATACCCAGAAGTGGGATTGCTGGATTATATGATCGATCTATTTTTAATTTTTTGAGGAACCGCCATACCGTTTGCCTTGATAGCTGTACCAATTTACATTCCCACTAAGAGTGCACAAGGGTTCCCTTTTCTCTACATCCTTGCCAACACTTGTACTCTCTTGTCTTTTTAAAAAATCTCTTTCTGGGAATTCCCTGGCGGTCCAGTGTTAGGACTCCGCGCTTTCGCTGCCAAGAGCCCGGGTTCAGTGCCTGGTAGGGGAACTAAGCTCCCACAAGCCACGTGGCACAGCCAAAAATAAATAAACACAATTTTTAAAAAAAATCTCTTTTTGACAATAGCTATTCTAACAGCTGTGAGGTGATATCTCATTGTGGTTTTTATTTGCATTTCCCAGATGATTAGTCATGTTGAGCATCTTTTCATGTACCTGTTAGCCATCTGTATATCTTCTTTGGAAAAATGCCTATTTAGGTCTCTGTCCATTTTTAAATTGTATTATTTGTGTTTTGCTATTGACTTGTATGAATTCTTTATATATTTTGGATGTTAACCCCTAATCTGATATATGGTTTCTAAAATATTTTCTACCATGCTGTAGGTTGCCTCCTCACTTTGTTGATTGTTTCTTTTGCTGTGCAGAAGCTTTTTAGTTTGATGTAGTCCCACTTGTTTATTTTTGCTTTTGTTGCCTGTGCTTTTGGTGTCATATCCAAAAAATCATTGCCAAGACCAATGTCAAGGAGTTTTTCCCTATGTTTTCTTCTAGGAGTGTTATGGTGTCAGGTCTTACATTTAAGTCTTTAACTGATTTCAAGTTGATATTTATGAGTGATGTGAGATAGGGGTAAAATTTCATTCTTTTGCATGTGAACATCCAGTTTTCCCAACACTGTTTATTGTCTTTTCCCCATTGAGTATTCTTGGCTCCCTTGTCAAATATTAGTGGACCATATATGCATGGGTTTAGCTCTGGCCTCTCAGTTCTGTTCATTGTTCTATGTGTCTGTTTTTATGCCAGTACCATACTGTTTTGTTTTGTTTTTAATTTGGCCACGCCGCATGCAGGATCTTAGTTCCCCGACCAGGAATCAAACCTGTGTCCCCTGCAGTGGGAGGGCAGAGTCTTAACAACTGGACCTCCAGGGAAGTCCCAGTACCATACTCTTCTGATAACTGTAGTTTTGTAGGAGAGTTTGAAATCAGGAAATGTGATGCCTCCAGCTTTGTTCTTCTTTCTCAAGATTGTTTTGGTTATTTGGGATCTTTTGTAGTTACATATGAATTTCAGGATTTTTTTTTTCTATATCTATGAAAACATCATTGGATTGCTTTGAATCTATAGATGACTTTGGGTAAGATGGACATTTTAACAATAGTTCTTCTTCTGCTCCATGACCACAGGCTATCTCTTTATTTGTGTCATTGTGTGGGAACAACTCAGTCTTCCTCCTGTGTGTCTCTCCTCTCCTCTCACACTACTACCACACAGCACTGTGGACACCAGGTGTGTGGTGGTTTTCCCACACCAAGCAATTATGCAGCACCAGCCAGGTATCCTACAGTTTCACTTGATTCCGACACTCTCTACCTGGAGATGGCATCAGATCGCACAGGTTAAGGACTCAGTCCTACAAGACCTCCCCCTCCCCAACGTCAGACGCCAGTCACAAGTGCAGGTTGTCACCTGGGCTTCTGACTGGCTGGCTATAGATGGGAGGTTCCAGCGGCCCCCTCCTTGGCTTCAATTAGAGCAGCTAGAGCGGCTCGGCTCGCAGAACTCAGAGAAACATTTTGCTACTAGGTGACTGGTTTATGATAAAAGGATATAACTCAGGAAGAGCCAGATGGAAGAGGCGCATCGGGCAAGGCATGTGGGAAGGGGCCTGGAGCTTTCATTTGCTCTGAGCGTGACCCTCTCCCCAAACTTCCCTGTGTGCACCAGCCCAGAAGCTCTCCAAACCCCATACTGTTGGTATTTAATGGAGGCTTCTTTACGTAGGTATGATCAGTTATTAGCTCCATCTCTAGCCCCTCTCCCCTCTCTGAAGAATGCCAGGTGGTGCTGAAAATTCCAAACTTCCAGTTATGATTTGGTCTTCCTGGTGGCCAGCCCCAATCCAGAAGCCCACCCAGAGTCACCTCATCAGGACAAAAGACCCTGCCATCACTCAGGAAATCGCAAGGGATTTAGGAGCTCTGTATTAGAAACCCTGGTCAAAGAGCAAATATTAGAACAGAAGATCCTCCCAGTGCTCTTATCACTTGGGAAATTACAAGGACTTTAAGAGCTCTGTGCCAGGAACCTCGGGGAGAGCCCACTATGTATATTTTCTGTTATCTCACATCCACCTTCAATTTCTTTCATCAACGTCTCGTAGTTTTCAGTGTACAAATCTTTCACTTCCTTGGTTAAGTTTATTCCTATATGTTTTATTGTTTCTGATGCTTTTGTAAATGGTATTGTTTATTTCTCATTCAGATATTTTATCATTAGTGTGTAGAAATGCAACTGATTTTCGTACGTTGATTTTGTGTCTTGCTACTTTACCAAATTAGTTTGTCAGTTCTAACAGTTTTTTGTGGAGTCTTAAGGTTTTTTATGTAAAAGATCATGTCATCTACAAACAGAGACAGTTTTACTTCCTCTTTTCCTATTTGGATGCCTTTTACTTCTTTTTCTTGCCTTTCTCTGACTTCCAGTACTATGTTGGATAGGAGTGGTGAGATTGGGCATCTTTGCCTTGTACCTGATTTTAGAGGAAAAGCTTTTATCTTTTCACTGTTGAGTATGATATTAGCTATGGGTTTATCATATATGGCTTTGATTATGTTGAGTGCATTCCTTCTACACCGAATTTGTTGAGACCTTTTATCATGAAAGGGTATTGAAATTTGTCAGATGCTTTTTCTGTATCTATTGAGAGGATCATATGATTTTTATCCTTCATTCTGTTAATGTAGTGTATCATGTTCATTGATTTGCGTATGATAAACCATCCTTACAACCCAGGGATAAATTCCACTTGATCATGGTGTATGATCCTTTTAATATGCTGTTGAAGTCAGTTTGCTAGTATTTTGTTGAGAATTTTCCCGTCTATATTCATCAGGGATATTGGCCTGTAGTTTCCTTTTCTTGTAGTGTCCTTATCTGGCTTTGCTATCAGTATAAAATGAGTTTGGGAGTGCTCCCTCCTCTTCAATTTTTTGGAAGAGTTTGAGAAGAATTGTTAATTCTTCTTTAAATGTTTGGGAGAATTCACTGGTGAAACCATCTGGTCCTGGGCTTTTCTTTTTCTTTTTTTTTTTTTTAAGATTTTTAGAAATTTCATGTAATGTCTGAAACATTTATATTAACATATTTCCATACAAATAACCCAAAGAAAGTTTAGTATTAGTTGTTTTGTTTGTTTGTTTGTTTATACTGCAGGTTATTAGTCATCAATTTTATACACATCAGTGTATACATGTCAATCCCAATCGCCCAATTCAGCACACCACCATTCCCACCCCACTGCTGTTTTCCCCCCCTTGGTGTCCATACGTCCGTTCTCTACATCTGTATCTCAACTTCTGCTGGGCTTTTCTTTGTTGGGAGGTTTCTTATTACTGCTTCAATCTCCTTAGTCATTGGTGTTTTCAGATTTTCCATTTCTTCATAATTCAGTCTGGGTAGGTTGTATGTTTCTAAGTATTTATCCGTTTCTTCTAGGTTATCCAATTTGTTGTGTTGGTGTATAGTTGGTCATGGGAGTCTCTTTTGATCCTTTATACTTCTGTGGTGTCTGTTGTATGTCTCTTGTTTCATTTATAATTTTGAGTCCTCTTTTTTTCTTGGTTAATCTAGCTAAAGATTTGTTAATTTTGTTTTTCTTTGAAACAAAATTAGCAAAGTTTCTCAATGAAACTCTTAGTTTCATTGATTTTTTTTTTTTTCCTATGGTCTTTCTAGTCTCTGTTTTATTTCTGCTCTAATCTTTATTATCTCCTTTCTTCTGTTAACTTTGGATTTAGTTTGTTCTTCTTCTGATTCCTCAAGGTGTAAAATCAGATTGTTGGAGAGCTTTCTTTTTTCTAAATGTAGGCATTTATTGCTATAAAATTCCCTCTTAGAACTGCTTTTGCTGTATCCCATAAGTGCTAGTGTGTTGTATTTTCAGTTTTATTTGTCTCAGGATACTTTCTGATTTCCTTTTGATTCCTTCTTTGACCCATCAGTTGTTCAGGAATGTGTTGTTTAATTTCCACATATTTGTGAATTTTTTAGGTTTCCTCCTGTTATTGGTTTCTAGTTTCACACCATTGTGTTTGGAAAAGATATTAG
Source organism: Eschrichtius robustus (assembly GCF_028021215.1). Classification (NCBI taxonomy): domain Eukaryota; kingdom Metazoa; phylum Chordata; class Mammalia; order Artiodactyla; family Eschrichtiidae; genus Eschrichtius; species Eschrichtius robustus. Next base: position 6,453,275 of record NC_090833.1, on the reverse strand, counting down.
ATATGATTTCAGTCTTCTTAAATTTGTTAAGGCTTGCTTGGTGGGCCAACATACGATCTATTCCGGAGAATGTCTGTGTGCACTTCTGAAGAACGTGTATTTTGGTGCTGTTGGATGGAATGTTCTGTTTATATCTGTTAGGTTCATTTGGGCTATAGTGTTATTCAGGTCTGCTGTTCCCTTGTTAATTTTCTGTCTGGATGATCTATCCAATATTGAGGGTGGACTATTGAAGTTTCCTGCTATTATTGTATTGCTGTTTATTTCTCCCTTCAGTTATGCTTTAATTATTCAGGTGCTCCAATGTTGGCTGCCTATATATTCACAATGGTTACATCCTCTTGATGAATTGACCCCTTTATCACTGTATGGTGACCCTCTTTGTCTCTTGTAACTGATTTTGGCTGAAAGTGTATTTTATCTGATATAAGTACAGCCACTCCTGCTCTCTTTTGGTTACCACTGCATGGAATATATTTTTCCATCCCTTCACTTTCAGCCTCCGTGTGTCCTTGAAGCTAAAGTGAGTCTCTTGTAGTCAGCATGTTGTGGTTTTATTAAGCATAAGTCATTACGTGCCCTTCTCCCCCATTTTCCATCCCTGCTAACCTTTGTCTCTGTATTTTACTGCCCTAGGTGACAACATGTATAGCTGTGAACGGTGTAAAAAGTAAGTGTGTGCGTTCTAGAGGCTTCTCCCCGACTTCCTGTTTTCATCTGTGGTCCATCCGTGTTCCACATGCTTCCCCCGGGCTCCCCCAGATAGCTTGACCTCACAGAGTGAGCGGGGTTGGGGGGGGGGTGCTCCCCTGCCTGCCGGCCGCCTCCCTGGGACGCTCACGTCCCCCGCTCTCTGCTCCCAGGCTGCGCAACGGCGTGAAGTACTGTAAGGTCCTGCGGTTGCCGGAGGTGAGTGGGCAGCCTTCCGCCACCGCTGCCTGCCGGGCCTCCTGCACCCCGAGCGGTGCCGCGCAGGGCAGAGGCCGACCCCCTCCCGGGCTCAGGAGGCCCGTGGAGACTGCTGCTCTGGCTGGGCGACCCCCCGGGAGGGTCTGGCCGGTGGGGAGGCTCGTAGCTCGGTGTGTAGCTTGGAGCCCGGCTCCTTCGTCCCTCAGCGCGTCTCGTGCGGGCGGGAGGCAGGTGTGGGGCGCCGAGGGCACCGTCTGGAGTGAGGCATAGGCGGGGCTGTTGGGAATGCCTTTCCGAGGAAGTGGCATCTGAGTGGGGCCTGAGGACATAGGCAGGGGTCGGTCTGGTGGAAGGAGAGTGGGGAAAGAGCAGGTGGGCAAAACCCCAAAGCAGAAACGGGCTTGGCCGAGGCTTGTGGCTGCAATGAGAGGAGCATGGCCCGACGTGGGTGCCGGGCTGGGCTGAGCAGGTCTGGGGAGATTGGTGGAGAAGCCTTCTACAAGTCGGCGCCCACAGGACTGGCGGCCAGAGTTCTTTGGATGGTCAACTCGACGGGCCAGTGACAGCTTCCTGCGCAGGCCAGCCCAGCGCTCGGGGACAGCCCATCCTGACCGCCAGTCCTGTTAGTGCGGCTCAGCTCTGCTGTCGCATCTGCCTTTACCCCTGGACGCTGGCCTGGCCCGGCTCCCAGGCATGGTTCTTAAGTGTGTTTAGAGTCAAGGCTGGACCATCAGTTCGCCTGGGTCTCTGGAAGGCTCTAGCCGCTACGCTTCTTGTTTTCCCCTGGGTGACAGGGCCTGAGTGGGTCAAACAGTGGGCTAGTGGGTGTCCCAGAGCCCTGCCCCGAGGCCCCCGTCAGGTTACCAGGGGTCCCGGGGCCCTGGCCAGCCCCGGAGTGACTGGCACCTCCCCTCTCTGCCCCCAGATCCTGTGCATTCACCTGAAGCGCTTTCGACACGAGGTGATGTACTCATTCAAAATCAGCAGCCATGTCTCCTTCCCCCTGGAGGGACTTGACCTGCGCCCCTTCCTCGCCAAGGAGTGCACGTCCCAGATCACCACCTACGACCTCCTCTCGGTCATCTGCCACCACGGGACGGCAGGCAGTGAGTCCAGCCACCCGGCCCCACCCCGGCCCCGCCCCGTCCCTAGGGTGTTTGTCACCATCTGCCTGTCCCGCCCCGTAGGTGGCCACTACATCGCCTACTGCCAGAACGTGATCAACGGGCAGTGGTATGAGTTCGACGACCAGTACGTCACCGAGGTTCACGAGACAGTGGTGCAGAACGCCGAGGCCTACGTGCTCTTCTACAGGTGGGGCCCGGGCAGCGCGTGGCGGGGGGCTGAGGGACAGCGCCTGCCCCCCAGGGCTTCAGCCGGTGCACGTGGGGCTGGCAGCGCCTGCGAGGGCTTTAGGCCAGGGAGGAGTAAGGGTTTGGGTTTTTAGCAGAGAGCCCGCTGGCTGCTGGTGGGAAAGCTGGAAACCCAAGGAGTCGAGTTGGGTTTCCTCCGGTGGTCCTGGTGGGAGGTGACGGCAGCCGGACCTCTGGCAGGGGCGGTGGGGCTGCTGGCAGGCGGAGGGCTGCTGCGGGGCCCGGGAGGCGGGGCTTCCCTGCATGGGGCGTGGCTGCGGCCCCTGATCTGCCCCCACCCGGCCGCCGCCCAGGAAGAGCAGCGAGGAGGCCGTGCGGGAGCGGCAGCAGGTGGTGTCCCTGGCCGCCATGCGGGAGCCCAGCCTGCTGCGGTTCTACGTGTCCCGGGAGTGGCTCAACAAGTTCAACACCTTCGCCGAGCCGGGGCCCATCACCAACCATACCTTCCTCTGCTCCCACGGAGGTGAGGTCGCCTTCTCCGCGATGGGCCGCGGGGCGGGTGGGCGGAGCCCCAGCCCTCCATCCTGTGCCTTCCTCCGCAGGCGTCCCGCCCTACAAGTACCACTGCATCGACGACCTGGTGGTGATCCTGCCTCAGAACGTCTGGGAGCATCTCTACAACAGGTACCGGCGGCCGCGGCCGGCCTCTGCCGTCCAGGCCGGGCACTCAGCTGGGCGGGAGGCCGGGGCAGGCGGGGGGATGCCTCCGTGACCCCACGCCGCCCTCAGGCGGCAGGACAGCACGCCAGCAGTTGTGGCGCGCCCCTGGCAGCCGTGTCTGCATCGAAAAAGATGCCCGCCCCTGGGGGCCTCCAGCCGGCTCCTCCCAGTCGCAGGGGCCGGAAAACCGGCTCAAGCCCAAGCGGGGCTGTTGGTCCCTCTCGCAGACAGCCGTGGGGCCGCTGGCCGCAGGGCATCCTGACCAGCGTCTCCCTCCAGCCCCGTGCCTGGCTCAGGGGGCCGGGGCCGTGCGCTGCCTGGGGCCTTCCAGGTTCAAGTCCGTCAAGACCCAGAGCGTGTGACTCTCTCGTTGAGGGGAGAGCCCCCGGCCGGGCTCGGGTCACCCTGGATCCGGGAGGCCGGCTGTGCCGCGGCCGAGGGGGTGGTCAGACGGGCGGGGAGGGAGAGGCCGGGGAGACTCGCTGGACGGGCTTCGCCCCACCCACTCACAGCTCAGGCACGGCCCGCGCCCTGTGGTTGGTGGATGGGTCAGAACCCCACAGGGAGCGGCATCCCCAGGTCCTGTGGGGGCCCCCCTCCCCCCCCCGCAGAAGGATGTGCAGCCTCCCCTTGATGTCGTCCTTAGAATCAGGCCAGGCGGGCTTTGGCCGCCACGGCTCCTGCCCAGCGGCCAGGAGAGGAAGCGAGAGCGTTAAACTGTCCTTCGGCAGCACGTATTAAGCGCGTGTGTGTGAGGCACCTGCCCTGCGGCGGGCGCTCTCCTGGGTGCTGTGGGCTCTCAGGTGCGCAGGTAGCCGTGCCAGTCAGGTGAGGAAGACGAGACAAGTAAGCAGGCCGTGCATAGGGTGCCCAGGGGCCCAGTGGCTGGGCCAGGGCAGCGTCAGGAAGCCTCGCTCTCCAGCAGGTTCTCTGCTGCCCTCCCCACGGGGGCCCTCCCCTCAGGGTTCATGACGCCCTCTCTCTCTGCACCTCCCGCCCTGGCGTAGGTTTGGGGGCGGCCCTGCCGTGAACCATCTGTACGTGTGCTCCATCTGCCAGGTGGAGATCGAGGCACTGGCCAAGCGCAGGCGGATTGAGGTCGACACCTTCATCAAGGTGCCTGGGGAAGGGGGTGGGCCGCGGGAGAGCTGGGCACCTGAGCCGGAAGAGCCGAGTGCAGTCAGGCTCTGTTTGGAAGACCTGTTCTGTGGGGGACCAGAGTGGCCAGAGGCCTGGCCTGACACTGAAGACTTTCACCGGCGGAAGGGGTTGGGCTTAGCGAGTTCAGGTCCCTCTGCTGGGAGGCTGTCGAGCATCTGGTGAAGGAACAAGTGCGGCCGTTCGGGGCCGGATGCTTCTTCATCGTGCGGGTTGTAGGAGGTTCCGCAGCATCCCTGACCTCTACCCACTCGATGCCAGTGACAACAAAAATTACCTCCAGACGTGGGCGGGTGACCCCTGGGGGCAGAGTCGTCCCCCCCCGCTGCCCCCCTTTGGGAACCACTGGGCTCTACAAACTGACACGGAAAGGTGCATTAAGTGAAAAAAGCAAGTTGCAAGATAGGACCCAGCATGATCCCATTTTAAGGAAAGGGACGTGTGCAGGGGACACGGGGGTGTGTGAGGACCGAGGCCCCTGCTGCTGCTCAGAGCAGGGGGACTCGGGGACCCGCCATCGTTCAACAGCCCCGGGTTGGACTGTTAGATACCCTGCTTTGTGGTCATTCAATATGAGACGTCAGACCAGTCAAGGAGTGAGCGGGGGACACGTTCTATGAAGTGGTGGGGGAACAGCATCTACCGTGTGATCTCAAGTGGCTTTTAAAAAAGTTATTAACAAGAGATTCACCCAAATGCTAGCAGCAGTCATCTGAGTGGTGGGATCGTGGGAGATGTTTCTTTTCTTTGAACTTGTCTGGGCATTCGAAACTTTCTCTGAGAATCTAGTGTTTGGTAAGAGCCCGGGGTGGGGACTGACCCGTGGGGTGTTGGATAGTCACGCCGACCCTCCCCTCGGCCCCGCCCCGCCCAGCTGAACAAGGCGTTCCAGGCCGAGGAGTCGCCCAGCGTCATCTACTGCATCAGCATGCAGTGGTTCCGGGAGTGGGAGGCCTTCGTCAAGGGCAAGGACAACGGTGAGTCAGGCGGCACGTGCCTGCCACTCCCCACACCAGGAGGGACCTGGGGCTGCCGACCTGCTGGGAGTGTCCCAGCAGGCGGAGGTGGGGCGCCCAGGATCTGTGCCTGCCCGGCAGGTGTTTGGTGTCACCCCTTCAGGCACGCGCCCTCTGGGCAGGAGCACAGAGCGTGGGTGCTCCCCTGCCGCCACCCCGCCTCCCCGAGTGCCGGGATCACTGTCCTCACCCTGGCCAGGCCTTCTCACTGCAGCAGGACAGAAGCCATCTCGCTCTGCCCCTTCCCTCCCTTTACCCTCCGTCTGCGGGTGCCCAGGGGCGGCTGCTCTTCCCTCCTGCCAGGCCCTTTCCCTTGGGGACTCTGTTGCCCTAAATAATAGATTTTAGTTGACAGATGGCTTCAGACTCTTAGGAAAGGACTTGGACACCATGTCCTCTGATCACTCGATTTACAGAGGTGGAAACAGGCCCCAGCAGAGGGCCGCTCCCAGAGTCCCTCGCGGTCCCCGGCAGGGAACAGCTGAGCCCGAGCCGTGGCCGGCATGCGGCCACCCTCACCGCCCCCGAGTCCCACACTCAGCTCCCAGGCCAGGCTTTGGAGCCTGGCGGGCTCAGCAGAGCCAGGAGGTTCTGCGCACTGGACACCTGCCCTTTGGAGCATAAGCGCCGGGACGCGGGAAGGGGGAGGGGCCTCCCGAGTGGCTGCGGTTGATCCAGAACCCGGCTCCGGAGTCGCAGCCCCACCTCGGGCCCTGGCTCTGCCTTCTGCCAGCGCTGAGCTGGGCGGTCCCGTCACCTGCCTCACCTCACCCAGTTGTTGAGGGTTGAGCTAGTGGGGCGCGTGGGAAGGGTGCTCAGCAAGCACAGCTGCCATCAGATTAGGGCAGTGTCCACCTGGCACTGGACATCCACCCTACCCCTACCCCCCCCCCTCCGCCCCCCGCCCCCCGCCCCATGCCGAGGTCTGAAACTAGGGTGCGAGTCCTCCAAACTCCCTCTGCTGGGTCCAGGGATGCCACAGTCCCTCTGGCTCTCAGACTCGTGGAGATGAGCATTTGGTGCCCTGAGCACCTCAGCCCGTAAGAGCTTCACACTGACCCCTTGGACCCAGGACAGCCTCTCCGGGATCACGGGTGTCGGTGGCACACCTTGAGAATGGCTCGTATCTGTTGAGGGGTGGAAGGCTGTGGCGGAGGAGGGGACTGGGCTTTCGTGCCGTCGCTGCGGAGGCCCAGAGGCACTGAGCCTGAGCCCTGTCTGTTCCAGAGCCCCCCGGGCCCATTGACAACAGCAGGATCGCACAAGTCAAAGGAAGCGGCCACATCCAACTGAAGCAGGGTGAGAGTCTCACCAGCCCCAGCCCTGGCCTCCCAAGCCAGCCAGGCTCCCCTCTGCCCCTCCTGGCTTGCAGGTCCCACCAGGCGCCCCCTTGCCACCTGTCTGAGTCAGGCTGTGACATCTGTCTGTGTCCAGGTCCAAGACTCGAGCAGATGGGCCAAGCCCCTCTCCCACAGCCCCTCTGCCCCTACCCACGCCCTCTCCCCACTCCACCACCTCACCTGCCTGCCCTTTTGCGTGAACCCCACCCCCTGGGAAATGAGGGGCTGCGGCCATCGTAGTGCCCTCTAGGGTCCTCAGAGAATGGACGTTCCCCTGGAAAATCCCAGGCTTCCCATTTACAGCTTTGCACGGAAGCCCGTGGTTGCCCTCCCAGACCCCCCACTGCCAAGACGGTGGCTTCGGCGAGGGGGCGAGGGTGAGCCCAGCCTGACCGGTAGCCTCTTGGGCCCTGCAGGAGCTGACTATGGGCAGATCTCAGAGGAGACCTGGGTGTACCTGAATAACCTGTATGGCGGCGGCCCCGAGATCGCCCTCCGCCAGAGTGTGGCCCAGCTCCAAGACCCGGAGAGCTTGCATGGGGAGCAGAAAATCGAAGCCGAGACCCGGGCCGTGTGACTCAGTGTGCCAGTCTGTAAGTCCTCTCCTCCCTCCGCGGAGACCCTCTCGTGTCCCTCACGTGTTGGAAGAGTGCCCTGCACACACCTGCCCTGAGGCTGCTCGGAAGGACCTTCACGAGGCCCCCGCCGGCTGATGACCCGGGTGTCCCCACAGGCCCCCGCCTTTGCCCTCCTCCCTGCGGAGGGGGCGTCTGTACCCGGAAGAGAGGCTGGCCGCTCTGGAAACCCAGATGTGTAAAGAGGCAGAAAAGTTGTTTTGGTTCACAGTGAGTAATGCTGCAACTAGGAAATGTATCCATTTTAGGCTTGTTAAACGACCAAGGCTCTGCGACGTTAACTCGGGTCTTTGTCTCGGCAGTGCCCTCGTGTCACTGCCGTCGTTGTGTCCCCAAACCTGCCCTCTCGCTAGCTCGGGCCCAGCTTTTGTCCCTGGACCCTCAGTCAGGGGCCATGGCCTGGGGACAGAGGGTCGGGGAGCGGCTGCCGCTCCCCAGGTGTTTCCCACTGGTGCCTGGTCCGGCACCTGAGTCACGGGTCGACGGTCAGAGCCGCGAGCAGGGTGCCGAGCACTCGGCAGTGAGGGTGCTGCCGCTGGTCCCTGGGCCAGGTCCTCCCAAGGCCCCGCTTCGCCCCCGCACCTCCCGGTCGTCACGCAAGTCTCCTGAATCCTGGGCGGCTCTCGATGTTTTTCCTGCAGACTAATGACTCTGGACACGTTTGCGATTGGGACCCGAGGACGGGGTTGGCTTTCTGTCAGTGGGGATCATTTCTGGAGGCAGCTGGTCCCCTCGCACCCTGTGCTGCTGAGCTGGCCCTGTGGATTGGCTGTCATTTGCCCCTGCCAGGGACCCAGATGATGAAACAGAAATACCTCGCGTTGCTATGTTTGCTGCTGATGCAGCTTCCCCGGGGGGCTGACATTTCTCCCCAACACTGAGCTGCACAGGGCCCCTGGCCCAGGGAGGAGCGGCCCTGGGCCGGCTCGTACGCGTGGGTCCCGGAAGTGCGTCTTCTGGATGCTGAGCGAGGCCACTGCTGGGGGGGCTGGGACCTCCGAGCACAGCGAGGTGGCACTGAAGCCCCTGGACGAAACAGCCGTGGCCAGTGCTCACCTCGTCAGGACCAAAGCGAATGGGGGGTGGGAGAGGGGTCCCGGGACCAAACCCCCCAGATACCGTGGCCTTCAGCCTCCATAGAAGCAGATGTCAGTGGAACTTTCCAGCAGGCGGTTCTGGCGCAGCCCCTGAAGCTCTCACGTGTCACTCACTTCTGTGATCTCCTTTCACCCCGATCTGTTTCCTTCTCCATCGAGGCAGCATAAGATCAAAGAACAAGCCACTGTTGGAATTTCTGGACATTTGCCACAGTCCTTTGGAAGTTGCTGCTGCCGCCAGCGGCGACCCCCCTGCAGAGCCCGGCGGTTGCATGTTGCACCGTCTGTGACGTAGACTCCGCTGTGCAGGTTGTAATCTCGCCCCACGTCTGCGCCGTCTCGTTTGTGCTCAGAATGTCATAATAAATATGTAACGTTCCCCACAGCCCATGCTCTCGTCTCTGCACCCGCCGCAGTGAATTCTGTTACTGGAGGGAGAGGGAAGCTGGCTGCCGTGGGGGAGGGTCACGGGGGAGGGCGGTGGAGCCACGGTGATTAATGTTTGACCTTTCTAAGAAAAAAGGATTCTTATTCTAAGCTTTTGCTTTGTCGTTTTGTAACATACAAAAAGAATCTGCCAGAAAAACTTAACATGCATTAGATTTTTCAAAATGTAGATAGAAACCACATTGCTAACGCTCAAACGAGCACGCTCCCTTTTTGCTTTCAGAGTGATAGAGATCTTTACAAGCGTGCAGGCCCTGGAGTTGAGGGTGATTGGCTTCCTTTACAGACCGCTTATTCCAGAAGGGCTTTTTACTTGAATAAAACAATGCAACTTAGCAAACCAGTTCATGGCCTTAGAGAAACATGTTTGCATGAATTCTTGCTAACTGCTTCTTACATTTTCTGGAATGAAAAGTGAGAATTTATTTTAAAAAGATGTGCTTTTTTAAAAATATATATAAATTTATTTATTTATTTGTTTTTGGCTGCGTTGGGTCTTCGTTGCTGCGCACAGGCTTTCTCTAGTTGTGGCGAGCGGGGGCTACTCTTCGTTGCAGTGCACGGGCTTCTCATTGCAATGGCTTCTCTTGTTGCGGAGCACGGGCTCTAGGAGCGAGGGCTCAGGAGTTGTGGCTCGTGGGCTCTAGAGCGCAGGCTCGGTAGTGGTGGCGCACGGGCTCGGTTGTTCCGCGGCATGTGGGATCTTCCTGGACCAGGGCTCAAACCCGTGTCCCCTGCATTGGCAGGCAGATTCTTAACCACCGTGCCACCAGGGAAGCCCCAAAAGATGTGCTATTAAAAAAACCTGATAAAACAGTTTTATGAGCCTATATATTTAAAAAACTAAAAAACAAAGAGCGTGTACTGTTAACTCTTTCGAACTCCTGTATGCAGCTTTCTTCACAGGGAGCTTATCTACTCCATGCCTACGTTTCCCAGTGATTCACTCTACTGTGAGATGGTACACATTTGGTTCAGAAACCAGTTTTTATTTCTCCCATTTCCTGTTTTATCAAGATTTTGTTGTTGTTGTTCAGCTTGAATTATAACACCATCATTTGAATATACGTAATTCAGAAAAACTCCTTGATGTGTTCTAGCCTTAAAGGTCCTGCATACACTTTAAACACATCTTAACTATTAGCTAGGTTACTGTACTGGAGACTGTTTAGTGCTTTGCTTTTAGGGAAACAAATGTTGAACTTCACATTTTTATAAGGTAACAGTATAATTAAAAGGTGTAAATGTCTTCATCTCTTAGGCTTGCTTTCTCCTAAGGTTGCCCAAGCAGTGGTTGGATTTTATTCACATTACTACAGAAATAATACTGAAGTTGGATAAGACCTTTCTATGTTCATGTCTTTCTTGGGGCTAGCAGCCCTGATACGGTATAAACCACTTGTGTTTAAGAGTAAGAACAGTGTATGCAGTTTTCACTGAACTTAAAAATGAAAATCATGTCACCCTATTGTAATCTGTTGGTGCTTTTTTAGAATGGAGCTTAATCATGACAGACCTTGATGTTTATTTCTTATTTAAACCCTCCTCTTTACATGTAAGCATTTTTAGAAGGGTCAGATTTCTTGTTTAACTTATATGGAACTATGTATAGTACAACCCAGTGATATCAGACAAGAATTAATATTTCACTCTATTTCAAATGCTTAGAAAGCTTTTATTGTGAGTTAGATTGCGAATGCAAAGTTTACAGCCTTCTGGTACTGAAAACCAGATACACAAAACAATGTTACAGACAATGAAGATAAAGAGTATTTTTTCTTTTCAGGGCTTTGTAAAAGAATCACTTAAACTCTTATTACTGAATAGAGTAAGCCTAGAATCCTGTTTATATTCCAGGGAAAAGAAAGTCTGCATTTGTTTCATGGCTTAAACCATCTGGTTTATACATATTGCATTGCAGTAGTGATATTGAAAAATTGTCTCTTGCCTAGCGTTTTTATTGTCCTAGGAACAGGAATTAAATTTTAAAGTACTGCTTGAAGATGGCTGTGCTAACTAATGTCAACGCAGGAGCAATATTTTTACCTGTTTCTAGATGACAGTATTACTAACATTTCTAAAATGAAGGCATTTGTTTAGTCTCAGTTACTTAAGACAAATATAAATCGTAAAAAGGACGCTGAGATAAATCATGATCTCAGAGGAACTTTCAGATCGTCATTGTTCAGAAGCAAAATAAATACAATGGACCATCAAAACAAAACAAAAAAATTAATGTGACAAATGACCAGACACCACGGGGGGCTTCGCATGGCTCCCCGAGAGCCAGCGCATCCGGAGGCTTCAGGAGGAAGTGGAGGCCGAGCTGCTTTAAACACCCTTCGGCCTGTGTCTCTCCTTTCCTGGAACCAGCCCCGGCCCCAGAGGAGGGGGGCCAGATGTGGTCGGGGGATGAGGCCAGCACAGCCCACAGGCCGCTCGCCTACTGGCATCACACCACGGACTCGGTGCCTGCCGGCTGCTCAGAGCAGCCTCGGAGCAGGGGTCCCCCTCCCTGGACCCTGCGAGGGCTGCCCTGGGGGTACCCTTTCCCTTTCCTCCCCTGACGGCTGACGTTGGCACCTCCGTCACAGCATCGTGGTTGCTGGTGTCTGGCGTCGGGAGCTCCCTCACGTTTAGTGAGGCTAGTCGTTTATAGTCTCTGTGGTTTTGGTTGGTTCTGTTTATGCTTTGGGGGTTTGGAGGGGAGAGAAGAACTTGAGATTTTATGTATGACTTTAAACATTTACCTGTGAAATCCCATCAGACGTGCATGTGCAGAGACACGTTCAACACAGAGTGATAAAACAGGTGACCGGTACCGCCCCTAGGTAGGACTGTTAACCAGCTCCACTGAAGCCCCTTCGGGGCCTCCGGATCACCGCCCCCCTGCCCACCCCCGAGGACGCTCCTTCCCTGCGTTTCCTTCAGCCCTCACTTTTCTTTATAGTTTCACCACATACGTGTGTGTCTGAACGTCATTTTAGCTTTGCTCACATTCGAACGTTGGATCCCATGGTACAGATTTTGTGATTGGCTTTTCCTGTTAAACATGGAAGATGGGAATGGGAAAGTTTTGTCTGGAGGGGTTGCTTGATCTGGAGGTTTGGAGACATTCATTTGTTGTATGTACTACAGGAAGGTGAGAGAGAGAGGTAGGTACCAGTTGGCCTTAAGATGTTTCCTCTATACTTTCCCTTGAAATACCGGGCTTTTCAGTGGCTCGGTCACACTGAGATGCTGGCATGTGAAGACAGGGCAGGAGCGTGTGGTTGTTCACCTCCATTCACAGACGAGCGGAGACAGGCAGTGCTGGGTGGCAGGGGAGGCCGCCTCTGTGTCCTCTCTCCCACGTGCCATCCCGTGGTCGGGCTCCTCCTCCAGGCTGGCCCGGGCCTCGCTCCAGCGATACCTTTTAGAGTCACAAGCCAGCCGGCAGACTGGGGAGTTTGTAGGCCAACTGCCACCTGTGTCTGCAGGCCTTTCCACCTGTCTGTGCTTCTGCTGACAAAGCTGCATCAGAAAGTACATTCCCTGGTGGTCCAGTAGATAAGACTCCGCGCTTCCAAGGCAGGGGGCACGGGTTCAATCCCTGGTGGGGGAACTAGGATCCCACATGCTGCGCGGTGTGGCGGGGAAAAAAACAAAACAAAACGAAAAACATTTGCAAGGTGCAGCCACCCCAGAAGTATGGCTTCCTACCTTTGTTCTAGTTGGAATTATGTGCAAACGTAAATTATCCTGCGAGTCTTTCACGACCTCATTTTGAGCCCCAGAGAGCCTCTGGGGAAGCAAAAGGTGTTTTGGAACACCTCCCTCTGGCTCTCTTCCCTACGACACCTTTACCTACAGCAGAGAGAGGCCCCGTTGATCGTAGCAAAGGCACAGGGTGCAGAGGAAATTGATGCCCTTGGGAAAAGCTGTGAAAAAGAGCCGTCCACATTTTGGACAAAGTGTGTCCTGGAAGGCTGCCCTAGGGACATGTTGGGACGCAGCCTCCAGGCCTTCCTTGGACCTGCCACCAGCGAGCAGCCCAGATGAGGGCTGTCTGGAGAGCCCGAACTGCGGGCAGGGCTCTTGGCCTGGCGTGTGGGAGGATGTGCACCCCGTGAGGGGCACGAGGCCCCCGGGGCAGAATGCCGCAGCACCCAGGGGATCCTCCCGCCCCCGCTGCTTCCGGGGCCCAACAGGAAAATGAAGAAATCCCCGTTTCCTCCCGCGGCTTTTGGTCCCTTAGCTCTGAGGACAAAGCCACGTTGGGGGCCGTTCTCAGTTTCTGCTGTACCTTCTGTGGCCCAGCGACGTCTCCAGCTAATGGGAGGTCATTTAAGTAAATGGCACTCACTGTACCGTCTGGACAGAGACAGCGTTTAAGTCAGGGCCGAATGCACGCAGCTCCGGAGAAACGGCTCCTGACGCTCTCAAAGAGGCTGCGAAGTGCCGTTTGCAGCGCTTGCACTTTAATCCCCGGTCTCAGAGGGCGCTGGCAACAAGGCTTATGCCTCCCGTTCTCAGAAAAGGCCAGCAGAGGCCAGGGAAGAGGAAGAGAGGCCCCCTCCAGGCCAGGTGGGCCCTCACCCAGACCCGCACCAGCCATCTCTTGCTGTCCCGTGGATCGCACAATTCCAGAGATCTCTCTTGCTTTAGTTTAAAAAGTGACGGCATACTCGAATCCCCCTGCCTCTGCCCACTTCCATTTCCTTCCTGGTCACCCTGCTGGGGACCCTCGTCCTTCCCTCCTCGCCCGCCGGCTTCTCTCCCACTAGGGGTCGCCAGCGCTTCTGCGCGGCGGCGGCTGCGGGGGGCGTGGCCTGGGCGCGGCCGGCAGGTGGGGAGCGGGGAGAGGCGGGGCCAAGCAGGGCGGATGCTGAGATTCCCAGCCCCGCCGGAGGAGCCTGACCGACGGGTCTGAGTCAGGGGTTTGTGCGCTTACAGAGGCTGCCTTCGGGAGCACACCGGGAAACCAGCTAACTGCCCGCAGCACGTACTGCGTTGCCGCCGCTGGTTTCCGTGTGCGATGGGGTGAGGCCGTCACCTCCCCGAACGCTTGAACCAGGTAGGTGAGTAAAGACGGGCCAAGCTGGGAGGTGGTTCAGTGTTTCAGACCCGCGAGCGCAGCGTCAGGTCACAGAGCTGCCAGCCGTGAACTCTGTCCCCGAATCAGAATAACACAGGCTCCATCACGGAGCCGGGAGGGAGCTCGGAATCCGAGCTGACAGCTGAGAACGGCTGTGGAGGTGGCGTCCACCAAGTGTTTTCCCAGAGGTCTCCTGTCCTCACCCCACTACCGGGGAAACTGAGGCCCAGGGAGGTGAGGACACGCGCCCCATTCACACCCGGCTCCCAGCCCCTCACGATGGCGGGGTCCTGCAGGGCGGAAGGTTCTACGTGAGACAGAGGGAGACATTCTGTCTCTTACCGACTGTTAGAGACTAGTCCCCAAATATGATAAAAGCCCAGAAAGAACATGCTGGAGACATTCTTCCCAGATTGACCTTTTGCTGACAACCTGGACAAGAGGACCTCAGTAGGACAGTCATAGGGCCACCTAGTTCCCTTGACCATCCTCTCTCTTCCTGAGAACCCCGACTTGATTGTTTGGAGGAGGCCTTGCCTCCCCGACGCCATCCTCCCCAGCACCGACGGCAGCAGACTTTGCTGAGAACATGGCGAAGCTCTTGCTTGAAAGGCCAGTCACACGCATCTGTGGGAGGAGGCCGCGGCTGCAGTGAGGCCTGGCCTCTTAGGGGTGGCCTCACCTCCCACCCCTCAGCGAGTGAGTGGCACTTGGCATTAGGCCGCCCTGCTCACTTAATATTTCACTCCCTCAACAACTGTTTTCCTAAATCGGCTCTAAAGAGCCTTAGGAAACAAAGAGGTGTGGGCACGAACCAGTCTTCCCCCCAAAGCCTGGGGTGAGAGTTTCAACGCTGGGTATGGAAAGGGCCTCCCGCTGCATGCAGCCGCTTGGTGCAGGCACGAGGCCCTCACCCTTAAACGCTGCACACTGTCCGCGGCGTCACAGAAACCAGTGATTATTCCAGCCAAGCTGCCAAGGAGAGGGTGGGCTTGAGCACTCGTGACACCAGACCGCCAATGAAACGCAAACCCGCTGCGATTTCCTGGCCCCTCAGTCCCCACAGTAGGGTCCCCGAAACCCCAGAGTAGCTGCCAGCTGAATTTGCATGCACGAAAAATGGCCTGGACCTAAGGAGCCTCCCCAAATCCCTGCACTGAATCAACGGAATCCTACAGCACTGAGGTCTCCGACAGCTTCCCCCAGTGGGCGGGGCTGGAATTTGGAGCTCCCTGGGTCTCAGGCCCCTCCCCAAGCAGATGGCGCCGGGACTGGTGTCGGGTTGACACAGTAAATCAGTGACATGCAGGTGGGAGCCCAGCCCCCAGCCCAGGGGACTCTGACTGCTTCTGTGACCCGGGTCGCCTCTTTGTGCAACAGAACAGTCCCGCGATACCGTGCCAGAAGTTACACTTTTATTTAACATTTAGAGGATTAACATATAGTTACAAGGTCAGTATAAGCCTTCCAATGGAAGCACTTTATTTGGTTTAATTCCATCTCCAGAGACAAATGGGCAATTCCGTAACCTTTACAATGGCAATGGGCCGTTTACAACACTGAAATGCCTCCAAAGTTTAGAATTAGTGCAACACACACAGATAAACCAAGAAGTTTAAAGGTGCTCGACACCAGGTTAAAATAAAATTTTGGATCACTTTTTAAAGTTTTTTGATGTAAGCACAGGAGGCAGAGCCATTAGGAAGTATGAAGTCGACATTTCTGGAAAAATACTTAGCATCAACATAACTTTTTCATGTTCAGTAAACTTTTCCCCAGTAATTACAGATGTTACCAAAAGGCATTAGAGGCCTCTATGCTGCTGCTGGAGAGGCAGCCTGCTTGCACCCAAAAGCTTCAGGATGATCGTGATACAAACCCGAAGGAAAATCCCATTACAGCTTTCCATGCCTGTTTATTTTTTCCTATCCTGCAAAGGAAAAATTGGGTAAACAACAAGTTCCTCTCTTTCATTTTGTTTAAGTTATTTTCAGGGTAGCTTCTTTAAAAATGAGTTATTCTTACGGCACAACAATATTCTAGCACTGGTGGAGAAATGACGGGCAGTGGATACGAGGGAAGGCTGAGAAAGAAGCACATGGGAAATTCCACGTTTCTACTCTATGTGAACTGCTCTATAATAATATATAGATGATTTCACAGTAGGATTCCCAGAGTAAATGATATACCTCAACTATCCTATAATAACTTATTTCCTTTACTAAGCCCAGCTGGTACAGCATTGCGCTTTCCCCATAGCCACACAGACTGTCAGAGAAGCAAACACCAAGGTTAACATTGAAAAGCACTCATTATCCATTCTTTTTTGGACACAGGTGGTGCAGAGAAAAAAAAAAAAAAGGCACAGGGGATACAAGAGGATACCAGCATATTCTATATTGGGTTTAACAGACATTGAAAGAACAAATTACTGCAGTTTATGCCTTTTCCCCTAGGTTGTAAGAAATTAATCTATCCTGACCCCTAATACGAAAGATGCAACGCACATGCATTCCCAAGGCTCTAAAATCAGATTTAAAAAAAAATGTTTAGCATCCTTGTAGAGTGAAGAGTGGGCAGCTTGACTTGGTGAGATTCCGAAGTTGCTGGAGACACCCGGTCACCCTGCCACTGGGACTGTCCGTAGGCACCACGCACCTGCTGGTCTGCAGGGACACGGGTGAGGCCCTGACTCTTCTCGCCCTTTGGCATCCTGGCTTCACCGTCATCTGCCAAGACGGTCCTCTCATGAGACTCAGGAGCATGTGACAATGGGGCCGCCCCTTGGGTGTTAACGGAGCGGCCCCCAGACGCCCACAGCTGCAGAGGCTCGCTCCGGGGAAGAAAGAGTGAGGGGGTGTCTCACGCTTGCTCAAACCTGAAGCCACTTCCTCTTCCCCTGCTTGCCCTTGGTATTTGCTCCCTCAGGGTTTCTTGTCACCAAGGGTTGACTGAGCCACTCTCAGAGGCTGGTGTGTGGTCAACCCTGGTTTGCCGAGAGGAACCGTTTTCCTACCACTGAACAAAGGCCCAACCCTCAGGACCTGTCCTTTCTGTCCTTGTCCCTTCGGCTCCTGTAAGATTTCCTTGTCTTGATTCATAAGTGTCGAGAAGCAATGAAGACGCTCAGGGTGACCTCCTAGTTACCAAAAGCCAAACCAGAGAGGAAAGATGCTGGTGGCATCCTTGGGCTTCTGACGGCATCCTCGCTCGCAGAAACTCACAGCCAGTGATTTCTCTGGGCTGTTTCTGCACCGAGTAAGCAGAGAAGCTCTGCTGCTCTAAGGCATGAGTGACCACAGGGTACATGACCTCATGTCTTCCTCAAAGATCCATAAGAGGAAGGAAATTTAGCTCAAAAAACAAACTTGATTAATTCCGCTTGGCCTGGAGAGCAGGTGGGAAAACGTGGAAGCTGTAGCCACAGGATCACTTGATGGACCACAAGAAGCACAGGGTCTTTGGTGATGAAAGCACTAGAATCCTAAGATGCGGATCTTGGACTTCATGGAAAGCAGAGAGTCTTCCCTTGGCAATGAGCTAATGCCGAGGTGAGACCCTCGTCCACGATCTGCAGTTCTCGTTAACAGGCGGCCAACGGGGAGAAGGGGGGCTGGGGCCTTCCTTGACCCCATGAAAGGTGGACACAGGCAGGACAGCTGGGCTGGCCCAAGAGCTGGAATTTGACTTTCGCTGTGGACTTTTCCAGGCCACTGAAGACAGGGCCCCAAACAAAAATGTGTGTACGTGTGTGTATGTGAGTGTGCGTGTACATGCCCCAGTGCCCGCCACGGACACTCAGGCTGTGAAACGTTTCAAGGGCCAGTTGTTTAGTACGGGGTGAGGACGCACAGTCAGGAAAGGACCACCGAATACCCAATGGACTTGGGAGAAGATGAGTATTTTCTAACGTAAAGGACACGGGGACACGTGAGTGACATTCGGGCGCTCAGTCCAGCTGGTGCAGGCCTGACCCTCCTAGTTCAGATTCGGTTCGTCTCCCCAGGAGACCAGTGGCAAAGTTTTCACGAAAGGCACAGTGTGAATTGTGGACGGGCCGGGATGCGCCAGGTGGGCTGAGGGCCGAGGCCCGGGAAGGAGGGACCACGCATCAAGCCGCCTTCTGTGGCCCCGAGTTGGATGGGAACCGAGACAGGGACAGACCTCCCCGCGAGAGGCAGCCAGGCTGGGCCAGGGGAGGAACCAGGCTACGAGGAACATGCTGTAAAAAGAAAAGAAAGAAAAAGGCAAGCAGCTGCACGTGGGGATGGATGTCGCTTCAGGCTTAGGTTCCGAGGGCCACACACCAGCAGAGCCCCAAGGCGCTGGCGGGCACCCAGGCCTGTGGGGACAAGCAGACCGAAGGGTTTCTCCTGGGAAGGCTCTCCCGAGGCTCTGGCTCCTGGAACCATCTTTAGGAATCTACAACACAAAAGACAGAGAGAGGAAAAGGCTGTTAGAGTGTCTGGCAGCAGGTCAGGGGCGGGCACTCCGCTCCTCAGTGCAAAGTGCACTGCCCTGGGGAGGGGGGGGGCGGGGAGGGAGCATTTTTAGAGCAATGGGTTACCACAGGGCGAGTCTGAGATAAGGAACTTTCACGGTTTCATCTGCAATCAGAGCAGCTAGTCTTTCCTTCAGGGGTGAGAGGAGCCGCCCAGGAGATGATGTGCCCAGGCACCCGAACTCATCTTTCTCATAAATTGAGTTCTGAGACAGAGAAAGAAACCGGCTTCCCAGAATGATGCCGGAAGCCCAAAGGCCTGGTTCCCTCTCCGACTGACACTCTCAGTTCCTTGGCAGTAAAAGGCCACATCTTTGGTGAAGAGGAAAACCTGTCGCTCAGCGTTTACTCAGCAATAAACAGTGAAAGTTCTTCATCTTGAGGGGACAGAAGAGAAACAGGAGGCAGACTCCACAAGCCCGGAGGTGAACACAGGGTGGGAAACAGAGAAGGTGTCATCATATAAAAGGGGGAAAGGGCAGGATTTTTTGAAAAGCATTTGGCTAGAAAATTCCCCATTATTAAAGACGAAAGAGTTAAATACTCGGATTACACAGAATAATTTTCTCGGAAAGGTGAAAAATCATTTAAAATACACAACACTGAGAAAAATATAACGTTTATTAGAGAGGCAGATACGAGGGTACAACTAAAAGGTGCCAGACAGATTCTTTTCTTGTAGGATAAGGAGAGAGAGAAACAGTCATGTTGGCCATATTCAAACAAAACTTACTCAGAACCCAAGAGTCTACAATAAACTCAAGTGTGGATCAGCCGGCAGGGGGCCTAGCTACCAGTGTAACCGTCCTTCCGGCTCCCCCAGCGGTTACAAAAACAAAAAGGTCATTAGGCATCAGAATCACCAATAAAACAAACAGATAAAAGAGTAAAACATTAAAACAACGAATTCAAGTAATCTTTTTAGTTTTTCTATTGCAGTATATACAAATCTATTGGGGCGGGGGGGGGGGGGGCGCGGTTATGGACATGTTTCACAGAGAGCAATTAAAAGAAACAAAAACAAAACCATGAAAGAGGACAGTCACAATTCAGTTGACCAGTTGGAACTTAACTCTAGTCTAACTATTTTGGCAATTATTAAATAGTCACATGGTAGACACCACACACAAACACAAAAGTGCACTGGCATTACTGACAATAAAACAACTCCTTTTGAGTTATGGGCATCAGAAAGCAGCAGCCCCGCCCACCTGGGATGGGCTTAAGGGGAGGGCAGTGTTTATGGAGCAGGCTGAACAGATTTATAAACAAGGCAGGGAAGGAAGGCTTCTACATACATTATTAACCTCTAAGTGTATCTCTAAACAAAAGGAGAAAACTTTATATACAAGCTGAGACTTTGCTACTTTTATTTTAACAGGTAACTGTTGGAAGAACACAAATTATACTTTGGGTGGAAATGGAAATTTGTGACTCTCCGGGAATGAAGACTTTTGCTAATCCTCTGCGCATTGGCTAGATGGACCTGAAACTACAAAATATCTTTCACTGTTGAGTCACTAGTACATAGATTCATCTGGTAAAGGTACTGAGGCATACAACCTAAAATAATGATCATAATTTATGTGCCCAAATCGCCCCTCCCATCCCCGAAAGCCAGCTGAGCTATTTCCTGAATCAGATTTGCACAACTCTAAAGAGGAGGGGAAAAACAAAAGAAACAACACCAACCAACTTCGTGGAATGCCATACTTTTCAAGTCAGGCTGTTAAAAGACTAATGTTATGCCTCATTTTAAGACATTTTCAGTGCTTAAGTTTGCTGTCTCCAATAATTCACAGTCTGGAAATGAGTTCATCACAGGATAGAAAGGTTAGGTTTTAATATCTTAGGGAGTCACTTGGTTACCTGCCCAAAGCTGTGACCCCCCTACTGCTCGTTAAATCCCCATGGTCAGCTGATTTTCTCGCTGCAGTAGTTAAAAGGAAGAACTGAAATGATTCTCCTGAGAGGTCTGGGGTCAGGGTGAGTGGCTTTATTGATATTACGGCAGCAAAGGTATAATAAAGCAAAAGAAATCTGAATTACAAAATTATATTTTTTAAAAAATCAGGCTGGCCAGGGTCGGTTTCCCACTTTTGATATTGGACCACAGTTGTGTCAGATGTAACCACTGGGGGAAGCTGGATGTAGGGGATCTTTCTGTACTATCTTTGCAACTTCCTGAGAATCTATAATCATTTAAAAATAAAAAGTGTTTTAAAAATCAGACAGTCATTAAGTAAGGTTACTAAATTCCATCTTGGCGGCCCTTGGGAAATGTAAGAGAGCCTTCTGCTACATTCTGCACCAGTCACCCATGCCTCCTGCCAGCTCGTAGACCCTTGATGTGCTGCTGTCAGTTTTAAAATCAGCTTTAAATTGATCTGACATTCTAAAAGGAGCCCACAGTGTAGAAGCAAGGAGCTAATTTCCTATTTAAGAGTAGGAAGGACATGAATAAATAATTTTCAAAGCCAAATAAAAAGAGAATCTCAACCCCATACCTTTATTCTGACTCACTTTTAGCTGGTTTTCTGTGATCTCAGGGAAGATTCTAGAAATGAGCACAGCCATTGGGCATGTCACCCATTTCACTACCTATCCTGCCAATTTAAAAATGCAGATCCCCATGTGACCCAGATTCTTTTAAGATGGTGAAACATAAAACGAGCTAGAAATTCTAAAACAGTTTTCAGTAAATTCACACTTTGGGTCTTAAAGATGCCAATGATTAAAAAACAAACCAAAAAACCCTTGAAAAGTGATGTGCTGGGGTCTGTGTGTAGAAGCAGTTGCTTACAAGGGTCTATTCACAGCCCCACCTGGGCAAGTATGAGCGGAATACAGCTCCACTTCCCACAAAACCTCCGACAGAACAGAATGAAGTGCGCTGTTTTTATGTAAGTTTATCTAAACAACACTAGCACATCTGATCAACTCTGTCAATTGGCAGAAGGAAGGAAGATCAGTAGTCATATGTAAAAATCAACTGGTTGGTCGACCAAAGTTTTCCATATTTCAATTGGTTGTTTAGGATCATATAGACATAACCTGAAAACACGGTGATCTAACAACTATCTTAAACATGTTTAAGGAAATATACACACTTTTGGTACCAATCTTATTCTTTACTTATTCTGTACTTCATTGATGACTTCCTTCGAAGTGAATGACTGTAAAATTCAACAAACTAGCGTAGTTCAGTTTATGAAGTTACAAAATGTAACATTCTAAGGTAGTTCAATTTCTGGCAGATACTACATATAAATAAGAGAACTGAAGTCTTCTGCACCCCTAGGATGTGCATGGACTTTTAGATTCAGAAATACGGATTAGAAGCTAGAAGGCAACTTTTTGGTTATCTACAGATGCTGCCCAAGAAGAAATGTTTATCGGATTTCAAAGGACACAGTTGTAAATTGGCAGCTGGCAGCTTTCCAAGTGAAATGTCATTAGCAAGTGAAACTTGATTATCGTCAAAACCAGCCCAGGAAATTCAGGTGTAAGATGCCTGAAAGTCCACCTCGTCCCTAAAGGAAACTGCGACGCTCCCCATTCAGTCTTTTGAAGAACTGCCTGTAACAGTCATAGTTGTGGGAGAAACAACTCCAATGTTTTAAAGTTTTTTGTGTTTTTGGTTTTTTTTTTAAGTTGTATTAAATATAAGTCTTAGCACCTTTGGCATTTTTGTCCAAATAGACTTCGACGTACGAAGTGGGGACATAACCCTCTTCATCTTCGTTTCTCCGGATGCGGGTCCACCCGTCGCCTTTGTCTTCCTCTATAACGTACACCGTTTCTCCTTCAACTACTGAAATGGTTCCTTCGTTCTGACCTGAAAAAGCAATATCAGAGAATTTTAGGCTTCTTGTCAAATCCGGGTTGAGAGCACAGCTTTGCAACGACGAAACAAGTGCAGGAAAAGATGGATGCACTGACCCTTCTGCTCTCCTCCCACACAGAAGCTTCCAGGTCCTCACCTTGCGTCTCTCTAGGACCCTCTTCTAACTCCTCCTGGGAGCCCTCTCGTTCCTCCCTCCCAGAACAGGAGGAATTTTCCGCAGAGGAAATCTTGGGTCCGCTTCTCTACTCTTCCCTGAAGGTACTCCTATGGCGTCAATTACATCTCTTTACACAGCACCCCGGCTTTTCTTTCTCCTGTTCTGGTTCTCGTCTGAGGTAAGGTTCCACGTCGCCTTCTGCCTGAAGCCCATTTCCACCTTGATGGTACCCGGGCACCTGGAACGCGATAGGGGTGAACCCGGACTCACTGTTTTTCCTCCCAAACTAGATCCTCCTCCCACTTTCCCATTTCAGTGGACATTTCCATCGTCCCAGGAATGCAACTTCAGGGATCATCTGTGATTTCCTCCCCTCTTTGTTTCCAACTTCCAATCAGACACGCGTCTGAGCAGTTTATTGGCTGCAGCATCTCTGCGTCCATTCCTTAATCAAGGCCCCGAACACCATTTGCTAAGATAATTTCAAAAGACTAGCCACCATCGCCCAAGCAGTGTCCTGAAAGGCAGACTGTCTAGGGGGCTGTTAATAGCGGTACTGTGGGCGCGGGGCGGGGAGAGGGATGGTGTGGACGTGAAGTAAAACCGGGAACATTGAACCTGGCATTTCTCTTTCTCATTTTGTCACAATGAATATTTAGTTTATTAAAGGCTCTAAAAGTCCTAGAGTAAAGGGAATTCCCTGGTGGTCCAGTGGTTAGGATTCCGTACTTCCACTGCAGGGGGCCCAGGTTCAATCCCTGGTCAGAGAACTAAGACCCTGCAAGCTGTGAGGTATGGCCAAAAGAAAAAAAAAAGTCCTACAGTAAAGAAATTCATTTATCCCAGGGCTTCTGAAAATGATCTGAGCTCTGATTGCTTCTTTCACATCATCCTTATCAGCATCCTGCAAGATGCCGTTTCAAGGCTCATTAGTTTAGGAAACACTAGGCTAGTCTTTCTAACCAATTTCCCTGTCTTCTAACTGATTCTACACATACGACAATAAATGTCTCAAGGTACAGCTCTGCTTGTGTCAACAACCTGCTCAAATACTTTCAGTAGCTTCTCGACATTTGCCAAATAAAATCCAGACGTTTCTGTTACCCATACCCCCCACTGGCACCGCCTACACCCTCATCTTACCACCTAAGACATCTGAGCACCAGCCATACAAACCCCATGCCTTCCTCGCTCCATGCTTAGCAGTGCCTGCCTGTGCCTCTGAAACACTTCAGCACGGAGAGTTCTCCAAATCCCCTTAAGGAAGTGATCTTATCCTCGCGTGAATCCCCCATCACTCTGTAGCCCTCCTCTGGTGAATATTGCAGGCAGCCCTCTCTCTACGTGTGTCTGCTTTATTTCCTCCAAAGGTGGATGCCAGAACATACCATCTGCCTCCCACCCTTTCAGGGGTCTTTACAAGACAGAAGTTCTATAAGTATTGAATGAATGGATGAAATAATCATTATTCCATACTATCTGCTGCAATTAAGCTCACTCAAAGTTGTTCAAAAGTACAGACCCAAAGGTAAAATATACAGCCATCGACCAGATCATAATCATAATCACAAATACCACGAGCAGAGCAAAAGAGCAATGAGGGAAAGTTCTGGACGACTTCAAAAGAAAGCCTGATCACAGAAAGAGAAGAGTGACTCAGACAGTTCCCAAAAAGTGGGGAAATTAGGTGACACGCAGTGTTACCTTCGAACGTGTAGAGAGCTTTACACGTCCCTATGGCAGGGAGGGACTCCTCATCATCAAACTCATCGTCGAAATCCGTGGCCAGCACCTTGACCTCACTCTCCTGACTCTGCTCCTCCGTGTAACTGCCATCCGGGCTGCTCAAGAAAGCAAAACACACAGCAACTATAGCCACTGACCCCAGCGAGGACTCGAATTCAGCCCCCGCGAGAGCAAAGTGCTTGCAACCCGCCCCCGTCCCCACCTCCCGACGGTTGTAACTAGGACCATCTTCAATCACCCCGCAGGCTTGGGCACCATCCACGGGGAACTAGACACCTGCACCATGGGAAACATCACAGGCCAGTCATTACAGACGCTTGGGATCTAACAAGTACCTTGTGCTCGTCTCTGATTCCAGAATTGAGAAATAAATACGAAGCCAAAAAAAGCAGGCGCCGTACAGATACTGTACCTCTCCCGATCCTGTGCACAGCTGTTGACGGCCGGGGGATTCTGCACATCGTACATGCCACTCTGCCGACGGGCCTGTTCGCTGCGTGCTGGGAGTCTGCCTTCAACCTCGGCCAGCCAGGCCTGCAAACAGAAGCCATGAAAGACTCTGGTCTGAGCTCAGCTGAGGGCCTGACCATGCAGGCTTCAGGCCCCAAATTCGGGCTGCTCGTTGGTCATTGAAGCAGACTGGAGAAGGACCCCCTGGGGGCAGAGTCTCCAGTTTGTGTGCCTTGACTGTATAAATGTACCCGAAGGCAAAGTTGGAGAAGTACAGGCAAACTTATATTTAGCCACTGCTCATAATGTGGCAGAAAGACACTGGCCTCCGTTACACTCCTGGGCTTTTTAAGCAGCTGTGTGATTTTGGTTAAGTCACTTCTAGTTCCTTCTGGTTCCCAAAATTCTGTGACCATGAGGTCACACTGGGAAACATGAGGGTCCTGCCACACTTGAGCCATGACTCAGTTTGAAAGCCACACTTCCCATTTTTGTTAAGGAGTGTAACATTTTTCTTTTTTTAAATAGTGAAGAAAACTCACACATAGGAAATCAAAGTAGATCAAAGTATCTTCAGCAACATTTGAAATAGTGTAAAAGAGGCAAAAGAATCAAAATGATCAGCAAAGGACATTTCTAGGTTCTAAAATCTCAAATGCTAATACCTTATTGACAGATTCTAGAAAGAATGAAAAAAACCATATTTGACCTTTTATGGCTAGAAATAATCTATTCTGGTTGGAATGCTCAGTTACTAATTTATTTTTCCAGGCTCTGTAGTCTTTACATTTCGAGGGGGAAAAGAAGCCTTCTGTCCACAGCTTTTGAGTGCCCCACTCCCTCCTTAAAAGATTTATTATTTGTGTTTCTTTTTCATTTCTTATCTGTGTTTCCCATTGGTTTTCACATATATCATCTTTTGATAACGGATCCTTTGAAAGAACAATAACATATTTCAATGGTTATTTCCCCCCCAGAAGTAAACTCTTGTACTTATGATCAATTGATTTGCGACAAAGGGGCCAAGACAATTCAAGGAGGAAAAGGTCTTTTCAACAAATGGTGCCAGGACAACATAAAAAAGAATGAAGGTGGACCTCTACCTTTAACCGTATACAAAAATTAACTCAAAATGAACCATAGACCTAAATGTAAAAGCTAAAACTATAAAACTTAGAAGAAAACATAGCATAAATGTTTGTGATCTTGGATTAGGCACTGGTAACTTAGCTGTGACACCAAAAGCACAAGTGATAGAAGAAAAAAAAAATGATTCCATCAAAATTAAGACTTTTGGGGACTTCCCTGGCGGTCCAGTGCTTAGGACTCGGTGCTTTAACTGCCGTGGCCTGGGTTCAATCCCTGGTCGGGGAACCAAGATCCTGCAAGCCGTGTGGCGTGGCCAAAAAAATAAAAACATAAATAAAACTTTTGTGTTTCAAAGGACACCTTGAAGAGAGTAAAAAAACAATCCACAGAATGGGAGAAAATATTTGTAAATCATAGATCTGAAAAGGAATTTGCATCCAGAATATATTTTGAAAATTTTTACACTGATACCAAAGCCAGGCAAAGACACTACATGAAAATTACAAATATCAATGGTCTTTTAAAAATTATCTTTTTGATTCACTGAGATGATGGACGACTGTATATTCCCAATTATACCCACTGTCAACAGGAGATGAAGCAGAACAACTTAAGTGAAACACTTAGATGAAAAAAAAAAAACAAAACGAACACTGTATACAAATATAACCTTAAATAGTGTCCCTTTTAAGGGACACCATTAAAATAGGATATGCTGAAAAGCTGAACACCCAGTGGATGACAGTGTCTTTTTCCTTTTATCGTAACTCATGAGACACCTGATTTTTCCAGCTGCATCTCTCGCAGGGAAAGAAACGCTGGCGATTTACAACCATATGCGTCTCGTGACCCCTCCACCCACTTCTATTTCTTTTTTTTTTCCAACAAAGCTTTTCCACAACAGCTTTTTCCTACCTCAAATTTCTGGGCCTCCAGTCTCAGTTTTTCTATATTTTGGCTGACTTCTGCTAATTTGTGATCCAAACTGGCGGGGTCTCCCATTTGCGGATTCTTTAGGTAGACATCTTTCATTTTTGTGATGGCATCTCTGAAAAGAAGAAGGGGCAGAACGTGGTAAAGGTTAATGCTGTCGTCAGCCAGTCATATTCTCCCACCACCATGAAAACTACGGGAATGAGGGCGTGGCGAGACTGCACCGCGGTGTGGATTGGAGGGGGATACTGGGTCAGCCTCCCTTCTAAAACGTCTCTATAAGGATTCTGCTACCAAGGTTGGTATGATCCAGAGACCCATATTTAAATTCCAGTTGCCTTTTCGGAACGAAATCTCCCTCTTGTCTTTAGCGAGTAAGAAACATAAATTAATCCTGCACATCGCTTTGCCCTACATAACAAGAGACAAAACCCCAATATTTCCACGTACATGTTTTGCATGCAAACCATGGGTCTCGTGGGCTGCAATGTTTACCTCATGAAGAAGCGCAGGTCATTGCTTTGGGAATTTTAAAGATTAAGTTAATCAATGATTTCAACTATTAAGAAACGGAGCCCACAGTCAGGATCCGTGACAGGTGGGCAGCGGAGCCTTAAAGCTACACACTGCAAGATCCCACACCCCTCCTGCAATCCTGTCTGGAAGGCCGCCCGTAGCAGCTCTCTGAAGGTTGTTTCTAGGACCAGAGAGCTCTGCTAACTGGAACCCTGGCTTCAAGGGACTTCAGGAGCATTCGAGTTAAATTTAGAGCAAATGACTCCCTGCCGAGGGTGAGGGGCTAACTTTAATGAGCTTCAGCAAAAGAAACTCTACACCAAGCACCCAGCATAAGACCAACAACACAAACTGTATTTTGAGTCATGGGAAATAGTTTAATCAAAAATACAGAAATAGGGGCTTCCCTGGTGGCGCAGTGGTTGAGAGTCTGCATGCCGATGCAGGGGACACGGGTTCGAGTCCTGGTCTGGGAGGATCCCACATGCCGCGGAGCAACTAAGCCCGTGCACCACCACTACTGAGCCTGCGCTCCACAACGAGAGGCCGCGACAGTGAGAGGCCCGCGCACCGCGATGAAGAGTGGCCCCTGCTTGCCGCAACTAGAGAAAGCCCTCGCACAGAAACGAAGACCCAACACAGCCAAAAAAAAAAAAAAAAAAAAAAAAACAGAAATAAGTGGAAGAGAATTTCCACAAGTCCTCACCACCCCTCCACCTGCCCCCTTGCCTCTGAGCCCGTGTTGCCCCTTGGTGGGCACAAGGAACCCTCTGTTCTTCCCTAAGACCACATCTCCACGGGAGCCCTCCACCCACTTGCCCTCCCAGCCCACTTACCTCGCTCTACTTTCTTTTATTTCCACTGCATGTATCTCTTCCCAACATTATATGACTTGTTATTATGCTTATTGTTTATTGTCTGCCTCTCCCACCTAGAACAGCAGCTCTCCGAGGAGCTCTCTGGGCTCAACCCCTTTACGAACATGATAAACCCCCAGTGACCGGACGACGCCTGGCGCACTATAGATGCTCACTAAGTATTTGTTACATGAATAAATGTCCCTACAACAAACAAACTGCAAGGTCATCCACATGTACACAAGTCTTCTCTTGACTTCATGGCCTATACCTCCAGTACCCTATTTCTCTGCAAAACTTCTCAAAAGAGTTGTTTAAAATCACTATCTCCCATTCCTCTTGCCCAGGTCTCTCCTAATCAATCTCTGCAGGTTTTTCAATTTTGTTAATCATTTCAAGGAACCAACTTTTGGCTCTGTTCATCCTCTCTGTTGAATGTGTGATTCTTTCTATTTCATTAATTGATACTCTTTCCTTTATCGTTTCCTTTCTTCTATTTTCTTTGGTTCAATTTGCTACTCTTTTTCTAACTTCTTGAGATAGATGCTTAGCTCATTGATTTGCAGCCTTCTTTGTTTCTAATATGTATTGGAAGCTTTAAATTTCCTTTTATAAGCATGGCTTTAGTGACATCCCAAAAACGGAGATGGAGAATGTACATTAAGGTTAAGGCTCAGTTCTGTTTCATATATTTTCTAGTATCTATGATGACTTCTTCCTTAATCTATGTGTCACTTAGAGCCACATTTCTTTCTCTTTTTTTTTTTAAGCAGTAAAAACAGATTATATTTAAAAAACACAAAAAACAAAAAACAATTGCAGTCGGGGAAAAGACACCTCAGTTTAGAGCTGGGTTCAATTCCTAATACAGTAAAGATAGCTGGGGATTTTTAGCCAATAAGCAGAATGAGGGACTCAGTGGATGGAAAATCAAAGGTGAATGGAGTGATTCCTGCTAAACCAACTTAACAGGATTCTTCCTGATGTCATGCCAGAGTGATAGATAACAAGGGTGGGGAGCCTTTCTAACTTGACTGAGCAGGCTTCTTGCTATAACTGAGCCAATGCGGAGAGCCACATTTTATTTTATTTTATTTTTTAATGGGGTATAGTTGTTTTACAATGCTGTGTTAGTTGAGAGCCACATTTCTTAATTTCTAAATTTTTGTTATTGATATCCAGCTTAATTGCAGCCTTCAGAGAACATACCTTGAATGATGTCTATCCTTTGATGTTTGTTGAGATTCATTTTATACAACCAGGATATGCCCAATTTTTGGAAATGTTCTATGTGTGCTTGAAAAGAATGTGTAGCATGCAGTTATTGGATATCTGTGTATTAGGTCAGTTTTGTTAATTATATTGTTCAAATCCTCTATCCTGACTCTCTGCTAATCTATCCTATCAATTACCGAGAAAAGTGCATTAAAAATCTCCCACTATAATGATGTATTTGTATTTCTTGTACTTACGTCAGAAGGTTGATAGCATAACCTTTTCTATATTTTGAGGTGATGCTATTATGGTTCTACAGATTTAAAATTGTATGTCTTCTTGGTGAATTGAGCTATTTGTTATTTGAATCATTTATTTTATGAAGTTGATCCTTTTGAGCTGAATAGTTTGGGGTGTTTTTTGGCCTGAAAGTCAGTCTTCTCACACCAGTTTTCCTTCTGGTTGGTACCTGCACGGTCTGTCTTTTTCCATTCTTTTTTTAAAAAATTAATTAATTAATTTTTTTTTTTTTTTTGGCTGCATTGGGTCTTCGTTGCTGCGCGCAGGCTTCTCATTACAGTGGCTTCTCTTGTTGCGGAGCACGGGCTCTAGGCATGTGGGCTTCAGTAGCTGTGTCTCGCAGGCTCTAGAGCACAGGCTCAGTAGTTGTGGCACATGCGCTTAGTTGCTCCACGCCACGTGGGACCTTCCCAGACCAGGACTCGAACCCCTGACCCCTGCATTGGCAGGCGGATTCTTAACCACTGAGCCACCAGGGAAGCCCCATCTTTTTCCAGTCTTTACTTTCAACCTTTCTGCACTTTATGAGTTGGACGTGTCTTTTGTAACTAGCATACATGTGGGTTTTAGTTTTTTGTCCAATCTGAAAATCTCTTTTAGTTGGAACATGTAGTCTGTTCACATTTAACATACTGATTCATTTTATTTTACAAACACAATATGCCAGGCACTGTCCTCAGCACCTGACATACCCTGACACACTTAATCGTCATAGACAGGCATATTAACTCCCTTTTCAAGGTGAGGAAACCGAGGTACTAAGAGGTTAAGAATCTTGTCCAAAGTGTGCAAAAGAAACAGGTGGAACCAGATTGGGATCCGGGGTGTCTAGTGTGCTTGGAATTTTAAATCTTCCACTCTACTTTGTGCTTTTGATTTGTCCTGCCTATTCTATATATTAATATTTTTTCTCTCCTTTCTTGACTTTTTGGATTGATTATTAAAAAAAAACAAAACTGAAAACAAAAATCCAACCTTTTCCAGATCATGCCACCTCTGCTCAAAACCTTTTATTTTCTGTTCCTCCTGCACAAAATGTAAGTTGCATGAGAACAGATGTTTTTGATGTGTTGTTCATCACTTTATCCTCATTGCTATACCTAGAATATTTCCTTGTACACAGTAAATGCTCAATAAACAGAGGTGAAGTGAGCGGTTGAACGTGATTTGCCTTATTACCAGCAAGCGCTGCTCTGGGGTTTCAAACGTTAACCAAGTTCCATGGCCACAACCCAAGTGACAGAGAAACTTTTCTGCATGATATCAAACAATTAGAGAGAGTCTGTCAACAACCTATAAAATGTCATTTCAGATATTTGAGTCATAACTTGTTACTCCTGTGCAAAATATAAGTGCTCACTTAGTAAACAGCAGGAGGTTTATAATACATTTATAAACCCTTTTATATTTGGTCCCAGATGTTATAAAATGTACAAAGACTTTTATTTATAAAAAGTACAAAAAGTTTTATTTCATAAAGTATATTTTTAATATAAAACTAGAACAAAGTTCATCATATGCGTTCCTCTTTTCAACATACTGCAACAATGTTTATAAAATGATCTATTTTTCAGGAGTTGCTCTCCCAGAGATTAAAAAAAAAATCAAAACCCACTTTTCTTTTGCATGTACTTAAACTGACTGCCTCACCAAGTTTGTTTGTTTATTTTTTGCACAACCAAGTTTTAACCCCAGCTTCAATATAACTAAATTTATGTAGGACTACAATTTGGCCTACTTATAGAGCACAAAATCTCAAGTTATCTTTTAAGTTCAACTCGCTATTAATGATGATTCACTTAATTCCCTCAGTGAGAATATAGGTGAGAGAATAAAAAGTAGCTGTTCTTTTCTTTTTTTTAACTGGAGTACAGTTGATTTACAATGTTGTGTTAGTTTCAGGTGTACAGCAAAGTGATTCAGTTATACATATACATATCTAACTTTTTTTTCCAGATTCTTTTCCCTTATAGGTTATTACAAAATATTGAGTATAGTTCCCTAAAGTGGCTTTTCAATCAGGATTATTAGCAAGTATCCCCTAAATGATGTGAAAGTATTATTCGTTATAAATGTGGGAAGGAAGTGCAAATGGGAAGAGATATTGAATCTTTTCCTCCTTTTTTCTTTTTTTTTTGCATATGCACCAACCTACCATCCCTAGGATCAAACTTACAGAACAGCTCAGAAACCAGGGGACTCTCACCGTGGGAGCCTGGGCAGATGGGCAGATGCTTGTCAAGAACAAGCAAATATTTACACCTCTAATGGCTGGTGATGTGTATAAGACGTACTGTGACTTGTTTTCTAGATACCATCAACACACTCTATAGAAAGACAAGAAGACATGAGAATCTATAGGAAGGCTGATTTTTACTTACCCTCAAATAGAAAGACAAGTACATTTTGTATCCAAAGCTCGGACGTGGGGCAAGCGAGAGGGTGGGGGTCATGCCACTTTGCTCTTCCTCATTTGTACAAAACCTCACCTCTACACTCAGGATAGAGAGATAACAGGAGTTCCCTGGTGGCCTAGTGGTTAGGATTCCAGGCTTTCACTGCCACAGCCCGGGTTCAATCCCTGGTCAGGGAACTAAGATCCTACAAGCCACGTGGTGCGGCCAAACAAAACAAAACAAAACAAAAACAAACAAAAAAAACCCCACCGGGGCTTCCCTGGTGGCGCAGTGGTTGAGAATCTGCCTGCCGATGCAGGGGACATGGGTTCGTGCCCCGGTCTGGGAAGATCCCACATGCCGTGGAGCAACTAGGCCCGTGAGCCACAACTACTGAGGCTGCGCGTCTGGAGCCTGTGCTCCGCAACAAGAGAGGCCACGATAGTGAGAGACCTGCGCACTGCGATGAAGAGTGGCCCCCGCTTGCTGCAACTGGAGAAAGCCCTCGCACAGAAACGAAGACCCAACACAGCCAAAAATAAATAAATAAATAAATAAATAAATAAATAAATAAATAATTTTAAAAACCACCAGAAAACCTTTTTGAAGCCATTTGGAGCCTGAGATGTCTTGTCATTGTCTGAAGATTCTTCAATCACTATGCCAAGCGACACAGATGTTTCTCTTTCTTCATATGATGAAGATCAAGTATCTAAACTTATCCAGAAAGCTAGAGAGGCACCATTTGTCCCCACTGGAATGGCAGGTTTTTGCAGCAATCGTTGCACATGGATTATATAGATTGAAGAGCAGGGGAAATACTAAAATGTCTGTTTATTTGATCCACATGCGTGTGGCAGCCCAAAGCTTTGTTATGGGAGCAATGACTCTTGGTGCGGGCTATTCCACCTACCGAGAATTCTGGGCAAAACCTAAACCTTGGAACAGGAGATGCTGTCTTGGTCTTCTTGGCGGTGCTTGCTTTAGTTAGACATCTCATATTGAGATTTATGTTTATGTTGAAAATAAACTGGGTCAGACAATAACATGGTAATTTGAACACTGGCGTCCTTTCTTGCAGGCTTGGTTTGCCTGGTGACCAAGTTACCGTTGACTAGTTCACTAGCTAGGTCATTCAGGGAAGTCAAATTAGCACAGAAGAAACATGTCACTTTTAAATGCACTTGGTAGTGGTACAATGTCCACCTTATTTTTTTTTTAAGATTTATTTATTATTAATTTATTTATTTAATTTATTTTTGACTGTGTCAGGTCTTAGTTGCGGCATGGGGGATCTTCACTGGGGTGCGCGGGCTTCTCTCTAGTTGTGGTGCGTGGGTTTTCTCTTCTCTAGTTGTGGCACGCAGGCTCCAGGGCGCGTGGGCTCTGTAGTTTGTGGCACGCAGGCTCTCTTGCTGAGGCGCACAAGCTCAGTAGTTGTGGCGCGTAGGCTTAGTTGCCCCGCGGCATGTGGGATCTTAGTTCCCCGACCAGGGATCGAACCTGCGGTCCCCTGCGTTGTAAGCTGGATTCTTTACCACTGGACCACAGGGAAGTCCCCAATGTCCACCTTCTTAAACTCTTCTGATGAAATTAGTTCTAAAGAGGACAACACGCCAACCAATCCTGAAATGCTCCCAGTTAGTTGCTGCAGAATATCATATGCTTTTGATGTAATGTAGGACTCTTATTTACCTCAGTTAATTTAACTCTTTCTGACTGCCTTGTGGACTGAGTACTGTTTTGAGGGCTGGTTGGCTTTTGAGGAACGCTTTCAGGAACGGAATACAACATTATAAACCTCCTAGCAATTATGTGTATGTTTTTAAACCAAACCTAAAAAGCTGGTAACAGAGCTGCTTAGAAGTAGTATTTATTTCAGAATCATAGTTGTAAACATGAAAATAACTTAAGGGACTTCCCTGGTGGTGCAGCGGTTAAGAATCTGCCTGCCAATGCAGGGGACATGGGTTCGAGCCCTGGTCCAGGAAGATCCCACATGCCGCAGAGCAACTAAGCCCGTGAGCCACAACTACTGAAGCCCGCGCACGGCAACAATGAGTAGCCCCCCCTCCCCGCAACTAGAGAAAACCCGCGCCCAGCAATGAAGACCCAACGCAGCCATAAAGAAATTAATTAATTAATTAATTTAAAAAAAGAAAATAATTGTAGATCCCCGTTTAGCACTTTTGTAATTGCAGGGTTTTATTTTGCTGCTGTTATATTAGAATTTTATTTTATTGGAGTAAAATTGCTTTACAGTGTTGTGTTAGTTTCTACCGTACAATGAAGTGAATCAGCTATATGTGTACATATATCCCCTCCCTCGTGGACCTCCCCCCTGCCCCTGCATCTAGGTCATCACAGAGCACCACGCTGAGCTCCCTGTGCTATACAGGGAGGTTCCCACTAGCTATCTATTTTACACATGGTAGTATATTTATGTCAAACCTAATCTCCCAATTCGTCCCATCCTCCCCTTCCCCCCCGTGTCCACATGTCCGTTCTCTACATCTATGTCTCTATTCCTGCCCTACAAATAGGTTCATCTGTACCATTTTTCTAGATTCCACATATATGCGTTAATATACGATATTTGTTTTTCTCTTTCTGGCTTACTTCACTCTGTATGACAGTCTCTAGGTCCATCCACATCTCTACAAATGAGACGTTGTTCCTTTTGTTCCAATGTTGTTCCAATTTTGTTCCTTTTTACGGCTAATATACATCTTGAAATAGAAATGTGTTTTTTAAGTGCTAATGCAAAGGTAAATGAAAAACACTTTTTTTAATGTGTGCAGTATGTTTATTTTCTCTATAAGAATCATAAACATTAAACTAAATAGATTACCTATAATGGAGGTGATTTATGAGCAAACTGGTTTGGTCAGACATTATACAAACTTTGGTATGCTACAGAATGCTTTGTTGTACTTGTGAAATTTTCTTGTCTAACCTGAATTTACATTCCATGGTGACAACATGGTAAATGTAGCATTATTTTTTTTTTTTTTAAAGATTTGATGAAACTTCATAATAATGCAGTTGACAAGAAAATTAGTTATTTCTGAGATATACATTTTAAAGTAATAACTAGGATTATTACTTATAACATTAAATGTAGCATAAAATGTAGCATTATTAAAGTAAGTGAACACATACAAAAATAAAGAAGATAACCATATGTATTTTGTTGCCCAAACTCAGAATAATACCTATTTGTTAAAAGAATCCTCCCTGTCTTTTTTTTTTTTTTTAATTTTACACTTTATTTATTTATTTATTTTTGGCTGTGTTGGGTCTTCGTTTCTGTGCGTGGGCTTTCTCTAGTTGCGGCGAGTGGGGGCCACTCTTCATCGCGGTGCGCGGGCCTCTCACTGCCGCGGCCTCTCTTGTTGCGGAGCACAGGCTCCAGACGCGCAGGCTCAGTAATTGCGGCTCACGGGCCTAGTTGCTCCGCGGCATGTGGGATCTTCCCAGACCAGGGCTCGAACCCGTGTCCCCTGCATTGGCAGGCAGATTCTCAACCACTGCACCACCAGGGAAGCCCCCTCCCTGTCTTTAATAAAGCAATCCAGCAATCCAACCAAACACACAGCTAAAATAATCACTTGGATTAAAATTTAATTTAGGGCCTCCCATCTTTCCAAACTGAACTCAAATTTCTTAATAAGTCATATTGATCCACTCTACCTTTGATCCATCTCCTTTTGAATTTCTTTATTTAATTCATCGACTTTCTGTTGTAGCTTTTTCCTTCTCTGTTCAGGTGGGAGGTTGCTGAAATCTTCTGGAGTCGCACCCTGCAGATGCAAATAGAAATAAGCCAGAAAACCTCACGGTGCTCCTTGACAAAAAGACACCGAGGGAAGCCTGCGGGAAAGAGTCCCCAGATACCAGGGCAATGCAGACGTCTGCATGTGTTTTCATGAACTAAATTAAGCTCTTTCCCACGACACCCAGCTGAGATGCAAAAATCAGTGCATGCAAACCGCAAAAGGCCCGCAAACCGTTTCATGCCGGCCCCGCCACCTCTGACAAGGCAGGGAGCACCGAGACAGGAAGATATACCTCTGACTCCAGAGAGGATCAATGAAAAACAAATTTGGAGACTGATTCTGCACTTTACTGTCAGTGTCGGTGGCAACACTGAAGCTTTAGGTTTATGTTTCTTCACATAAAACAGTGTTAAGTGCCCCCGCCAACTGTTTCATTTCCATGGCACTGCTTCTCCCCACCCCACCCCGTCTGAGTATTCCTTCCCGTCTCTTCACACAGGCTGAGGCCAAAAGTTTCCATCCCCGTGAAGTGACAGATGGGACGTCTAGTTCCTCAGAGAATGTGGGTAAAAGGGACATTAAAAAAAAAATCCCGCCCCCCACCTCCCTCCCATGCACTCTTCTTGCCTCTGCTGCCTCTAAAAAATCTGGTCGGTTCTTTTTCGTCATCTTTAGGATCATCTCAGAGAATTCATAGAGAACACCGCCCCCAGCCCCAAATTCAAAACCAACTTCCCACAGTGTATGAAATCGGCCTCAGCTGATTCTAATTCATCAGAAGAAGTGTACTTTGATATCTTGATTCCCTTTCAAAAAAATTGCTCTCTTTCCTCTGTGCACGTGATTTAAGTAGAAAATATCAACCGTGAGTTTCTAGACTCCTACCTACGCTTACACGTCAGAAGCTGTAGCTAAGCTGTGGCCATCAGGTGCTTTTCCTTAAATGAGGCTATTTTCATAAAGAAAGAGAAATTTATCAATAGCCAGGGATAAGCCAGGGAATTTATAAAAGAGATTTTGCTTTAGAACCAATTAAACAAAGGCAAGACGGGCTTGCCTGGGAGTGGGTGGAAAAGAAGGGACCGGATAATATAATTGCAAAATTAGCTTGAGTTTGCCAAGCAGCTTACACGGGGGCTTGTGACTGAAGTTCCTAGGCTGCTTATGAGAAAATGCCAGGCTGCTGGGTTGGAAGTTTGTGATTCAGCAAATAGTTCACCACTAAGGCCACCAAAGACCTTTCAGCTAATAGTCTCAAAGACTTGTGTGTGTGTGTGTGTTTGAGTGAAAAGCAAAATAGAAGTGATTATTCCCTAATGCCAAACCAAGGAAGTTCAACTTGCTTCTAAAACTAAGATGAAGCCAACTAATCTTCAATATAAAAATAAAGCAGACTTATTTTTCCTTTTCCATATACTATTGGGCTATAACACTTGAAACCTTAATTAAGTGCTTTTCAATTTTCTCAACTCAGTCACTGAGCCTGAAAGCTCAGTACTTTGTTCTCATGCTGAATTGACTTAAAACAGATCAGCATGTTTTCTAGAACAGAGATTTTGTTTTTGTTTCATTTTTGTTTTAATGCTAGAATGCGACAAAACACAGCGTGAGATACACTGCTGCAGAAGTCAGCAAGCCTAGTAAGCAGTCAGTGTTAATTCATACAGATTTATTGAGCCTCGCTATGTGCTATGAGACCCAAAAGAGCTTTCTCAGTGATGGAAATGTTCTCACATCTGCACCGTCCAATATAGTAGCCATACGTAGCTGTTGAGCCCTTGAAGCGTGCCCAGTACAACTGTGGAACTGAATTTTAAAATTTTAGTTACTTTTCATTTAAATTAAGTTAAATTTAATTAAGTTACCTGGGGTGAGTGGATACCATATTGTACCACATAGGTCTAGACTGTGAACAGGTGTAAGATTTGCACTGGATAAACAGGTGCATAGAAATCTGTAGTAAAAAACACTCTAACTTATGACTTATAAATAGATAGCCCAAACAACAATAACAACAAATGCAACCCTGATTATCTACAAAAACGAAAGCAATTAAATAATAAATGAATCCCCTTCACTTGATCAGGAGTTAGTCTAACTGACCAATTAGGTCCCTTTCAATAGATATTCTATATTTCTGTGTTGTTATTTAAAAACTAATCCCAGTAACTATGCCTCAAACAAACTTCATGTTACCATTGGAGATTCAGGTCAACAGCTTCTTCTAGATCCAAAGAAACTTGAGGTTTCTGGAAAGTACCTTCAAAGGTTCATTTTGTCCTATTCGCCTTTTGAAGATTGAATTCTTTCAAACAATACTCTCACCTATGATTCATTTTGCCACAAAAGAATTTTTAGTTCTAACTTCGAGTCAGAAAAGATTTTCTGAACTCTTTGGAGGGGCACCTAAGAGACTGGCAGTACCAGGGTTTGGGAAAAGGGCCAAAATACGCATATTTTCAATGGCTGTGGCTCTAAGAGGATCTTGTTTTACGTGCTACTGGAATCAAACACTTGCTCCTGGGCAATGAAATGAGCTGCTTCTTGAGTTTTATTATTTTTACACCCAAGCCGTCTGTGTGTAACTTCTTTGTTAGCTTCAAAGTAAGGGCATCAAGCAACAATTCAATACAAGGTTGGTAAAATGATTTATCTCAAACAGAAAGACTGCCTGATAATATTATCTTTAGCTGCTAGCACGTGAGCAAAAGAACAAATAAAGGGCAAAAAAGAAACCCTGGCATCTGACAGACTCCCAGTTAATGGATCCAATTTCTCCCAAATTCATACTGCTGCTAATGACTGATGTTCATTTAAGATCTTTCCTCCTTGTAGAATTCTTCTCGGGATTTTATTTTGCCGTCTAAGAAATGTTTAATTTAATAAAATATTCCTTTTCCTTAGGCCTGGAACAGTTGCCAAATACTGAGTCAGGTCAAAAAATTATGTATATATATGTTTATGTATATACTGAAACACATATAAAAGTATGTATAAGGATAACCATAAAATATTGTCCTACTTTCTCAACAGCAGCTCATAAAATGCTGATCTTGTTCCTGGTTGAAGAGGTGTCACAGTTCACCATTGTCCATAATTTTAGGATATTCTCAGCTCTGGTGTTTGAGACTATTAAGTAACTTACACATATTTGAAGTACAGTAATGGGTTATGTGGTTAAGAGTTTCTTTTAATAGATTTAATGATTAGTTTGACTATTTACTAGGGCTATGGAATTAAAAGTAGAAACAACACCGAACACTAAGGAAATCATTTTAGAAAGGCTTAGGAGGCTCTTTTCATTGTCCATAAAATCGTCTTTGATTTCTTAAATCAGCTATGCGCAAGGCACCAATGTATTTATGTAGCAACTTAAAGATTTCATGACCTCCAATTCTCGAAGGTGCCTTAGACCTGAGTTGGAGCCCGGCATCATTCCTGCATGTCTCCCTCAGGTCCCCAGCATTTTTCATCTGCTTCTATGGCTCCCGGGGAGGAGCAATTTTCAATGATTATATTTGCTTTTATTCCAAATGATCCAATACATAAACTCCCTCATATTTAATGTTCATATTTATGTTCATATTTAAATAAAGTTTATCAACATCTGTCATCCTCTTAAGACTCCAGTGGTAAAGAAAACCAAATCATGAGTTAAGCGTTAATTTTCTTAGCAACTTGAAAAGATTACGATCACCTCTGTTAGACTCTGGACCTTTGTATTCCAGAGGTCTAATAAAGAAGCACCAACAAAAGCACACACAAGAGAAACACAAATCAACAGTTAACTCTGAAGATATGTTGCACAGTGGCACAGCACCCACAAAACATACACCAAAAAACCTGATTAGATTCAGGACATGCATGGAGGAATTGTGCTTACCAGCTTGAGAGAAAGCTTCGTGTAAAAATTGAAGGGGTAATAGGGAAAAAAAAAGAGAGAGAGAGAGAGAGAGAGAGAGAGAGAAACAACAACACATGAGAAGAAGAGGAACTTGGTCCATTCCACTGAATTAACATAACACATCAATTCACCTGGCACTTTG
Source organism: Eschrichtius robustus (assembly GCF_028021215.1). Classification (NCBI taxonomy): domain Eukaryota; kingdom Metazoa; phylum Chordata; class Mammalia; order Artiodactyla; family Eschrichtiidae; genus Eschrichtius; species Eschrichtius robustus. The sequence goes on along the minus strand of NC_090833.1, from coordinate 6,413,731 downwards.
TGAAAATGATTTGTAGCGGTTCTGTGCCAAAGTTCCCAAGAGGGGCTGATCGACCAAAACCTTTCTTTAGCTGCCACGTTGCCAGAGCAAAGAATACAGATAGAAAAGGAAAGTTTCCGTTTACTGCTCTGGATTGGTCACATCAGCCTGAGTATAAACTAATATAAGTTTGCAGTCGGTGAAATAGCATGATTACAAAAGATGGAAATAATCACATAGCCTTTTGTTCACCGAATTTCCCATGGAAAGTTTCACACAGACTAAAAGCGTTGGGAAAGCAATTAGTTCCAGAACATCCCAGTAATATTTTTATCTTAAGGAGATCTAATAAATACGAACAGTGGCATTTCCTAAAGGTATTAAGGCAAAGTCTCAAACTGGTAAATGGGAACCAAGGACTGGAAGATGCTCTAAGAACCAACCTCCAGGGAGCCTTTCAGCGCCCGGCTGGAGGTGGAAGCATGATGCTCTCTTCCACCTGCGGACTTCATGCACCTCTTGCTCTGCAGAAGGTGTCTTCTGGGGCTTTCTATCGAACTGAGAGCCCTACCCACAGGGGTTCTATAGCATCTGGGGAGTTAACAGAAGCTGCTGCTCTTACAAGTTTCCTGTAGGAAATAGATAGCCAACTGTCTCAACTACTGAGGTGTACTTACTCCTTGCTATGGATTTCCTGTTAATTACCAGGACACAGCAGCTGCAATTCTGCTAGGCCCGGAGACTGGCAAAACTATACTAATTACTGGATCCAAAACCAGATTAAAAGGCATCTCAAAATTAGGAAAAGAAACATTGGTTCTTCAGAAACAGGTGAGACATGCTTTTTGGCTATAAAGCAGTATTTTGAGAGCTCGGTGCACACTTACTTAGCTGTTATCAACCCTAAAGTTTAGGCAATTGGTAGTAGGATCCAAAAATATGTCGGAGACAAAGTACCAAAGAAAGTGTCCTTTGATTTTAAATTGGGAGGGGAGAGGGTGTTAAAAATTCCTTAACTAGATTTTAAAAATCTTATTCTTCAGATTAACTCAAAGTTGATACTTCTTTGTGAACAAGCATTAAGCTTTTAAAGAAATTGTCCCTATGGGGAAAAAGACTTTTAAGGAAAGATGTAGCAGGACAAAACTTTGGGGGAAACAGGTACAGTCAGATTCATGACCGCTCTCACACAGGCAACCTACATGAATGCCTTGAGCCCCTCTTGTAAACTTTAGCACAGATCTGTTCATCACAATTTGAGTTCTTTACAGACAACACTTATGGTGCACAGCAGAAAACTTTGCAAATATCTTCCCTGCAAAGCATACGACCATATACAAATGCTTCTCAGACATTACTGTATAAATGTCCTAATTTGAACTCAGCACTCTATCTGCTTGCTATTTGGCTACTTCCATTGCTTAAAGTAATATATTCTTTCTTAAGCATTCCAAAAACAGAATTCTAACATCAAAACTAAGAGCATAGGAATATAACCACTTCATAATAAAAAACAAGTCATTAGGATTGAGAACAAATCTCAACAGAGATAGGCAATATCGAATTCTCAGACAAATTCAATTTTCTGAAGTGAACAGTGATGGATAATCTACAAGAAGTGCCATCACAGTATATGGTATCCTTTTTAACAATTATAAACTGGTTTTTGGTCTTAAGCTGTAAGCCAGCCAGTTAGATCATTTCAAATTAGAAACTGAATCATCTGCCAAGAGAATACTTTTAAAGGTTGCATTAAGTGCATTGCAAGACACCTGAAGAGCTAAAAAGCTGTCAGTTTCAGGCAACAATTACGGACCCTGGGGAGCCACGAGTGTCAATAACACATGAGGGCACACAGAGCTGGCGGATCCATGTGTTATTGGGCCGTCACAGGTACTAACCTCAAGTACAAAGAAAGGGGACGGTGAACATGAATATATAAGTATCTGGTTTAAGGTCCACGGAAAGTCATTTCACTGCTCTATGACCTTGCTCAGGCTTCGCTGATTTTTTTGGTTGTCCCTTACGGATCCACGGATCCATCTGTTTCAGACGTGGGTGTGGGTAAGCGTGCTACACGCTGCCGTCTGCGAGAGTGTCATTCTCCCGTGACCAGCTGCCTTTTAGGGGTGAAATTCTGCCGTAAAATCATACCTAGTGACATCAGCTCAGACGGCAATCCCAATCAGTGAAAAGGGGAAAAACACAAGCTCAGCTCACTGACATTTTTAGGAAGTTTGATAGTTTGGTTCCTTTTTCCATGCAACTTTTCCGGAAGAAGAAGCCTGTGTGGTTGGATCGATACAGTGAGGCTTTTCCCAGCGTCCGGGTCAGAGAGCATCTGGGTCCCCAGTCTTGGTGCTGTCACAGGGGTTAGTGCCTGTGCCGTGACCGTATGACCTAGCCGTCACAGGTAAACTTACAACATAATCCCTAGCTTCAAAAGCATACGTGGGTTTCCCTATCGTCCTCTTCATGAGTTCTTTGTGAAAACAGAGAGACTGAGTCTGCCAATAATCAGCAAGAGAACAAGGTAAAATAAATAAAATGAAAGTAACCAGAAGATTGTTACATCTGATAAACAATTGGTCGGGATTTTCAAAATCTTTTGATCAACGATGATGGTATTTTTCTGTACAATTAACTCTAAAACGTGGGGAAAGTATGTCCATATTTTAGATTTAGAAGCCCCTTGCTCATACCAGAAAAAGAAATGTTAAGACAATAAAGTTACACTTTGTAGACTGCAAATTGAGAACACACAATCTAGCTTCATTCTTCTTTGACTTCAGTAAAGATGAAATAATGGTTAATAATGGTGGCATGCCAATCTTTAAAGATGTTCAATGAGACATTTGCTTACAAATGTGAATGATTTACAACAAAAAATATTTTATCCTACTTAGCTCTTCAGAAACGAAATTACTTAGCGAAGAAACGTTTGCATAGGATTTATACATTCTGATAATAGAAACAAATGATTAAAATCTAGATCTGAAAGCTGAAAAACATGATAAATAAAAAGACATATTAAAATAACAGGTTTGTTATTCTCCTAGAATCCTTTTCCTATCTTTGGCGTAACAGTCTTAAAAAGTAGAATAAATGAAATATCAAGGACTGCATCATTTTAGTCATGGATCCCGTTAAACCATGTACCTTCCGTTTTGAAATTGCTTTAAAATCAAATTTATTTCCCCAAACTTCAGATTTTTTTAAACTTCCTCATCTTACTTGTATGATGTATTTCCTTTCCTTTTTTTTTTTTTCTGCACTGCTACTTCCTGAAGAAAAGTACATCAAATCTGATCCTAAAAACAGATCAACTAAAAATGAGGGAAGCAAAAATATGTTTCTATTTATTTACTGATGCTTCTAGTGTGTGTGTGTGTGTGTGTGTGTGTGTGTGTGTGTTTATTCTTGAAAACACACTCAAAGTTTAGGAAATTTTTTTAAAAAAATAGAAGTTTGCTGAGCACAGATTTGAGGTGTAAGAAATAAAATTTATTTTTGCTAATTATGTTTTTTTTTTTAAAAATGGGATAGGGTTCCTTTAATTAATCAAAATAACCTGTTTCTCATTTCACTGTTTTTGTTTTCAAGTGTTAATTTTTTCCTAGCCATGTTTTCTTACACTTATTGATTACTGACATTCTTGGTCTCTTCCTAAACATTTACAGAACACCATGAAACATGATTCAGAAACCATGTGCAACCAAAAGACTGTGATGTTGAGAGAAGAATGGAATAGATACATACACAAATGGTAAACAATCATGAATATTCAACATCCTTCATTATGAGATTGCAAAAGACAATGCAGAGATATATTTATAAATATAATAAATGAGTGCTCTGTGAAGGTTTTGGAAGCAGCAGAGATGGGGTAACTGATTTACAGTTAATGGAAAATTTTATAGTCTATAGTCTAGTGTAGCGACACACAGTCATATGTTGAAAATTCTTCGATGAACAAGGAGCAGAGATGGATGGAGAATTCTAAAAGCCAGCATAATGGAGATCTAATTATAGAACTCAACACGATTCATCATCCACTTTTGAAGCTATATTCTGCCTTCCAACAAGGCCTCCCTTGAAATCTTTAGGAAATTAAATTCTAATTCTTAACCTGGATATGCTGGGTAACCTTAAAACAGGATAATTCCACCAACTGCATTCTTTGCATAAAACTTTGAGATTCCATTACTAAAGGAACTCTGCATATAAAGAAATGAGGTTTTTGTCCCTTATTTTAAAAGGTAACAATGTAGCTATCTACTATATTTACAACTTTTTTACACAGAGGAAGGGAAAAGTAAAAATTGTATTTGTACAAGAACACATCCCACTACAACTATATTTCAACTCCCACAGGACAGGACAAAAGAAAACCTTACTGGATATGTTAATGCATTGAATGTTTGTTTACTCATTATTCATTATAAAGAATATCTGGGGATGGCTTAGACTAGACTGACCATTTAGGTTTATTCAGGAGGCTAGGAATGACCTTGTTCCAATCTTTTTCTAAAAAACCGAACTGGTATCTACTTTGGACTGCTGATCAATTCCATAAAACCCTGTGACTTAAGCACATGAGATCTTAATTAGGATGGCAAACCTGAGTCTAAATAACATCCACTTATGAGTCAATCATAGTATAATAGATTCTCCCTGAGTATGGACTTACAGAATCTCAGATCATAAGCAGGCTCCCTGGCTTTAAATCCTGGCTCAATATCTTCCTAACTTCATCTTTGTATGCACCAGTTTTCTTATCAGTAAAATAAAGAACTCTTAGTACCTAGGTTCATAGGGTGGTTGAAAAAAGTAAATGAGCGCATAGAACAGAGTCTGGCAAATGACAAGCACTCAGTAAATGTGAGCCGCTATTATTTCCCCCTTTAAGATAAATACTGCATTATGCCTTTTTGCAGTCAGTCTGTTATCAGATATTTAATCAACATCTTGTACGATCACCAAAATAGCTAAAGAAACCGCTGTAACCCATACCATTTCGCCTCAAACCCTGAGGCATAGCTCAGAGAAAAGTACCCTCATTACATATTGTTTCAGTAATTATTAAGCAAATATTTTCTGACTATACAGTGATTTCCAACGCCTCAAATGTTGCTAGCTTTAGAAACGAAATCTAAGTTTCCTTTTTTGGTAAAATCAAGGTAAAATATTAATGACTTAGATGTTTCAAAAGGGAAACGGAGAAAGGTCCATCCAAAATGTACTACAGACAAAAAGAACTCTGGGGTGGCTGGCTCCACACCCCTCCCCCACCCATCCTGCTTCCTTCCTTCTTTCCTCTCTCTGTGGCTCTTCTTCTTTCCGGCTATAATGAATCATAGGTTCTTATTGTTTTATGTTATGGGAAAACACAATGGAGTCATTCACAAACAAAATAAGTTATGCAGAACAAAACATGCAACCAAAGCGCACAAGAGAGACAGGATTCCAGAGCAGAACTTACCCCACGCTTTAGACTCCTGAAGCAGTGGATTTTGGGTTTGGAGGTCATGAACTCGTTGAAGCGATGGGAGAGGGGTTCCTTTTGCTGCTTGGGAGACTGGGGGCCGTTGGGAACAGCAGAGGGTGAGGCAGAGGCAGGGGGAGGTGGGGGAGGCTGATGGGGGGATGTTAAAAGGGACATAAGCTACGTGTAAGAGACGGAGCAGTGACAGAGTAAAAAATCAGAAACAAGAAGATAAGACACAAAACAAAAATAAGCATCAAATAATATTTGAAACCCAAAGCAAGTCAAACACAAACAATTAAATATTTCGGCCATGGTCCAAAAGAAAATATGTAAGGATATGTTAAATGAGAATATGATGAAAGTGGGAGCTTTAGTAAGTAAAGCAACAGAAGAATAGCAAAAAATATCTGACAAGAAGCTCATGCAGACTTTCACATGCAAACTACCGTTCTAATTAGTTACTCTAAACCAGTGTAAGCCAGAAGGGTAAATATTTCTAAACCACCTAAACGAACACAGCTTGATGGGAGAAAATGAAAGTCCTTAAATGCTAAGGTTGTGAAAACAGCAAAGACAGTCTTGAAATATTAAATTATTCTAAGGTTAAAGCAGTCATGTCGCCTTGATCATACTTTATGCCCAGGTTAATGCTGTCATGCACTTACGTATCACACTACAAAAAGAAAATGAAAAATGTTCATGGATACATATGTTAACATGAGTTGGAAACCAAGTTATTAACCCATGGAAACAATTTCAATTAGATATGCTGATACATGGTTATAGAAATGTTGTACAATTTTCCTACTCCCAGCCCAGGTAACCAGCAATCTAGGAGACTTAGGAGTGAAAGGCATGATGCAAAACAGCCAGAGGTCAGTAATCTGTTAGTGTGGGTGACACGGTACAGGTGATAATGTGTCTGCAATAAGACAAATGGCCATAGCCAAGGTACCATCACCAAAGAGAGATACTGTCTTAAAATAAAATAGCACACTAGCTTTTTTTTTTTGCATTCTGAAACAAGCTTAAAATCTTCGTTCCTTTAAGACTAAAAGATAAAGTGAACATCTCCACACTTTATAACACTCATTTCACACTGGGTCCAGCCATCAGTACCTTATTTTTTTTGATGAACGGCCATAACTTTCCTTTGGATTTGCCACCAAATTTGAGCTCTGATTTGCCTTCTCCTCTGGAATTTGAAAGGCTGTTGTCTGACACAGTGCGCTTCATCGGCTGAGTGTAATCCTCAAATTCAATGTCTCCAGGCGGCTCAAAACCAGACTTATAAGCTTCTATGGCCAGCTGTGAATCCTGAAATTACACCCATCACACACAAATACGTTCAAATGCATGCAAATACCTTTTACACAATGAACTATGATGACCTCATACAGATGATATTCTAAATAAGTTATATTGATTAATAATAGATTTTCTAGTAATATTTTTATCATTAGAAAGAATAATTTGTAAAGCTACATGTCTAGCTGAGATTTGAAGATACTTTTAATAACTAACCATTTTTCTACATTTACAGAAACGAATATTAATTAAGAATGACTTTGCTGGACTTCCCTGGTGGTGCAGTGGTTGAGAAACCGCCTGTCAGTGCAGGGGACACGGGTTCGATCCCTGGTCCGGGAAGATCCCACATGCCGCGGAGCGACTAAGCCCATGCGCCACAACTGCTGAGCCCGCGCTCTAGAGCCCGCGAGCCACAACTACTGAGTCCACATGCCACAACCACTGAAGCCCGCATGCCTAGAGCCCGTGCTCCGCAACATGAGAAGCCACTGCAATGAGTAGCCCCCACTCGCCGCAACCAGAGAAAAACCCGTGCGCAGCAACGAAGACCCAACGCAGCCAGAAACAAGAAATAAATAAAATAAAATCATAAAATAAATAAATTTATTTAAAAAAAAAAAAAAAAAGAATGACTTTGCTAAAAGCAGAAAAATTGGGCCATTTATTATGCAATTCCCTTGAAAAATACAGTAATACAAAAACTGGTTCTCATCAGAAGGTCTTAAAGCAATTTGGCATACACAAAGTCAAAACAAAGAGTAGATAATCTCTCTGATTTCTTTGGTTAATTGTGGTTCAAAGATATGACTTTATTGAATAATTTTTCTTTATGTATATATTTGTTCACAGTCTCTCCTCTACTAGAATGTAAGCTCCTTTCTGTTTTTCCTCCACTGTGTCCCTAGTACCTAGATGATGTCCAGTGATGATGGTGCAGTAAATGTTTGCTGAATAAATCAGTGAACTGATTGCCTACTCTGTGGTGTGCACCCTGCTAGGAACTTTGAGTTCAGAATCTTCTTGGGGTCAGGTGGTGAAGACCAACACGTAAGGAAATGACAACCATCGTGTCAAAGATAGATAGATAGATGTATAGTTAAACTGTTACAAAAGCACATGTGATTTGTAATAACTTTCTAACTCAATGATCATCTGATTTAAAAAATCTACTAGATGGGACTTCCCTGGTGGCGCAGTGGTTAAGAATCCGCCTGCCAATGCAGGGGACATAGGTTCGAGCCTTGGTCCGGGAAGATCCCACATGCCGTGGAACAACTAAGCCCATGCACCACAACTACTGAGCCTGTGCTCTAGAGCCTGCGAGCCACAACTCCTGAGCCCACGTGCCTAGAGCCCGTGAGCCACAACTACTGAGCCCAAGTGCCACAACTGCTGAAGCCCACTCGCCTAGAGCCCGTGCTCCGCAACAAGAGAAGCCGCCGTAATGAGAAGCCCGCGCACTGCAACGAAGAGTAGCCCCCGCTCGCCACAACTAGAGAAAGCCCACATGCAGCAACAAAGACCCATTGCAGCCAAAAATAAATATTAAATAAATAAATAAATAAATAAATCTTTAAAAAAAAAAAAACTACTAGAGAAGACAATTTGGAAAAATCTCAACTTCCTACAGTGAGCCCACATTTTAATTTGCCATAGCTATTTCAGTTGACACTGATTTTGTAGGTGTGCCAAAGGGATGAACTGTCTTGCAATAGCCAATCACCCTTCCTTCTTAGTAACAAGAACCCTGATTTTAAGTCAGGCACATGGCCACCCAGCAAAAAGGCTTCACTCCCCAGTCTTTTGTACAGCAGGAGGTGGCCCCTAAGTTTTGACCTCTGAGATCTCTTGAGATGTAGGCAGAAGTACAGGGAGCAATTTTAGGAAGCCTCTTTAAAGAGGTGGCATGGGCCCTTCTCTATATAACGTTTTCTGGAATTTGGATGTGATGGTTGGAGCTACAGAAGCCATACTGAGTTTGAAAGTCATATCATCAAAAGCTGTGAACTAGGAGAAGCCTGGGTCCCTGAGAACTTGTGGACCATCTGCCCATACCATGGTTGGACCCTCTTGCCTCTAGACATCTTTACATGGGAGGAAAAATAAACCACCTTAAGACAACACTGCCATTGTTATATGAACCTAAACCTATACTAGCAGATTCAGCTCTACAATCCTAAGTGTGCCAGTGACTATACTAATCCAAAACACAGAGGGCTGAACTAAAAAACTCTAAAATGGTGCTGTTACTGTTGAAAAGTATTTGTGACCACTGAAAGCAACTACTTTCAGGTGATTAAATATGGTCACTGTGCAAAGGGGCAGGGAAATAATGGGACCGCAAACTCTTAGTTATAAATTAAGTCCGAACTACAGTACTTACATTTTTCGGATCAATTGACTCGGCTGCCTTTACTATTCCATCCAAGCACTTCCCGATGATTGGAATCACCTGCCGATCCAGCTCTGCATACGTCTTCACTGATTCTCCAATTCTCACTATCCTCCTCTCCTCCATCTCTTGTATTTTCTGAAACATTAGAATTTGCATAAAATTAATTTGGTCCACTGTTTTCTGGGTTTTAAAAAAATCAGTTAATTAATTAATTTAATTTTGGTTGCTTTGGGTCTTCATTGCTGTGCACGGGCTTTCTCTAGTTGCAGCGAGCGGGGGCTACTCTTTGTTGTAGTCCATGGGCTTCTCATTGCGGTGGCTTCTCTTGTTGCGAAGCACAGGCTCTAGGCACACGGGCTTCAGTAGTTGTGGCTCGTGGGCTCTAGAGTACAGGATCAGTAGTTGTGGCACTCGGGCTTAGTTGCTCTGCAACATGTGGGATCTTCCCAGACCAGGGCTCGAACCCGTGTCCCCTGCATTGGCAGGCAGATTCTTAACTACTATGCCACCAAGGAAGCCCCAGTTTGGTCCACTGTTACTTAAGGAAGTTGTTTCTTGACAGCACTGTTACCTCTAAAAAATTCTCTAGGCGGGAAATAGGCCTATAAAAAGGTTAGAGTTACAGCAACCGTAAATTTCTTGTGCCTCTACCTTAGCCAGCTGGACACCTATTTTATGAATTGCTGGGCTGCCTAAATGTACACTTTACACAATTCCATTCCAATTTCATTAAGAACCCGAAACTCAAGTAGTTTTACTATTAACACCATTTGGTATTAGATTTTAAACATCTCCTCCATCTTTGAGGCACTGCTTTATCCTTTACCAAAAGTATGGTATTTGGTTAACTGCCTTGACCCAACACAGGCTTACATTAACTAGTATACCTGGCTTCTACAAGCTGGAGGTTCTTGTTTGCTGTGTAGACACTATGACACAAATATTTATTATTTTTTCTACAGTTGGACTTTAAGTTGTAAAAAATTCCCAGAGTGGGAATGTATGTATCTTTTCTCATACTATTTTTGACAACCTAAAGTAGCCAAAAGAAAAACAATCCAAAGGAAAGAACTGTCATCTGTTCAAATCCTACAACTGTCTCAATGCCGCTTAGATTCCTAAAGGTAAGTTGGAAGTTTTGTAACCAGAACGGTCCTTTTACCAAAAAGAGTGTTAATCTGAGAATCACAGTTCTAAGACTGACCAAGAATGGCTGCAGGGGCAAACCAAGGAAGTTTGCAAAGGCTATTGATTAATCCTGAGATTCATGTTAGATTTCATCTTAATGTCAGTCAGTGCTTGATCTGAATGTTTTAAAAAATGATTTGAATTAGAGGAAACTTGGAATTATATAAATACTTAGAATATAAGCCCAGAAATCATGATTCCAAGGCAACGTTTTTCTAAGCAAAGCAAATCTGAGAGATCTGAACTCCTTACCTGAAAGATATTGGGAATGTGAGTATGGTAATATTCATGCTGCTCGTGGTTGAATTTCTGAAGAATTGATGAGTAATCTGCTTTGCTGTCCTCTGCCATTTGGTGACGCATTTGAGCTTGTTGTCGTGCCTTAGGGCAAAAAATGAGAATACCCACATGTTTACACATAATAAATAAAAGCCTAGGATTGCACACTGGAGGAACTGGAGGATCAAATTTACCTTCCATTTGTTGTATTTAGCAGGTGCTGTTTTTTAAAAAAATTGTTTAAACAATCCAATCCAAAAATGGGCAGAAGACCTGAAAAGACATTTCTCCAAAGAAGACACATAGATGGCCAACAGGCACATGAAAAGATGCTCGACATCACTAATTATTACAGAAATGCAAGTCAAAACAACAGTGAAATATCACCTCGCACCTGTCAAAATGGCTATCAGGAAAAAGTCTACAAATAACAAATGTTGGTGAGGATGTAGAGAAAAGTGAACCCTTGTACACTATTGGTGGAAACTGGTGCAGCCCCTGTGGAAAACAATATAGAGGTTCCTCAAAAAACTAAAAATAAAACTACCATATGATCCAGCAATTCCACTCTTGGGTATATATCCAGGAAAAAAAATGAAAACATTAATTCAAAAAGATACATGCACCCCAATATTCATAGCAGCACTATTTACAATAGCCAAGACATGGAAGCAACCCAAGTGTCTATCAACAGATGACTGGATTAGGAAGATGTGATACACACACACACACACACACACACACACACACACATATATATACACACACAATGGAATATTACTCAGATATAAAAAAGAATGAAATACTAACATTTGCAGCAACATGGATGGCCCTAGGGAATATTATGCTTAGTGAAATAAGTCAGACAGAGAAAGACAAATACTGTATGAGATCACTTACATGTGGAATCTAAAAAAATAGTACAAAAGAATATCAGACTCACAGATAGAAAACAAACTAGTGGTTACCAAAGGGGAAAGGGACAAATTAGGGGTATGGGATTAATGATACAAGCTACTATATTTATAATAGATAAGCAACAAGGATATATTGTATAGCACAGGAATTATGGCCATTATCTTGTAATAACCTAGAGTGGAGTATACTCTACAAAAATACTGAATCACTATGCTGTACACCCGAAACTAACATAATATTATAAATCAACTGCACTTCAATTAAAAAGAAAAAAGGAAAAAGAAAAAGAAATTATTTAGAATTTGAATTTACTTTAGGCAAGGATGTGCACCCTAATTTTTCACAAACCCCACCATTCTCTATTGTCTTAACTTGGCATTACTTGCTAGTTTGACACATGTGCCAATATTCTTTACTGTCTGCACTTGGCCCAATTCGCACATTTATGTTACTGAGATTCAGGTTCCCTTGTGGGAACCGCTGATCATATTTTTTATTTCCTGAGGAGGGGACGGGCGATCCATAAAGTTTTTAATCCAATTCTCAACGGAGTTCATGAATTAAAAAGGCATATCGGGGCTTCCCTGGTGGTGCAGTGGTTGAGAATCCACCTGCCAATGGAGGGGACACGACTGTGATCCCTGGTCCAGAAAGATCCCACATACCGCGGAGCAACTAAGCCTGTGTGCCACAACTACTGAAGCCCGTGTGCCACAACTACTGAAGCCCGCACGCCTAGAGCCCGTGCTCCACAAGAGAAGCCGCTGCAACGAGAAGCCCGCGCACCGCAACGAAGAGTAGGTCCCGCTCGCCGTAACTAGAGAAAGCCTGTGCACAGCAGTGAAGACCCAACACAGCTAAAAATAAATAAATTAATTAATTAATTAATTTAAAAAAAAAAGGTATATGAACCACTGATCTAAAGCGACCTTTCTAAAACTCTCCACTATGTTTATTTTCAGAATATACTTCAAAGAAGCAGTAAGTATGGTGCTCTCTTTGTGCTTTTTATGTGTGTGTGTGTGTGCGTGCGTGCTATTTTGTGTTTTACTGCATTGCTTTTCTCCTAAATAATAATAGAATTCATAAATTTGTTTCTCTCTTCTCATTCATTTTTTGGCTAATTACACACAGGCAAGAAAGGGGCTCTTAGTGACAAGCTGCAGAATCGATTTGAAAGTTCAAACAAGAATGCCTGTAAAGTCACAAGTCCTCCACAAATAGCAGAGATTGTTATGCTGGTAAGAACTCCTCAGATTCCTCTAGCACCTTGGAGGTACCTTGATAAATACAATCTCATGAATCTCTAAGACAATCTGAGGTCCGTGCAGGGAAAAAACTACCCCCTGCCAGATGAAGAGATGGCTTGGCCTGTATACGGGGCAAACTTACCACACTGAACCAACAACACAACAGGAAAAGGGCCTTGTTCCAACATACCCAAGGCAACTTTTGTTTGTTGTTTTGTCTTGTTTTACTGAACCTAACTGCTTAAAAAAAGAAAAAGAAAAAACAAAGAACCGTTCAAATGCCAACACGAAGAAGAAAGGCAGGAGTCGTTTGTCCCACTCTCTGTCTGATCACTGGTATCAGATCGGTTTCTTCGCACCTCCATGTCCTTCATTGGTTTCCTGCCTCTGTGACTTGAAGGCTTAACCTGATTTCACTTCCTTGATATGCTTTGCTCATCTGTGTATCCGTGAAAGCCCAAGGTGGTCATTCAGAGGTGCTTCCTTTATTTTCTTCCCTGTTCATACGTAAACACTTCCCAAATGCAGGGAACAATATTAATATTTCCAAACTGATTTCCTTACTACCTGAGGTTTCTTAGTTTCTTAAGACCTTTAGGTACCTCAAAACCAATTTACCAACTTCTCACCTCCCCTCAGTTAGTTCAGCTGCCACATTCTTCCTCTTTGTCAGCGGACTGTTAACTCCCTTCCTGACCATACGCTTTGGCTTCCGCTTTACTGTGTTCACTAGCAAATACACTAAGCTAGTTCCCAGCATGTTGAGTCCCCAGCTACCCTGCAAAATCCATGCCTTTCCAATACACAGTAACCCTCCTCCATTTAAATAGTAGCCTCCCCACCTACGTGCACTCCATCTGTTCCCCTGATGCAACCAACTCAAAAACCCTTTTAACTCTTTCAATTGCCTAGAATTTTATCATTTCTCACTCTATTATGATTATGGGGGAAAAAACAAACAAACAAGGAAATTCCCAGGTAGACCTCCCATTTCTAAAAAATTCTCTCTTTCATTTACAAAACTTCCTCAGAAAAAAAGTCTCAGAAAAATCCCAGGGGAGGGAGGTTGCGTCATCTCTTTTGTAAGGAGAGTAGCAAGATGGACAGTCTCCTTATTTATTTTGGAGAAATGATTCTAATTTGGTGAAAACTTAAAATAGCTTAGTTCTGAAACAGCGGTCAGAATGGCATCATTAAATGCACTTAATGTGTGTATACACACACACACACACGCACACACAGCCCACATAAGCAGATTAATGCTTCCTGACAATCAAGCCATCGTAACGACCATGGAATATCTTACTCATGAGAACTGGAGGTGAGCCTGCCAGAGGTACCCCAGCACCATCCGATTGGAAGTGGTTGTCATCCTCTAACCTCCGAACTCCCCAGAATCTCTAATCATGTTTTTGCTTTGGCTATATAATTGCTTTTATAAGCATATTAATTCATAATAGTTTCACAGTGCCCTGCACAATGCATTCCTGAAATGTAACTAGGTGACCAGTAGATGTAAACTATGGAAGAAACTGAGATAAGGAAGAACATGGATAAAATCCAGCCTGGAAAGTGAGCTGAGTAGAAGAAAACAAACAGACTCCAGAGGGAATGGGTCTACCTTTTGTTAAAGAAGCATGATCTCTCTGGGAGTTTTCCTGAAAGGAAAAGTTTGGACCTGAGGTTGCAAAAGCCTCTGTACCTCTGCAGATTCTCTCTGACTCACTAAAAGGATAAAGCAACATTTAAAAGCAGCAAAATATTGTCACACATCAGATTCTGCAAGGCCACAGCAGGAAGACAGGACTGTCTTACTCTCAATCCCAGCATCCAGCTGCTTTGAATTAATACTCACTGTTGAATCCCAGGCCCAGGAATGTGCCATTGTTCTGACCAAGATTTACTATGGAAATCTATTTTTGTTTCGTAAGCTGCTATGTTTATTTTGCGATGGAACTTCAAGAGTCTCTCTCTAAAACTAGTGCTGAGTCAGTTACTCATTACTACAAATATGTTTTTAAAAATATCTTTAAAAGTATTTTCAAAAACTTATTTGGAGTAACCGCTAAGTAACTAGATATTTTCGAGAGTGTATCTCCTAATGTCTAAGGCTACACGAAGATTAGAAGCATCACAACTTCTCCTCCCTTTTTAAGTCCATCTGAAAATAGCAACTATTATCTTAAAGAGGTACAGTATTTCTATTCTCAGCCAGACCATTAGCTATTTCTTTTCATTCATGTTCTCATTCTAAGAAAAAAAGATACTGCATCTTATAGCAATATTACTGTAGGGCAGAGAGAAGGTCAGAGGATTTTTTTTTTTTTTTAATGACTCAGAGTTACAGAATTTAGAGATAACATTCTAAAAAAGTCCAGAATGACCACAACTGCCTGAGGCTGTAATTCACAGACATCTTTAAATAAGAACTACACCAGTTTCACTGTCAATCAGAAAGACTGAATTTAAATTTTAGAATTTCTTTGACAAATCCTTGGGAATCTCCCCAAATAAATCCAAATAGGCCTAAGTATGTATTGCTTAAGCGCTACTTCACTGCTTAGTAATTCTTAACACCGTCTAACTCAACATCCTATGGAAATAAAGCTGTGCTGCCTAAAAGGTCAGAGTTACAGTTTCTAAATAAAGAAAACAATATTTTAGAAACTGAGCTGCAGCCCAATGCTTCTAAATCCTCACAGGTTTAAAGACAAAAATACTAAAATCCATTCAGTTAGTTAAATTTAGATGATTAGCATGGCCAAAATGTGTAGCTATTTCCTGTTCAATTCGCTATTACATTTTCCTTAATATTTCAAATATTAAGAAGAAAGGAACACTGCTGGCGGAGTCTCAATTGTCATAAACAGAGAAAATGAGCTATACTAAGGAATGTGTTTACTTTCACACAGGGAACGCGGTTATACTTACTAGGTTATACCCTCACATCTTTTATCAGGGCTGCTTATAGCTTTTGACCTTTCAACAAGATGAGCAAATATGGACTGGTTCTATTTATATATTTATTGTTAAATACATAATGAGATGTATTAATTTTTGAACATGACCTCAGACTTCTCAGGACTGTGGACACTGTTGTTCCTTAAATGATAAACTATTTATTGCAGCAGCATTCCTAGCTTTTGGAAAGTCATATTTTTCCTTGGTTAGGAGTACGTAAATATAACAACTTAGAAAGGCCCCACTTGATTACCAAAAATTGGGGGAGCACAATGAAAAATGTTTTATCACTGGTAGTTCCAACAGCAGTAAATGTTCTCTGGAGCAGCTTGACTTTCAATATTTTATTTCATCATTATCATAAGAAGAGATCAATTGTATTTTAGGCCAGAGGGGAAAGGAGGGCTAAATTGAGATTTTTATTCTGAATTTACTATTCTGAACCACAGCTAGGCTGTCCATATTTATTATCCAATAGCCAGTGACCTGCAACAGCTCCACTTAGGGGGCAGATGGCCTGACCACCAGCCCCGAAATCCAGCCAAAAGGGCACAGAGCCTGGGCTGGAGACACAGCAAGAATCCAGCAGGGCACCTGGCTCTCGATTCACCCCTCTGCAACTACCTGAGCCGCTGACTTAATATGGTGGATAAAATCAAACCTACGAATTTAATAACCTGGGTTATCTGGCCTCTCTCCATCTTTAGTTCTTTTTTCACCCAATTTCAAAAATATGCTTGCTGTAAATAATTCAAATTTACGGAATTGTAAGGTTTAGAAACTAAAAGTCCCTGCACATTCCACCCTCTGGTAAACGCTGGTAATAGTGACAACCTAGTGTCCTTCCCTGGTGGAGCGGGATCTGAGATAACACTGAGAGGAGGTAGAGCAGCCTTGGGAAATTCACCGGAAAGTTCCAAGAACACAGCTGCAAGGACATCATTAAATGACAGCACCACATTACAATGATCCCCAAGCAACAGCTGGCAAAGATGGTGAGTCTCAGAGTCACCAGTAGCTCCAATGATTGGAGCACCTTTTCTTTTGGACGTGGCCAGGTTAAAGAGAAGAAATGCACACATTCTCACAGCATACAAGAGAGGTAGGGGCCACTGGATACTGTGACCTATTCTCTAGGTGTGTCGTCCCCGCCCCACGCAGCACCGCACAGCATGTGGGATCTTAGTTCCCCGACCAGGGATCAAACCCACACCCCCTGCAGTGGAAGCATGAAATCTTAACCACTGACCACCAGGGAAGTCCCTCTAGGTTGTTGTTTTTTTTTTTAAATAAAGGATGTACTTTTTTTTTTTAAAGTAATTTATTTATTTATTTATCTTTGGCTGCGTTGGGTCTTCATTGCTGCGTGCCGGCTTTCTCCAGTTGCAGTGAGCGGGGGCTACTCTTTGTTGCTGTGCGCAGGCTTCTCATCGTGGTGGCTTCTCTTGTTGCGGAACACGGGCTCTAGGTGCGCAGGCTCAGTAGTTGTGGCGCACGGGCTTAGTTGCTCCGAGGCATGTGGGATCTTCCCGGACCAGGGATCAAACCCGTGTCCCTGCATTGGCAGGCGGATTCTTAACCACTGCGCCACCAGGGAAGTCCTCCTCTAGGTATTTTTGAGACCAGAAAAACAGCAATCTATTGAGAATCCCTGAAACTTCTAACTGGTAAACTGAATTTCTCTATGATTTGTCAATGATTAGGAGTAAAACTGATTTCACCCTAGTCTTTGACCCAGCAATTCTACTTCTGGGAATTTATCCTAATGAAATAATTTTCAGTGTTCACAAAAGATATCCACACAGTATTGTTTATAATAGCTAAAAATTTGAGACCATGTGCAGTAATGTGATTGGTTAATTATATGTCATACCCTTGATGGACCATTGTGTAGCCTGGAAGAAAAATAATGTGAAAGACTATTTAATAAGGGAAAGTGAAAGCTATATATAATTTAATTTTTTTCAAGTTTCTAAAACAGTATTTACAGTATAATCTCATTATTATAAAAATAAAACATTAATAATGATCACTTCTGAAAAGAGTGATGAAGTTAGTTTATTTTGCCAAAAAGCTTAGCAAAAGAGGCAAATTCTAATGCAGAATTCCAGAAACAGTGAAAGATTGAAGAGGTATGGCTTGCCTTTGAGGTACACACACACACACACACACACACACACACACACACACACACACACTGCTCTGAAAGATATAGTAGGAGGGATATTAACAAAGGAAGAGACGGAAAAGTTCTCTGTCTGGAGTAATGTTGTTGTATGATAAATGGCATTGTTTCAATTTCCCAGCAAACTGTTGCATCTAGAATACATTTTCAAGTTCAAGGCTAAAATGCATCTAAAAATTCCTATTCAGACAGAGCACCGTGAGTTTTTGTTGGAGACTTCCAGGCCGGGGACTTGCCAAAACAATGAGTCTGTCTTTGATCAATTATAAGGGCAGCTAAAATACAGAACACAGAAAAACTTCAAAATAAGTTAACCAAAGAAATATGCTTGAAATATTCCAGCAATTTCCTGATTTCTTTTTTTTTTTAAACAGGCTTACAACTTCTAGTCCCAGCATTGTAGGTTACTTTGGTGCTGAAATAGGAGAGAATATGGAAAGACAGCAAAATGAGACCAGCATCTCAATCCCTCAGGGGCCATTCACTTGCTAAATAGTTTAGAAAAGGCCTTCTGTTTCCCTATACCCCAGTTGCCTTATTTAAAAAGTAGAATTAGAAGGTGAGTGACAATTTCTGCTGAAACAGAAGCCACTGCTGATACGGTTGCTCTTGATGCTGGCATACCTCCAAGTTAAGCTGGCGAAAACAAACTTGGTATGAGCTCAGAGATCTTGGTAAAATATAAATCATGGTCTCCAAGACTTGCCCCCTCCTCCTCCCTGGCTTCTAACACATTATTATTGGTAAGGGTCTTGAGTTTTCAGTTAAAGTAGGTTGAGATTGATGATTTCTTTCTCTTCCCTTTCCCCCCTTAATAAGTGACGTCACCCCAAAATATGACACTCACAAGGTTCCATATATGCACAGCTGAAGAGAACAGCCTGGATTCTGGAAAGTTGATGCCTATATGATCACCATTCTCTATGGCTGTGGCATTATTGTCAAGAGCAAAACTACTGAAAGCACTCTGGAATGCAGTTCTACAAAACATATATATTCCTTAGAAGAGTAAAAAAAATTAATCATGTTATATACCCCAGAGAAAGAAATGAAATACCATGAAATCTGAGGTATATATATGTACACACACACACACACACACACACACACACACACACACACACTGGAATATTACTCAGCCATTAAAAATAATGAAATAATGCCATTTGCAGCAACATGGATGGACCTAGATATTATCACATTAAATGAAGTAAGTCAGAGAAAGACAAATACCATATGATGTCACTTATATGTGGAATCTAAAAAAAAATGAGACATGTGAACTTATCTACAAAACAGAAATAGACTCACAAAACAAACTTATGGTTACAAAAGGGGAAAGGGGAGGGGGATAAATTAGGAATTTGGGATTAACAGATACACACTACTATATATAAAATAAACAACAAGGACCTACTAGATAGCACAGGGAACTATATTCAATATCTTGTAATAACCTATAATGGAAAAGAATCTGAAAAGGTATATATATATATATATATATATATATTTATGGCTGAATCACTTTGCTGTACACATGAAACATTATTAAAAAAACTATACTTCAGTTTAAAAAAAAAAAAAGAGAAATCTGAGGTGTTTGGTGAGCAGCTGTCCATCCTTAGTACCCAAGTCACAATAGATGTTTAATCAGGAATGTTTAATACTAAAAATCTTACAGATGTTATTTTCAGTAGTATATTATTAATAGGTCAAGATAAAAGATTACAGGCCCTTCCTGAATTTTGACCACAGTACTACTTTTCTCTGCGTTCTTTAAGCTGGGCAACACCTAGCAAAACTTCTAGTGGTCAAAGAAGACAACAAAGAAGTTTGATTAGGTATCAGGCTATGGGATGAAGTGGGGTAAGAGTGTCCTCTGAGAAACAAAACCTTAAGCCTGTGTATACCGTAAAGGTGTTGCAAGAATCTCCACCACAAGAAATTAACATAAAAATCGGCCCCAGGTTGTCTGGCCAAAATAAATATAAAACCCTAATGGGAGTGGGGATACACCCACAATCCTGCTTTTAAGGGATTCCCAGAGGAAAAAAACCATCCCTGTTGAAGGTATGCTCATACAAAAAATAATAGTATTAACAATCATAAATGCACAAGGAAATAAACCACTGTGAGAGCTGACACAGTAGAGAGAAAAACTATCACCATAAAAACTTGAGCTAGGGACTTCCCTGGTAGTGCAGTGGTTAAGAATCTGCCTGCCAATGCAGGGGACATGGGTTCGGGCCCTGGTCCAGGAAGATCCCACATGCCGCAGAGCAACTAAGCCCGTGCACCACAACTACTGAAGCCCGTGTGCCTAGAGCCCATGCTCTGCAACAAGAGAAACCACTGCAATGAGAAGCACGTGCACCGCAATGAGGAGTAGCCCCCCTCGCCACAACTAGAGAAAGCCCGTGTGCAACAACGAAGACCCAACGCAGCCATAAACAAATAAATAAATTAATTAATTAATTTTATAAAAACCTGAGCTAAAAGAAAAATTTAAAGAACATATAAAACAAGAACATTTAAAAGGATGAAAGAAATAAAAGAAGCAATAGAAATCACAAGAAAATGAAAGACATTATAAAGATGAAGTATATCTGAGAAAGAACCAAATGGAACTTCCAGAAATAAAAAATGCACTCATTGAAATTTAAAAACTTAATAGATCAGTTAAATAATAGAATAATTGAAGAGAACTCATGAAGTAGCTGAGAAAGTTACACAAAGTGTGATATATAGAGATAAAGAAATGAAATGAAGGAAAAAGAAGTTAAGAAGCATGGGGAACAGAATGAGAAGTTTCACACATATCTGAGCCCCAGAACCAACAATTCAAGAGAATGAAAGAAAGGCATATTTGCAGAGTTAACACCTGAGATTTTTCCTACATTTATGAAAGGAACAAATCCCCAATGAACCCTAAGCAGAGTAAATAAGAAACAAAAAGTCTGTACTTTGAAATATCACAGTGATGCCACGGAACACCAGAGGCAATGATAAGGTCTTAAGAGCTAGGGAGGACAGTCAAGCATCCACAAAAGGAACATAGTTATTAAGTAGTTAGCCAACTTCCCAAAAGGAACAATGAATGACAAAAGACAATGGAATGAGGTTTTCAAAATGTTTAGAGAAAATCACTGTCAGCTTAGAATTCTATACCTAACTAAACCATCACATTAGAGTGAGGACAAAATAAAAACATTTCAGACAAATAAAGAACTTACTACTCACAAACCCTTATGGAAAAAAATAAAAACAACCTATCATTCAGAAAGGAGGGAATTTAACCCAGAAAGGAGGAATATGCAAGAAGTAACAACACTTGGCCTGCCTTAGTACATGTCTCTGGTTGTGTGGATAGATGGTGAAGACATGGCTGCCCCCTTTAGATGGTCCCTGGACCCACCTCTCCTTATTGGGCCCCTAGTATATACTGAGGCTTCACGTCAATTGCTATTTATCACCTTATCCCAGCCCATTATCACCAGCCTAGTTCTGTAGGCAAGAGCAGTGGCTAACAATAAAGAGCTCGTTTAATATAAACCAGGAGTGAAATCATACGGTACACTGGTAAGGACACTGAGTTCACAAAGAATTCATTGAAATGTGCTTCAGTCTTAGCTCTCCCGCATCCAGCATGGCCATTTTAGGTTACTGGTAATTTTTTAAAATTTTTTAAATTTTATTTTTATGGCTGTGTCAAGTCTTAGTTGTGGCATGCGGGATCTTCTCTCAGGTGTGCAGGCTCTTTGTTGTGGCATGCAGGCTTCTCTCTAGTTGTGAAGTGCAGGCTTTTCTCTAGTTGTGGTGTGCGGGTTTTCTCTTCTCTAGTTGTGGCGCACAGGCTCCAGAGCGCGTGGGCTCCGTAGTTTGTGGCACGCAGGCTCTCTAGTTGAGGTGCGCGAGCTCAGTAGTTGTGGTGTGCGGGCTTAGTTGCCCCGCGGCATGTGGGATCTTAGTTCCCGGACCAGGGATAGAACCCGCATCCCCTGCAGTGGAAAGTGGATTCTTTACCACTGGACCACCAGGGAAGTCCCAGGTTAATGGAAATTTAACACTGTATAGCCTTACCTTTTTTATCTATAAAGGGATAAAAGAATTATGGCAAGGACTGAAACCCTCTTCGAAAAAAATAAAACACGTTCCCAGTGTAAGTTTTCTGAGAAGTAGGTTCAGTACCATTTCATGCGGATCACATTCATTCTCCCATTTCACTCTTAATATCCTTCACAATCCGTTCTCATGTCACCTCTCTGGAAGATCCTACTCAACTCCCTGTCTGTCAACATCAGCAGCATGCTTCCCGCAATGCCTGAGATGAAGTTCTCTCCATCTCAGATGCTCCCTCTCTGCTCTATCCATTCAATTTCTACCCATCCATCATACTCAAGTCCTGATTCTTCCTTCAGCCCTATCCCAACAACCTGTAATCCACATGGAGCTTTTTCAGATGCAGAATCTATGAGCAACTTTTAAGCTCCTAGTATTTGCTGGTCATAAGACCAGGTGATTTCACATATGATGTACCTCATTAATCATTTTTTATCTACTGCTGCTCTGAATATCTTCACCCCGCAGCTTGGCATGTTATACACATTATCTGATTCTGCAACTGACTCGAGTTTTCCTTGTCTCTCTATCTCTTCGTTATCTGCTAAGCAAGGCCCTCAAGAAAGGTATTCATTATAATCCTACTGATGCTCTGAACTATTTGTTCAATAAATACTCTAATAGAATGTCTAGGATGTTTAAAATATACTTAATCGGGGACTTCCCTGGTGGTCCAGTGGTTAAGACTCTGGGCTTCCACTGCAGGGGGCACGCGATTCTAGCCCGCGCACCTAGAGCCCGTGCTCTGCAACAAGAGAAGCCACCGCACCGCAACGAAGAGTAGCCCCCGCTCGCCGCAACTAGAGAAAGCCCGCGTGCAGCAACGAAGACCCACCACAGCCAAAAATAAAATGAATTAATGAATTAATTTAAAAAAATATTAAGAACCAGCTCCTGGCCAAGATAGACCATTTACTATCAGTAAAAATTAAAATATTTTATTAAATGAGTTGCCGTACAAAAGCCTTTAGAACGATGAGGGGCACAAAGGAAATGCCAAGTATTGAAGCCACACACACACACAAACACACACACTCAAATAAGTAAATATCATTTATTTATTTTATTTTATATTCATGTTCATATATTCATATAATATGAATATTTGTATTCATGTTTTATTCAATTCACTTTTATTTTCAGATCTAGGGTATGGGAATGACCTAACATCTTACTTCATTCTATTGCTATTTTGAACATTCACTTAAAGGCTTTTGTTGTTAGGAGTACTAAAGCAAAGCTAAGATAGATTCTCGTGTTAGCATTTTCATGTAAGTAACATAATGCATACTGGAAATAGTTCACTGAAGAGGCTTTTAAAAGTATTTGGTCTGGGCTTCCCTGGTGGCGCAGTGTTTGAGAATCCGCCTGCTAATGCAGGGGACACGGGTTCGCGCCCTGGTCTGGGAAGATCCCACATGCCGCGGAGCAACTAGGCCCGTGAGCCACAGCTACTGAGCCTGCGCGTCTGGAGCCTGTGCTCCGCAACAAGAGAGGCCGCGACAGTGAGAGGCCCGCACACAGCGATGAAGACTGGCCCCTGCTCGCCGCAACTAGAGAAAGCCCTCGCACAGAAACGAAGACCCAACACAGCCAAAAATAAATAAATTAAAAAAAAAAAAAAAGTATTTGGTCTTTATATGCATTCACTTTGGGGAGCACCCCGCCCTCCAACATTTCTGATGCTCTGAGATTTTGACATTTTGACTTTCCTGTTTCTTTTTAAATGTTTGTTTACCCAAACTCCATTTGCTGTGTAAAAACCACTTATTTCCAAAGCAAAGAAGCGAAAATTAAGGTCAACAACATAGAGGCTGTAGTAATTGCTAGCAAATGAACTAAAACTGGGAGCTGAATGCAACGTTAAGAATACCTGTATGTGAAACATTTAACCACAGTAAATAATTTTATGTTTCAACATTCCTATCACAAATTCATTTTTTAAATATTGAGTGTCACAGCCTTAAAAAAAAAAACAACGCATCCTACTAATATTCAAAGTTGTGTCCTGTTTCCAAATATAAATTCATTTATTCCACATTTGATAATTGGGGAAAATTTCCATTAAATTCCATTTCCCATGTGAAGCATCAAAAAAGAAGAAAACATATCCGTATTAACTCAGGACAAACATTAAGCATCAAAACAACCGAAACCATCCAGGATGTTCACTTAATACAGGCACACTGAGAAGCAAAATAAACAAAACATAAACTCTACAGATATGACTGCTTACAGGACAAATATAAACAAGAGGATAACAAAGATGACTTTTCTAGAATCTTTGATTTGAACACTGATCCACTTTTAAAGAATAGTCACAGCAACGATATCCATTTTTAATTCTATACATTTTTCTCTTGTTGCAAACGAAAACAATTTTAAACTAAAAGATCAAGCTGCCGTTGCGAAATTTATTTCCTGCATTCATACAAACCACTTCCTCTTTTGAAAAAAAAAAAATTGTTTTCTAAATTGTTACAGTGAACAATTCCTTCAGATAACCAGTCAGACATTTGATATGAAGCAAATTTGGGGAAAGCCCCAAAGATATTAACATGTTTAATAAAGATGTCAACCTCGTGGTTACAGCAAGGGCAGAGAAAAAATTTAATAGTACAATTCCTTATACGTACAATAACTAAAGTAGTCATCTTGCTAGAGAATGTTTCCCCAAATGGTAAAAAAATTTAACACTCTGCTACTCAGCTGGCTTCAGTTAGAACAGAACCAACTTTGTCCTGCCTGTGCTTCACAGAGCAGACATCCCTGATTCCAACTGAGGACAACCTCTTAAACTAGTAAATTTCATTTGTTTTATCAAGATAATTATCAAACTGATAATCATTCAAAGTAAATTCCTTCATTCTTGCTTAACACTGACATAGATCCTTTACTAAAATTGTATTTTTCTCTTTAAAAGATTCTATTATGTAATATATGACATAAAAAGAGTGCATGCATAGTTTATTGTCATTAGAAACGTGAAGTTTTATCACATACTTCTTAGAATTCTACCTTAATTCATAAATGACTCAGAATGTCCTGTTCTACTTCATGATAGGGGCATCTATGTAGAATTTAAAAGCTAATAATGTTCAAAGCCAACTATGTTTGGAAGCCATAATATCACACAAAAATGGAATGCAAACTCCCTAAGAAATGGATACACTGTTCTAAGGGCTCATGGTCAGCATTTTAATTTAATTTAACTTTTAAAACATTTCCTTAAATCGGGTTATACAGTAAAACTCATGATTAGGCCAAACAGGGCAACTTATCACATTGTATAGAGAATTCTTCTGGTTAGTCAACACTCAGAACTGCAATGAATTTGAATTAAGAAGCCAAGTTAACTGTTTGACGGCAAACAACTGCCCAGAAAATGAAGACGTTAGCAGTCAAAGAATCACACAATTTAAATGAAACTAGACCTGTAAGAAAAGGAGAAATTGATGCCAGAGTTTAAAAACCATAACTTGAGCTCACTAACAATTTCTGCAGCTACTTGTAACCACGAACTGCAGTTTCTGTTAAACAATATCCTATTTTGCATTTAGAAATTATGTAAGAGCCAACAGTCACAAGGCAAGGGCGAATTAGAGAAAGGGAATTATTCATTGCCTGACATGGATGAACTCAGTTTAATGCATGCATTTAGAAAATACTGTTCTCTCTGTTCGGAAATATTAGTTCACATTCCATTCATTTTGATAACCTTTTCCTTTTTCATCCCAGCACCGCACTAGCCAGCTGCAGCATTATCAGAAAGCAGAGATTAGGCACTGCCTCTCATCCACATTTGTCTAGCATGTTATTATTCCAAAGCACAGCGACAGATAAAACCCGACTTTAAAGTGTTTGTCACCAAAATGGCATTCAAGAAGTATGTAGGGAGCACATGGGAAAATTCACCATACAGTCACTAAGTATTAGGAAGAAAACGAAAGTCAAATTCCTTCAAGTCAAGGATTGTGTGATTCCACGACGGTATCTATGCCACCACCACACCTCACCAGCACATAGGCAACAAATAATGGGTGAGGGAATGAATGGATGGGAACACTTCACAACTCAGGAATGCTGTCAACAAGTTAGATGCTTTTTGAAAATGACAATAAGGTCATGAAATCGTGATTCCATTAGAATTCCCTTAAATTAAAAAATATATATATACGGTAACACATTTGGGGGCCCATGTTTAAATAGAAATAGACAGGGAACATATGTATATGTATAACTGATTCACTTTGTTATAAAGCAGAAACTAACACACCATTGTAAAGCAAGTATACTCCAACAAAGATGTTAAAAAAAAAAAAAAGAAATAGACAACTTTGGAATTTAGTTGGATGAAAAGCTATACCAAGCGGAAGCAAACTGCAAGAAAAAAATTACTAGAAACATTTTAATAAAATAAATTAATGGCTACTTAGCATTCTGATTCTTCACAAGTAACCTCCAAACTCTATAAAGCTTGAAATACTGACTCCGTTAAAAAGTAGTCTCTTGCCCACCTCTTTACACACTATACTCTACCCCCAGCCCCCCAAATCGAGAATACATCAAGAGTTTAAATGGTCCTTTGGCACCATGTCCAATCTGATGGCACTGGGCTTCTGAGAGATGGGGCCACGGAGAGCTGGGCTCTCTGTATTTCTAAGCCTGATCCTTAAAGATGTGTAACTTGGAAATGATAATATTCTGGTTGTCTAGGCTTTTTCCATCACACAACAATATTTTAACAGCAATGATGAAAATTTTAAAATAAAAGATGACCCACATATCGATTAAAGGCATAGAAAAGGCTTTATTGGGGGTAAGTAAAGATAACTGTATTAGCATATACATACATACATATGTATATATGTACACACTCACACACACACACACATATATACATACACACTCATATATGAAGTGTATAAAGAGCACCTGTATGCCAGAAAGAAGAAAATCTATTTTTAAAATGAGCTAAAGGGACTTTTCTGGCAGTCCAGCAGTTAAGACTCCACGTTCCCAGTGCAGGGGGCCCAGGTTCGATACCTGGTAAGGGAACTAGATCCCGCATGCCACAACTAAAGACACCCCATGCCGCAACTAAAAATCACACATGCTGCAACTAAGACCTGGCACAGCCAAATAAATAAATAAATATATATATATATTTTTTAATGTTGACCTTGAATGCAGTTAAATCACTGCACTTTATTTTTTCTTTCCTTTTTTTTTAAATGTTTTATTATTTTATTTTTATTTATTTTTGGCTGCGTTGCTGTGCACGGGCTTTCTTCTAGTTGCCACAAGTGGGAGCTGCAATTCGTTGTGGTGCATGGGCTTCTCATTGTGGTGGCTTCTCTTTTTGTGGAGCATGGGCTCTAAGCGCGCGGGCTTCAGTAGTTGTGGCGCACAGGCTCTAGAGCACAGGCTCAGTAGTTGTGGCACACGGGCTTAGTTGCTCCGCGGCATGTGGGATCTTCCCGGACCAGGGCTCAAACCCGTGTCCCCTGCATTGGCAGGCGGATTCTCAATGACTGCGCCAGCACGGAAGCCCCTAAATAAAATTTTTTTTCTTTAATAAAATGAGCTAAAGATTTGGGCACTTCAAAAAAGAGGTTACTCAAATGGTGGATAATGGCATACGAAAAGATGCTCAACATCATTTGTCATCAAGGAAATACAAATGCAAATTAAAACCACTACCAGAGTCCACTCCATGCTCATCAAAAAGGCTAAAATAAAAGGACTGAGAATACCGACCCTCCATGAGGGTGAGGAGCAGCTGCGGAAGGTGTGTCGGTTGGTACAGCCACTTTGTCAAAGCTCTGACAGCGCATCACGCCAAATACGCACCTGTGACCCAGGGTTCCACCGCACCTCAGGTACACACCCAAGGTGAAGAGACCATGGCCACCAACTGACATGTATAAAAATGTTCACAGGAGCTTTTATTCTTTTTTTTTTTCTTAGGAGCTTTATTCTTAATTTAGTCTCAATATGGGAACAGTCCAAACATCTACCAACCTGAGAATGGATAAATTGTGGTACATCCACACAGTGGGCACCACACGGCAACACGGACCACCCCCGCATGACAAAAATATGAATCTCACAGACATCATATTGAGTTAGAGAAGTCAAACAGAAGAATATGTATTATATAATTTGTATGAAGTACAGAAATAGGCTAAACGAATATATGTCAGAGGTAAGAATAACAGTTATTATTATTATTACAATAACTTTGGGGTGGGGGGAGGGTTCCAGGGAGCCTGCTGGGGTCCTAGAAATGTTCCTTATCTGGGGTGGTGGCACACGATTTCATATATATGTAAAAACTCATTGAGCTGTCCACGTAACATGTGGCCACGTTATGGTATGTAAATTACACCTCAATAAAAACCTATTTTAAAAGGTCTATAAGGACACATACCAATGGCGAGAGTGACCACCTCTGAGGAGGGTCTGGAAGGTGGACGGCTGGACAGCAGAGAATACTTCCACCTTATCCTCAGTGCTTTAATTTTTTTACAGGAGACTCCTATATTTGAGTAAGACATAATATGGTTTGATTTTTCCATGTTCCCTTGCAGTCCTTTGACTGCTCAATATTACAAGACAGATAGTAAGGACTATCTTTTCCATCTCCTTAAAAAGGAGGAAAAAAGTCTGGTTTTACCTTCAACTTGAGCGTATGGGTCACGAGCCATGAGATGACCTATTCCAACCTCTATTGGTTCTTTGACATAGCCAGCTTCACTAATTTCAAATCACCACAACTCATTCCAAGTCTTCAAATCCAAAGCTTTCTGACAGTGGCATAAAAACCATTCCATTGAACTTATTTTCTTTCCCCATCGTTCTTCTAAGGCACATGGCATCCTCACAACATCCAAATATGTTCACTGGCCCAGAGGTTAAACTGTCAATTTTTTTTTCTTATGTCTACTTTCTATGTATAAATTTACATTTAGTTAAACTGGGTGCCTCAAGGCTAACAAATACCCTCTTGTAAGCAAATGACTAAACATCTGGCCACACACTGATGCTGAACACAAAGCAAAAACGTGGACTCGAGCAGATTTAGGCAATTTGAACACAGAGCCAATCCCTCTGCGGAACATTTAACTTCCCAAAAGGAGAAGAAGAAAATCAGGGTCCTACCCAGATCCTACGCAGCTTAGAAGATGCATGCACATATAGTTCCCATGAGCTGTGTCATCAAACACAAGCGTAGTTTAGGAAAGTCCATCCTACTCATGGTGGGAGCAGCTACAATGTCTTTGTAAACACAGGCATGGCATTCCAAGTGTCGTGGGGCTGACTGCTGGAAAAAGGAGGGGGAGTGATCTTGAATACAACTGGATAATTTAATCATGGGCAGAAACTGGAGGAAAAGACATTTATATTAGATCTGAAGGCTATTAGAAGTCAAAATGGGAAATTACATTAAGTATCCATAAGAACTGAAACACTGCATCCTTTCAGCTTGATACTGACAAGAGGCTTCACTGCTGATAATGCAAAAACTGATATAACAATCAAATCACAGTTGGTTTTGGGGAAATTATAGTGCTTCAAGTGATACTCATAAGCAAAATAACTTAAGAATAACTTAAGAATTCCAATGTTTAGACATTGCTCTATGAGCTTCAACATTTGTGATGCTAAAATCCAGTAATTTATCACATCCTTAGGGAGGAGGTAAATAGTACTTCCATAAAAATAACAAAATGACTCTCTACGTATAAGAAATAATAATACATCCTTGGAAATATTAAAATAGTTGAGGAGAGCAATTCAGTTTGGTAGTACCTTCCAAAAGTCCTAAAGCTGCAACTGGACCCAGCAATTGCACGTTCGTTAAGCTAACTACCTTGGATCTGACCTGAGGGAGGAAAATTAAAAAGTCATCCCGGAAATTTTTCAATCACAAAGGACTAGAACTCACACAGCATGTGTGGATCCCCAACCCCAAGCTGGAAATTCAGATTGATGCAGTCCTGGCCTGGTAGTGACCCCAGGTAATGCCAACTCCCTGGAGAACCCACTTTAAATGTAGGCCAGAGATGAAATTCCAAGAAACGCACATTTATAATCACACACACTCTGTTTTGAATCTCACATGTTTTTCTGCTGTGACATACTTTCTTATGTGACTGAAATATAAGGCAATGATGTTGGTATAACACAGAAGGCTTGCCAGTCTATACGCAATTTTTCACAGTAAATTAATGTTTCGAAGCAATCACAGGTAAGCCTTAGCAACGTCATGCAGATTTTAAGAAAAAGGCTAAGTACGCCTGAAACTAATATAATATTGTACGTCAATTATACTTCAATTTAAAAAAAGAAAGAAAGAAAAAGGCTAAAAATCTACAGAATTGCAACTAGTGGCTGCTTCAGTGGCTTCAAGAACTGCTACAATACTCATTCTGATGAACTACCTGGTAAAGCTACGAATGCAAAATCTGGAAAGATATTTCCACCTGTGGCAGAACGACAGATAAGTGCAGGAAGTATTTAGCCAGGATCAGATTTTTCATTTTGCTGAAAGTGAATGCTTCCAAGGACCTACATGTCTTAAGGCCCTAATACTCAGAAGGACCTACATCTTAAAGGACAAGGACTGTGATACTCAATTCAAATACTAGTTGTTTTACTAGGATTGTTGTTTTGTTGGTTCTCTGGTTACAAAGTTCTGTAAGTATTGAGTGATCTATTTCTAAGCCTATTTTCCCCTAAGTCCTGTTCATTATTTATAGCAGCTTTTTTTGCAGAACATAAAGTTTTTCAGCAACGCATTTATGGCATTATAGAAGAAAGGACAAAAATATAGGAGGAAACAAGTCACCATAAACAAGTCAGCAGACACAACAAACTGACGAAACAGGCCCATATAAATTGTAGATACTGAAATTAATCAAATAGAGAATATAAAGTCAGTGTGTTTAGTATGTTTAAAGAAGTAAAATATGGTACGAGGGTGTGAGAAAGCAACAAGAAAATAACAAATGACTAGATAGATTTTAAAGAGAACTATAAAGAACTTCTAGAAATGAAAATGTAACAACTGAAATTAGAAACTCAATGGACATGTTAAACCACAGATTAGACACAGCTTAAGACAGAATTACTGAAATGAAAGTTATATCTAAAGGAATTACATGGAACACAGCAGAGAAAGAGAGGGACAAAGAGATGGAAAATACAAATATAGCTTAATAGGCATGGAGGACATAGAGTAGATATTTTAACTAATGCCTTATAATCAGAGTTCCAATGGAAACAATAGAATGAGGAATAGGCAAGCATCAGAAAATTCCAATCTGGAGGTAATAAGCCCGATGAATCAAAAGGAAGGTAAAGAAAGTCACCCCTATTTTAAAGACAAAAAGACAAGAAAATAGATTTTAATAGTTACTAAAAAGAAGAGACAGATTATCTTCAAAGGATTAACAATTATACTGGCTTCTCACACACTGTGACTTGTCAACTACACATGGGAGTCAAAAGATGGTAGCATAAGACCCTCCAGGTGCAATACAATCACCCTAGGGCTGTACACATGGAGAAATCATGTTTCAAGAATGAAAGTGAAAAAAGGACAGTTCCAATCAAACAAAAACTGAGATTTTACTGGAATAAATCTCTGCTAAGGGAACTTCTAAAGGTGTCCTTTGGGAAGAAGGAATAAGACCCCAGGTACAAAAAGAAATGGTGAATAAAGAAAATAGAAAGTATACTTACAGAACTATAAAAAAAAAAAAATTAATGCAGTTGAACCAAAAATATTCACAAATACATTGCAATGTTAAGAGGGAGCTGGTTTTAGTTAAAGTTGTTTGGGTGGACACTAGTAAAGACCTTAATTTTCTTTATAGTTAGGCTGAACATATATGTTAAAATGTCTAGGACTTCCCTGGTGGCGCAGTGGTTAAGAATTCGCCTGCCAATGCAGGAGACATGGGTTCGAGCCCTGCTCCAGGAAGATCCCACGTGCTGCAGAGCAACTAAGCCCGTGTGCCACAACTACTGAGCCTGCGCTCTAGAGCCCATGAGACACAACTACTGAGCCCACGTGCCACAGCTACTGAAGCCTGCGTGCCTAGAGCCCGTGCTCCGCAACAAGAGAAGCCACCACCATGAGAAGCCCGTGCACCGCAATGAAGAGTAGCCCCCGCTTGCCACAACTAGAGAAAGCCCACACACAGCAACAAAGACCCAATGCAGCCAAAAAAAAAAAAAAAAAAAAAAGTCTAGGTTTACCAAATAAAGCACAGAAATAGAATACATAATCTCCAAAGCAGTAGAGGAGAAAATGGAATGAGGAAAACAAAACACAATTTTCAAAAATCCAAGAAGGCAAGAAACAGAGAGTATCAGGGAAAGGGGGAAGGAAACATAGAAAAAGTGAAACAAATAGAAATAAAATGAGATGGTATACATCCATCCAAACTCTCCAGGTGAAAGGTAAAGACCATCAGACTGGATTAAAAAGAAATCCAGCTATATGCCATTTACAAAAGACACATCTAAATATGGGAACAAAGAAACATATAGACTAAAACTATGGGAAAGACTTGCCAGGCAAATGCTGACCCAAAGAAAAGGCTGGTTTATGTTGGGTAAAATAGACTTCAAGGCATAAAGCATGACTGTGGAAAGAAGATCACCACATATCAGTGAAAAATTAAATCACATTGAAGACATTACAATTCTAAACTTTATTTTTTAATAAAACAGCTTTACAATGGAAGAGCAAAATGGACAGAAAATAACAAATCTTTCATCATTATCATCGCAATAGTTAATGTAATGATCACTGGCCACTGCCATAAATGGCTTTGAGTATCTTGTACATATTATCTCAACCAACACTTGCATCAGTCATTTCCCTCTGTGTTCCCATTTTACAGACAAGGAAAGTGAGGCACAAAGAAGTGACATATCTCTATCAAAATACATTACAACAAGCAGACAAAAAATCCTTAATGATGGGAAGATGTGGGTAATCAGCAAGTTTGCTCTAATGAAAAAATGTAGAACTCTGCAACCAAGAAATGGAAAATACACATTCTTTTCAATTACTTAGAGAACATTTATAAAAACTGACCCTGTACTAGGCTATAAGACAAGTCTCAACAAACGTAAAAGTCTCAAACTCAGACTTTCTATAACCACAATGCAATTAAGTTAGAAATCATTAACAAAAAGATAAGTTTAAATACACCATACAATTGGAAATTTAAAAATATGCTTCCAAATAAATTAGTGGAGAGACTAAATAGTAAAAGAAATGAAAAATATCTGAAAATGAATAATAATAATAATACTGCATACCAAAATTCATGGGTTGCAAATAAAACAGTACTTAAATGGGAACTTTGTTCCTTAAATGCTTATATTAGAAAAGAAGAAAAGTTGAAATGAGGAAAGCATCTGCAGAAAGAAATTTTTAAAAGGGCAATAAAATAAATCCAAAGATATTGACAGAAGAAGAAGAGGAGGAAGAAGAAGAAAAAGAAAATAAATAAAATAGAAAGTAAAAAGAAGTTCCATAAAGATAACTTCTGGTTCTTGTAAAATACTAATAAAAAATGATTTAAAAAACAGACCCTCGGGACTTCCCCGGCAGTCCAATGGTTAAGACTCTGCGCTTCCACTGAAGGGAGCATGGTTCGATACCTGGTCGGGGAACTAAGATCCCACATGCTGCACGGTGTGGCCAAAAACAAACAAACAAACAAACAAACAAATAAAAGATGAAGACCATTAACGTCCTTTAAAAAAAAAAAACAGACCCTCGGACTTCCCTGGTGGTGCAGTGGTTGGGAGTCTGCCTGATGGTGCAGGGG
This sequence comes from Eschrichtius robustus, assembly GCF_028021215.1. NCBI lineage: Eukaryota > Metazoa > Chordata > Mammalia > Artiodactyla > Eschrichtiidae > Eschrichtius > Eschrichtius robustus. Next base: position 6,379,800 of record NC_090833.1, on the reverse strand, counting down.
ACACGGGTTCAAGCCCTGGTTGGGGAAGATCCCACATGTCATGGAGCAACTAGGCCCATGCGCCACAGCTACTAAGCCTGTGCTCTGGAGCCCATGAGCCACAGCTGCTGAGCCCATGTGCCGCAACTACTGAAGCCCGTGCGCCTAGAGCCTGTGCTCTGCAACAAAGAGAAGCCACCGCAATGAGAAGCCAGCGCACCGCAAGGAGGAGTATCCCTCACTCACCGCAGCTAGAGAAGGACCGCACGCAGCAGCAAAGACCCAACACAGCCAAAAATAAATAAATAAATAAAAATTTTAAAATGTATACATTATTAAAACAAAACAAAACAAAACAAAACAGACCCTTCCCGGGACTTCGCTGGTGGTTCAGTGGTTAAGAATCACCTTCCAATCCAGGGGACATGGGTTCGATCCCTGGTTGGGGAACTAAGATCCCACATGCCGTGGGGCAACTAATCCTGCACGCCGCAACTACTGAGACTGTGCACTCTGGAGTCCACGTGCCACAACTAGAGAGAAGCCCGTGCGGCATCGAAAGATCCCTCATGCCACAACGATGATCCCGGATGCCACATTTAAGACCAAATGCAGCCAAATAAATAAATAAATAAATAAATAAGAATTGATTAAAAAAAAAAAAGGCCCTCCCCCAAAAGTATAAATAAATAATATTAGGAATAAATAAGGGGGGCACACAATATATGCAGCAAAAAATTAAGGTGAGAGAATATGATGGGCAACTTTTGGCCACTTAACTTGAAAACTTGGGATGAGATGGATATATTTCTAGAAAAATATAACATACCAGGATCAACCAAAGAAAAGATAATAAAGGAATTGGATCAGTAGTTAGACACTCTCCCACAATAAAGTATTACAAAATATTTAAGGAACAGTTAATTTCATCTTACATATATTATCCAGAAAATAAAGGGCAACACTCCAAAACTAAAAAGAAGTAAAGCAAAAGCTAGAACAGCCAAGAAAGAAAAATTACAGGTCAATTTCAGTGACTATAGATGCAAAATCTTAAAATGTTAACAAAATAAATTCAGCTCTGTCTAAAAAAAAAATACATCATAACCTAGTTATATTAGTCCCAGGAACGCTAATTTGGTTCAATACGAGAAAATTTAATAATGTAATCTACCTGTTAATGGATTAAAGGAAGCAGAAAAGGTATTTGATGATGTTCAATATTAAGTCAAGCTTTAAAAAAAAACTTCTTGGGGTTTCCCTGGTGGCGCAGTGGTTGAGAATCTGCCTGCCAATGCAGGGGACATGGGTTCGAGCCCTGGTCTGGGAGGATCCCACATGCCGCGGAGCAACTAGGCCCATGAGCCACAACTACTGAGCCTGCGCGTCTGGAGCCTGTGCTCCGCAACAAGAGAGGCCGCGACAGTGAGAGGCCCGCGCACCGCGATGAAGAGTGGCCCCCGCTTGCCGCAACTAGAGAAAGCCCTCGCACAGAAACGAAGACCCAACACAGCCAAAAATAAATAAATAAATAAATAAATAAAATTTTTAAAAAACAAAAAACAAAAAACTTCTTGGCAAAATAGAAAAAGAAGGGAAGTCCCTTAGCCCAATAAAGGGTATATTATAATCATGCTTAATGGGGAAACATTTGAAGCACTCTCTTTATAATCTAGAACGAGATAAGGAAGTCCACAATAACTGCTACTGCCAGCATAATAGAGGTCATAACCAGCAAAGCAAGATATGAGAAATAAATAAAAGACATAAAGATTGAAAAAGAAGAAATAAGACTGTATTATTTGCTGGTGTTATGACTGTCTCTACGGAAAACCCCAAAATAGAAATAAAAAGAGAGTTTAGCAAGCATCTGGCTCTAAAATTAATATATAAAAGTTATGTGCTCTACAGTCCACATGAATTAAGTAAAAAACATAATATCAAATGAAAAACAGTCAAGTCACAAGAAAAGAAATGAAAGTATGATTTTGTTTCTATAAAGGTGAAAAGGGCGCAAAATTATGAAATAAACTCTTTGGAGGTACAGACACCTACGGTAAAGCTATGAAGAAGCGAGGAGGTGATTAACACCAAATTAAGGATAAAGTTTACCTCTAGGGTGAAGAGAAGGATGAAGTTAGGAAGGGAGACTTGAAAGGCAACAATAAGATTTTTATTTCTTAAGACAGGTTGTGGATTAGCAGCTGTTCCCTTTGTTACTATTCTTTACACTGTACATGTGTAGTATACGTAATCTTTTTTAAAGAAAAGGCTCTGAGGGAGTTCCCTGGCAGTCCTAGTGGTTAGGACTCCGTGCATCCACTTCAGGGGGCACGGGTTCGATCCCTGGTCAGGGAACTAAGATCTCGCAAGCCACGCGGCGCGGCCAAAAAAAAAAAAAAAAAAAAAGAAAGCTTTGTTTAGAGACCAGGAAGGAATGGTGGAGGCTCTGAAAGGTATTTTATTAACCGTAGTTGGATGTTTTAATTTTTTTCTCCCACTTCATTTGGTTGTATTTTCAGGTATTTCTACAATGAGCAAGGATAGATAGCTTTTTTTCTAAGAAAAGGCCATAATAGTAATGCCTTTTAAAAAGTCTTTCAATAAATAAAAATCACTCCAATTTTACATTTAGGGTAATAAAATATTTGCTACAGAATGCATACCTTTGTGCCAGGCATGTTTCTGGGACACATATACTGATTTTACCTCCTTTAACCCCAAATGTTTTTTTGATAAACTTCGGGTCAATCTATTTTAATGGAATAACATATTAAATACTTTGGGGAATTAATATTTTATGAGAACTTATAACAAATTTATGGTAACTTTACCAGCAAATTAATATATCTTTTGGTAAAGTAAATATCTCCACTCAAGATCAAATATAGACATTAAGAATGTGTTTTCTAATATATTAGATAATTTTACAGGAAGGCATACTAATATATACCTAGGCTTTAAGCAAGGAATTTGGCAGAATTGGGCAATAAATAACTAATTCACACTATTTTCTGAGCAAATTCAACTCCAAATAATCTGGCAAAAGTGAAAGAAATCTACAAAAATGCAGGGTTTTCCCCCATGTAAAGCATGAGTCTGTGAATGCCAAAATAGCCCTGGGCAGTCACGAATGAATACTGTTATTTAACAGCCTAGTTTTGTTTACACTAATATTGATGACTTTAATAAAAAGAAACTTTAACTTCCAGGGAAAAAACACAGAGGGAACCACAGGAAGACACAGTACAAGCTTTATAATAATATTCCTAATTGCCAATCCAAGTCCATTTCGGGAAAAGCTTTCGGGAGGACTCTCCAATGCAAGCCTTCAAGTCCAACCTGTTATCAACCTGAATGAATCCATTAGAACACAGGCCACTCGTGTGAATCTCTTTATCTTTTTAACAGAAGCACCGTAAGCGGCCGAGCTCTTCCAGATGGCACTGGACAGTCTGCTCCAGGTTTTAAGAGGCTGACTTTTTCTTTGAAAAGCCATTAAGAGAGAACCACAGCCTGCGGAAACCACCCCCTAAGGTATGTTCATGGTCTAAGTCTCCGTGTTATCGCCCTGATGACTAAATAAATCAACAAACTGCTCAAATCATAACACCGAAGATTCCCCAAATTTTAGATTCTCTCCCTGACACCCCACCGCCAACATCCCTCCGTTGACAAAACACGAAAATGATCCCAAGTAAAGTGGCCTTTTGTGGTTGCAGCAGAAAGGAGAACTTGGGGACCAGCAGTCCGGGAGGATACGTGATGAACATTAAAAAGGGAAATGAAAGAAAGACCCTCACTTTCGCCTTACCTTTTCAACATCTGCTTTTGTAACATTTATGTCAGCATCCATTTTCTCAAAGTACTGCTGGGCTCGGTCAGCCTCTTTGCAATCCCGCTCAAAACGTCTTTTACTCTAAAAGCAGAGGAAGATGGTGGCGGGGAAAGTAATTTTTAATGAAACCATGAGATTCTTATGAGAAGATGTAATTTTATCGACATCCGCCCCGCCCCCCACCACCCCGAAAGCTTTCTTCTCCAAACTGATTTGTTCCGTGTCATCATTTCAGGAAGTTATTTTAAAATCCACATTTATTTCCATCCAAACTGTCTAATCTTTGTTCTTTCCATATGATTTTTAGAAAAAGACTCTGCTCGAACTCTTTTGGGCTTAACATTTTACTTTCAGTAATGATTTCTAGAAACCAGTTAAATTCAAATTATAAAAATCTCTAAAGACAATAAATAGTGTCTCTGTTTGTTTTGTACTTACTGGTTGATTCAAGCTTAAGTTAAAGTCAAACAAGAAAATCTATAAAGACATTTCTTGAGCGGTTGGGTTTTCACTTACTGATTCTAGTTGCTTCCAGCAAGTCTCTATGTGCTGCTGTGCCTTCCGTCCGTCGTGAAAGTGCTGGAGGGGGGAACACACCCATAATTAGTACCCCCTCTTTCTCACATTAACACTTGAGAAAAGAAAAATTCATCCACTTCAATGATATTTAAATATTGAATATCTAGCATGTGCATGCCAGAGACATTTAAGAGTTAAAAAATAAACGGGAAATGAAAACAGTAATAGTCAAGAGTTCACTTTCAAACTTTAGCTATAATAATACTGAATGCTAAGACTTACATACACCACTTGTAAAAATGACAGGAATGCTTTATTAAGACGGCAATCACTTTGATCTTTATTTTTAATTGCTTTGAGATGTAATTCTTATACCAAAAGATTCACCCATCGACATTGTTCAATTCAATGGATTTTAGTATAGCCACAAAATAGGCAACCCTCACCAGTCAATTTTAGAACATTTTTATCACCCCAAAAAGAAACGCCGTACCTCTTAGCTGTCACCCGCCATCCTCCCCAGCCCTAGGCAACCACCACACCACTTCCTGTCTGTATAGATTTGCTTATTCTGGAAGTTTCATATGAATGGAATCGTACAATATGATGTCTTTTGTGACTCACATCATGCCTTCATTATTTCATAATGTTCACTTAGCCTAATGTTTTCAAGGTTTATCCACGTGATCACATGTATCAGTACTTTATTCCTTTTTATTGTGGCGTGATATTTCTTTGGGTGACTATACCACATTTTGTTGGTCCATTCACCAGCTAATGGGCATTTGGTTGTTCCCAGTTTGGGGCTATTATGAATAATGCAGCTGCAAACATTTGTATAAGTTTTGTGTGGATAGATGTTTCCATTACTTAGATTTTCTTAAAACTTAAAATTCACCTCCCTGCCATCTGCAAAGGCCCTGAGGCAGGTATGTGCTTGGTGTTGACCATCAAGCACACCAGAGGGCCAGACCAAAGTGAGCCTCAAGAATATGAGGAGATGGCGTCAGAGAAGAAAGGGGCAGCCTGTGCAGGGTCTCGTAGGCTTTTTGTATGAATGAGCGGGGGATCTGTAGATGCCGTAAAGGAAGGTTCCAGGTGGGAGTCTCTCTCCAACCCTGGAAATGATGGAGACTTGGACCATGGGGTAGCAGTGCAGGTGGTGACAGAGGCTCAGATTCTGGGTGTCCTTTGATCAGGAAAACCACTAGGATTTGCTGGCGAATCAGATCAGATGTGGGCTGTGAGATACGGAGGGGTCCGGGTGATTCCAAGGTTGTTCAGACTTGCATGGACTACGTGAACAGAAGCCCTTGCCCTCTGGTTCCGTTAGATTTGCCACGGAGAGGGTTCTGGCATATCAGAGGGTATGAATTTCCATCTGCAGCTTTCCCTCGCTAGGATGCCAGGGGCTGGCCACGTCCTTTGACCAAAGGCCACAGCTCCGGTCAGGCAGCGCCCCTGCAGCTGATCTCTGAAGTTCCTACAAGGCTGCCTTGCCCTTTGAGACCCAGGGCCACGGCAGCTCCCCACCGTGATTAGCCTGGGGGTACCGCTCCATCCCTTACTGCTTTTCCTGAGCCCTTTCCACAAGTGGTAAATGCTCCTTTTAATAAATGGCCTTCCCTCAATGACTAGGCTTGAATGTGCTGTCTGTTTTCTGGCCTCCGAGGTAAGCACGGCTGGGAGGGGTGTGCTGTAGAGAAGGCACGGTGAAAGGGGGACAGGCACGGAGAGGTCCCCTTGGTACAGCCTCAAAGCCTTTTCTCTCAGTCGTCAGCGCCTATGGCTTAGCCGAGTCGCAAAAGGTAGCTGACTCCTGGGAGGCCAGGGAGGAGGAGACAAAATCAGATTTTTTTTTTTTTTTTTTTTAAGAACAGTGTTCCTTTATAAGGGAATGTTTTCTTGTCTCTCTTCTGAGGTCAAGTTTCACCATTTTAAGTGCCTCTTGACAGCAAGGTTTATCCATCTAGCAATTTTTTGGTCTAGAGGAGCCCCGTGGGGCTTCATTTTTCAAGTCTCATAATAGACACAGGGATAGGACCGCAAAGAGATGGAGTCGAAGGTAGGAATAAACAAGCAAGAAAGGATCGGGCTTCGGGAGGAGTAAGGTAAGCTGAGAGCAGAGTTAGGGAGCTTTGGAGGAAGTACAGGTCTTCTGAAAGCCACATATGTCGTTTTAAAGAAGGCTCAGGAGGGAGATCAAGGCTCAGCTGTGCCCCTAGGCCCTGGGAGTCACTCGTCATTGTCCCAAACAGTCCAGAGGACCAGCCCCATTTCCTAAGCAGGTCTCCTGTGTTCTGCAGTTTGCAGAAAAGATACCTCCATTCCCCCAAATCTTACTTCGAGATTCAAAGACAGACACAAAAAGAAAAAGAAAACCTCGGCACCCAATTCAGAGCTGGGCTCTAAGCTTCCGCTCCAACTCGACAGCAACCCTGAAATGAATGTTTTCACAAAACGAAAGCTCCCTCACAGCCGGGGCCGTCCTGATGGAGAGGAAACGCACACAAAGAACATGGAGAAGTGACGGACATGGCACAGGAAAGGTGGAATGGGCTTTACTAGCAAAGGAATCTTCTCTGAAGACAATAGTGTTCCAAAAAAGGTCATGTTTTTGGAAGCACGAGGGATGATTTTTATTGAAAATCTACTACATAGTAAACTCTCTTGTCACTTCTTCATTCCAAGGTTCAAAAATAAGTATGAATTTATTTTTCAAGCACGGTGTGGACCTTGCTTGACGTTACTGGTGAGCTTTTTGCCGGGAAGGACTCCTGTCACAATACACCCCATGACACCACAATTCGGTGGGACCGAAACAATGATCTGAGAACTACACCTGTGATTGCATTCCATGTAGCTTAAGAAAAAAAATCGAGGTGTCACTGATTTTCCTTCCAGTCTTTCTTGCCTAGTATGTGTTCCTCCAAAATGGATTTGCCTGCAACACACAAAAACAACCTTGTGCTGCCTGACCCCTTAGGAAACTAACGGATGGAACAAAAGCCCTCCTGACAGTCCTGAGTATCCCATGACCTAAATAGCGGCGGTCCTTTGTAGCCAGCTCCATCTTCCCTCCTTTAATCGGAAAAGCTATCTTAACAGTTACAAAGTTAAACAAACCAACCAGCTTGCCAGATGTGTTTGTTGTTTACTAACAAACAATGGTCAAACATTTCTTCGCTGGGCAGATAGCAAGTGTGGATCTAAAAAGTGTGTCTCCAAGCCCTAAATAAAGAGGAATTGTTCTCTAGAAAAAGATAATAAGCACTTCTTTTGGAGCCACGGAGTGAAGTCATCACAGCTCTTTTCTCCTGTCAGAGGAGAGACAGGAAATGCCATCTCTAGAGACCCAGAAAAATGCTCTTTGCTTTCTCCTGTAATAAGATGCTTTAGTTTCTCTTCAAACATAATAATAGACCTTTTAAAAATGCCTGATGGTATCTGGGGTGACAGCTAAACTTACTTTCATTTCAACTTTTTGGTTGAACCTTAAAAATATACAGGTAAAATCTATACAAATAAAATCAGCCTTGAAAAATTTTTTAGAAATTTCCTGGGGGCCAGGGGTAGCTGAGATAAAAAATCACAGGGAACCTAAAATAGGCAAACATTAACTTAAAGCAAAATGACAACGACAGGGACTTCCCTGGTGGCGCAGTGGTTAAGAATCCGCCTGCCAATACAGGGGACATGGGTTCGATCCCTGGTCCAGGAAGATCCCACATGCCTCGGAGCAACTAAGCCTGTGCGCCACAACTACTGAAGCCTGCACTCTAGAGCCCAACTATTGAGCCCAAGTGCAGCCAAAAATAAATAAATAAAATAAATAAACTAAAAAAAAAAAAAAAGACAATGACAAAGCTTCCAAGGAGATTTTACTGCACTGCAAGAAATCATACTTAGGCTGGATAGACAAACAGTGAGAATGTTTATTATTCACACATTACAATTAGGTACAACAGCCGCTCCTTTTAATATATATATATATATATATATATATATATATATATATATAAAAATTAATTTTTAAAACTACATTTAAAAAAGCAAAATATGGCATTGATGTGAGAACAGCCACTTAAAAAAAAAAAGTGGAAAAAAAAATAAAAAGAATAAACACTCAACTAAGGACAGTCAGCCATCTGGAATTTTAAATAAAACTCAGATTCCACAGATGAAAACAAAGGAACACAAAAACTTGAAAAGGCCAAGAGAAAAGGAGCTTCCAGAAAATATGTCTGTGACAAATATTAGAATTTCCTCAAAACCTACAGTGTGGTGGGTTTGAATGCTAGCAGCTTCTAAGCCTGACTCAGGATTAATTAACGTAGCAATAAATCTCTGTGTGTAGATCTTTATGTGGACCGTGTAGGAAAACTGTGAAGCATCTTCAGACCTGCTCAAGGGAGCATTCCGTCACCTCACTGAAGTCCCAAACCATAAACCCAGAAACGTTCCTGACAGGAGTTGCATTCTGCTTTTCTTCAGTAAGGCCTGTTTCCCCCAAATTCATTTATAATAAAAATATCTTCTCAATGAACCTGTTTAAAGTTCCTAAAAATGCCTGCCTCCCCGTGCAATGTTTTCAGTTATTTAACTTCCCCTGTAACATTGACCATCCAGGCACTGGGCAGCAACCCCCACCCCTACCCTCCCCAGTCCAGGTCCAGGTCCAGCAGCCCCGGCCAAGTTTCCTTCATCCCCTCTCCAGCTGCTCCCCTACGCCACCGACCCTCTTATTCTCAGGCTGGCTTTTACTCCCCAGAACTCTCCCCACAACCACACTTTTTTTTCCCCTTGGCTTTGCCGTGCAGCTTGTGGGATCTCAGTTCCCCGACCAGGGACCCAACCCCAGGCCTCGGCAGTGCGAGCACTGAGTCCTAACCACTGGACCGCCAGGGAATTCCCCACATCCACACTTTTTACCTAGACTCCAGTAGTCTTTTTTAAACTGTTCTTCAAAACAATTCCTTCTTTCACATCCCTTAAAGTTCTAATTCCTCTGAAGAATCCCTATTAACTCAGGATGAAAGGATCTTCAAATGATCAGTATTAAGCAGCAAATGACTCAGATTCCTCACTTGATCTCTTCCAAGGGTATGAAACTGTTCTTCCAAACCAAAACAAGGAAAATCGCCCTTAATAAGGACTTTAGATAGAGTGCGAGGTTGATGGGTGAAACGTTTGGGACAGTAATCCTTCCTTGGGCTGAAAGATCTTAAAATCTAACTCAAATCGTTCACTCGACAGGTGTTAATTCCACACCCACATGTGCAGGGTGTTGCTTTACTTGCGAATAAAACAAAGCCCCTTTCCTAGTGAAATAGTGGACACAGCAGTAAGAGAAAGAGGGTAAGGAACTCAAGAGGAATGGGTGTGGGTGCAGGCAGCATTTAGATAGGGCGGTCTGGGAGGATGCTTGAGCAGAGACTTGAATAAAGTGTAGGAGTGAAATTGCAAAGTTCTCGGAGACACCCTTCCAAGCAGCAGGAACAGTTAATGCAGATGCTTTGAAGTGGGAAAGGGCTTGGCGTGTCCAAGGAACAGCTAGAAGCCAGTGCAATTAGACTGAGAGGAAGGATAAGGCAGAAGAAGGCGGCAAGGGCTAGACCGTGGACAGCCTCCCAAGCCACATGAGCACAATGGAAAGCTACTGGAAATTTTAAGAAGGGAAGGGACATTGTCTGATTTGCACTATCACAAGATTGCGCTGGCTGCTGCATGGAGAATGGACTGAATGGGGGCAGGAGGTGCAAGGGGACCAGGCAGGAGGATGGGGACCACCTGCCTAAGGATGAGCTGGTGGTGGAGACGGAGATGGGGAGCTGGACCACGGACCATGGGGCAAGCCTGGAAGCAGAGATGAATTAAAAATAAAAGGCTTAGGACAGTCCTCCAGATGAGAGACGATGAGAGACTGGATGTGGTGAGAAGTGTTTGGATTCAGAACAATTACTGAAGGGGGAGCTGACAGGACTTGACACTAGACAGAAGATGGGGCATAAGGGAAAAGTAAGTCCTGGGTGCCCCACGTTTTTGGCCAGAACAACTGGGTTAAAAAGGACTGCCATTCACAGATGGCAGGAATTGCAGATTGGAATGGGGCATGATAAAGGATAAACTTTGGGGAATCCAAAGTTTGTTTTGGACAGGTTGACAGGGCCACCGCATTGCACAACTCTGGGGCATCCTTCACACTGTTGCCGGGCTCCAGGGCCTCTGCTGACAGCGGTGTGGACATGGGTGATGGGTGATGCTATATCAGACATCTAAGGGGAGATGACTGGATATAGGAGAGTCAGGTGAGACACACCACAGTAGTCAAGAAATTCTCACACTTTTTGGAAGAGAAAGAAGGTCTCATTCTAACTTACAAGGGGGAAATACAAAACCCAAAGTCGCATTTCAAATCCAAGAAATCAAGGACAGAATTTAAGGATCCTGATAATTAAGTATGTTACCCCATAAATGAGAAAATAAAATTTTTTTGGTTCACCAGGCCAGTGGTGTTGCAGTGACAGAACCACAGTGGGGACAGGGTGTTATTTAATTGAATGCCGCTATCACATGTTCTTTGAAAACAAAGAGAACAGAACAAAACAAAATACACCTAGACATACATTAAACCAGGGGCTATTAGTGGGTGCTGTATAAGTGTGACATGCAGAAGACCAACAACTTTTATAGGGTTTCCCGCATTTTGATTTATTTAAATAAATGCAGTAACACCAGTAAGGAAGAACAGCTCTTTAGACCCACTGCTCCTTTTCCAGATCATGAAATCTAAAATCTGTCTTGCTTTTCTGTGTTTTCTTCCTACAGGTTCTGGCTTTATAGCAGATTATCCACAGTTGAATCTCAATAGAACTGAATAAATCAAAAACAGATTTGTAATTAGCTTGGTCATATAGATAAGCTCCTTTTACTTTTTGCTTTCCTTCATGCTAAGTTTTGTCTCTTTGCTGTCATCTCTTATAAAAACATGTTCTAGGGAGTGCCCTGGTGGTCCAGTGGTTAGGATTCAGCACTTTCACTGCTGTGGCCCAGGTCAGGGAACTGAGATCCCACAAGCTGCATGGCATAGAGCAGCCGAAAAACAAACCAACCAACAAAGACCAACCAAAAAACCAAAACATGTTCTAAACATACTAGAGTCAGTCTGGGCTGCAGAACTGCCTTATAGGAAATTAAGCCTCTTCATAAGTTTCATAAATACGACATAGCCAATACCTAAACTTTTTAATGTGTGGCTTTTATTTTATTTATTTATTTTAAAAATTTATTTATTTATTTATGGCTGAGTTGGGTCTTTGTTGCCGTGCGCGGGCTTTCTCTAGTTGCGGCGAGCTGGGGCTACTCTTCGTTGCAGTGAGCGGGCTCTAGAGCGCGGGCTCAGTAGTTGTGGCACTCGGGCTCAGTAGCTGTGGCACATGGGCTTAGTTGCTCCGCGGCACGTGGGATCTTCCCGGACCAGGGCTCGAACTCGTGTCCCCTGCACTGGCAGGCAGATTCTTAACCGCTGTGTAAATGTGTGGCTTTTAGTATCCATTTTCAAACATTTCCAAAACCTTGGGGGAAAATTTCATATTGTCAATTCTCAGTAATGTGGGGTCTTGCAAGCATTATCTGAGATTTATAAAAATTTTAGTGAGTCACTGAAGGTATAATTATTTCCTCCAGAACTCTTCAGATAACCATTGCCAAAAAAGTGATTCTGCTCCTGGCCAACATTTCGTAATCAAGCGTTCTTTCCACCTGCCAGGAGAAACGTAGTTGGAGGTTCCAGTAAATGTTGGCTGGAACTTCCTCATTCCCCTCCTGGAGCCTTAAATCTCCATAAATCCCTCATATGTGGTTAGTGGTGACCACTGCAGATAACCCTACCCAGACTCAAAGGTTGGAGCTGAATCTCTCTCTCTAAAATTCTTTAATAACTTGATTCAGAGTGCAAAAATTGCTAGTAAGAGCATATTTATAATAGTTCTTTCAGAGGAATCTATCTGATAGCAACTCTGAATTACCCACATCTCAGATAAGCCAATTCACACCCAAGTTGGTCCTTTCAGCAACTTGGGAATCTCATCTTTTCTTCTTTTAAAGACCATCAATCTCACAAATGGCCAAAGTTGAACCAAGAACCATGAATCTGGTCTGCTTTGACCTCATATTCTCATTTCTGGGCATTTAGCTTGGAGAAATAATCCCCACCCCCCGCACAAAGAAAACAGCTACAAAAGTAAAGAATTCACGGCAGTATTATTTATATAACTAACTAACTAAATAAATAAATAAATAATCAGAAACCACTAATAACCTATGATCAAACAGTAATTAGTTAAGTGAATTATGTGTTAGAATAATACATAGCCACTAAAATTCTAATTATGAAAACTATATAGTTTCATGTAGAAACATATAAAGTGTTTATGATATTGAATGGGGAATAAAGAAAAACAAATTATACCTATACTAGGACTAATACCCTTAAATATTATATGTATATTATATCCATATATAGAGGATATCAATACTTCTCTATATAAATAACTATCTATATATCTATAAATGACATCCAGAAGGAAACTTGGAAAAATGATTTTGATTGATAAGAATTGTGAGTTTTTGTCCTTTAATTCAGAGTTTTAGTAACATTCTTTAAAAACTTTGGTAACTAATCAATGAATCACAGCAACTCCCCTTAAAAAGGGAAAGTAAATAAAAGAAACAGACGTTCTTATTGTATGTGGTCAGCTTAAAGAGATGATGAATCTTGTACTTCCTGTAAGTTTATAAAAATCTAGGAAAATCAGGCAAGTATAAAATGTCTAAACTTTACACATTAAAACTAATCATGTTGTCTTAGAAAGAACTGTTGATTTTCCACTTATTTCTATCCATTATCATTGAACACCCAGTTAATCCCAGACATTGTCACAGGATCAGATGCATTGATAATTTATGTTTGAGAATAAAAGACTGAAGGCAAAACAAAGGAACGGTCACTGTGTGCTTTGACTTATATTCACCCCAAGGACTGGCCACTGAGTCCATCACCTCTAAAGAGAAGGTGAGCATCTTGACAAAAATACAATTGCTTTAAGTGGAGCCCATGAGGTGAAGAAATTAAGAGCCCCCCTCCTCTCAGGCTTCCAGGAGTGTTGGTGTTTCTTAATGAGAACTGCTGCTGGCTTGAACACCAGGCTTAGGAAAGAACCTCAACAGCTGTGCTCTTGCAAATGGCAAGTCAAAGCTCTCTTTTAAAGAATTTCCTTTTACAAAATCAACATATTCTCATCAAAATGAGCAAACGGATTTTTGTGTGTCAGGACCAACACTGGTTATTCATAATATTATGTGAGTGAGCTGCATTGTAATAGGAGAACATAGCATATGTGGAAACTGCTGCATAAAAATCACATTTTCTCAAGTCTACAAATAACAAACGCTGGAGAGGGTGTGGAGAAAAGGGAACCCTCCAACTCTGCTGGTGGGAATGTAAGTTGGTGCAGCCATTATGGAAAACAGTATGGAGGTTCCTCAGAAAACTAAAAATAGAACTACCATATGATCCAGCAATTCCACTCCTGGGCATATACTGAGACAAAACTATAATTCAAAAAGATACACGCACCCCTATGTTCACAGCAACACTATTCACAATAGCCAAAACATGGAAACAACCTAAATGTCTATAAACAGATGAATGGAAAAAGAAGATGTGGTACATATATACAATGGAATACTACTCAGCCATAAAAAAGAACGAAATAATGCCATTTGCAGCAGCATAGATGGACCTAGAGATTATCGTACTAAGTGAAGTAAGTCAGAAAGAGAAAGACAAATACCATACGATATCACTTACATGTGGAATCTAAAATATGGCACAGATGAACCTACCTATGAAACAGAAACAGACTCACAGACATAGAGAACGAAGCCAGGGGCAGGGGGGCGGGGGTGGTGTGGTGGGGAGGGAGAGGGACGGACTGGGAGTTTGGGGTTTAGTAGATGCAAACTATTACATTTAGAATGGATAAACAACAAGGTCCTACTGTATAGCACAAGGAACTATATCCAATCTCCTGGGGTAAACCATAATGGAAAAGAATTTGTTTTTTATGTTGACAAAGTCTTTTCACACTTTTTTTTTTTCTTTTTTTGGCCGCACCACGCGGCATGTGGGATCTTAGTTCCCAGACCAGGGGTCAAACCTGTGCCCCCTGCTGCGGAAGCGCAGAGTCTTTCTTAACCGCTGGACCACCAGGGAAGTCCCAAAAGAAATGTATATATATGTGTGTGTAACTGAGTCACTCTGTTGTACAGCAGAGACTGGCATAACATTGTAAATCAACTATACTTCAATAAAAAATAAAATAAATTTTAAAAAATCATCCTTTCTCCCAAAAACATGAACAGCAAGTACTATCCTATTTTACTTTTAAGACTTCAAGAGTTTTTAAAATTAATTTTTATTGGAGTATAGTTGATGTACAATGTTGTGTTAGCTTCTGCTGTACAGCAAAATGAATCAGTTATACCTTTAAGACTTTAAGCTTTTGTTTAAGATCAAACAGCTGGCTCATGAGCACGATATGGCCTCAGGGGCAAGGAGAATATCCATCTCTCCCACTACCTTACTGTCTTCTACTTCCTTTCAAATCCATTCAAAAAAGGAAGGAAACCTCATCTGTTTGCATGGTGAGCTATTTCTCACCAGGCACTCTTGTTAGAGATTCATCTATTCAAACATCGCAAAATCTATATGAAAAATAATTTTCTACTAGTATTCTGAACTGAACTTGGAAATCCTCTCTATATGCAGTAACGAGATCCAGCAGTAATCCTGTAAATTCTAAATCATCCCTTTGGGCAGGGAGGATTTCGCCACTGTATCAAATGGCCCAAAATGTATTAGGCTGATGGTTAAGAATGGTACTTTAGCAAGACACTATTTGTAGTCAGCCATGAGAAACAGTAACTCCACCTAAAATTTTAAAAGCGGCTTGTTTTCAATGCCATCAGCCAATTCAACATTTTTTAGACTGGTCCTGTTATGGACAATATGTTATGACATATGGTCACAAGGAGACCTGTATATGCTCCTGTTTTCTGTAATAAACCCTGATCAAACCCTTCCTGGAGTAGAAAGGAGATTCTGTATTGAGAAACAGAATGACCTGATGGAAGGTACCAGATATGCAGTGCCTATATATCAATACACAGAATGTGGTGCTAGGCGGTTTGTACCTGTTTTCTTGCGATCCTCCCCTGAACTCGGGAAGGTGGTTTATTATAATCAGCCTCAGTTACAGATGCAGAACTGGCTGCTCAGAGAGTTATATAACCTGCCTAAGGTTTCCTAGCTGGTGGGGCTGCCCGGGTCCTGAGTGGGTTTGTTGACTGCAGAGCGTGGGTCCTTTCCTCTCCTCCCTGCCTGCCAGGAGCTGCGGCTCTCTGGACATACTGCTGATTGAGGCTCTCCTCTCCTCTAAAGAAGATCTGAAGTTCACTGTCAGCCCTTCATGGTCCCGCATCAAAGCAGCAACTGGATTTGACCCCAGAAGAGCTGGATTTGGGCTCTCGCTCTGTTGTGGCACTTCTGCTGATAATGACCGTCACCAGAAAGTGGAAACCATCACATTCTCCTGTGGTTTTGACAGTCATCCTTATGAAAATTAGATCACTTACTAAGAAAAGTCAGGGTAGCCAAAAGTGAAAGGTTGCAAGGAGAAATACTGCATAGTGTGAGATGATCTCAAGGAGCCCTTTCTACAGCTGACTGCTGATGGAGACCTTCACACCAGTTAGCCCAGCATCCTTGGGGGTCAGTTCAAGAAAATAACTCAGTGGGAACCAGAGCATGTGTGTGAATGCGCGCTGCCCTGAGAGGTGGGCTGCCTGGTAACAAAATGTAAGATAATGAGCACAATGTATAAGATAACAGCCCTCCCCCTCCCCCAGGGATGCTGTGAGGATAGAAGTCAGTTATTATAACCTGTAAAAACGATCCCTTGAGGCCAAACAGTTAAATATCCAATATTATGAGAGTAATTTTAGAAATCAGAGAACATCAACACAATGCCACATCATGCAGTCATTCAAAATAATGGTAGCTATTACCCATATAATAAGCAAAGCAGAAATGTTCATGATGCATGATATCAAAACACCACAAATGTACATGTACTTACTGATACTCTTTCTAGAATTTTAAAAGGTTTCACAATTTCCAAAATTTTCATCTCAATAGAATTACAAAAGGCTTTAAGAAAGCATTACTGTTTACAGCTCCTCTCAACAGAACATCTGACTCAGAGAAGCATACATGCAATTCTCCTTGAAATAAAAGGAACACTATGCATCGCAAGATATTATTCAACGTGTGTCTGCACCACCTATAATTTACTCATTAAATTACTATAATTTTTTATTAAAAAAGGAAAAGAATTCAAAGTACAGACATGACAGACTGTAAAAAAGACATGATTACCAGTGAGTAAATAAAACAAAAGGACACAATCATAACACAGCAAAGAAATACAAGGATCTGCAACTAGTGAAACGAAGTCTAACTGAGAACTAAGCTATGTCGAAGAAGGCTGCTTCTACTTCTCAATTCTTTCTTTCACTCCAAGAGTATTGATCAAGAGCCTGCTTTGTGTCACCCTGGGCACCGTTCCAGGGACTGAGAATACAACAGTGGACAAGAAAATTCTTGCCCTAGTGGAGCTTACAGCGTGGGGTGAAAGAAAAACAAACAAGTAAATATATAAAATGTTAGACGCTGGTTAAGTACTAAAGAAAAATAAAGCAGGGGGAGGTGGTAGAAATGGGGTGGAGAAGGCGGGGGGACTTTGTACTTTTAAATAAGGTAAACAAGATAGACTTCAATGAGATGATATTCCTGAGAAAGAAGTCAGGCAGTGAGTTCTGCAGATACCTGGGGGAAAAGCTTACCAAGGCGAGAAAAGCCAGTGCAAAGGCCCAGGGGCAGGATCGCACAGGGCATTGATTGCACAGGGTAAGAAGGCCACATGGTTGGAGGGGGAGAATTCAAATAAGTAGGAGGAGGCCAAGTTATGTGGGCTTCACATTTCATGATTCACTCCAGAAATACAATTAATGATTCCTACTAAGGTAAATGCATAGTTTTTGTTTAGGGTGTTGGCTAAAATGCTAAACTGTATGAGTGAAGGAAGGTCAGCAAGAGATACAAGCCACTGACCAAAGTAACAAATAAGAAGAAGGTATAAACTTTGCAAGGTCAAGGGCAAGTCAGGAACGAGGGAAGTAGTCCAGCATTGTGTTCAGATTTATCGTGTTTACTTTATGATTATATTAGGTATTTTGCTTAATTCCAAACCTTAATATTCTGTTTCACTTCTTCCTTTCCATCATATAAAGGAAAAGCTCTCCTTTAGTGCATGGTCTATAGAGACTGTCACCTAATTGGAGCTCTGGTGCAGGGTTTCTCAGCCCCTATGGACATTTTGGACCAGGTAATTCTTTGTCGTGGAGGCTGTTCTGAGTGTTATAGGGTGTTTGACAGCACCTTTGGGCTCTACCCACTAGATGCCAGCAGCAACCCCCCAGCTATAATGCCCCTAATAACCAAAAATGTCTCCAGACATTGACAAATGTTTGCTGGGGTGGGGAGCAAAATTGTGCCTGCTTGGTAATCACTGCTTTAATGTGAATAGATAAAAACATCAGCTCAGTGTATTAGCTCTTTTTTTAATCCAATGGGTTGATCCTAAGGCATATATCTCTTCCTAACTTCTAAACATACCCAAAGCTATTTGCTACATATTTACAGTTCAGAAAGAACTAAACTCCTCAGATGTTCCAAACACCTTCCTGTCTCAGGGCCTTTGCACGGCTGCTCCCTCTACTGAATGTTTGTCCCATGCAACTTCTACTTGTCCCTCAAGTCCTGTTAAAGCCTTAACTGTCAAGCCGCCCGGGAAGCTTTCCCATGATCCAGAGCATAAGCATGTTAGGTGTTCCCATTCATTATATGTTCTCACATATGTACTCGTACTTTGTCAAAACTATCACAACTGCAATTAAATAATTATTTTGGTCATTATTATTTAATATCTCCACCATTTCAGCAAGAACCCTATTAATCTTGTTGTCTCATGTATCTCCAGAGCATTAAAAGAATTACTGTGGACTCAAATTTATATAGAAAAGCATATCACTGGCCAACTTTGGTACTTTATTACTAACAAATTATAATGCACCTCACAGGCGATCAAAGTACAATGATACAGACCACCACGGCTTAATGATAAATCTCTTAGGGCAAAATCTTGACTATGAATATACTTTACTTGAGGGTACATTTTTCCCTTTTGTTAACAACAAAAGCTATGAAAAGATTGTAATGATGACAAGAGGAACAAAAAGGCCCTCTTCGTTAGATGACAACGAATGAGCCACGGAACGAAGTGGCTGTAACTGAGGTCATCTTTCTGGCTCTTTTGAACTCCTTATAACATTTATTTTAACACAGTTTATTCCACACAGCGTACATCATATTGTATTGCTTACTCTTGTATATCCGATAGCCGCAAATATATTTAAATTCCTCAAAGGGGTTAGTATTCTGGGATCCACAAATGAGTTTCAGAATGTCCGAGGGACGCTTGAAATCGGATGTAAAGACCTAGAAACACTTTCTACGAACCGGGTCAGGAATGTTTATACGTGTCTTAAAGGTGGCAATTTAAGACCCACCATCTCATATGATTCCATTTATTGATAATTTTAAAACTTGTAGGGATACTCCCATCATCTTTGGTCCATCTCTTAGGAAGAAAAAACAAATTTTAGTTACCGATTTCCTCTCCTGCTTCAATTCCTGGACGTAGCGTGCTAACTCCACGGTGATCTGGGAGGTCATATTCTCGGAGATGACTTCATGCTGTCCAGCATAATCGTTCATCTCATTCAGGGTGGAAAGGAAGGCTTTACATGCTGTATACCTACAGAACAGAATGCACACCACTCCTTTTCAAACAAGGCACATCCTCTCTCATGTTGCTTCCCACCAGCGAAACAGTAATTAAAATCAGGTTAATTTGCATCCAGTTCCCATAGGGTCTTGACAATTCATTACACATAAGAGGGTTCTCATCAAAATGGCGCAGAATAAATTACAACTGAAATATTTTTCATTTTGTGAAGCCAAATTGCCCTAAATAAGGCAATATTTGGCTTTGTTAATAGCCCACATATAACCCAAAATACATATACGTACTATAGGTACTAATGTCATGGATATTTAGATCTAAATTATAGACAATACTTTTGGGCTTTTCATGTTTAGATGTCTTAATTGCTGTCTGAAACAGACATATTTCTTAGATGAATGAGACACCTGATATTACAAAACCAAATCAAGATGTAGAATGCACAGTCCACACTTCCTGTATTTGCTTAGATTATATTCTAAGCTTTTCCTAATTACCTTAATTGAAACAATCTGGAATAGGTCTAGTGAGTATAAGTTATTTCAGTAGGTTTTTATTGTCTTTCCCCCAATTTAAAAACTGACACAGATATGAATGAGGAAGGCAACTTGTTTTTGTAGATATATCTACAAAATATATGTAGATTTCCTTTATAATCATCAACAATGCCATACAGATATTACCACATAACGATCAGTGATAAACACACCTGTATTCTTCTTCCTCCTTCGAGTTCTTTTTAGGTTGGTATTTCTTCGAAAGATTCCTAAGACAAAAAGAAAGACATGTCACCTTATACAGAAGGATAATTGAGAAATGAGGAATGAACGAAGTCAGTGCTTTTGTTTACAAGTTAAAAAAAGAAGTCACAAAATGTCCACAGCTGAAATCCATTTATTTCCTTCCATCTTTCAGCGTGAAAGACTTGCATAGCTTTGACTCTTTTACCTAAAGGTAGAGCAAATAAGAACAGAAATGGTCGCCAACTGGTCATTTACCTGGATGTTAAGACCTGACATTATTTAACTGGAGAGGGCAGACCATGTGTTTCTATGCAACCATTATTGCTCTAAATCCAAGGCAAGCATATGGACTGAGTCCAAATGTTTAAATGAAAAATCAAAGTGTCAAGGGCAGGTTTTCAAGGCTGTGTGCTGCTCTCCCAAAACTTAATGAAAACTACTTGTGAATAAGTCTTCTTGGAGGAAGTAGAGACAATATTGGGGGGATGGTTATGCTAAGACATTCAGCAAGGAGAATTTTTAACCTGCCTAGCAGGCTTGCACTGAACACACTCAGATTAGTCAAAATTGCTTTAATCTCTCTTCCTAATCCCATCTCCAGGTCAAGAATCCAGATACTCCCCTCTACATTCTGCATGCTTCAAGTTACACAAAAACTAAGAGGTAATCTTGAAAAAAGAAAACTCACTAACATTTGTTCCACTGATTGATTTCTTTTGGGTCCTGATTTTGGCTTGTGTAGTTAGAAGAACAGCCATAGAGGGACTTCCCTGGTGGTCCAGTGGTTAAGAATCCATCTTGCAATGCAGGGGACACCAGTTCGAACCCTGGTCAGGGAACTAAGATCCCACATGCCGCAGGGCAACTAAGCCCATGCGCCACAACTAGAGAGAAGCCCGAACGATGCAACGAAAGATCCCACGTGCCACAACTAAGACCTGATGCAGCCAATAAATAAATAAATAAATATTGAAAAAAAAAAAGGAAGAAGAACAGCCATAGATAAAGAAGATGTGGTACATATATACAATGGAATACTACTCAGTCATTAAAAAGAATGAAATAATGCCATTTGCAGCAACATGGATGGACCTAGAGTAAGGATGGACCTTACTAAGTGAAGTAAGTCAGAAAGAGAAAGATAAATACCATATGATATCACTTATATGTGGAATCTAAAATATGGCACAAATAAACCTATCTACGAAACAGAAACAGACTCACAGACATAGAGAACAGACTTGTGGTTGCCAAGGGGGAGAGGGCTGGACTGAGAGTTTGGGGTTAGTAGATGCAAACTATTACATATAGAATGGATGGACAACAAGGTCCTACTATATAGCACAGGGAACTATATTCAGTGTCCTGGGATAAACCATAACGGAAAAGAATATGAAAAAGAATGTGTGTGTGTGTGTGTGTGTGTGTGTGTGTGTGTGTGTATATATATATATATAGCTGAGTCACTTTGCTGTACAGCAACTAACATCAACTATACTTCAATTTTAAAAAAAAAGAAGAAGAACAGCCCTAGGAGTGGACTAGTGGTCCACAGTGGGACTCTTCATATGACAGCATCTCAGTATTCACTTCCCTGTTTATTCCATGTTGCTATTCCTCTTTCATAGTAGCTACTTTCATTATTTCACATTCTATTTCTTTCATTTCCCCTGAATCTACAGATGTGCCTAGAAAAGTGTGCAATAATAAATTTACAGGGCTTCCCTGGTGGCGCAGTGGTTGAGAATCTGCCTGCCAATGCAGGGGACGCGGGTTCGAGCCCTGGTCTGGGAAGATCCCACATGCCGCGGAGCAACTAGGCCCGTGAGCCACAATTACTGAGCCTGCGCATCTGGAGCCTGTGCTCCGCAACAAGAGAGGCCGCGATAATGAGAGGCCCGTGCATGGCGATGAAGAGTGGTCCCCACTTGCCGCAACTAGAGAAAGTCCTCGCACAGAAATGAAGACCCAACACAGCCATAAATAAATAAATAAATAAATAAATAATTTTTAAAAGTTACTGTAAATTTACAATTTTGATCATGTTACGTTTTACAGACAAAGCGAAATGTGAGTTCACCTCTAACAGGTGTTACTAGGTGACATGAGAGGCAGAGGACTTTAGTAAAAAGGACATTGCTCTGGGAATCCAGAGGCCATGTGACTAGATGGTGTAACCTCAGACAAAGCAATGGGCAAGGCTGTGCTTCCAGTTTCTCATCTGTAAGCCCGAGGCAGGTGGGTGAAATGACCTCTATTGTCCCTTAAAGTTTGTAAATTCCCAGGGAATATATATCACCCAATAGAATAGTGATTATTGCAATTACTTTAAAAAGAAGGCATGGGTATATAACAATTTAAAAATTATAATTAGACAAACTGATGAAAGAAAAATGTACTGACTTGGAGGTTGCTATCACGTGAGCTATGCTTAAACAAACTACATTGTGTTCTCTCTACTGATACTCTGGATACACAGCAAAGATTATCTAATAGATCTAGATTTGAAAGAATGTGAAAAAGCAGTATTTCCTCTAAGCATGTGCCTTAGAGAAAAATTAATGCAAAAGAGAGAAATTTTTGTTTTTAATTTAATTTAATTTTTTTAACATCTTTATTGGAGTATAATTGCTTTACAATGGTGTGTTAGTTTCTGCTTTATAACAAAGTGAATCAGCTATACATAGCTGATTCACTTTGTTAAAAGAGAGAAATCTTATATATTGAAAGCACGGTAGAATTCTTTGAGTTGCCTACCACATTTAGTCCTTAAAAAGGTAGATTTAATAAAAACAATAGCTCCGACTTACATGTACCAGGAATAAAAGGGGAGCCATGGAAAGCAGATGACTAATCAATAGGTTATTTTCCAAATATATTTAAAGCAGCATATATGGGACCTGCAGTATTGAAAAGCCTAGAGGTTGCATGTGAGATATTTTTAGTGCATGGTTTTAAATATTGACCATTTCTTCCGCTAACTATAAATTCCAAATGGAAAATGTCACTTCTGAATTCACATCTTATATAAAAACTCATTCAAAACTCTTATTTTAGAGGTTGATTTAAATCTACATTTTCTTTTTAGCTTTCAGTCATTAGCAGCCGTAAAAATAACTTAAACTTTATATCTAGTTGAAGGAAACATAGCTTGAAGAGATCCAGGTGAAACCAGTACTTTTTATAGTTCCGTTTTACCAGTCAAATCCTAAACAGGATTAAAGACCAGTTGTGGGTGCTCTCCAGTAAAGACGGTCCAGTACTGAAGAATGAGTATCACTTTGACGATGTTAGCATATATAGCATTCAAAATGCTTCTTAAAAGCATCAGTGAATATTTCACTCTATAAACACCAGCAGAAAACTAAAAGCTTAAGAGGTCTATAAGGGAACTTCAGATCTAAGGATATTTCTCTCAGGGACCACTACAAAAAAAAGAGCAACTTGCATTTCCATTCTCTGGAGGCGGGCTTTCTCGCCCCATTTGTATGAGGTTATTTTAAAAATAAGCAAGCAAATAAACACCAAAAGCACCTTTAAATTTATGGGGTCCTTCTGAGAAATTTAAATTGTTTTATATACTCGCTCTTCAGATAGGCTAATTAAAAGGTAAGAGGAAAATAGATATCTTTTAATAAAGATACTGGATTTAAATTTGGTTGGTCCCAAGAACTGCAGTTAGGCTTTTAAAAAGGAAACACTTGGGCCTCATTCCAGACCCTCTGAAATGGAAGGTCCAAGGCTGGACACAGGAATGTTTTGTGTTGTTGTTTTTTTTTTTAATCTGTCTTTTATATTTTAAAAGCTCACCACAGATTTCCAGATAAAGATGGCACAATAAAATCTGATCAGAGAATTGTGCTTTTCCAACAAGAGGTGAAATAAAAGCCAGGAAATTTTCAACAGCAGAAAATAAACCAATGAAGAAAGGCACATAACCTCAATCTACACACTTTGAGAAGCGGTGACCAGAGTGAGGGACAGAAGATTCTGGAACAGTGTAGAACAGATGCTTGAGTCCACAAAACCCTGAAAACCGATTCAGACAGAAGTAAACTGAGGGGTGAGTAAGCACTCAGGGAACAGTGACAGAAAAGATCTGAGAGGAAGACATGCAGGCCGACCACCCAGATTCCAGGATTTGGCAGGAGCTGGGGCTGGCCACCTGGGCCTCTACTTCCCAGGGCTGCAGGCTGAATGCCTGGGGAAGATCACCACAAAACCTAGGGATTCCCAAGGAATAGGGGTGAACGCCTTTGACCTAATGGAGTGAATGCTAAAACAGAACCTCTAACAAAGTTTCAGAACAGACAACAAAACTCAGAGTCTCAAAGACAAGATGTACAAAAACAAGTGCTTTTGAGACCATGCCCCATGGGGTTAATACAAACTGGTGACTAACAGGAATTCTTGAGCTTGCCTTCCAGTTTATTAAAAACCCCTTCACGTGTAACCTGCCTTCACCGATCAAGCCGATGCTTTAATTGTTGCTACAAAAGGCTTAGTTGTCCTCCAAGCATCACAGCCGAAACAATAAGATGTTTGCCTGGGTTGTTTTCCAGGAACTTAGAGCTAGCTGTGTCTAGCTCAAGCTCAAGCCAGCTAAGACTGGTTGGGACTACCTAAAACAGGGCCTGCACAGGTGTCTGGTAAATGACATTTTGACACCAGAGGGCCAAAAACCCCACCTTCAGATCATGCTAAGCGCCTCCATTTTTGAACATGCATCCCATGAAGAAGCAAGTAACTCAGATATGCCTGCACAGAACACTAATTACCTCACCTTTTCCCTACCTGCAATCACCTTTCCCCACGCCTAAGACCACCCTGCTTCTTTATGCCATAAATATCCCAAGTCCCTCGCCTTCAGGGAGGTGGATCTGAGACTTGTTCTTCTATCTCCTCGCTTGGCTGCCTTGTGAATAAACCCTTTCCCTGCTGCAAACCTCGGCGACTCAGTGTTTGGCTTGCTGCATGTTGGCAAATGAACCTGGTTTGGCAACACTTTCGCCCACCTTACCCTATAAGGGAGCTCAGAGGGAAAGACCAATGGCACCGGAAGCACAGCAGTGATCATTCACATTCTATCAGATCAAACAGGGGCATTGGTGTTGCTTGTGTTAATAACAAAAACATGCTTAGGCATCAACCTAAGACGTTTACATGTTTTATCTCATTAAGTCCCCTCAAGACCCTTATAAGGTGGGAATTATCGTCATTATTATTATTCACATATTACAGATGAAAAAGACAAAGCACAGAGAGTAATTTGTCCCAAATCATATTACTATTAACTGGAAGAACATCCCAGGCATTGGGACTCTAGAGTCTGTTACTTGTAACCACTTCACTTAACTGCCTGTATTAAATATAAGCAAGGTGAAAAGATGCAGTATGTAATACAGAAGAAAAGGAAGGGACTTCCCTGGTGGCGCAGTGCTTAGGAATCCGCCTGTCAATGCAGGGGACACAGGTTCAATCCCTGGTCCGAGAAGATCCCACATGCCGTGTGGAGCAACAAAGCCTGTGCGCCACAACTACTGAAGCCCGTGCGCCTAGAGCCCTTGCTCAGCAGCAAGAGAAGCCATTGCAATGAGAAGTCCTTGCACTGCAATGAAGAGTAGCCCCCACTCACTGCAACTAGAGAAAGCCCACGCACAGCAACGAAGACCCAATGCGGCCAAAATTTTTTAAAAATAAAAATAAAAAAGGAAGGAAGAAAATGACAGAGAAAAACCCAATCTGTAAGAAAACATACAAGGAAATGAAGCAAATTCTAACTTTGGATTAGGATTTGCAGAATATTTTACACTATAAACAAATTTAATAAAAACACAAAGCCAATAAAGCAAGAATCCCCAGCCTACAGGATAAAACAGAATGGGATGAAACTGGGAGGCTGCAAAGCTAAGGATATGAACTAGGAACTAAAACACACCACTCCAGAGCTAATAAATAAATTAGGCTGGATATCAAATTTAAGTGAGGAAAGTTTTAAGACAATCATAACGTGGAAAGCAACTCTCATAATCAGAAGAAGAAAAAAGATCTGAAGAACAAGATGCTGTAACATAAGGAAAATGGATCTCTGAAGCATATGACCCAATAAGTAGAATAGAAAAAAATTCAGATATAATTGACAAAAGTTCCCCTGAAATAAATTATTGACTTTTCATATGAAAGGGAAATTGATAAAGAGTGATCAACCACAAGGCATTGCTTGGTAAAGTTATCAAACTGCTAAGTGGAACAAAAAAGTTCTTCACATACAGAGTCAAAAAAGCAAGTCACCTACAAAGAATAAAAATTTGGCTGGCCCCAGACTTTTCAACCAGAAGACAATGCAGCAACAAAGTTTGGAGAGAAAAGTATGACCAGAGAATAATCAAGTCAAATTGTTGTTAAGTGCAGTCTACCTTCTGCATCTGTGGGGTCTACATCCACAGAGTCAACCAACTGTGGATCAAAAATATTGGGGGGAAAATTCCAGAAAGTTCCAAAAAGCAACACATGAATTTACTTCATGATGGCAACTGTTTACACAGCATTTACATTGTATTACGTATTATAAGTAATCAAGAGATGATTTAAAGTATACAGAAGGATGTGTGTAGATTATACACAAATACTATGCCATGTCATATAAGGGACTTGAGCATCTTCAGATTTTGGTATCCGAGGAGGGCAGGGGCAGGGGCAGGGGGTGGTGTTCCTGGAACCAATCCCCCACGAATTCTGAGGGATGACTGTATAGTGGCATTCTCAAACAAGAAAGAACTGGAGGATTATGCCACAGGCTCCTATAGGGAGAAAATATCCCTATTTTTCTTGAGGCCAACAAACAAGTGGAGAGACTGTGGTAGAGGGAATGGTGATGAGCATAAATCTATAATTAAGGCAAATTAACTGTGAGACTCATGTTACAGACTAAATTATATAACTCAATTAGGAGAGGAAGTAAAACAGGTAAATACTATTTTCTTTATCTTTCCTACCAGTGAGTCAATTGAGCCTGTTTAAAATTACAACATGAGGGGTTTCCCTGGTGGCGCAGTGGTTGAGAATCTGCCTGCCAATGCAGGGGACACGGGTTCGAGCCCTGGTCTGGGAGGATCCCACATGCCGCGGAGCAACTAGGCCCGCGAGCCACAACCACTGAGCCTGCGCTTCTGGAGCCTCTGCTCCGCAACAAGAGAGGCCGCGACAGTGAGAGGCCCGTGCACCGCGATGAAGAGTGGTCCCCGCTTGCCGCAACTAGAGAAAGCCCTCGCACAGAAACGAAGACCCAACACAGCCAAAAATAAAATAAATAAATAAATAAATAAAACTCCAATCTACCAAAATAAAAATTACATGAGTTAAAACAAAAACAAAAACAAACAAAAATCATGAATGACACCCTACACATTTTTCATAATCTTTTTTCAAAATCTTATAAGAATTTGTTTAATATTTCAAGTTTGCTAAATCCTTCAGTTTCACTTTAATAAAATATTTTTAATTGTTCAAGTAAATTTAAATTTAATACCTTGCATATACAATATGCAACATATTTTATAAAATGACTTTTACACAGTTACCTTTTATTTACAATGAGATCCAATAAAAAAAAAAAATTGACCAGGACAAGAATGATTCATCAAGAAGAAAGTACAAACAGCTCAAATGTATAAAAACATACTCAACCTCATTCATGCTAAGAGAAACACAAATTACCTGTCAGACTTAGCAATTTTTACTTATCAAATCGGCAAAGATAAAAAAGATGGGGAACAAGAAGCATCGAGGGTCAAGGCGAGAAGCACCGCCACACACTCTGAAATGGTGATAAGGGTCACAGCTTCCGAGAAGGGCAACTTGGCAAATTCTACCAGAACCAAAGTGCTGCTTTTAGGAACTTATTCTCTAGATATGCTTGCCCAAGTGTATCATTCAAGGTTATCCAGTGCAACTCTGTTCAGAGTTGCAAACAATTGGAAACAACATATCCACCAATTCAATGCAACACTGTATAGCTGTAAAAAATAAAAATGAACCCTCGGAGTAATTTCCAGGATGCAGAAAGGCAAGGGCACACTGAACTGCTGGGGAAGCAAGGAAGAAAAGAAATTTGACACTTCCTTGCCTGTGTATCCATAATATCTCTCTGGAAGGATACGTAAGAGACAGATAACATTTACTGTCCCTGGGAACAGGGGTAAGAGAAGGGACACTTCACTGTAAACCATTTTGTACCTTTAGAAGTTTTAATCATATGAATTCATTACCTGGTCATAACAAATAATTTAGTTTGTTTTGTTTTTGTTTGTTTGTTTGTTTTGGCTGCGTTGGGTCTTCGTTGCTGAGGGCAGGCTTTCTGTAGTTGCGGTGAGCGGGGGCTACTGTTCCTTGCGGTGTGTGGGCTTCTCATTGCTGTGGCTTCTCTTGTCGCGGAGCACAGGCTCTAGGGTGCGTGGCCTTCAGTAGTTGTGGTGAGTAGGCTCAGTAGTTGTGGTGCACGGGCTTAGTTGCTCTGAGGCATGTGGGATCTTCCCCGGCCAGGGATCGAACTCATGTCCCCTGCATTGGCAGGCATATTTTTAGCCACTGCGCCACCAGGGAAGTCCTGTTTGTTTATTTTTAAAGAAACAGTTGCTAAGGGGCAAGCAACAATAGTTGGTTCTCTTATATAGGTCATGTAAGATGTTTTAAGATTATATTAAGGGGACTTCCCTGGTGGCGCAGTGGTTAAGAAGCCACCTGCCAATGTAGGGGACACGGGTTCAAGCCCTGGTCCGGGAAGATCCCACATGCCACGGAGCAACTAAGTTGTGGCCCATGTGCCACAACTACTGAGCCTGCGCTCTAGTCCATGAGCCACAACTACTGAGCCCGTGCACCACAACTACTGAAGCCCGCGCGCCTAGAGCCCGTGCTCCACAACAAGAGAAGCCACCGCAATGAGAAGCCCGTGCACCGCAATGAAGAGTAGCCCCCACTCGCTGCACTAGAGAAAGCCTGCGTGCAGCAACGAAGACCCAATGCAGCCATAAATAAAAAATAAGAATTTTGAAAAAGATTATATTAAGAATTTGGGACTTTCCTGGTGGTCCAGTGGTAAAGAATCCGCCTTCCAATGCAGGGGACGTGGGTTCAATCCCTGGTCAGGGGACTAAGATCCCACAGGCCATGGGGCAACTAAGCTCCCGTGCCACAACTACTGAGCTCATGCACCTCAACTAGAGCCCGTGAGCCCAAACTACAGAGCCCACGTGCTCTAGAACCTGCGCGCCACAACTACAGATTACATGCGCCCTGGAGCCTGAGCGCCACAACTAGAGAAGAGAAAACCCACACGTCACAGCTAGAGAGAAGCCCACGCACCACAATGAAAGATCCCACATGTCTCAACGAAGATCCTGCGTGCTGCAACTAAGACCCGATGCAGCCAAAAATAAATATAATAAATAAATCTTTTTTTAAAAAAAAAGATTATATTAAGAATTTGACCCTACGCTGCCTTGAATGGATATTAACTATAGCAGGGGTCAGCAAACTTATATATAAGCACATATATGTGTATATGCTTATATATAAAAGCAAATTTATAAAGGGCCAGACAGTAAATATTTTAGACTTGTTAATATTTTAGACTTGCAGCCTCATGGTCATGGGGCTGCAAAAGCAGCCATGGACAATACATAAATGAATGGATGCACCTGTATTCCAATAAAACTTTATTTATAAAACCAGGCAGTGATGGGTTTGGCCATGGCCATGGCCCGTAGTTTGTTAACCACTGACCTACAGAAATCAAAGCCCTAATTATCATCTTCCATGTCTAAAATAAGTTAGAGTTTTTTTTCCTCTAATGCAGACAAGAAATTATTTAACGACAGACAACTCCCCAAAGAGATCATGATGGTTTTTCAACATCATATTGATGTTTTAAGCAAGTCTTTGTTGAATATGCTCCAGTCACACTGGTCTTTCCATTCCTTGAACATGTCCCCACCTCAGGACCTTTGCACTCGCTGATTACTTGGCCTGGAAGAACTGCTCTCAGATCTTTGCAGGCCTGCTTTCTCCTTGTCTGTCAGTTCTCAAGCAATGGATTTCCCTGGCCAGTCAGGCTAAGTAAGCCTTGCCCCGCCATCATGCTCTAATGCATCACTGGTTTTACTTATTCGGGGTGATAAATGCTATCTTTAAGTGATTTACTGCCTTGCTTATTTGCATGCAGTCTTTTTTCCATAGTGAGAAGGTGAGTCCCTCAGGCTCAGGCACTTCCTGTGTCTGTTCACTAGAGTCCCCCCACCCCCTAACTCTGTTGACACATTATTAGTTGTTCTGTTTGTTTTTAAACCCTCATCAGCTCCCATAGGCCTGTGCAAACACATAATTCTCCTTGAAGCAGTGCTGACCAAATATTGTAGACCTGTTCCCTGTTGATTCACTCTTTCTACAACTATTTACTAAGCACCTATTTTATGCACTGTTCCATACTACAGGGATTCATTAGTGAACACAACGCAAAGAGCCCTGCCCTTGAGAGGCTTATATTCTAGCAGGGAGGGAGCAGAAGACAATGAACAACACAATATATAAGAAAATTACATAATGTTAGAAAGTTATCAGTGCTTTGGAAAAACCAAAAAGTCCAGCAGGGAGGCAGGGAGGCCCTTACTGAGCAGGTGACATTTGAGCAAAGACTTGAAGGAGGTGAGGGAGTTGGCCACGTGGATCCTGGGGGATGAACCTCTAGGTGACATCTATATGAAAGGCTAATGCAGCATCCCGGGGTGAGAGCATGCCTGGCACGTACAAGATACAGCAAGGAGGCCAATTCTGTTAGAGCAGAGATACGAAGGGAGAGAGAGAAAGAGATAATGTCTGAGAGGTAGAGAGACCCGTTCATGTAGGGCTTTGTAGGACATCCACCGTAAGGATTTTCGATTTACTTCGAGGGAAATGGGGAGACGCTGGTGTTTTGAATGAGGAGTACTGTGATCTGGCTGTCTTGTGGAAAAGACGGACAGTAGGAAACAAGGGAGGAATAAGAAACCAGCTACAAGACTCATAATAAGCCAGGTAAGAGGTGATGGGGACTTGGACCACAATGCCAGCAGTGGAGGTGCTGAGAAGGGCAGGGATCCTGGATCAATCTGGAAAGCAGAGGTACCAGGACTTCCCGATGGGGGCGGGGGAGTGTGGGAGAAAGACAAAAGCCAAAGATGACTCTGCAGTTTTTGACCCAAGCAAGGAAGGATGCAGCTGCCCTCCAGCCGAGCCGGGGAGTTGGGGGGAGCCGGGCTGCGGAGATGCAGATTTTGCTGGGGTTTTTTTGTTTGTTTTTGGCTGCGTTGGGTCTTCGTTGCTGCGTGTGGGCTTTCTCTAGTTGCGGTGAGTGGGGGCTACTCTTCGTTGCGGTGCGCGGGCTTCTCATTGCGGTGGCTTCTCTTGTTGTGGATCACAGGCTCTAGGCGCGTGGGCTTCAGTAATTGTGGCACGCAGGCTCAGTAGTTGTGGCGCACAGGCCCAACTGCTCCACGGCATGTGGGATCTTCCTGGACCAGGGCTCGAACCATGTCCCCTGCATTGGCAGGCGGGCTCCCAACCACTGCACCACCAGGGAAGCCCCGGAAATGCAGATTTTGAGTGGATATTCTGTTTCAGACATCCACATGGAGATTCTGAGTAACCTGTTTCTGGAGTTCAGGACAGAGGTCAAGCTTGAAGACATATCTGTTG
Organism: Eschrichtius robustus; assembly: GCF_028021215.1. Lineage (NCBI taxonomy): Eukaryota > Metazoa > Chordata > Mammalia > Artiodactyla > Eschrichtiidae > Eschrichtius > Eschrichtius robustus. The sequence continues at coordinate 6,348,004 of NC_090833.1, read as the reverse complement.
CCGTAAAGATCGTACTTAAAGCCATCACCAGGAGAGTATAAATAGAGAAGGGAAGGTGACAGAGAACTGGGTGCCGGGGCACATCGGAGTGAAGTGGCAGAAGGAGAGGAGGAACCGCGAAGGGGGTTGAGCAGAGCTTCCGAAGAGCTTCTGGTGAGATAGAAAGGAAGCCAAGAGACTGGGGTTTCAGATGCCAAGTGAGGAAAGTGTTTCGAGGAGGGAGCATCCACCCCTTCAAAGATGCTGAGGGGTCAAGGGTGGTGAGGACTGAAGACGGGCGACTGGGTGGGACAGGATGAAGGTCACTGGTGCCCCGAGGAGCCATTCTGGTGCAGAGGTGCAGGTGAGCTTAATAGAGAGAGGAGGGGAACTGGAGAGACATTGTTGGGAAGGTTTGCTGCAAAGGAAGGCAAAGAAATGGTGGCAGCTGGTGGGGGAAGTGAGCTCAAGAAAAGTTTTGTTTTCTTGTTTGTTTTTTAATGATGGGAGACAGTGGTACATTCTTGTGACCATGGGAATAATCCAGTAGAAAGTAAAGCCTTGATAACATAGGAGACAGAGGAAAACTAATGGGAACAGAGCTCCGGAGTCGGAGAGATGGGGGAAGATCTAGTGTGCAAGAGGAGGGCTTGGATTCAGCCAGGAGCATCAGAGGAGGGGGCATCGAGGTGTGGAAACAGATGCTGACAGATGGGTCACAGGGCCTGAGAGTCTGAGGGTGTTTTCCTCTATCTGCTTCAATTTTCTCAGTGAAGTAGGAAGCAAGTGGTGAGGATGGGAAGGGAGGTGTGGGGGTTTGTGGAAAGAGAAGCTATGAAAGACACAGGCAAGTGGGAAAGCAAATCAACAAAGGGCAGATAGTATGATTACTCATCAGCATCAAGGGCCCTGCCCAGATCTCAGTCCAAAGAATTAGAAGACACCTCCAAAGGATTAGTAATTGTCTTGAATTGTCTTCAATTACTCATAATCTTTTTTTATCAACTTCTCCCAATAAGCACAAATTTAGATACTTTGCAGGGATGTGATGAAACAAATGTTAACATTTAAATCTCAGGAAAAGGACTTCCTAAGAGATTACCATCAGAGCAGTAATACCGCTACTCTATTTCAAGTCATGAAACATGATCCAGAACAGGGTAAAATGGTCGATGGAGAGCTATTAAATATTATCCCAAACCTATTATTGGGATTTGGAGTCTTTTCCAATAGCCTCCAATTTTGTTACCTAAATCATCACTTCCCTCATAGAGGGGGATGAGAAAGGGCAGGGAGCCAGGTACTTCCCAGAGGGAAACAAAGAAAGCACCTTCCCTTCATGACATAGAACTGATGGAGAAATTTGCTGAGAACCGACTTAATGACATCCCATGACAAACCTCCAAAGCAAAACAAGACAGTGGATAAGGCACCAGGAAAGAAGAGACTAGGCTAAGAGAAAAAGAATACAACAAATATAGGGAAATCCATTAGGTGAGACCTTACTTTGCCTAAAGCTGTTAGGTAACCCATTTCCACATGAAAGACAACATTTTATGACAGCGCAATGTTTAAATAATCAGCAAAGCAGCTCATTCTCCATTCACACTTTCAGTTTTAAAAGCCTTAAAGTGCTAATGAGGCTGATACACATACAGGGCACCAGAAATTCATCTGGAATAAAAGTTATTTATAAAAACAAATTTACTTATTAAATTCTTATTAAGCAAATTTAAGAATAATTTATTTATTATTAAATTATTCTTAAATAAATTTATTATTAAATACATTAAATAAAATTATTTATACAAATTATTTCATTGAGCAATCTGTTTTACATTTCATTTACTCAACGGAAACAAAACTTATCATCCGTAAAAGTATACCATATGTACTACCACTTAGGTGCTTATTTACAAACCACAACAACAGCCCTCTGTGAAGCCACATTCTTTCAAAGATACATGACATACACCTCATCCAGATGCTCTTTGGATTAAAATGAAATATTTCTAAACCAAAAGTCATCTAGACATTTCACAGTCTGTGCAAACCAGCCAAACAAGAAATCATTAAAGGGACTTCCCTGGTAGCACAGTGGTTAAGAATCCACCTGCCAATGCAGGGGACACAGGTTCGAGCCCTGGTCTGGGAAGATCCCACATGCCGCAGAGCAACTGTGCTCTAGAGCCCGTGTGCCTATAGCCTGTGCTCCTCAACAAGAGAAGACACTGCAATGAGAAGCCCGCACACCGCAACAAAGACCCAACGCAGCCAAAAATAAATAAATAATTAAATAATTAAATTTTTTAACGAAAGAAATCATTAAAGATTTTGCCACTTCAAGTTCAAGCTTAGTTCTACCAGCCACTTTTAAACATTTTATATGAAAACACAACTTTCTTGGATAATTTCATCATTGTTGAATTGTTATAAGAAAGGCCTCCACAGGACCTCTCACACACTGCTGGAGGGATCGTGAATCAGACAAACTGTCTGGAAAATTGTTTGACTCCATCTACGAAAGCTAAACATACACAAAGCCTATGACCCAGGAATTCCACTCCTGGGTATATACTTTATATCCCCAAATTGGAAACAAGCAATAGCCTAGTGACAGTAGACTGGACAAACTGTGATACATCCATATACCAAAATACTAAACAGCAATCAAAAGAAAATCACCACCACATGCAACAACACAAATGAATCTCATAGACGTAATGAGGAACAAAGGAAGCCAAATACAAACAGTGCATAATAAATGATTACATTTGCATAAGGTTCAAAAGTAAGCAAGACTAATCCAAGCTGTCAGAGATCAGGAAAGTGGTCAACCATGAGGAGAGGGGGATGAACTGGAAAGGGCTGGGGCGATGGAGGGCCTCTGAGGCTGGTAATTTCCTGTTTCTTGGCCTGGGTGCTGGTCACATAGTGGTATTCACTATGAAAATTTCTGGGGCTTTACATTTATGATCTGTGCACTTTTCTGTATATATATTATATCTCAAAAAAGTTTTCTGGGGAAAAAAAAAAAGGTGCTCCAAAATTCAGCAGAATCCTTTTAAGAAACAGAGCCTAGAGGGCAGACAGCAGAAGCAAGAAGAACTACAATCCTGCAGCCTGTGAAACAAAAACCACATTCACAGAAAGACAGACAAGATGAAAAGGCAGAGGGCAATGTACCAGATTAAGGAACAAGATAAAACCCCAGAAAAACAACTAAATGAAGTGGACATAGGCAACCTTCCAGAAAAAGAATTCAGAATAACGATAGTGAAGATGATCCAGGACTTCGGAAAAAGAATGGAGGCAAAGAACGAGAAGATGCAAGAAATGATTAACAAAGACCTAGAAGAATTAAAGAACAAACACACAGAGATGACCAATACAATAACTGAAATGAAAACTACACTAGAAGGACTCAACAGCAGAATAACTGAGGCAGAAGAACGGATAAGTGACCTGGAAGACAGAATGGTGGAATTCACTGCTGCAGAACAGACTAAAGAAAAGAGAATGAAAAGAAATAAAGACAGCCTAAGAGACCTCTGGGACAACATTAAACACAACAACATTCGCATTATAGGGGTCCCAGAAGGAGAAGAGAGAGAGAAAGGACCAGAGAAAATATTTGAAGAGATTATAGTCGAAAACTTCCTTAACATGGGAAAGGAAACAGCCACCCAAGTCCAGGAAGCGCAGAGAGTCCCATACAGGATAAACCCAAGGAGAAACACGCCGAGACACATAGTAATCAAATTGGCAAAAATTAAAGACAAAGAAAAATTATTGAAAGCAGCAAGGGAAAAACGACAAATAACATACAAGGGAACTCCCATAAGGTTAACAGCTGATTTCTCAGCAGAAACTCTACAAGCCAGAAGCGAGTGGCATGATATACTTAAAGTGATGAAAGGGAAGAACCTACAACCAAGATTACTCTACCCGGCAAGGATCTCAATTAGATTTGATGGGGAAATCAAAAGCTTTACAGACAAGCAAAAGCTAAAAGAAATCAGCACCACCAAACCAGTTCTACAACAAACGCTAAAGGAACTTCTCTAAGTGGGAAACACAAGAGAAGAAAAGGACCTACAAAAACAAACCCAAAACAATTAAGAAAATGGTCATAGGAACATACATATCGATAATTACCTTAAACGTGAATGGATTAAATGCTCCAACCAAAAGACACAGGCTTGCTGAATGGATACAGAAACAAGACCCATATATATGCTGTCTACAAGAGACCCACTTCAGACCTAGGGACACATACAGACTGAAAGTGAGGGGATAGAAAAAGATATTCCATGCAAATGGAAATCAAAAGAAAGCTGGAGTAGCTATACTCATATCAGATAAAATAGACTTTAAAATAAAGAATGTTACAAGAGACAAGGAAGGACACTACATAATGATGAAGGGATCAACCCAAGAAGAAGATATAACAATTATAAATATATATGCACCCAACATAGGAGCACCTCAATACATAAGGCAACTGCTAACAGCTCTAAAAGAGGAAATCGACAGTAACACAATAATAGTGGGGGACTTTAACACCTCACTCACACCAATGGACAGATCATCCAAAATGAAAATAAATAAGGAAACAGAAGCTTTAAATGACACAATAGACCAGATAGATTTAGTTGATATTTATAGGACATTCCATCCAAAAACAGCAGATTACACTTTCTTCTCAAGTGCACACGGAATATTCTCCAGGATAGATCACATCTTGGGTCACAAATCAAGCCTCAGTAAATTTAAGAAAATTGAAATCATATCAAGCATCTTTTCTGACCACAACTCTATGAGATTAGAAATGAATTGCAGGGGAAAAAACGTAAAAAACACAAACACATGGAGGCTAAACAATACGTTACTAAATAATCAAGAGATCACTGAAGAAATCAAAAAATACCTAGAGACAAATGACAATGAAAACACGACGATCCAAAACCTGTGGGATGCAGCAAAAGCAGTTCTAAGGGGGAAGTGTATAGCTATACAAGCCTACCTCAAGAAACAAGAAAAATCTCAAATAAACAATCTAACCTCACACCTAAAGGAACTGGAGAAAGAAGAACAAACAAAACCCACAGTTAGCAGAAGGAAAGAAATCATAAAGATCAGAGCAGAAATAAATGAAATAGAAACAAAGAAAACAACAGCAAAGATCAATAAAACTAAAAGCTCGTTCTTTGAGAAGACAAACAAAATTGATAAACCAATAGCCAGACTCATCAAGAAAAAGAGGGAGCTCTAGCTGCCATCCTGCGTCCCCGCGTGTGTGCGCCTTATCTCAGCTGGTCTGCCCGAGACCCCCCCGAGCGCCAACCCTAGTCCCCCGCGCGGCCCCATTTCCGCTCCAACAAGATGAAAGAAACTATCATGAACCAGGAGAAACTCGCCAAACTGCAGGCACAAGTGCGCATTGGTGGGAAAGGAACTGCTCGCAGAAAGAAGAAGGTGGTTCATAGAACAGCCACAGCAGACGACAAAAAACTTCAGTTCTCTTTAAAGAAGTTAGGGGTAAACAATATCTCTGGTATTGAAGAGGTGAATATGTTCACAAACCAAGGAACAGTGATCCACTTTAACAACCCTAAAGTTCAGGCATCTCTGGCAGCAAACACTTTCACCATTACAGGCCATGCTGAGACAAAGCAGCTGACAGAAATGCTGCCCAGCATCTTAAACCAGCTTGGCGCAGACAGTCTGACCAGTTTAAGGAGACTGGCTGAAGCTCTGCCCAAACAATCTGTGGATGGAAAAGCACCACTTGCTACTGGAGAGGATGATGATGATGAAGTTCCAGATCTTGTGGAGAATTTTGATGAGGCTTCCAAGAATGAAGCAAACTGAATTGAGTCAACTTCTGAAGAAGATAAATCTTGAAGAAGTTACTGGGAGCTGCTATTTTATATTATGACTGCTTTTTAAAATTTTGTTTATGGATCTGATAAAATCTACATCTCTAATATTTTTAAGCCCAAGCCCCTGGACACTGCAGCTCTTTTCAGTTTTTGCTTATATACAATTCATTCTTTGCAGCTAATTAAGCTGAGGAAGCCTGGGAATAAAGTTTGAAACAAAGATTAATAAAGTTCTTTGCTTAGTATACGGTTTTATATTTTATTTCATTGATACTGATTTGTACACAGAAAGCAAAATTGTTTATAGAAAGCTAATCATGGCATGTAATATGACTGATAATCATGGATGGAATCTGATTAAAGATTTAAAATGACAGTGTAAGTATCAAAAAAAAAAAAAGAAAAAGAGGGAGAGGACTCAAATCAATAAAATTAGAAATGAAAAAGGAGAAGTTACAGCAGACACCGCAGAAATACAAAGCATCCTAAGAGACTACTATGAGCAACTCTATGCCAATAAAATGGACAACCTGGAAGAAATGGACAAATTCTTAGAAAGGTATAACCTTCCAAGACTAAACCAGGAAGAAATAGAAAATATGAACAGACCAATCACAAGGAATGAAATTGAACCTGTGATTAAAAATCTTCCAACAAACAAAAGTCCAGGACCAGATGGCTTCACAGGTGAATTCTATCAAACATTTAGAGAAGAGCTAACATCGATCCTTCTCAAACTCTTCCAAAAAATTGCAGAGGAAGGAACACTCCCAAACTCATTCTATGAGGTCACCATCACCCTGATACCAAAACCAGACAAAGATACTACAAAAAAAGAAAATTACAGACCAATATCACTCATGAATATAGATGCAAAAATCCTCAACAAAATACTAGCAAACAGAATCCAACAACACATTAAAAGGATCATATACCATGATCAAGTGGGATTTATCCCAGGGATGCAAGGATTCTTCAATATAGGCAAATCAATCAATGTGATACACCATATTAACAAATTGAAGAATCAAAACCATATGATCATCTCAATAGATGCAGAAAAAGCTTTTGACAAAATTCAACACCCATTTATGATAAAAACTCTCCAGAAAGTGAGCATAGAGGGAACCTACCTCAACATAATAAAGGCCATAGACGACAAACCCACAGCAAACAACATTCTCAATGGTGAAAAACTGAAAGCATTTCCTCTAAGATCAGGAACGAGACAAGGATGTCCACCCTCACCACTATTATTCAACATAGTTTTGGAACTCCTAGCCATGGCAATCAGAGAAGAAAAAGAAATAAAAGGAATACAAATTGGAAAAGAAGAAGTAAAACTGTCACTGTTTGCAGATGACATGATACTATACATAGAGAATCCTAAAAATGCCACCAGAAAACTACTAGAGCTAATCAATGAATTTGGTAAAGTAGCAGGGTACAAAATTAATGCACAGAAATCTTTTGCATTCCTATCCACTAATGACGAAAAATCTGAAAGAGAAATTAAGGAAACACTCCCATTTACTATTGCAACAAAAAGAATAAAATACCTAGGAATAAACCTACCTAGGGAGACAAAAGACCTGTATGCAGAAAACTATAATATACTGATGAAAGAAATTAAAGATGATACCAACAGATGGAGAGATATACCATGTTCTTGGATTGGAAGAATCAATACTGTGAAAATGACTATACTACCCAAAGCAATCTACAGATTCAAGACAACCCCTATCAAATTACCAATGGCATTTTTTACAGAACTAGAACAAAAAATCTTAAAATGTGTATGGAGACACAAAAGACCCCGAATAGCCAAAGCAGTCTTGAGGGAAAAAAACGGAGCTGGAAGAATCAGACTCCCTGACTTCAGATTATACTACAAAGCTACAGTAATCAAGACAATATGGTACTGGCACAAAAACAGAAACATAGATCAATGGAACAAGATAGAAAGCCCAGAGATAAACCCACACACCTACGGTCAACTAATCTATGACAAAGGAGGCAAGGATATACAATGGAGACAAGACAGTCTCTTCAATAAGTGGTGCTGGGAAAACTGGACAGCTACATGTAAAAGAATGAAATTAGAACACTCCCTAACACCATACACAAAAATAAACTCAAAATGGATTTGAGACCTAAATGTAAGACCAGACACTATAAAACTCTTAGAGGAAAACATAGGAAGAACACTCTTGACATAAATCACAGCAAGATCTTTTTTGATCCACCTCCTAGAGTAATGGAAATAAAAACAAAAATAAACAAATGAGACCTAATGAAACTTAAAAGCTTTTGCACAGCAAAGGAAACCATAAACAAGATGAAAAGACAACCCTCAGAATGGGAGAAAGTATTTGCAAACGAATCAACGGACAAAGGATTAATCTCCAAAATATATAAACAGCTCATGCAGCTCAATATTAAAGAAACAAACAACCCAATCCAAAAATGGGCAGAAAACCTAAATGGACATTTCTCCAAAGAAGACATACAGATGGCCAAGAAGCACATGAAAAGCTGCTCAACATCACTAATTATTAGAGAAATGCAAATCAAAACTACAATGAGGTATCACCTCATACCAGTTAGAATGGGCATCATCAGAAAATCTACAAACAACAAACGCTGGAGAGGGTGTGGAGAAAAGGGAACCCTCTTGCACTGTTGGTGGGAATATAAATTGATACAGCCCTTATGGAGAAAAGTATGGAGGTTCCTTAAAAAACTAAAAATAGAATTACCATATGATCCAGCAATCCCACTACTGGGCATATACCCAGAGAAAACCATAATTCAAAGAGACACATGCACCCCAATGTTCATTGCAGCACTATTTACAATAGCCAGGTCATGGAAGCAACCTAAATGCCCATCGACAGATGAATGGATAAAGAAGATGTGGTACATATATACAATGGAATATTACTCAGCCATAAAAAGGAACGAAATTGAGTCATTTGTTGAAATGTGGGTGGATCTAGAGACTGTCATACAGAGTGAAGTCAGAAAGCGAAAAACAAATATCGTATATTAACGCATGTATGTGGAACCTAGAAAAATGGTACAGATGAACCGTTTTGCAGCACAGAAATTGAGACACAGATGTAGAGAACAAATGTATGGACACCAAGGGGGGAAAGCCACGGGGGGGGTGGGGATGGTGGTGTGCTGAATTGGGCGATTGGGATTGACATGTATACACTGCTGTGTATAAAATTGATGACTAATAAGAACCTGCTGTATAAAAAAATAAATAAAATTAAATTTAAAAATTAAAAAAAAAGAAACAGAGCCTAAAAGCAATAACTTGGTTTTTATGTTTACTGTCCTCTAAAAAATAATTTTCAATATTAAAAAAAAAATTGTTTCTACTGAAATATAAGCTTACATGAAAGGGGAAAATAAATATTTAAAGGATTATACATTTACAGTATAAAATGAGGATATAAATTATCTTTACATCCATTCTGCAGTTAACAAACTTTCTCAATATCAACTTACCTGAGTTGCTTTGCATAGCTGAGTTCAATCTCTGTCCTTTCCTTTACAAATTTGATGTATTTCTCAAGAATATCAATTCCCCACTGTGTGTGTTTTTCTAAGTTGTCAAATTGATCCTGTTAATAAAAAAGAAAGGGAGAGCTTGTAATCTTTCTCTGTGATTAACGTAACTTCAGTGAACAATTCTCTCAACAATAAATCAGTACGTAGAAAGCAGTTCTAACATTTTCCATGATTGTACTCGGGTGCTTTTTCGCTGAGCAATTTTAAATCAACATTACCAAATTTGGTTTGAAAACTGCCTGAGATATTGAACTCTGACCTCTCTGTTCACGTCCCGTATTCCTGTTAGAAACATGGTGTTTGGATGTATTTAATGTCCTAGTGCAAAGCAAAGTGTCTTCTGCAGATATCAAAAACTGAGAGATGAAACACACTCCCGTGTCAACTCAGTCACACTATTAGCACCTTAACTGTTATCTCTGAGTTAGCATTCAGGATAAGCTCACTGAAATTTGGGACAAGGAAATGGCAGGGAGAAGAGTTACAAAATACTGCTTTCTTCAAACAAATGACTCATGCGGACTTCATTCCAACATTCAACCATGCATCAAGCCTACTCTATTTGCCAGGAATGGTGCTTGGGGCTGGGGAACAAGAAAGAAGAGAATTATAGCCACGATGTACAGGCTGCCTCAAGATTCCTAGTCCGGAAGAGAGCGGGTAGGTATTCCAGCCACCCGTAATGCAAAGGCAGGGAGAGGCCCAGGAATCAGGGGGACCGGTCCTGCTGGAGCTCAAGGTGGGGGTAGGGCGCAAGGGAGTGAGCGGTGGTGGGTGACGGAACTACAGGGTCCCGGCCTGATCACCCAGGGCCTTGAATGCCGAGTTAAGGTGTCTAGACTCCCTGGTGGGCACAAGTGAGCCACTGAAGGGCTCGCAAACGGAGTGGCACAACCAGAGATATGTTTAGCATCACCAGGAGCTGGATGTCAGGGGACTGTTCAGTAGTCCAAAGCAGAGAAACTGGGAGCAGAGGGGAGGATTTTATAGACCATGAACAAAGAATCAGCTAGTCTTCGTGACTGATCGGATGGGGAGGCTGGAAGGGATGTGCAGGAGAGGGGAGGATTCTAGGGCGACTCCTTGGTTCTGCTTCCTGTGAGTACACAGGCGGAGGGGCAGCAGTTTGGGGTGAAGTGACATGTGGAGTCAGGAACTGACATGTCCAGAAGAGAGTTGGAAACACAGATGTATTCAGGGCTCAAGGACGGAGGCCAGGGAGCTGGTAGATCTGAAACAATAGCCAAGGATCAGAACCCCAGAGTCGGCTGCAGCTCTGCACTGAATTCATAAAGAGGGCCAAGCCCAGGGAGGAGAGCCCGGAAAGACCTACGAAGGTGAAGAGGGTGTTAGCACAACATTGGGGAAGAGGAATTTGCAAAGGTGAAAGTCTGCTCATAAGAGGTAACAGCAATAGCGGATGAGGTTCTAGCCCCAGCTCTGGGACTTCGCAGAGAAAGGCCACAGAACATCTCAAGGTTTTAGTCATCCGCCTACAAGATGAAGATAGAATCCCCGCCTAATTTGAGAAATCGGTCGTGAGGATCATGTAAAATGGAAAAGTGCCAAGTCAAATACAAACACACAAAGCCACCATGTAACCCTGTCCCAGGCATGTACAATCTTACAATATACACTCGGCATTGTCCTTCAGCTTATTTTTTAGATCCAGCGTCTTCAATTTTAAATCTATCATTGTGCTTTGATTCTATTTTCCATTCAAAGCAGAGCAAACTGTAACATGAGAAAACGTTCCATATACTTGACCTGGAGCAGGAGGGTGGCAGAGTCAAGACACTTTTTTCTCAAACTTGAGAAACCCTGGGAATTCCCTGGCGGTCCACTGCTTAGGACTCTGCGCTTCCACTGCAGGGGGCATGGGTTCCATCCCTGGTCGGGGAACTAAGATTCTGCAAGCAAGATCCACAAGAGAAACCCTCTTCTGAAGAAAAATAATTTCCTCAACCTTACTCCCGCCCAGGCCCACAGAACAGTTTGAGAAACCTCAGCTTAAGAAGTTCAGGCTTTCTTTTACAAGAATATTTTCTAATTGAAAGTAATCACTGTACAATGTTTACCTTTATACCTAATAATTTCTAATATTCTCATAAAAAATCAGAGACCAATATTTAAGATTTTCATTGATTCTTGGTCCTCAATAACATATTCCACAAACTCTGAGATTTCATTTCAAGAAACACTGCTCAAGAATGTTATTTATTTATGTTACCTATAAGGTCAAGGGTTGTCAGGCAAATTTATAGTGTAAACAAGACTGTAGATCTCTTTAAACTACTTGAGAGCGCAAATATACAAACAGTTCAAGTAATGATTACAATCATTCCTAGTTATTTAGAGAAGGCTTCTTTAAAGCTCTCTGCTAATCGGTAACCCTTTGTTAATATAGTTTCATATTGACCTTATTTATTTAAAATTCCTTTTCACACACCTCCCTCCATTTGAGAGCCCTCTCTCTGTATAATTTCCTATCTCCAGAGCCTTACTGTTTTTAGCAGTTATAGATGTTTATAGATGTTATAAACATCTATAGATGTTTATAGATGTTTCCTTGAAGACTTACTAAGATAGTCTGCTCTTAGATTTCACCCTTGTCCTGCTAACAACCTAAGTTCATATTTTTCCTTATTATATTACTTTGCAATTCTTTTTAGCCCTAATATGTATAATATAAAGCAACAGCTTTTGAGATCAAAACACTTTTTTAAAAAATCTACATTTGAATTGAGTCCACCTTAAAAATTACGGGCCTCAAACCAACAATATGTTTTCAATAAAGTTATCTGCATTCAAGAACATTCTGCAAGCTATAATAAAGCACTTACTAAAATAACAGGGTCCAAGTGAGATAGAAGATCTTAATAATAAAAAACCTGACTCAGTAACAAATAAACTAGTACTTGCTTGTGAATATAGCATAGTTCTTTTTTATGCTACATTAAAACATCTCCAGTGACGCCAGGGTCTACTGCTGCTGTCACATGGATGGCCACAACATGGACTTTCTTGACAGCAGCTATGAGAAAATTCAAAACAGATGAAAAACTAATCAACCCACTTACATTCTTGACTAAAATGTGGAAAACTTAATGGAAAAAAAACTCCAAATCTTAAAAAGACTCTTTTGTAAGCAAATATTTTAGGTGGTGTTTTTAAAAATAGCCTTTGCTACTTTGGGGATGGTACCATTATCAAAAATGAGTCCTTTCCATTATCTGTGAATTATACCTCAATTAAAGACAGGGAGGGAGGGAGGGATGGAGAGGGAGAGAAAGAGAGAGAGAGAAATGCATCCCTTCCTGTTTAATGTCACATGATGACAGTTTTGAAAACTCCTTTGCCCTCTTAAAAATCGTTGAGGAGGGCTTCTTCCCTGGTGGCGCAGTGGTTAAGAATTCGCCTGCCAATGCAGGGGACACGGGTTCGAGCCCTGGTCCGGGAAGATCCCACATGCCGCAGGGCAACTAAGCCCGTGTGCCACAACTAGTGAGCCTGTGCTCTAGAGCCCACATACCACAACTACTGAACCCACAAGCCACAACTACTGAAGCCCGTGTGTCTAGAGCCCGTGCTCCGCAACAAGAGAGGCCACCACAATGAGAAGCCCGCGCAACACAACAAAGAGTAGCCCTCACTCACCGCAACTAGAGACCGCGCACAGCAACGAAGACCCAACACAGCCATAAATAAATAAATAAATAAATTTAAAAACAAATCGTTGAGGACCCCAAAGAGCTTTTGTTTACATGGTTTATAGCTATCAATATTTACTCTATCAGAAATTAAAAACTAAAAGATTTTTAAAATACCTATCAATTCACTTAAAAAGACAATAATAAATCCATTACATATTAATGTAACTAGCATATTTTTTTTTTAATTTTTTTTTTTATTTTTAGGAACTTTACTTTCCAAAACAAAACAAAATGAGAAGAATGGCACTGTTTTACATTTCTGTAAATCTCTTTAATGTCTGGTTTAATAGAAGACAGCTGGATTCTCATATTCTTTTACATTTAGTCTGTTATGAGTCTTTACTTTGGTGGAAGTACATCAAAAAATACAACTTCGGGGCTTCCCTGGTGGCGCAGTGGTTGAGAATCTGCCTGCCAATGCAGGGGACACGGGTTCAAGCCCTGGTCTGGGAAGATCCCACATGCCGCGGAGCAACTGGGCCCGTGAGCCACAGCTACTGAGCCTGCGCGTCTGCAGCCTGTGCTCCGCAACAAGAGAGGCCGCGATAGTGAGAGGCCCGCGCACCGCGATGAAGAGTGGCCCCCGCTTGCCACAACTAGAGAAAGCCCTCGCACAGAAACGAAGACCCAACACAGCCATAAATAAAATAAATAAATAAAAAATTAAAAAAAAAAATACAACTTCACACAGATACGTAGTTAGAAAATGGAGGAGTATTTCAATGCCTTTCCTAGGTAATTGCAGATGTTCTTATTTGACACCACACCCAAACTCAACAAATAGTAGTTTCTTAAAGGCTAGCTGCAATGTGAAATCTGAAACCATGGCAATGAATTTTTCATACTGGTTACAATAAAATGCACTAGTCTATTTTGCACTTTGAATGGATCTTTTACCTACGCATGACTGCATTATGCATTGGTCATTTGGAAAATATTATTTCACTGATATATGCAGATCTTCCAAGTGTTGACACATTTCAGTATAAAATATTTTAAAATTCCATGTTTATTTCACTACCTATCTTATCTGATGAGTCTTTAAATATTTGGAAACTGTCAAGCTCACAGTGCCATGTACACATTTTCCAAAATTCTAATTTCCACTTAAAAGCTGGAATTTTATCATTGGCAACAAATGTTGTCAGTTGTTTCCTTGAGGTGACAGGCTCACTTCATTCATTTTTGAGAAAATGTCTGCCAAATGCCCAAGAGTTTGTCTGTCGATCGTTCTTTGAAGTAAAAACGGTGTCCTATGATAAAAGCAGCTAGACCAGCTCAAAACAATCACTTAAGTATTTTGGTTTAAGCATACTTCCTGTCTGTCTTGTCACACACACTATTAAAAAGATGTATGATGTATATTCAAAGGTTGAGATTTAATAAAATTAATAATCTTTACTGTTTCATCAAGGACATTTAAAAATAAAACCGATTTTTTTTTTTAACAACTAACGGTGAAGAACTCAGTTAACTTCTACTACAATTTGGAGCCACCGCCCTGATTCCTGCTAAGGCACCAGCCATCTTACCAACACTGCTTTTGCACCATCAGTACAAATGCCAACACAGTGAAAAAGACAATGTCTTAGTATCATTATGAAAATAGTTTTGACTGCATGGACTCCATGAGAGGGTTTCTGGAACCTCCAGAGGTCCAGGGACCACACTTTAGGAACCACTGTCATATGACACATACTCTAAAATTTCTACTTGAAAGCTTCATATTGCCAAAGATGAAGAAAGTCAGATAATGTATGACCTAATGGAAAATGTTTAATTTATAAGAGCATATTATATATACACTCAACAAATAACTCCAAAATTGCCAAAAAGACTGCAAATGGATGCGTCCAAGTAGCTGCTTACAACCTGACAGGTACCTTTCCAGAATCTTCCCGCTCCCCCAGAGCCTCCTCTTGAATTCTCATTGCTCCCTGAATTCCAACCAGCCAAAGGCTCCTGCCAGGAGCTTTCAGCTATAAGGGACTGAGCAAGCTGCAGAGACAAATGAGGAAAGTTGCAATTGTATTAATCAATATACAATTGCTGTATTTTACAATTATTTTTCAGGTGTGGTTTTCTGTCCTAGACTGTGATTAAGCTCCTTTATACACTGAAGATTGAACCGAAATAAGCATGAACTCTGGCATTTGTTTGGCTCATTATATCTTCATCAGTTTCTAAAAAATCATGAAGCTGGGACTTCCCTGGTGGCGCAGTGGTTAAGAATCCACCTGCCAGTGCAGGGGACACCGGTTAGATCCCTGGTCCAGGAAGATCCCACATGCCACGGAGCAACTAAGCCCATGCACCACAACTACTGAGCCCGCGTGCCACAACTACTGAAGCCCACGCGCCTAGAGCCCGTGCTCAGCAACAAGGGAACCACCACAAAGAGAAGCCCTTGCACTGCAATGAAGAGTAGCCCCCGCTCACCGCAACTAGAGAAAGCCCACGTGCAGCAACGAAGACCCAATGCAGCCAAAATAAAAAAATAAATAAATTTATTTTTTAAAAAAATCATGAAGCTGAATACAAACAAATTTTGCCTTCCCATATACCTACAATATAAACCTCAGTCAGGGTTGAGACTGGTCTCTCTAGGTCAGCATACAATGATTATTTTTGGTTATTTAGGAAGACTTCTGAAATCTGATTTTTTTTTTCAAATGATGCAAAAGAATTAACACAGGAACTACATGCACAAAAGCTATTTACTTTAAGATGAGGAGACCCAAATCAGCCACAAGGAAGTTTTCTCCAAAGTGTAGGTCAATTTTTAACACGATACTTCCTGTAATCAAAAAGTATTCTAGGGACTTCCCTGGTGGCGCAGTGGTTAAGACTCTGCGCTCCCAATGCAGGGGGCCCAGGTTCGATCCCTGGTCAGGGAACTGGATCCCACATGCATGCCACAACTAAGGAGCCCGCCTGCCACAACTAAGGAGCCCGCCTGCTGCAACTAAGACCCAGCACAACCAAATAAATAAAGTATGCTAAACAGATACATTCAAAATCCCTGGAAAAAGCCAATCTAGTAAGAAACTAAGTTGCTAAAGTTGCCTCTGTGTAAATGGCTCAGACTCAAGAGGAAGGGTATACTGAGGGTAGCTCTCCTCCACTTAAATCCGTCCCTCTGCAGCAAGTTACTTACTCAGGGAAGGGAATTATCCCCACCATATCACTGGGGCAGTTCCATCTGTGCTATCAAACCACCATGTTAGGATACTCTAATTCTGTAAAAATCCACTTTCCTAAGGACGTGGGCACTTTATAAAGCGGCAGACCTTAAATGGCTCCATTTCAACAGAATCGCTTGGAATGCAATTACTGGTGTTGGCTTCCTCTTCTCTTTGAGGGAAGAGTGTCAGAAGGAATTTGAAAAAGAATAGATACAGGTATATGTATAACTGAATCACTTTGCTGTACACCTGAAACTAACACAACATTGTTAATCAACTATACTTCAATATAAAATAAAAATTAAAAAATAAGAGTGTCAGAAGGTATAGATTTATCCTCAGTAAATGTAACAAAACCTCCATTTAAAGTGTTTTTAGGGACTTCCGTGGTGGTGCAGTCAGTGGATAAGACTCCACACTCCCAATGCAGGGGCCTCAGGTTCAATCCCTGGTCAGGGAACAAGATCCCATATGCATGCCGCAACTAAGAGTTCGCATGCCACAACTAAGGAGCCCACGTGCTGCAACTAAGACCTGGTGCAACCAAATAAATCAATTTAAAAAAATGTTTTAAAAAAATCCATTTGAGTCTGAATAGTCAAGTGGCTGCATCTACAGAAACAAAAAAAGTTTTATAAAACTTTATAAACAAGGGACCTCCCTGGTGGTCCAGTGGTTAAGAATCCACCTTCCGATGCAAGGGACGTGGTCCGATCCCTGGTAGGGGAACGAAGATCCCACATGCCGCGGGGCAACTAAGCCCTCGCGCCGCAACTACTGAGCCTGCACACTCTGGAGCCCGCACACCACAACTAGCAAGAAGCCCGTGCGTCGCAGTGAAGATCGCATGTGCTGCAACTAAGACCCGACGCAGCCAAATTAATTAATTAATTAATTTTTAAAAACTTAATAACAAAAATGTGTCATCCAAAATACCACCTGCAATTCTATTTCTTGAATGTTTAACAAAGACTTCAATTCATTTTCATGGACAAAAGAAGACTTGTTCTCATACATTAAATTAAAAGCAGAAATACCCCCAAATATAGGTTCAACATAAAAGTTGTCAAACCTTAAAAGTGATGAAAAACCATTACCCAAAGTGACTTCAATGTTTGACCACAGTAGATAAAATGTGAAAGGCAGCATTAGAGTGTTTCTTTCAAGCAGCCAGAAACCCTTGTGTTTTGGCAATACAAGTAGAGGCAGATTCTGTCAAACCATATACACAATACATCTGCTGATTCTGAAACGGGTCCTGTGAATTAGTGTGGTGTGCTCCTTGGGTTGAAAATGCCTACTCAAGCAAGAGCCTGTGACATAATTGACAAAATAGGGGCTCTGATATCATAGGGTCATGGCTGGACAGTCAAGTTAGTACAATGGATTTTAATTAGGAAGGGAATGCACGCAAAATGAAAGGTTTTCCTGAACTCAGAATCTCTTTAAAAAGCAAGTCTACAACATGTCATAAAAATAGGTATACAAATTTAGGTATATTTGCTGTAACGAGTCACCATTGAACACTCTTTCTGTTGTGAAAATGAAAAGACTAAAGAATTAGTCCATGTTCACGGTTCTTTCCAGCCATTGCATTGGAAACATGAGAGGTAAGAACATAAACAAACACAAGATGAAAATACATGTATGAGTCAAAAAAAAAAAACTTTAGCTGAAGTTTGAGGCAACAGCATATGGATGAAGTTAGCGACATGAAGAATGTGGAAAGGCGCACAGAACATGAAAAGCTGCATTTTGGAATTTTTCTAATGATAATTATATTGTGTAAAAAGGGCAATAAAGAGGCTAATGTTGGATGTACAACAAATGAGAGGCCCCAGAAAGCAGAAGACTTGGGGCTAATGAATGTGGGGTGCCCTCAGCCAAATGTGATGCGATTTCACATTGCATCCTGAAGTGAAAAGAGAAGGTGACAACTATAACATGGAGAAAAAGCACCAGAATTTTGACTCTACCAGAGTCCAAGCAGATGAGATTTGGAGGGGAAATTGCTATGGAACGTATTCCTTTAAGAAGCCACAATGAGGGGCTTCCCTGGTGGCGCAGTGGTTAGGAATCCGCCTGCCAATAGTCCGGGAAGATCCCACATGCGCGGAGCGGCTAGGCCCGTGAGCCACAACTACTGAGCCTGCACGTCTGGAGCCTGTGCTCCGCAACGGGAGAGGCCGCGACAGTGAGAGGCCCGCGCACCGCGATGAAGAGTGGCCCCCGCTCGCCGCAGCTGGAGAAAGCCCTTGCACAGAAACTAAGACCCAACACATCCAAAAATAAATAAATAAATAAATTTATTAAAAAAAAAAAAAAAAAAAAAGAAGCCACAATGAGCTGCTGGCCTATGTCAATGTTCTTAGAACACCTTAGTCACTTTCCACCCCCATCTCTGTTCCTTTGGATACAGTAAAAGCAACAAACATCTGTAACTCCCCCAAACAGACTGAGTGAAAGAGACTGCAAAGGATAGGATTTTAAGGAAAACACATTTCAAATAGGGCTTACTTTCTTTCATTAAAAAAAAAAAAGCCAACCCACTAACTTTGTAAATGATATTTTTAACAGTATTTTTCCAGATAGGCATTATCAAATATCTTAAGCAGAGGAGGCAAAGAATTAAGGATGATGGGTGCAGGGGGGAGGGATAAATTAGGGAGTTTTGGATTAACAGATACACACTACTGTATATAAAGTAGATAAACAACAAGGACCTACTGTATAGCACAGGAACTCTACTCAATACTCCATAATGATGTATATGGGAAAAGAATCTAAAAAAGAGTGGATATATGTACATGTACAACTGATTCACTTTGCTGTACACCTGAAACACAACACTGTAAATCAACTATACTTCAAAGAAAGAAAGGAAGGAAGGAAGGAAGGAAGAAAGAAAAAGGACGATGAAGCTATAAAAACTAGGTTCAGAAAGCTGGGTCTAGCTTGTAAGTAGTGGGCTGAATCAATGCTAATTGAAGATAGAAACTAGTCAGAGAACAAAATCTTGTTCTTTATAAGAAAAAACGCTCTGTCTCATTGTGACAGCACACAAGAGGGGCTTTGCTTAGTCAACTCATGACTGTAAGATGAATATCTGTAACACAAACACCCAGAATCATTACTGTCTGGCTTCGACCTGGCACGGAATCTCCTCATTCATTTCCTGGTTTCTGTGCATCAGCTTGGAACATTGAAGGTTGTCTAAATATGAACTGGTTCCTTTCCCGAGCCCACTCCATCAGCAGGTGCAAGAGTTCAGTCCCCTTCCCCTCCTCCAGCTGTCCAGCATTCCTCTGTGCCCTGGAGAACTCACTGTACCTCTCAAACATCCCACACTGTCCTCCACGGGTGATTCTCTCCTCCAGGAAGCACGTTCAAGACCAACACAAGGGCAGAAGAAAAGAGGGAGGGAAAGAGGAGGAAACCACACTCTAAATACCAGGAAGAACTTTGAAGGCAGTCCAAAGACTAATGAAGAGCAAAGTATATAAGCTAAATTTTTAATGAAAAGGAAAAGCCAGATTTTAAAAGTCTGACTTATTTCTAAACTCTATAAAAATATTTCCAGGTGTGTGGGGCGTTGGGCAAAATATTATAGAAATATCACAGGGAAAAATTTTTTTAAGCCCTGGCACCAGAAACTTAGTTAACATCAATGAAAAAGATTATCTAAACATTTAGCAATTTACTCACTTCCAATTTTAAGTAAAGAAGGTTAAGCAAAAACAGGCTGTCCCTTTCCAAAACAGGGGATACCAAGTCTCAATCCCACTGCCACAACCCAGTGTCTGACCCAAAGAACCCACATGACAGGCTAGATTGGACCCATCAGAAAGTCTCTGAAAATAGGTGCTGGAGGTAAGAGGTGAAAATTGTCCCTGTGCATGCTAAGTTAGAGAAAAAAAAATGTGAGCCTGCAGAGATGGAGAATAAAGCAGAGATGCCAGACAACATTACTCTGGGCATTCAAAATGGGTGTATGGCGAGCTTTCCACTGGCTGACTCAAGTCCTTTGGGAGACTGGCCTGTTCTTCCAGCCCCTGGTTCTGTAAGATATCCCTTGGAACAGACCCTCTTGGCTGGCAACGAAGCAGTTGCCTGCCCCCCATTCTGTGGGTCGAGCACCTCTCCTGATACAAGGTCTCTTTTCCCATGTCCCTTGCAACTAGGACATGAACATGTGACATCACCCTGGCTAGTCAGGTGTATGGGATATCTACAGGTGGCTCCTGAGAAAGATTATCCTCCCTATTAAACTCCTCCTCTGGGCTTCCCTGGTGGCGCAGTGGTTGAGAGTCTGCCTGCCGATGCAGGGGACACGGGTTCGAGCCCTGG
This sequence comes from Eschrichtius robustus, assembly GCF_028021215.1. NCBI lineage: Eukaryota > Metazoa > Chordata > Mammalia > Artiodactyla > Eschrichtiidae > Eschrichtius > Eschrichtius robustus. The sequence goes on along the minus strand of NC_090833.1, from coordinate 6,327,313 downwards.
TCTGGGGGGATCCCACATGCCGCGGAGCAACTGGGCCCATAAGCCACAACTACTGAGCCTGTGCGTCTGGAGCCTGTGCTCCGCAACAAGAGAGGCCGCGATAGTGAGAGGCCCGCACACCGCGATGAAGAGTGGCCCCCACTTGCCGCAACTAGAGAAAGCCCTCGCACAGAAACGAAGACCCAACACAGCCATAAATAAATAAATAAATAAATAAACCCAAAGCTTTAAAAACAAACAAACAAACAAACAAACAAAAGTTTATTGAACTCCTCCTCTTCTTAACTTGACTTGGTCATAGCTGCCTGTGGTGCTTGGAACTGCACCCTCTCTCCCCGATTTGCCCAGCTGCCTTTTACTGCTCCTTCTTGTTTCAGTTTAAACATCACTTCCTCTGAAAGGCTTTCTCTAATCCCACATCTAGATTGAGTCCCATACTTCCAGGCTCCCACTGCCTTTTAATTTTAACCCCCACTACAACTCCAGTGTTTCCACTATAATTCCAGTGCCTATGGTCAGCGCTCAGTAAGAAATGGTTGAATGCTTGCAATTTTGGAAAAGAAACAAGGGGGTGTGGGTTAGATTGAAAGTAACAAAAGACATGAAGAAAAGAGGCTTAGATGGTAAGGACACATACTATCTCACATTACAAAGAGTCCAGAGGCAGGGATGTTCCAGGATTGGTGTTGATGGTCAGTAATTTCATTAAAGAGCCAGATGTTTTTCATCTCTTGTTTCTGCCATTCCCAGCACATCAGTGATGTTTCCTCCTCCTGGTTACAGGAAGTCCCCTTTCTAAATTCTAAAAAATCTGAAATTCCAAACACATCTGGCTCCAAAGGTTTTGGATAATATCAATAGATGTTGAACGTAATTTGGGGAAATCAGTTGCTCAATAAGACAAGATAGGAAAAATAAAAGGTACAAGGATTGGAAAGGAAGAAATATGTCACTCACAGATTATATGATTAACTATGTAGCACAGACAAAAGAATCCAGTGACAATTTTTTAGAATTAAGAGTTTAACATGATTGCTGGATATAAAATCAATGTACAGGACACAATTGCTTTTCTATAAACCAGCAACAAACAGAACATGAAATTTTAGAAACAATTTCATTTACAGTAGCATGAAAAGCTGCAAGTAGATAGAAATGAACTTAATAAAAAATGTGTGAGATCGTCATAGAGAAAATGATAAAATTTTCTTAAGAGACGTTAAAGAAAACCAGAATAAGTGGAGAGATACAAGTCATGTTCATGGATTGGAAGGCTCTATACTGTAAATGTATCAAATCTCCCCCAAATTATCTATAGATCCAATGCAGTTTCAATTAAAATCTCAACAAGTTTTTGGAGAATATAACTCAAAGATTAAAAGGAGTTGAGGGACTTCCCTGGTGGCGCAGTTAAGAATCCGCCTGCCAATGCAGGGGACACGCGTTTGAGCCCTGGTCCTGGAGGATCCCACGTGCCACGGAGCAACTAAGCCCGCGTGCCACAACTACTGAGCCTGTGCTCTAGAGCCCGTGAGCCACAACTACGGAGCCCGAGTGCCACAACTACTGAAGCCCGCGCACCTAGAGCCTGTGTTCCACAGTAAAGAGAAGCTACTGCAGTGAGAAGCCCGCGTACCGCAACAAAGAGTAGACCCCGCTCGCCTGCAACTAGAGAAAGCCCACGTGCAGCAACGAAGACCCAATGCAGCCAAAGATAAAAAATAAATAAATTTAAAAAAATGGAGTTGAAAAGGTAAATCAATAGCCAAAAACACTCTTGAAGAACAAGACAGGGGTGGGTACTAGCCACACCGGATACTGACTTATTATGAAGTTAATTAAGAGGATGTGTGGTATTGGCCAGGGACAGAAAAATAGATGAATGCAAAGAACAGAAAGGCCAGGAACAGACCCATGTCAAAAAAGACTTTGTATAGAGAACCTGATGGTAGGACCTGGGGTCTGGAGCTAGAATGAATTGGTTTGAACTCTGGCTCTTTGACATACCAGCTATGTCACGTGGAGCAAGTTACTTAACTTCTCTGTGTTTCTGCTTCTTGTCTAAAAAATAGGCATGATAGCAGGATCTATTTGTAGGGTTACTGTAAGGTTTAAATAAGTTATCTCATGCTTAGAGCACTGCTTGGTACATGGTAAGCCCTCAGTAAGTGTGAATACTAGCATCACCACCACCACCACCACCACCACCACCACCATCATCATCATCAAAGGCCAATGGGGAAAAAACAAGCTGTTCAATAAAAGATGCTGGAAGTGGCGGGGGGTGGGTGGTGGTGGTGTGATGAATTGGGAGATTGGGATTGACATATATACACTAATATGTATAAAATGGATAACGAATAAGAACCTGCTGTATAAAAAAATAAAATAAAATTCAAAAATTCAAAAAAGATAAAATAAAATAAAAGGTGCTGGGATAATCGTATATCTATTGAAAAAAATGAAATCAAAACTCTCTTACAATACATACACAAACTAATTCCAGGTAGATTAAGGACCTAAATGGAAAGGGCAAGACCATAACATTTTCAGGAGACAATACAGGAGAATGCTTTTCTGACCTTGAGGTAGGAAAGAATTTTTAAACAAGATACAAAAAAGCATTCACTGTAAAGAAAAATAGATTGATAAACCTGACTGTATAAAAACTAAAAACTTCTGTTCATGAAAAGATACCAGGAGGAAAGTGAAACGATACAGGACAAACTGGAAGAAGATATTTGTAACACATGATCAACAAAGGGCTAGTAAGTATCTAGAATATAGAAGGAACTCCTTCAAATCAATTTTCTTTTTTTAATTGAGGTATAACTGACATATAACATTATATTAGTTTCAGGTGTACAAAATAATTATTTGATATTTATATTGTGAAATGATTGCCACAGTAAGTCTAGTTAACATCAGTCACCATACACAGTTACAAAAAAATGTTTTTCTTGTGATGAGAACTAAATCATTTCTCAAAAAGAGGAAATAACGGGCTTCCCTGGTGGCGCAGTGGTTGGGAATCTGCCTGCCAATGCAGGGGACACGGGTTCGAGCCCTGGTCTGGGAAGATCCCACATGCCGCGGAGCAACTGGGCCCGTGAGCCACAACTACTGAGCCTGCACGTCTGGAGCCTGTGCTCCGCAACAAGAGAGGCCGCGATAGTGAGAGGCCCGCGCACCGCGATGAAGAGTGGCCCCCGCTTACCGCAACTGGACAAAGCCCTCGCACAGAAACGAAGACCCAACACAGCCAAAAATAAATAAATAAATAAATAATTTTAAAAAAAGAGGAAATAACCCAATAGGAAACGGGGCAAAAATCATAATAATTTTAAGAATGAAATGACATTTAGCCTTTATTAGTAATCAAGAAAATGCATATTAAAATTATACCCACCCACCTGGCAAAATTTTAACTCAGAAAACACCAAGTGTTAACAAGGATGTGTTGCTAGGTGAATGCTAATATACCGCTGGGGACCTTGGAACACAGATTGGTTTACCTAGTAAAGGTGAGCATTTGCCCCTGTATAACCCAGCAATTCTTCTGCTGGAGATGTATCTTAAGGTCTAGGACCAAAACAATAAACTCTTGCTCATGTGCACCAAGGGACATGCACAGGAATGTTTATAGCAGCATAATTCACAGCAGCAAAATACAAACAACCCAACTGTCCATCTGATTCCATTTATATAAAGTCCAAAAAGAAACAAAACTAAACAATGTATTGTTTACCGATATATTCATAAGTGATGAAAAACTACAAAGAAAAACAAAATAGTATTTTTAATACAAAATTTTGAATAATACTCAATTAGGGCAGGAGAGTATGAAGGTGGAGATGTGATCAGGCTCATAGGGGGCTTCTGGAGTGAAGTTCTATTTCTTTCCCTGGGTGAAATGCACATGGATGTTCATCTCACTGCTATTTCTGTACACATCATTCTATCCATACAGTTTCATACATTCATTTGTAATATACCATAATTAATATTTAATTGCTAGTTTACAGTTGGATTGATAGGGAAATCTTCAGTTTAAGAGGGACTTAAGATCACTTGAACCTCTGCCAACTGGAGAACAAAAATGAAGATACATTTATGAAAGAAAAAAAATGAAGTCAACAGAAACATCTTACATGAAGTATTGAACTATTACTTTTTCCTTGATTGATGTGCTTATTTTGTTCCCATAAAAAATATAAAACGTTCTTCAGAAGATGGGCATCATTTAATACCCAAGTATGGATTGATTATTGATTGCAAAAAAAGACTTCACACTTAGAAAGAAAAAACTTTTTAAAAATCCAAGACTATTATTGTCTAAAAGCCAAAAATATTTTTCACATACTATCACAGGAATATAATCATTTCTCTCAAATAAAATGTCGATGAAGGTTAAGAGAACACAAAATATTACAGTCAACAACATATGCTGTTTCTTCCCTATGCCAAAATCACATTCATCCATTCATTCATCCAGCGATATTTTATTGAGCACTTACTATGTGTTAAACACTATTCTAGGAACTGAGAGTGCAGCAGCAAAGAGAAACATAAATTTTCTATTCTCATGGAGCTTACATACTACTAGATCTTTACTGTACAATGCTATAAAGAAATCTCAGAAAGATTAATTCAAAATTAGTTTACATTCCCATGAGAAGAACTACTGGGTCTCCAGATAGGAACATCTTAACACCCACTGATACCTATTAGCAGAAGTGACAGTCAAAATATTTAACAACCACTTATCAACTGACTCCCCATCCAATCAGAACAGAGGCCAGCTGTGTTGTAGCATCCTGACTGAAAACCAGCCTCGTCTGCTGCCCAAGCCTCTTGCAAAACAGGTGAACCAATTACACCCCACCAACAGAGAACAAGGGTCCCTATCTTACTGAACCCTGACCAGAATTGAATATTACCATTTGTAAAACAAAGAACAAATGAACAAAAACAAAACCAAAAAACCCATTTTGCTTATTTGGTAAGGAAAGTGCTTTATTATGAATTTCTTTGATTATTCGTGGAATTAACCTTTTTTAGACATGTTCATTAGCATTTGGAATTTCCTCTTATAATGGTTCTCTTCTTAATCCTTATTCACTTCTCTGTTAGAAATTTTGAAATTATCTTATTGTTCTGCATAAGCTCATCATATCTTAGAGTGTCATATTTGGTATAAATGTTGGATTTAAAATTTGATATGTATTTTTGACACAGAGAAATATAAATGTACGTTTACCTAGGGGGTTAGAACTGTGACTATTTTCCACTTTTCTGTGTGTTCCAAATTTTCTTCAATGAGCATTTTTCCTGATTATCAATATAGTACAATGCTAATTTAACTAACAAGTTATTATTTTAAAGACACCCAAGGAAATAACATAAGGAAATATCTATTCTGGAAGTAACTTTTACCTTCACTTTATTGTATTACCACTTCCTTCCAGGTAGTAATTCATGATAAAATAACATAAATGTTGCCATTTTACTCAAGTTTGATGCTTTTACTAAAAGGAAAAACATCTCTACTGACATATCATGTAACATTAAATAGAAATCCAGGGTTCACTTTCAAATGTCTTTTCCTCTAAATTTCTAAATCTACTGCCAAGTGCTGCCACCTTCATACTAATCAGTTTATCGAAGGTGCACCAGGTACTCTTACCTGTAATCCCAACGCTAGTTACCTCTTTCACTGAGCAAGACCTCATCTGAGCCTGACTCACTACATCTTGCACCATCAGTCAAGACTAACATGGCACATACCACCTGGGGGCCCTTGTTAAATATTTGTGGAATGAATGAATGAGTCAATGGAAACTCCTTCAGCCATTACTGTAATTCTTCTGCTATTTAATTTCTTCAAGCCCATTATCAGAGTCAGTTTAGTTCACATACGTCGTTTATTTTCCTGGATTTCAGGATAACGTGTGCCAGCCTCTCTGCCAAGAGCTAGGGACGCAACTGTGAACAGAAAAGTACCCTGTTCTAATGAAGCTATTAAAAATGTTACTTTCGAAGAGCCTGCAATAACATGAGATTTTACATATATAGGGTTGCTTTCTTTTTTTTGCCTTGTTTCTTAAACCTCCAATCATACCATTAGGAGCACTTAAGTCCCTGAGCTCGGGTGCAAAAAAAAAGCTTAAAAAAAGAATTCTAGTACATGACTGCTTTCCCTAAGCTGTTGCCAAAGAATGTGAGACAGCTAAATGTTTAGATACCTGTAATCCTGGCACAAGTGTTTTCTGTTCATTAATTATACACGGATAGTCAGTTTTCTTAATAAGTAAAAGCTATTCAAGTTTTAAAAATAAACATGAATAGATAGTTCAAAGAAAACCCGCATGTTTGGCTCTATTTTTGAGTGGTTGTAAATTATTTCTAGCTGCATCTTATTTCATTCTTTTGAGCTATTTCTGTGTTACAGATTTATTTTGGGCAAATGCTAATATAACCAATACACTATACTAATGCTTTAAAAACAAACTAAAATGAGTAAACTAAAAACATACAGCGCTGTTGGTCAGGCTAAGTGTTTTATTGCAGGGCAGGGGGAGGTTTGTGGACTGTGGCATGAGACTCCAGTCTCAGCGCCTCCCTGCACTAGCAGTGTGAAGTTGCATAACTTCTGTGTTACAGTTTCCTCATCTGTAAGTGAAAATAATAATACCACACTTAAAGCCATTGAACTGTATACTTAAAAGTGGCTAAAATGGCAAATTTTATATTATGTATATTTTACAATAAAAAAAGTTTATGAAAAAGACTATTAAGAGAAGTCAGAAAGATCACATTAGACTAGACAATATAGGGCCACGCTGGCCATTGGAAGGAATTTTAGAGTAGGTTGGGGAGTCACTGAAATACTTTGAGAATAGTGAGTTGTTCTGATATCGCTTACTGACTTTCAGTATTCACTTTTCACCCCTTCGAAGTTTCTACTTTACCATAAAGACTAGAAGGCTAAAAACTACATTTCTGGGCTTCCCTGGTGGCGCAGTGGTTGAGAATCTGCCTGCTGATGCAGGGTACACGGGTTCGAGCCCTGGTCTGGGAAGATCCCACATGCCGCGGAGCAACTAAGCCCGTGTGCCACAACTACTGAGCCTGTGCGTCTGGAGCCTGTGCTCCGCAACAAGTGAGGCCGCGATGGTGCAGAGGCCCGCGCACCGCGATGAAGAGTGGTCCCCACTTGCCGCAACTGGAGAAAGCCCTTGCACAGAAACGAAGACCCAACATAGCCAAGAATAAATATAAAAATAAATAAATAAATAAAGGATTACTTAAAAAAAAAAAAAGAAGAAGAATTTTAAAAAAAACAACTACATTTCTCAGACTCTCTTGTACGTAGGGATCTGTGTTTAGGTTTCACAAGCGAGATAATGCTCATGAGATCTGAAAAGCGAAAATGAGGCAGTGGGGAAAAAAAAGTACCAACCTGGTAAAGTGGTTGGGACATAAAATGAGTGAATATGGAGTAAAGTGATGAAAATTGGCACCAAGTAATTAAGTAGCTAAATAATAGCTTACTGATAAATTAAACATCATAGCGATATCATAACACAGGTCTAATGGTTAAATTCTGTACCCTAAAAGACAGGTAAGGGACTTCCCTGGCCATCCAGTGGTTAAGAATCCATGCTTCCACTGCAGGGGGCACGGGTTCGATCCCCGGTCAGGGAACTAAGATACCGCATGCCAAATGGTGTGGCCAAAAAATAAAAAATTAAAATAAAAAATTAAAAGACTAGGTAAAACCATCTTTAACACTAGATTCCATTCCCACTTTCTGCACATGGGTTACTCACAGTGTGAGCTAGTAAGGAATCCAACATTGCTAGTGGTTATGACCATAATCCTGAGTCTAAGAGCAGAAATCCCAGTGTTCCAGGGATTTGGGGTAGGACCGTAGGAGACCTCTAATTCAGTGGGAAGTGCCCATATTTCAGGAATTCTTCAAAGAATTATGCAAACACAAGGGTGCAGAAGATGTTAACTACTCAAGATAATCAGCATGGTCATCCATCAACCGATGAATGGATAAAGAAGATATGATACATATATACAGTGGAATACCATTCAGCCATAAAAAAGAATGAAATAATGCCATTTGCAGCAACGTGGATGGACCTAGAGATTATCACACTAATTGAAGTCAGAAAGAGAAAGACAAATACCATATAATATCACTTATGTGTGGAATCTAAAATATGACACAACTGAACTTATCTACGAAATAGAAACAGACTCACAGACATAGAGAACAGACTTGTGGTTGCCAAGGGGGAGGGAGGTGGGGGAGGGGTGGATTGGGAGTTTGGGATTAGCAGATGCAAACTATTATATGTAAGATGGATAAACAACAAGATCCTACTGCATAGCACAGGGAACTATATTCAATATCCTGTGATAAACCATAATGGAAAAGAGTATGAAAAAGAATATATGTCTGTATATGTATGTACATATACATGTATGTATATATGTACATATATACATATATATGTACATACATATATAAAACTGAATCACTTTTCTGTACAGCAGAAATTAACACATTATAAATCAACTATACTTCAATAAAATAAATTTTTTAAAAAATGGAATCTTCAGAAACATCTGATTCTATGAAATCATGCATCAATAAAACATTAGGGGACTTCCCTCGTGGCGCAGTGGTTAAGAATCCGCCTGCCAATGCAGGGGACACAGGTTCGATCCGTGGTCTGGGACGATCCCACATGCTGTGGGAGCAACTAAGCCCATGAGCCACAACAACTAAGCCCGTGTGCCACAACTACTGAGCCCACATGCCACAACTACTGAAGCCCGTGCTCCTAGAGCCTGTGCTCCCCAACAAGAGAAGCCTCCACAATGAGAAGCCCGTGCACCGCAACGAAGAGTAGCCCCCTCTCGCTGCAACTAGAGAGAAAGCCCGCGTGCAGCAACAAAGACCCAACACAGCCAAAAATAAATACATAAATAAATAAATTTACTTTAAAAAAAAATTAAAACATTAGCCTCTGGGGGTGGAAAATGTCTTTTTAAAAGAAAGGAACACCATTGTAAAGCAACCATACTCCAATAAAAATTAATTAAAAAAAAAAGGAAAGGAAAGAACCAATGCAGATTCTTTTAAGTTTAAAATAAAAATCGATAGACAATTTTTTTCCTTCACAAGAGCTAACAGGTTAACAGGTTACTTAATGATCTTGGTTTACTGCACTGATTTATTTTTTTACTTTTTAATTAATAGACTTTTTTTTCCCCAGCAGTTTCAGGTTTACAGGAAAATTGAGCAGAATGTACAAAGTTCCCATATACTGCTCTCCCCATCCCAGTTTCTGCTATTATTAACATCTTGCATCAGTGTGGTACACTTGCTATAAATCATTAGCCAATATTGATGCATTATTATTAACTAAAGTCCATAGTTTACATTATGGTTCACTCTTGGTGTACATTTTACGGGTTTCGCCAAATGAATAATGGCATGTATCCACCATTACAGTATCATACAGAGTCGTTTCACTGCCCTAAGAATCCCCTATGCTCCACCTATTCATCCCTCCCTCCATCCTAAACCCTGGCAACCTGTGATTTTTTTACTATCTGCATAGTTTTGCCTTTTCCAGAATGTAATACAGTTGGAATCAGACAGTGGGTAGCTTTTTCAGACCGGTTCTTTCACTTAGCAATGTGCATTTAAAGTTTCTCCATGTCTTACAAGGACCTACTGTAAAGCACAGGGAACTATACTCAATATTATATAATAATCTATAAGAGAAAAGAATCTGAAAAAGGATATATATACATATATATATATATATATATATGTATATATATGGGATATGTATAACTGAGTCCCTGTGCTGTACACCTGAAACTTACACAATTTGGAAATCAACTATACTTCAATTAAAAGATTTTTTTTAAAAAGTTCCTCCTTGTCTTTCTATGACTTGATAGTTCATTTCTCTTTATTGCTAAATAATATTCCATTGTCTGGATGTACCAGTTTGCTTTACCATTCACCTATTGAAAGACATCACAGTTGTTTCTCAGTTTTGGCAATTATGAATAAAGCTATAAACATCAGTGTGCCGGTCTGACTGATATTTTCCCTTCCAAAAAAAATTCTTTTTTGTTCTGGAGTTGTTCTCTTTATTTCTTTATTTTAAAAAGTGACGTGGATAACAAAAGTATGACAGTATTATTTAAAAAGCACACTGCACAGAAAAGTCAGGATTTCCTCAAATTAAGAAAACTTTCTCTTGGATGGTTCTCTCAGCACTATTAGGCATTTATAAGAAATTCTAATGAACAAAAAAGGACATGGTGCCTTTAAGAATTATGAATAATTTAAGGTGGGGCAAATTGTAAGAATGCTGTGCAATTTTTTTTTTCAGGCAGTATTTGTAAAGACAGCATAAACTAGCAAGACAATATTTACTTCTCCAGAGAAGCCTCTTGAAATTACCTGGACTTAGCTGGCTCCCCAATCATAGTCTCATAATATTATGTACCTTTCTCTTGCGACATTGATCAGAGTATAAATCCACATCTACCTGGGAAGTTATTTAATTAGTAAGCTCTATGAGGGCAGACACCCTCTGGGTGCTCATCCCTGTATTCCCGCAGGACATAACAGAATGAGTATCTTGGCAAAAGTACTATTTTAATAATATCAAAAGAGCCAGTGTTAGTGAGAAATTTCTTAAACTTAAAAACATATTTCTGGTTTTGAGAAGATTTAAATGGCATCACATTCATGGCTAATTGAAAATTATTGTAGAAAGAAAAGACAAAAGAATTACTAAGGTTCACTGCAATTTTCACTATCTCAAAATTTTGTTTTTAGACCTGCCATAGAGCATATAGAGAATACCTGGATTATTTTAAATGTAGTCAAAAGAGTCCACTTTTATATACAGTTACCACTTAGTAAAATAAGAATATATGAATAAAGAAATGTGGTCTACATAAACAATGGAATATTATTCATCAAGAGAAAGAAGGAAATACCACCATTTGTGACACATGGATAGACCTGGAGGGTATTATGCTAAGTGAAAGAAGTCAGACAGAGAAAGACAGATACTGTATGGTATCACTTATATGTGGAATCTAAAGAAGCCAAACTCAGAGAAACAGAGAGTAGAATGGTGGTTAACAAGGACCAGGGGAGAATATGGAAATGGGAAGATGTTGGTGAAAGGGTACAACCTTCCAGTTAGAAGATGAACAAGTTCTAATGTACAGCATGGTGATTATAGTTAATAATGCTATATTATATACTTAAAAGTCACTAAGAGAGTAGATCTTAAATGTTCTCACCACAAAATAAGAGATGGTAATTATGTGACATGATGGAGGTGTTAGGTAACACTAAGGTGGTAATCACTCTGTAATATATAAGTGTATCAAATCAACAAGTTGTACATCTTAAACATATACAATGTTATATGTCAATTATATTTCAATATAGCTCAGGTAAAGAAGAATATAATGTAGCTGAATTGTACCAGAAGAATTTCTACTAACTCTGAAAATTCTGCCCCCTGAAAATCTGAAGTACGGACTTTATTTCAAGCAAGTAAGAATCGTCTTTTGCTAGCTAGAAACAGTAAAATAATACATTAAAAAAGACAATCAAATCATTATATTTTTCCCCAGACAAAAGCCAACATACACCAGCCAAGCTGATTTTTTGGATTGAACTGACAATCAGATTGCATTGGTTTCATAAAAAGTCTTTATGGGTTTAATAGTGATTTTGGATGAAAGATACACCCATGGAGTGATTTAGGAAAATATTTTGGAATACCAATTTTGTAATTTGCTCTGATGTTTACTAAAATCAATGAGTAAAGCTCCAAAAGAGATCATTATGACTGCGCCATCTGGAGCTCAAACTACCACACAAGTTCAAATCTGACAGTAATTAACTGGAAAGAAATAAACAATACCACCCCTGCTTGTTTTGTTGTTTGTTTTGGTTTTCTGAATGATGGCTGGCCAGGAAGGAACCTCAAATTTTTCAAGTGGTCAAATGCACAATGCTGATTTTATCTCTATAAACACTGCACTATTTTAACAGGACCCCACTAGATTAAAAACAAAACAAAAAAGACTACAGAAGTTGAAAGTAACCACTACAAGTCCCTTATAAAGCTGTTCTGATGATTTGCCTTTTAGGCAACAGAACTATGTTTTAATCATATTTCTCCATGTGGATACTAAAGGGGAAATCCCCGTTGGCTGTCAAAACCCTAGCATGACACACATGCCACGAACAGCAGTGATTCTGCCTAGGAGACAATGTCAAATGTGCTTATTTTCACATCAGCAATATACATGAACATAGATTTTCTCATTTAATCGGGGGTACTTCAGAAATGCCCTCTAACTTTTCTTGTGTTAGGCATTTTTTCCCTCTTTTTGGTTTACTAAGTGTTGTCTATTTGAGACTATTAGTGCAATAATAACTTTAAAACGACTGTTTCTGTAACACAAACTACCTCACGTCAACATAAAACCAAAGGGTACTAAGAATTTAGTAACAACACCAAAAATTACCAATAGGAAGAGAGCATTACTATGCTATGCCAACTCAGCAGAGATAGAGTCCAATTCAAACCTTAAGTTTCTTGTACTCTGCTCTGAATGCCTTAACAGGTTCAAGGGAGGTTAGCACTCCAGAACTTTGAAAAGCTGCCATTTTCTCAAGTGGCAGGCAGCCTTCAGCCCTTCATTCCCACTGCAGGAACAACAGAGAATATAAAACCCACTGGCCCCTGTAGATCGTGGGCATCAGCATACAGCCAGAGTTAGTTCTAACATCCTCTATTACTGAGATGAATTAAAATCACTGTTAAATAGATACCCATAGATTCCCACCTCTGTTTAAAAAAAAAAAAAAAAAAAGACTTCTCCAAAATAATCTCAAATTGCTGGCTACTTTTCCAAAGTGCTTCTGACCTAACATAAAACTGGCCATTCAGAACAGATGGGTTTTTAGGTGTTGAAAAATTATGATAGCAATTTCTAGAAATCTCATACCTATTCAACTTAAGGACGGCTCTCAGGTCTTTTCATACCCACCCCCTCGGCACCTCGCTCGGTGCCTTGCGCAATGCATGTTTGTGGAAGTGAGTTATAACACAGGTAAACTGAATGATGTTTATAGTCAATCTAGCTATAGTGGCTTTAGAAAAAGAAAGAACCAAATAGTTATTTTCGGTCCCACGCTGCAATTACAGTAAGGTGTAAAAAAGTCAACCTTGACCGCTCACTCTCAGTTCCATTCTCTTCTACTTCAGAACACTACCATTAGCCAACTTAACTGAAAGCCACTAAATAATGGTTTGGGTAGATAGCTTAACAACTGATTTGGTGAAAAATTAATTTTGCAGAGAGAACAGTTACCAATTAATTTTTTGAGTTCGGTCTAACGTTGTGGGTATATTTTTAAATAGCACCTAATATACCCTTAGAACCTTTTTTGCAACAAGAGTTCTTAGACAGTCACTAAGGAGACTTCAAACACGACACAGCAATCCTTTAATTATTTGGGAAAACATTTCTAGAACCCTTCTGAGAAGCTTAAACGCAATTGTTTTATACAGTGTTTACAATGGCTTTTAAATTTCCAAAGACCAAGGAGCTTCCCAGATGATCTGTTTGCCATCTTAGAGATAACAAATATGCCCAGTACCAGTCTGGTTTTTTATCTTTTTTTCTTTTAAATTGAGGTGAAATTCACATAACATAAAATTAACAGCACTCGATTGTTGAGTGGATATCAAAACGTTTGATTACACACAGTTGGGGAAAACTCTAACACATGGCTGGTGAGAGCACAATTGTTAGACCCTCTTTGGAGGGTGGTTTGGTGATACTTATCTAAGTTCTTGGTATTTATCCTCCAAATATACTTACACGGATGTAAAATAACACATATAAGACTATTAATCTGTACTATGTTTAATAGGAAAATATATTGAAGACAACTTAGTGACCACAGCAAATTTCAATATATCCATAGGATAGAATTTTATTTATTAAATAAGAATTAAGTTACATTAAGAAGAATGAGGCATGTATAGCACAGGAAATTATACTCAATATTTCGTAATAACCTATAAGGGAAAAGAATCTGAAAAAATATATATTATATACATATATGTATAACTACATCACTTTGCTGTACACCTGAAACTAACACTACATTGTAAATCAACTATACTTGAATTAAAAAAAAAAAAAGGAAAAAAGGGGAAAAAAAGAAGAAGAATGAGGCAGCTAAGGAAAACAAAACAAAACAAAACACCAAGATAGTATAAGCGATAAAAGTAAGGTTAAAAAAAAGTGCAAACAGTATACTAACATTTGTATGGGGGGAGGGGCATCTGTTTATAAATGCTTGATAGCTCTCTGGAAGAATTCACAAAAAACTAGTAACAGTGGTTGCCCCCAGGGAGGAAAAGAGGTATATCGTCTATTCAAATACATAAATAAATTCAAGACGTAAATAAGAAATAAATCATGCTTTTGAAATCATGACTTTTCCCCAGTTTGGCTGCTTGAACAGAGTCTTCTATCATGGCTGAGCTCTCAGAGTTCATTTAAGTGTGGAAATGCATGAAGTATATTATGGGGACAAAACGACACACAAGTAGGGTTGGCGGGAGGAGGTGAAGGGGCACGAAGCTACCCCGGGCAAGGGTATTCCTGGTGGAGGGCAAAGCTGGGACAAAGCAGTACAGAGCCCTGGGGGAGAAGCAGGCTGGTGCGCAGGATGGATTGAAAAGGCAGATGTGGCTGGAAGAGAGTGTCTAGGGGCACCTGGTAGGCAGACAAGGTAAAGGGCTGTCTAAATTCAGCTTTTACTCTGAGATGGTAAAGGCCTCCTTAGGTTTGGGCTCAGGTCCGCCCCTCACCCACTGCATAGGAGGTAACCCAGGTTACCCAGGACATGTTCTCCCCACAGTACCCCTTGGAGCTGCCTACAGGATCCAAAGGATGGGTCCTCTTTTTAAATCTGGGCATTTAGCATTTACTCAGTTTCTCTGGGCTCAACCTTCTACTGACATCAGCAAACCTTACATTCCCTCTAGCTAGTCTCTCTTTTCTCCCTTTCTTTCTTTCCTTTCATCCCATATGAGATTGCCTGGTCCCTAGGACGGGCCCACAATTCAAAGATGACCAAGCAAATAGTGCAGAAAAATCCTTTAATCTCCCTTTGAGATACCCTAGTCTCTGCCACGTTGAAAAACCAAGTTAAGTATAATCTTCAGCTTGGCCTACATTTGCAATCATTTAACAGCCAGCCACACACTCCAAGCATGTGACCTGGGTGTGGTCTATACCTCAAAGAAACACGATTTATTTTTAAACAAAAAGATCTTTTTACAGACTACCGGACATGGGTAACACCTAACTGAGCACTGCTGATAGAGATAATCCTTTGCGCAATTCTGCAACTGACTCTGCAATTGATTAAAGTTTTTAATCTCCTTCTTCTTCTTCTTCTTTGGTAATAATCAAAGAATGTATAGATCTGCTAGAAATTATCAGAAACATTCTTTATCCCAGCCAACTGTTTCCAATGCCTTTCATCTAACTGAGGGTTTCCTTCTCATCTAATTAGCTTTTCCTTCCACTTTCTCAATTACCAGCACTTCATAATCCAAAAATAATCCAGAAAGTAAAGAAGAAAGAAGTCATTAACCTGCATTTCATTTCCATCAGGTGCTTGAATATTTTTATCTAGAAATGAAGCACTTGCCTAAAGTTTTTCTGGAATGGTCTTATTTATCTACCTTATTTACCTACTGATCTACCAAAGTGACAAAATAAATTAAACACCAAGCCTTTCAGGTTTCTCAGCCAAAAAACTTCTGTTCAGCAAAACAGTCCCTGATATTTCTGCTTATAGTGTCATACCCAAGACATTCAATCCATGTACAGAGTGCCTGACAACTTAAGGAATGTGCCTAATGATTCTATTTCTGTGTCACTTTTTGAATTGCTGAAATTTTACAAACCTCCTATTAACATTATTGGCATTTCTTTGGGCTACAGTGTGGGAACTATACATAAAATTTCTAAGTAGAGTTTCTAGCCTTGGAAGTAGTTACTCTACCATAACTGACCTTGATGTATTCTCCGTGTATTATGAACCAGTACTCCTGGGACAACCACTTCCAGTGTCAGTTGATCCTGGAACTCGGATTACCCTAGAACACTTGAGTTGAAGAGACTTGAGGTCATGCAGTCTAATCTACACCCAATTCACTGGTCACGTCTACAAAACCCCCAACAAAGAAGTATTCATTCAGTTGCTTCTCAACATGGAACCCAAGACGTGAACCCAAATATCACCACAACCAGCAACATACGAAGGTGAATAACAATAGCCAATGCTCATAAAGCTTATTGTGTCGGACATTTAGTGCTCTAAGTATTCATTAACTCATTTAATGTTCTCAATAATCCCATAAAGCAGGCACTATTATTATCCCCATTTTACAGATGAAGGAACTGAGGTTAGATGACTTGTCCCAAATTACTCAGCTAGGTTCATCACACTATGAACCACGCAGTCGGCATCCAAACCCATGCTCTTGAACAATATGGCACTGACTAAACTGTAGAAATCTTCTAAGAATAAAACAAAAGAATTTAAAAATAAGCAGCCATTAGAGACTAGAAGCCCAAGTGTTCCACTCAGAGAGTGAAGACAGAGTGAGTAGCAGAAAGACGAGATCCATATGCTTAGCTTTAGTCTGACAGACTCACTGCCTCCAGAATATTGATTCTATTTCACAACTAAAACTACAGAAATTATTGTGTTTTATTTGATATTTCTTAAAAAACACTTCTTTAGTGGATCAGCATGGCTTACATTTCAAAGGAGAGAAGATGAATTTTAGGGGGAGAAAACTAGAAAAACCATTTCTTACAAAAAGGATGGGCAATGAAATGTCCTCTTCTGTGGGTCAATGGCTATGACAATAATGTAAAAATTCTTGAGATTTAGTAAAGACTGACACAGCATCATCATAGTCAAAGTGTACAATCTGGTGACAAGAACCTTAGGACAAACTTAGTTTGAGGAGTTTACTTTCTCCTGTAAGTCTTCATGTCAGAGGTTCTCACTTTCCTATTCCATCATCTTCAGAGAAAGTAAATATAAATACTTCTTGAATGTTCCCCAACTTTTCAATTTCTTATTTGAAGGGATTTCTTCAGAGAGAAAGTGATTTTATTTTATTTTTAAGAAAAGGAACCTTGAATGTAAATGGATTAAATGCTCCCACCAAAAGACACAGGCTGGCTGAATGGATACAAAAACAAGACCCATATATATGCTGTCTACAAGAGACCCACTTCAGACCTAGAGACACATACAGACTGAAAGTGAGGGGATGGAAAAAGATATTCCATGCAAATGGAAATCAAAAGAAAGCTGGAGTAGCAATTCTCATATCAGACAAAATAGACTTTAAAATAAAGACTATTACAAGAGACAAAGAAGGACACTATATAATGATCAAGGGATCGATCCAAGAGGAAGCTATAACAATTGTAAATATTTATGCACCCAACATAGGAGCACCTCAATACATAAGGCAAATACTAACAGCCATAAAAGGGGAAATCGACAGCAACACAATCATAGTAGGGGACTTTAACACCCCACTTTCACCAATGGACAGATCATCCAAAATGAAAATAAATAAGGAAACACAAGCTTTAAATGATACATTAAACAAGATGGACTTAATTGATATTTATAGGACATTCTACCCAAAAACAACAGAATACACATTTTTCTCAAGTGCTCATGGAACATTCTCCAGGATAGATCATATCTTGGGTCATAAATCAAGCCTTGGTAAATTTAAGAAAATTGAAATCGTATCAAGTATCTTTTCCGACCACAACGCTATGAGACTAGATATCAATTACAGGAAAAGATCTGTAAAAAATACAAACACATGGAGGCTACACAATACACTACTTAATAACGAAGTGATTACTGAAGAAATCAAAGGGGAAATCAAAAAATACCTAGAAACAAATGACAATGGAGATACGACAACCCAAAACCTATGGGACGCAGCAAAAGCAGTGCTAAGAGGGAAGTTTATAGCAATACAAGCCTACCTCAAGAAACAGGAAACATCTCGAATAAACAATCTAACCTTGCACCTGAAGCAATTAGAGAAAGAAGAACAAAAAAACCCCAAAGCCAGCAGAAGGAAAGAAATTATAAAGATCAGGTCAGAAATAAATGAAAAAGAAATGAAGGAAACAATAGCAAAAATCAATGAAACTAAAAGCTGGTTCTTTGAGAAGATAAACAAAATTGATAAACCATTAGCCAGACTCATCAAGAGAAAAAGGGAGAAGACTCAGATCAATAGAATTAGAAATGAAAAAGGAGAAGTAACCACTGACACTGCAGAAATACAAAAGATCATGAGAGATTACTACAAGCAACTCTATGCCAATAAAATGGACAACCTGGAAGAAATGGACAGATTCTTAGAAATGCACAAACTGCCGAGACTGAACCAGGAAGAAATAGAAAATATGAACAGACCAATCACAAGCACTGAAATTGAAACTGTGATTAAAAACCTTCCAACAAACAAAAGCCCAGGACCAGATGGCTTCACAGGTGAATTCTATCAAACATTTAGAGAAGAGCTAACACCTATCCTTCTCAAACTCTTCCAAAATATTGCAGAGGGAGGAACACTCCCAAACTCATTCTACGAGGCCACCATCACCCTGATACCAAAACCAGACAAAGATGTCACAAAGAAAGAAAACTACAGGCCAATATCACTGATGAACATAGATGCAAAAATCCTCAACAAAATACTAGCAAACAGAATCCAACAGCACATTAAAAGGATCATACACCATGATCAAGTGGGGTTTATCCCAGGAATGCAAGGATTCTTCAATATACGCAAATCAATCAATGTGATACACCATATTAACAAATTGAAGGAGAAAAACCATATGATCATCTCAATAGATGCAGAGAAAGCTTTTGACAAAATTCAACACCCATTTATGATAAAAGCCCTGCAGAAAGTAGGCATAGAGGGAACTTTCCTCAACATAATAAAGGCCATATATGACAAACCCACAGCCAACATTGTCCTCAATGGTGAAAAACTGAAACCATTTCCACTAAGATCAGGAACAAGACAAGGTTGCCCACTCTCACCACTATTATTCAACATAGTTTTGGAAGTGTTAGCCACAGCAATCAGAGAAGACAAAGAAATAAAAGGAATCCAAATCGGAAAAGAAGAAGTAAAGCTGTCACTATTTGCAGACGACATGATACTATACATAGAGAATCCTAAAGATGCTACCAGAAAACTCCTAGAGCTAATCAATGAATTTGGTAAAGTAGCAGGATACAAAATTAATGCACAGAAATCTCTTGCATTTCTATACACTAATGACGAAAAATCTGAAAGTGAAATTAAGAAAACACTCCCATTTACCATTGCAACAAAAAGAATAAAATATCTAGGAATAAACCTACCTAAGGAGACAAAAGACCTGTATGCAGAAAATTATAAGACACTGATGAAAGAAATTAAAGATGATACAAATAGATGGAGAGATATACCATGTTCCTGGATTGGAAGAATCAACATTGTGAAAATGACTCTACTACCCAAAGCAATCTACAGATTCAATGCAATCCCTATCAAACTACCACTGGCATTTTTCACAGAACTAGAACAAAAAATTTCACAATTTGTATGGAAACACAAAAGACCCCGAATAGCCAAAGCAATCTTGAGAATGAAAAATGGAGCTGGGGGAATCAGGCTTCCTGACTTCAGACTATATTACAAAGCTTCAGTAATCAAGACAGTTTGGTACTGGCACAAAAACAGAAATATAGATCAATGGAACAGGATAGAAAGCCCAGAGATAAACCCACACACATATGGTCACCTTATCTTTGATAAAGGAGGCAAGAATATACAGTGGAGAAAAGACAGCCTCTTCAATAAGTGGTGCTGGGAAAATTGGACAGGTACATGTAAAAGTATGAAATTAGAACACTCCCTTACACCATGCACAAAAATAAACTCAAAATGGATTAAAGACCTAAGTGTAAGGGCAGACACTATCAAACTCTTAGAGGAAAACATAGGCAGAACACTCTATGACATACATCACAGCAAGATTCTTTTTGACCCAGCTCCCAGAGAAATGGAAATAAGAACACAAATAAACAAATGGGACCTAATGAAACTTAAAAGCTTTTGCACAGCAAAGGAAACCATAAACAAGACCAAAAGACAACCATCAGAATAGGAGAAAATATTTGCAAATGAAGCAACTGACAAAGGATTAATCTCCAAGATTTACAAGCAGCTCATGCAGCTCAATAACAAAAAAACCAACAACCCAATCCAAAAATGGGCAGAAGACCTAAATAGACATTTCTCCAAAGAAGATATACAGATGGCCTACAGACACATGAAAGAATGCTCAACATCATTAATCATTAGAGAAATGCAAATCAAAACTACAATGAGATATCATCTCACACCGGTCAGAATGGCCATCATCAAAAAATCTAGAAACAATAAATGCTGGAGAGGGTGTGGAGGAAAGGGAACACTCTTGCACTGTTGGTGGGAATGTAAATTGATACAGCCACTATGGAGAACAGTATGGAGGTTCCTGAAAAAACTACAAATAGAACTACCATACGACCCAGCAATCCCACTACTGGGCATATACCCTGAGAAAACCATAGGTCAAAAAGAGTCATGTACCAAAATGTTCATTGCAGCTCTATTTACAATAGCCAGGACATGGAAGCAACCTAAATGTCCATCGACAGATGAATGGATAAAGAAAATGTGGCACATATATACAATGGAATATTACTCAGCCATAAAAAGAAATGAAATGGAGGTATTTGTAATGAGGTGGATGGAGTTAGAGTCTGTCATACAGAGTGAAGTAAGTCAGAAAGAGAAAAACAAATACAGTATGCTAACACATATATACGGAATCTAAGGAAAAAAAAAAAAAAAAAAAAAAAGGCCATGAAGAACCTAGTGGCAAGACGGGAATAAAGACACAGACCTACTAGAGAATGGACTTGAGGATATGGGGAGGGGGTGGGGTGAGATGTGACAGGGTAAGAGAGTGTCATGGACATATATACACTACCAAATGTAAAATAGATAACTAGTGGGAAGCAGCCGCATAGCACAGGGAGATCAGCTCGGTGCTTTGTGACCACCTAGAGGGGTGGGATGGGGAGGGTCGGAGGGAGGGAGATGCAAGAGGGAAGAGAAATGGGAACATATTGTATATGTATAACTGATTCACTTTGTTATAAAGCAGAAGCTAACACACTATTGTAAGGCAATTATACTTCAATAAAGATGTTTATAAAAAAAAAAAAAAGAAAAAAGAAAAGGACACATGGTAGCCCTATTCTTAAATAAATAAACAAGGATAGTAGTATTATTATCTAGCCTGACATTCAAGGATATTGTTCTAGTTGTTATTGTATAAGAAATCAGCCCCAAAACTTAGTTGGAGAGAACCATTTAATTATAGGTCAGCGATTTGACAGGGACAATTTGTCTCTGCTCCTCCGTGGCTGGGGCCCCAGCTGGGAAGGCTTGAAGGCTGCGGGGACTTGATTACGAGGAGGTACAATCATCTGGACACCCTTCACTCAGGCTGGCCGCCGATTACATCTGTTCCCCGAAACCTCAATTGGGTTGTCAGCTGGAACCCCTACAGTTGACTTCTCCATATGGATTCTCTATGTGGGCTGCTTGGGCTTCCTAACAATATGGTGCTTGAGTTCTAAGCGTAAGCATCCCAAAAGAGCAAGGCAAAAGTGCATGGCATATTTATGATCCTGCTTCAGAAAGGATCATATGGCATCATATGGCACCATTTCACCATATTCTACCCATCAAGGAAGTCACAAAGATCTGCCTAGGTTCAAGGGGAAGGGATGTAAGCCCTCCCCTTCCCCTCAGTGGGAGGAGTCTCAACGTCACACTAGAAGAGCACGTGGAATTGGAGATACTGCTGTGGCCATCCTTACAAAACAGAATCTGTCACACATATGAAGTAGAGCTCCCCCCAAAATCTGATCAATTTGGTGATCTAGTATTGCCGATTTTAAACTATCTCCGAGAAATGTAAAGAGGAAAAGTAAGCAATATATCAGGTATGACAGAGATCTAAGTCAGCACAGTGTAAACTGAATAATTCTAAACATTTGCTAATCATCTCCAAAGCAAATAGGCAGCTTTCAAAGAAGTAAAATTGAAAATCTTAGACTGTCTGCAAGAACCTATTAAAATGATGCATGTGTGACATTAATTTCTAATTATTACCAAAAACTCACTACCCATCAGTGGCCATTTATTTTTATTTTTTCATTTACAAGTTGGTACATTAGTTTTATTTCTACACCTATCGAAGCTTCAAGATCTGTTTATTATGCTCATATAACAATTTACAAAACCAATCAACTCTTAATAGTCTATGCCCTTCCTAACCTAAACCAAGTTTCACATAATGATTCTCAGTAAGGCAAACAGTCCAGCAAACAGGGAGCACAGCCACTGTCCAAAAGGGCAACATATTATGACAGTTTTTCCAAGTGACAGAGTTCTAAAGTTAAATAAGAGTGCTTGCAGGAATATAACTATGTCAAGAGCTTAGAATTTTACCATTATAATTCTAGCTTCTCCTACTTACATTGGGTAATCAGATCCAAACAGACCCAAACAGCTTGGATCTGTTCCCGGAGCTCCAGATGCGTACATTTAACTAGCTACTAGATACAAGATACTTAGATATCTAATAGGCATCTTGCAAAATGTCCAGCACTAAAATTCTGTTCTTTTCCCCATCAACCTTAATCCTACTGTTTTCAGTCTCTCAAAGCCTTATTTTTCTCCATAGCATTTATCATTATTGGATACATTAGCTATACCCTTATACTTGCCTTTAGGTCACATATATTAAGGCAAAATTTTTTATTCTGTGGCTTACTGCCATTTTCCCTTCGTCTAGAACAAAGGGAAATATGCCTGGCATATAGCAGGTGGTCAATAATATTGTTGAATGAATTATGACTTATCTGGGTCCCTGAGTAAATCACAAGGAGAGAACCAAGGAATAAAGGGATAAAGGAATAAAGGGTACCTTAGAACGATTATGCTTGTAAGTGGTTGACAGGGTAAGAAAGTAGCTCCAAAATATTGCTAGATTTAAAATTTTTTGTAAAGAATAAAAATGAGCAAAAACTGAGACTGTATGCGTAGGAATCTTACTGTTACATCATGCTACCTAAGCCACATCAGAATTACCAAGGAGAGCTTTTAAATTTATAGATGCTCATTCTTGCCAGTTTGGGAAATGTTGGATGGAATCTCAGGGACGAAAGATGGAATAGAGATTAGAATTTAGAAGGTCTAAACATAACCAAAGGGACCTCCCTGGTGGTGCAGCGGTTAAGAATCCGCCTGCAGGGGACACGGGTTTGATCCCTGGTCTGGGAAGATCCCACATGCTGCAGAGCAACGAAGTCCGTGCACCACAACTACTGAGCCTGCACTCTAGAGCCTGCGAGCCACAACTACCGAGCCCGTGTGCCTCAACTACTGAAGCCTGCGCACCTAGAGCCCATGCTCCACAACAAGAGAAGCCACCACAATGAGAAGCTCCACACCGCAAGGGGAGTAGCCCCCACTCGCCTCAACTAGAGAAAGCCTGTGCGCAGCAACGAAGACCCAGTGCAGCCAAACTATCTATCTATCTGTCTGTCTGTCTGTCTATCTATCTATCTGTATAACCGAATACCCTGTAGTCTGTCTAAAGAAAGGACAGGTTAAAAGGAAAGGGAATCACCCACATAGCATCTGTAAAAACAGACTCTATTCTACCCTTAATGTAGATCTATCCCTCTAGAAGAGATAGATGCCTCAAGCTTCCACAGCTTGGTGTCACAATCCATTAAATTCCTCCAACTCGATTTTGATTTTATGCTCTCCAAGAAACTGTGTATAGCATTTAGCCTTCCACATAGATTAGCCTTCAGGGAGAAAATGTGCACTTCAGCAAATATGAATAGCTAGTCTCCTTATGGATATACTTCTCATTATAAATTTGAAATTTGCATTCTGGTTTGTGCATCAGTCTTGGGAGTTCGGTTAATGTGAGTCACCTCCAAGGCATACTGAAAATACCAACTCTGTTAGCTTAAAAGAGCTGAGGAACAGACCCTGGTAGCCCTATCAAGGTTGTACTAACTGAGCAGAAACAAAGAGAGGGCAAGAAAGAAAGAAGTGACTGTAGGTTTTGGTTTTGTATCCAACTGGAGAAAAAAACCCAAAAAAACCCGAGGTTGATATACTTACTACTTAACCCACTAGCCAAAGCAGTGAATTGACCTCATCCTCCTGATGCCCTGGCTCACCACTCCCGATGTACACTGCCAGGTCTTCTCTCGGCATCCAAGACTCCTTAGCAATTCATTTTCATCAATTCTACCCTTATAAAAATGTGGAGGGGTACTCTCTGCTCCAACTCACAGGATTAATCCAATCAGCCAATTAGCCTAGTCTAGCCCGAAGCTATCTCCCTCCTTTCCAGTCCTCTCCACACTGCAGTAAGGAGACCAACAATTAGCCCCATAGCAACTGCTTTCAGCAGTTCAAGCGTGGGTGCCCTCAAGGTAAAGCCATAGTCACCTGGTTTCAGCTACAGTCTACGTTTCCAGGCTCCTCTTCACGTGCTTGGCTCATTCTGGAGCTCTGCGTCCTGTTATACTTATGAGCCTTTGGACATGGCATCTACTCCCTCCTCCAGAAAGACTGTCTAGATCACCCTGCCAACCTGACCACCTCCCTTCACCTGTGTAACTTACCAGTCCTTCAGGACACCATACAGATGTCATTTCCTCCCCAACTGAGTTATACTCCTGTGTACAAGTTTCCATGTGGTTACCCTACCTGAGTCCTTGTCAAAGTGTACTGCAGTTTCCTATCTATGTTTCTGCCCCTCCCCAACTAGACTATAAGCTACTTGTAGGCAAGAACCATGTCTGGGCACTTAGTAGATGCTCAAAGAATAAATAGATACTTTGGACAAAATATGGACGTCTCAATCATCCTCATCTCTCTTGTCTGATATAATTTTTATAATTTTGGTCTCTTCTTTTACATACTAAAGTCACATTATTTGCCACCAACCATCACCTATCTCTCTGCCAAAAACGGTAATGGCAATTAAGAATTACATGTATCCTGGGAATTCCCTGCAGTCCAGTGGTTAGGACTCTACGCTTTCACTGCCATGGCTGGGGTTCAGTTCCTGGTCGGGGAACTAAGATCCCACAAGCTGAGCAGAGCAGCCAAAAAACAAAACAAAACAAAAAGAATTACATCTATCCTAAGATGATAGGGAGACTTTTCAGGTACACTTTAGTATTGTTTGAAAATTGAACAATGCAAACAGATTGCTTTGCTAGTTTTAAAGATAAGTAAATTTTATTTTATTTTTTAATATTGATTGATTGATTGATTGATTGATTGATTGATTGATTGATTGCTTGCTTGCTGCACTGGGTCTTTGCTGCTGTGCCCGGGCTTTTCTCTAGTTGTGGCGAGCTAGGGCTACTCTTCGTTGCGGTGTGTGGGCTTCTCATTGCGGTGGCTTCTCTTTGTTGTGGAGCACGGGCTCTAGGCACGAGGGCTCAGTAGTTGTGGCTCGCAGGCTCTGGAGCGCAGGCTCAGTAGTTGTGGCGCACGGGCTTAGTTGCTCTGCGGCATGTGGGATCTTCCCGGACCAGGGCTCAAACCTGTGTCTCCTGCATTGGCAGGCGGATTCTTAACCACTGCACCACCAAAGATAAGTAAATTTTAAATTTAAAACTTCAGTCATGCTGGGCTTCCCTGGTGGCGCAATGGTTCGAGCCCTGGTCCGGGAGGATCCCACATGCCGCAGAGTAAATAGGCCCGTGCACCACAACTACTGAGCCTGTGCTCTAGAGTCCACGAGCCACAACTACTGAGCCCGTGTGCCACAACTACTGAAGCCCACGTGCTTAGAGGCCGTGCTCCACAACACGAGAAGCCACCGCAATGAAGAGTAGCCCCCGCTCACCGCAACTAGAGGAAGCCCACGTGCAGCAGTGAAGACCCAACGCAGCCAAAAATAAAATAAATAAAATAAAAATTAAAAAAAAAAATTCAGTCATGCTGAAAAATACAGTTTACATACATATACACACTCATGAAATACAAATTTCTTTGCCCAAACATTGCCAGGCATTTCCATATATATCTGTCCTAACACAAATATTTTAAAACTTCTTAGTTCTCTTTGCTAAGAAGAAAACAATCTCAAACTAAGCTGATATGTAGAATAATTCATTAGCTGTCTCAAGCAGCAAATACCCAGCTTTTGGGGGGAAATAATGTGACTTCGGTAGTTTTTTTTTTTTAAGTGGTATTAATAGCCAAAGAGAACTATCTCCCTCTGAGGGATAACATTTAAATTATCCCTTAAGTAGACCCAAGTATATTGCTAAAAAATTAGTATGGTTAGAGTTTTGCAGTGCATTTTATATTTTTAAAAAAAGGAAAAAGAAAAGAGATAAACATGCATAGTCTCCTATAATCCAGATTTCCTTTCCAAAGCACTGATTTCCAGGCACTTTCCTACTATTAGGTTATTTTATTTTATGGTTAACATGAAAACAGAATTTTAAATCAAAGGACAGACTGCACTGTGCAAACTAGAATTGCTCATTTTTCACAAGTCCCAGTTCCAGCAGGAGAGCTCTGCAATTTGTTCTCAAGGAACAGGATTTTTTTTTCCTTTAACCCTCCCCTAGACTCTCCTAAGTACTTTCCCATCACCTCTCATCCAACAGTCTGAAAGCACTTCACAAACAAGCACTGATCTTTATGCTTTCTGTGGAGCCGAAGGCAAGCATCGCCACACCACTTTATAGATGGGGAAAACGAGGAGCAGAGATGAAGACTTGCTGGACACGAATAAATGCTGGAAGAGGCAAGCCATACGGCCCTGGCTTAGCCCTTCCAGGCTGTCTCATCCACCTGGGTGGGCCCACGCCATTTCTCCCAAGCACCCGTCGGGTATTTTAATGCATTTCAGGAACCCACTCTCAGTTTTGGTTGTGCAAATAGAAGTACAAGGGGAATAGCTTCCTGTGAAGGTGCCAAGTTTTCTTTTGCTATTGATATGAAAGGAAATATTTAGTTTCCTGTTCCTCAAGAACCAAAACTTTGAAGCCCTGCATGGGACAGCCAGAGCACCCCCAAAGTGGTCAATATTGAATTCTCTTTGTTTCGTCTCAATTTCATTAAAAATACTTTTCAACAAGACATAATTTTGTTAGACCCCCCAAATCAGAAAATTGATATTACTCTTACTATTTAATACCTTTACAAATTAATTTCTTTAAATTAAAAAGAAAAAAAAACTTCGGACTTAAAGGAATGGGAGGGAATCACTAGACATATATGAAACACCTGCTAGAACCGAAGCTTCATTCATAATAGTTTCTGTTGCGTTTACAACACGGTACTGTGAGTCATTGGTTCTTAATGATTCTCAATGTGAGTAACATGAAACGTTTTAGAAAGCAAAACCTCCATCAGTGATAGGGGAAATATGAGTAATGGGGAAAAGAGGGATTGTGAGTTACTAATAGAGAAGATGAATTTTTTTAAAACTACATTTGTTTAGTGTTCGGAAACAAATATTTAAATTCTAGCACTAGCATTCATTGTTTGGGTGGGTCTGGTCTATAAAATGGAAATAAACTCACAGGGTCCTTGTTAGGTTATGAAAGGATGCATTTAAATACCCTAATCAAGGTGTGTCAAGCACTTAACAAGTTGGTTCTCTTCCGTTTTCATACTTTAAAAGATGGAGGGAGAATTTGGGTTCTATGCATGATTCCTCAGAAAGGGAGGGAGCAGAGTAGTATTTATTACAGTGTGTGGCGGGGAAGACTGAGGGCTCTAAAAAACCATGTGGCGGCAAAAAGATGAAACAAGAATGCCAAAGATATTGATAATCTTGAAGTTGGGTGATGAGTACATAGGGGTCATCATATTCTCTCTAAGTATGTTTGAAAATTCCTATAATAAAAAGTACAAACAATAAAAATACATTTTGATGGTATTAACTTAAAAAAAAAAGGACGAGGGCTTCCCTGGTGGCGCAGTGGTTCAGAATCTGCCTGCCAATGCAGGGGACACGGGTTCGAGCCCTGGTCTGGGAAGATCCCACATGCGCGGAGCAACTAGGCCCATGAGCCACAACTACTGAGCCTGCGCATCTGGAGCCTGTGCTCCGCAACCGGAGAGGCCGCTACAGTGAGACGCCCACGCACCGCGATGAAGAGTGGCCCCCGCTCGCCACAACTGGAGAAAGCCCTCGCACAGAAACGAAGACCCAACACAGCCATAAATAAATAAATAAATAAATAAATAAATAAATAATTAAAAAAAAAAAAAAAAAAAAAGGACGAGAAGGAGAGCTCTAGAGTCCCAGACCTGGGATTGAATCTCTGCTTTCTACTCTGTGAACTTGATAAGTTAGTTTACCGTTCTGTGCTTCGATTTCCTTTCTTGTAAAAGGGGATAATGAGGATGTGGCCAGTGCAGAGATGTACCGCTCAGATCCTTCTTCCAGAAAGACCTCCCTGCCCAGCTGGTTAGCGGACAGCCTCCTTTAGGGTACGGTCTGCTATTTATTTTATTTATTTATTTTTGGCTGCATTGGGTTTTCATTGCTGTGCACAGGCTTTCTCTAGTTGCGGCAAGCAGGGGCTACTCTTCATTGTGGTGTGCGGGCTTCTCATTGCAGTGGCTTCTCCTGTTGTGGAGCACGGGTTCTAGGGTGCACGGGTTTCATAGTTGTGGCATGCAGACTCAGTAGTTGTGGTGCACGGGCTCAGTTGCTCCACGGCATGTGGGATCTTCCCAGACCGGGGATCGAACCCATGTCCCCTGCACTGGCAGGCAGATTCTTAACCACTGTGCCACCAGGGAAGTCCTAAGAAATAATTCTTATTAAAAACTTCATGCCAATGATTAGAATGGTGTGTTCAAAGTTTTAAAAAGAAACCACGATATAGTTAATGTGATATTATAGTTTAAATGTGAACAGGTTTTAATAACTTTTGCAGCAAGAGATTGGAAGTTTCATCTATTTTGCTGTTGGCAGTGGTGGTATGAATACAGTGCTAGTATTAAACAACTGAGGTTGTTAAGATTTACATAGCCCATCGACAGACGAATGGATAAAGAAGATGTGGTACATGTATACAATGGAATATTACTCAGCCATAAAAAGGAATGAAATTGGGACATTGGTAGAGACGTGGATGGACCTAGAGACTGTCATACAGAATGAAGTAAGTCAGAAAGAGGAAAACAAATATCGTATATTAACGCATATATGTGGAATCTAGAAAAATGGTACAGACGAACCGGTTTGCAAGGCAGAAATAGAGACACAAATGTAGAGAACAAACGTATAGACACCAAGGGGGGGAAGGCGGGGGGCTGGTGGTGGGATGAATTGGGAGATTGGGATTGACATATATACACTAATATGTATAAAATAGATAACTAATAAGAACCTGCTGTATAAAAATAAATAAATAAATAAAATACAAATTTAAAAAGAATTACATAAATTTTTTTTTCTTTTTTTTTTTTTGGCTGTGTTGGGTCTTCGTTGCTGCACGTGGGCTTCCCATTGCAGTGGCTTCTCTTGTTGTGGAGCATGGGCTCTAGGCACAAGGGTTTCAGTAGTTGTGGCATACAGGCTCTAGAGCGCAGGCTCAGTAGTTGTGGCACACGGGCTTAGCTGCTCCGTGGCATGTGGGATCTTCCCGGACCAGGGCTCAAATCTGTGTCTCCTGCATTGACAGGCAGATTCTTAACCACTGCGCCACCAAGGAAGTCCCGAGTTACATAAATTTAGCATAGAATTTTACAGATGAGGCTTATGAGTTAAAAGAATCAATATTAAAAACTTGTATATTCCCAACTAACTCTTTAAGATAATATACATATTTGGCCCTTTATGACTTTTTTAATTTTTTTTACCTAGACACATCACTAGGCTCAAGCTAGTATGACTATATATTATTAAATCAGGAAACAAATATTGCATTACAAACACTAATTCCAGAAGACTTCACACCCACATTCCAAAATCTAATTAGATTAATTTCCCAGGGCATACGTGTATTCTTGGTAGCTTGCAATTTTTAAGTGTCAAAATAAAGCCTTATTTTTAAATGTGGGTGGTGTTGATGAAACAAGTATGAGTAATACTTGCAGGAAACACAATATTAGCTTTAGCAAGGAAGTGGGTGATACTTGAATAGTCCTTCAAAGAGGCACTTTCCATGTCGCACCAATGTAAAGCAAGAGTTCTAATGTGATCACACGGTAAGCACAGACAAAACCCCTTACGGTGCTTGAAACACAGTTTTACTTACCAAAAATGCAATGTTCAGGATGATATCTAATGTATAAAGTGAAGGCAACAAGCTGATGGGTAAATTTCCAACCACAGAATCACCTGACCTCCCCTGTTTTGTTTAATATCTACTAACCAGAGAGACAAATATCATATCGCTTACATGTGGAATCTAAAAAAATGATACAAATGAACTTATTTACAAAACAGAAATAGACTGGGGATTCCCTGGTGGTCCAGTGGTTAGGACTTGGTGCTTTCAATACTGTGGGTCCCGGTTCAATCCCTGGTCGGGGAACTAAGATCACACATGTCCCGAGCTGCACGGCACAATAAATAAATAAAGACAAACAAAAACAGACTCACAGACATAGAAGACAAACTTCTGGTTACCAAAAGGGAAAGGGGGGGAGGGGAGGGATAAATTAGGAGTTTGGGATTAGCAGATACAAACTACTATATATCAGTAAAAAAGATAAACAAGAAGGACCTACTGTATAGCACAGGGAACTATATTCAATATCTTGTAATAACTTATAATGAAAAAATGTGAAAAAGAATATATATATATATGACTGAATCACTTTGCTGTACACCTGAAACATTATAAATCAACTACACTTCGATTACAAAAAATAAAGATAAAAAGTAAACTAATTTTTTAAAAAATCTACTAACCAGAAAAGACTGTGTAAACCCTGTTTTAATAGAGAGGTAGGGATGACAGAATTAAACTTGATTTGGTCTATCTTTCGAGGCAGTTCTGCTCTGCTCACCGAAGTTCCAAGAGTGATGTCTCCCCTGTTGGTCTTGCCATGTTTATCCCAAACAGAAATCTCTGAAGGATTAAAGAAGAAAGAGCAGGAGAAGAGCTATGAACTGTTGTTAGTACTCTACTCCATTTAGTACTGGCAAGTAATAATAGGTACTAATTCTCCAAATCCTGCAACTATTAACAGTCCATTAGGGCTTCCCTGGTGGCGCAGTGGTTAAGAATCCGCCTGCCAATGCAGGGGACATGGGTTCGAGCCCTGGTCCAGGAAGATCCCACATGCTGTGGAGCAACTAAGCCCGTGCGCCACAACTACTGAGCCTGCAAGCCACAACTACTGAGCCCGCATGCCACAACTACTGAAGCCCGCCTGCCACAACTACTGAAGCCTGTGCGCCTAGAGCCCGTGCTCCGCAATGAGAGAAGCCACCGCAATGAGAAGCCCACGCACCGCAACGAAGAGTAGCCCCCGCTCGCCGCAACTGGGCAACGAAGACCCAACGCAGCCAAAAATAAATAGATTAATTAATTAATTTAAAAAATTATTTTAAAAAAATGTCTAGAGGGACTTCCCTGGCGGTCCAGTGGTTACGACTCCTCACTTCTGAACTAAAATCCCACAGGCCGGGCTTCCCTGGTGGCGCAGTGGTTGAGAATCTGCCTGCCAATGCAGGGGACACGGGTTCGAGCCCTGGTCTGGGAAGATCCCACATGCCGTGGAGCAACTAAGCCCGTGTGCCACCACTACTGAGCCTGCGCGTCTGGAGCCTGTGCTCCGCAACAAGAGAGGCCGCGACAGTGAGAGGCCCGCGCACCGCGATGAAGAGTGGCCCCCGCTCGCCGCAACTAGAGAAAGCCCTCGCACAGAAACAAAGACCGCAACTAGAGAAAGCCCTCGCACAGAAACAAAGACCCAACACAGCCAAAAATAAAAAAATAAATAAAAGTGAAATTCTTAAAAAAAAAAAAAAAAAAAATCCCACAGGCCGTGCAGTGTGTCCCCCCCACAAAACGGAGATCTAGACTGTGTATTTGTGAGGAAGCAGTATAAATCTCTGGACTTTCTGCTCAATTTTGCTGTGAAACTATAACTGCTCTAAAAAATAAGTCTATTTAAAAAAAAATGGTGCCTAGAATTATTTTTTTTTAAATGTTTACAACTGCCAAAGTGCAGAAAGGCATTAAAACTACCCTCCCATTACTTTAAAACAGC
Source organism: Eschrichtius robustus (assembly GCF_028021215.1). Lineage (NCBI taxonomy): Eukaryota > Metazoa > Chordata > Mammalia > Artiodactyla > Eschrichtiidae > Eschrichtius > Eschrichtius robustus. The sequence goes on along the minus strand of NC_090833.1, from coordinate 6,294,728 downwards.
AAATGTTAAAACAAAAGGAAAAAAAGGATTCATTCATTTATTCAATAAATATTTCTTTCTTTTTAATATATTTATTTATTTTTGGCTGTGCTGGGTCTTCGTTGCTGTGCGCGGGCTTTCTCTAGTTGCAGTGAGCGGGGGCTACTCTTTGTTGTGGTGCGCGGGCTTCTCATTGCGGTGGCTTCTCTTATTGCGGAGCACGGGCTCTAGGCACACAGGCTTCAGTAGTTGTGGCAGGCGGGCTTCAGTAGTTGTGGCACGTGGGCTCAGTAGTTGTGGCTTGCAGGCTCAGTAGTTGTGGCGCACGGGCTTAGTTGCTCCACGGCATGTGGGATCTTCCCGGACCAGGGCTGGAACCCGTGTCCCCTGCATTGGCAGGCAGATTCTTAACTACTGCCCCACCAGGGAAGTCCCTCAATAAATATTTCTTGAACTCCCAACTGTGAGGCAGGCATTGTTCCTGGTCCAGTTGGTAGACAACTCTTTCACTGCTGCCTCTTAAAGGTGCACACCACAATCAATGTCACTATATTCAACAAATTGTGGAATGCACATTATATGCCTGGCACTGTCCTAAAAACATAGGTTTAAGAAAAAAAATTAAGTACAATCAACACAGGTGGCTTAACATAGTAATATGTTAACCAATATGTATTATTCGGGTCTCTCTGTTTGCTTTCTTGCTGTTATTATTTTGGGCTACTCCATTTCTTATTAGCACCAAAAGAAAGATGGCAGAGAGGACACTAGGAGATAAAGGTAGATTCTGTCACCGAGTAAATTTTTAGCCACAAAGAGTAGAACAGTTATAAGGAAAGCTAAAATTTCCAATGGACTTTTTCTTACTTCACATTAATGATCAAGCTTACAAAAAGTTGAGCTGACACTTCAATAACTTCTCACTTCTTTCTAACACGTAGCTACAAAACCAAAAAAAAAAATTCAAATGTAAGAAATTCTTGCTTTGCCATTTCTCCAATGACCAGTCACAATTTCAACAAGTCAGTGAAAACTATTTAGCCTATTAACATGACTTTTTAAACAAAGTCGTGAGTAAATGCATTTTGGTTAATTTTGGTACAGAAACAATTTTACCCTAGTCACTTTAAATCAGCCGTTTATACTTTGTTATAGCTCCTGATATAAAATAGAAGTCCCCTATTTTAATACAATTTAATCCAATAAAGTTATTACAAATTATGGGTTTTGAGTCCATTTTTATGATTGCCTGATAACTTCCTGACATTTTATGATTTCTCAAAAATGTCCTAGAATATCAAAGTTTATGCCTATGGAGAGGTTAAAAAAAAAAAAAAAGGAGAAAAGAGAACGGTTTTACTCTGTCTACAAAGCAGGATGTGGCTAAGAACAGGCCTTTAATGTAAAGTGCATGTTAGAAACCTGTCATTTTGAAAAGCCTGCCTGGACGTTGACTGGCATCCTAAAACGTGTGTGAAACTGGATGTCATTTGTGGAGGTCTATGAAAGCTGAGAACACCTATTACAAAGAGCTCGTGGCTACCCGAACCAGAGCTCCATCTCCCTCCATACAGAAGCATCATTCTGCCATGTTAGGCTTGAGCGCCCCATCATTATCTCATTACCTATGTGCATGATCCCCACAGCCACCATTCAAGGAAAACCCTCAATCACGGCCCTGCCAGGCTGCCCAGGGCTGCCCAACGCACCGCACAACACTGAGTCTCTCACCACCAGAGAACTGGAGGTTTATTTTTCAGAATCCTTCATTATTCTAATTTTTAAAAAATCTCAAACATTAATAAAACAAGGCAACTGGAAACAGACATTTCGTTCCCCTTCTACTTCTTGGAATTTAAACTCAGATTTTGCACTTCTCTCAGCACAAATTATGTGATCATTCTTTTCCCTCTATTAACCTCTAAGCCACTAAAGGGCAAAGGGCAATACTCTACTGGAATGCCTTTTTCTTTTTTTTAACTCTTCACTGACATATACTTGTATAGAGACAACGGATGACTCATTCTTCCTCATAAACTTAAAAACAAGTGAAAAAAATTCTCAATTAGTTTACACACCTTCTCCCTTAAAAATCTTTTCCAATTATTTTCACTGTAGAAAATTTCAAGCATAGACAGTAGAAAGCATAGTATCACAAGTCCTCCTGTACCCATCACCCAGCTTCAACAATGACCAACTCCCAAGCACGTTCCCTTCATTGACATCCCCATCCACTACCACCCCAAATTCTTTTGAAGCAAATCCAAGATTTCCTTTCATTCATATATATTCCAGTTCCCACTGATTTTCAACAACTCCCTGTCTTTGCCTTCCTTCCCACCCTCTACCTCCAAAAATAAGTGTACAGAATAATGCAGGTGATTGTAGCTATTTTACCGGTTTTCTTCTCTTAGCTACCCCCCCTCTTCTGGATCACCTTCTATAACGTTCACCAACATCACCGTGAAGTGCCCACCATTGTGTTCAGTCCCTTTAACTACAGCCTATTTCACTTAGAAATATATTGCATTCCCCCCACCCCAATAATCGCCTTCTCTAGTTTGAACAAGTGAAACAAAATCGTGCCAAATTTTCTATTCTCTTGATTAAAAATTACTTCTGATTTGTTCCCCTCATCCCAGAAAAGGTAAAAAGAGCCAAAGGGAGTGGAGAAGGAATAGAAGAAGAAAGAAATTCAACACTTAAAATGGTAGATTCTGCCTAATTGGCCGTGTGTAAATACTTAAAACCATCTGTTACTTTATTTTTTAAATGAATATTTGTAAACATCAGTCGAAAATTGGAGTCCCTTTTGATAGAGGATGTTTATAAAATGAGTTATCTTAATGTAAGGGAGCTATTGCCTTCAGGATTTTGGTATTAATACCAGTGGCTGCTTCTGAGCCTAAGAAGTGGTTATGTAAAAACAATTAAAGCAAAAAAAAAAAAAAAAAAAATTAAGGGAGGGTGCGCGCTGTTTCTATAGCTGCTCTAACCTTGTTTTATTTTGACGTGAGATTTCTTCGCCTCAGCTCAGAGAGCCACCACCACCCCACACTTTCTCCTCCACACCCTTTACAAATGGAATTCCGAAGGGAGGCACTTTCGAGTTCACCATGGGAAATGTCTCATCTTGAGAACACTTCAGGGCGATAGTTGAGATTTCATCTACTCCTCCCTCTGGACACTGCTCTGCACATCCCTTGCCCGGTGATTGCCTCAGGAATCCAGAGGAAGGCAGGGAAACGAGCTCCGGTCCACAAGCCACAGCCTCTCCTCCCCGAGGACGGCCTGTGCACCGCCTTGGCATCCTCCTTTCGCCCTGGTCCGGGGAGAGGAGCTTCCAGACAGCACGCTACTTGTTTATCCATCCGCGCCCCAGGTTAAGAATCCCGGCGGGGCGCTCCCTACCCCAGTTTAGCCTCTTTCCTCTGAGCAGTCAAAAAATATAAAATCTACCCCGCGAATGCCTCTTCCTGAAGGTGATAACACCAGATCTCCCTCTAACTCCGACTACTTTCCCCTCCAGGCCAAACGCCGCAGTCCCCACATCAAATCGAGGATCTGAGCTGCCCCTCAAAAAATCACAAGTGCACCCCTAAACCACCACAGGGCAAACGTCCTCGCCACTAGGAGGAAGACACCAGTTCTCGCCCCTGCGCCCCAAAACCCAAGACCCGGGGCCGGCCCCTCCAGGGCCGCCCCGCCCCCCGGAGGAGCGCCTGACCCGCCCGCACCTCCACGAAGAGAAAGCAGCCTAGGACCTCGGGTCTGGGCGCCGAACACCGAACGCAGCCCTGAAAATCCCCGGGCCTCCACGCCCCCATTGGATCGGCCCGCGGCGCATCGGTTACTCGCTCCGGGGGATTAAGGCTCTTCCCAACACACACCGCTGGCCTCGGGCGCCGAGGAGAGGGAGTCCCGCCCGCGCCTCCGGCTCAGGCCGCGGGGGGACCCAGATCCGCGCCCCCTGCTCGGGCCGCCGGGGACCCACCCCAGCGCCCCTCACCTCCGAAGGGCGAATCTGGCTCGCACCTCCTGCTCAAGCCAAGGCCGACGAGAGGCTCCCGGACCTGCGCCTACCCCCAGGCCGCCGGGACCCCGACCAGCGCGCGGTCGCCTCCACCCGGGCAGCCCGGCCCGCGCCCCCAGCCCAGGCGCGCCAGGCACCTTCCCCCGCATCCCGGCGGGCCCAGCCCCTCACTCACCCAGAGCTCGGTGCCCCAGCTCATGGTGCAGGGGGCGGAAAGGGGCGCGCCGCGCGGCAGGCGCGGCTCTCCGGTCCCCCTCCCAGGCGATCCCTTCGCCCCTCGAGATCCCCGCGACCGAGGAAAGCCCGTGCCCGCGCGGTCGCCGCCTCCTCTGGCTCGCCGCTCCTCGCCTTGAGTCTCCTCGGCGGCTCCTCCTCCCCTTCGCTCCTCAGCAAAATGGCCCGAGGAAGCAGCAGCCGCGGTCGCCGCAGCGCCCGCCAGCCCGCCCCACAGCCCGAGAGCAAGGGGAGGGGGAGGGGCGGGAGGGGGCGGGACTGCACGCCGGGGGCGGGGTCGGCCTGACAGCTCGCGCACGCGCGCGCCCCGCCCCCGGCCCCACCTCCCCCTAGGCGCCCTCCGCCCCGCCCGCGTGGTCCGGGGGTCCGGAAGGACCCGGAGGGAGGAGGGGGCACCGCCGGGACTTGGAGGCCCGGACCTTCCCCCCGCACCCCACTACCGATTTTTTTTTATTACTTATTAGCAACCACACTCTCTGCTCTTAGGACAACCACTCGCCTTTGAACATAGCCGGCCCCGGTTATTACGGGTGCTCTGCAGAGGCCTGAGGTTGCTCCCCTGCGCCGAGCGCCGCTTTGAATTTCAGGACCATACTTTTCCCTGGCAGCCATTCACACCGACCGGAGTTCGCTCGGATGGTCTTTCCCCACCGCCCGGGAACCGTGGAGGCCCGAGGAGCCTTGCAGCCTTGCGCGGTGGGAGTGGGGCCTGGTACGGTGCTGTGTGTGTACTGCACACAGAGGGACGTCGAGGCGAAGAGCGGCCAAACAGCTTTCCAACAGTGATTTCCAACTTGTTCGGCCAAGAAACTCTCAGACGTGAAATCACGTTGCCGCTTAGTGGGTAAAAGCAAAGGCGCTGGGTCCACAGATAACGCGTTTGGTTCCAATCCAGCCTCCCGCACTTACTAGCTGGGTGGCCTCCGACAATGCCTACACCTCTAGAAGCTCAGAGCCCTCGCCTGACAAATGGAGTTATTTAATAATGTAGCCATCTTGCCGTGTGCTGGCGAGGATCAAGGAAATGAGCACCTGTTACCTGGCCTGTTGGTGGTAAACTGAGAGCTCATTTTTCAGTAGATACGGACTCCTTTTTCTCTGTATTTGGAGGGTCTACACAAATAACATTCCCGGAATGGAGAATTGCTTGAGTTCCAACTCCTTCCTCTGAATCGCTAGGCCTTTTCTCCCCAACTTTTCTTTCTTCCTCAGCTAATGCTACTGACTTTTCTGAATAACTGTGGACTCCTAAAATGGGCCCCATTTTAGAAATATTTCACAGTGATGCATCTCTCCAATCCCACTACACCCAGCCTCAACCAGCTTATCATTCTCCACGAGAGGGTGGAGCAAGGGTGGTGTTTTACTCTTGCAGATAAACCAAGTTCTACTTCCTTTGTTGGGCAGAATTACAATAAATTTAAACAGTCAAAACTGTTTTGGTCTGTCTTCAGTTACAAGTTCCCTCCATCCCCTTGTTTTTAGTGTGTGTGTTTAAATATTTTGTTCTCGGTTACCAGGTCTGGGAACTCTTTACCCAAGCCTGCTAGATGTGTAACAATCAGAACTGCCATCCACTTATCTCCCAAGGTAGATTAATAGCCAGAGTGAGTTGGAGGGGTTAGAAATTCAAACAATACTGCACAGTTTAGTTGGCTATTTGGAAATGGTAAGTGAAATGCAGATCATCTAACAAGACCCTACCTCAGTATTCACCTCAATTTCCCTTCCTACCAAGGTTTAATATTTTTTCAAGTACACTTGACTGCCTTCTAGCAGACTTCTCAAAAACAGAGTGACCACGTGTGAAAAGATGCTAATCAGGAGGAAAAGCAACCTGCTGCTCTAAAGAAGAGAAAGAAGAGGGGACAAAGAGGAAGGGACAGCAGAAAAAAAAAAAGAGAGAGAGACCACATTAAAAGGAAACCTTTTAAGATGAGTAAGCAGGAAATAGTTATAGGAGCCCATAAAAAGCCACAGCAGCAGAACTATATGGAACTGGGTTAATTAGACCACACTGCAAATATCTTTAACTTCATTAAGACTGGTGGTGGGCTTCCCTGGTGGCGCAGTGGTTAAGAATCTGCCTGCCAATGCAGGGAACACGGGTTCGAGCCCTGGTCCGGGAAGATCCCACATGCCGCGGAGCAACTGAGCCCGTGTGCTACAACTACTGAGCCTGTGCTCTAGAGCCCATGAGCTACAACTACTGAGCCTGTGTGCCACTACTGACACCTGCGCGCCTAGAGCCCATGCTCCACAACAAGAGAAGCCACCACAATGAGAAGCCCGTGCATCGCAATGAAGAGTAGCCCCCGCTCGCCACAACTAGAGAAAGCCTGCGCGCAGCAACAAAGACCCAACACAGCCAAAAACAAATAAATAAATAAATTTATATTAAAAAAAAAAAAAGACTGCTGGTAACTGAAAAAGGTTTGAAAGTATCAGAATCTCCAAGAAATAAAAGAAAAAAACACCATTGATTTTAAAACAATGGAAGCCAACAGGATTCAGGATAAAGAGAAATAAGCCAGCAGAGGAAAACATATATACAGCACAGTATTTTTTAGGGTGAACTAAATCCACTTCAGTTTCCCTTATAATAAAAGGGAGTGAGTTTTAAAAATTCTATTAACATTACTGTGACTGACCTACTTAGGAATCAATTTTCACAAGAGGTATTGTAAACCCTGTCTATGTAAATGCTGGAATTACCTAGGTGGTCAGTCTGGGTTATATACACCTGTTTTCCCTTTCAGGAACATCTAGAGAACACTGATTTACAAAGTTATGATCTTGGCAGGTGACTATATAAATTTCCACTGAATAATCTGATCACATGGACATTATTAGCACTGAAATAAGGTATCTAGACAGAGACCCTGTGTAGTTGCCATGTAGTTAGAGGTAAACAATTCTAACAGGGTCGTTTGGCAACTCTAATGCTGCTTACAAGTAATAAACATCTAATTCAGGGGCTTAGATGTACAGATATCTCTATCTAATCTATTTTAAAGAAGCTAGGTTTTGTAATTGTTCAATTGGGATCCTAGTGTTCCACTACTTATTAGGTACGTGGCCTTCTGCAAGTTACTTAAACTCTCAGAATTTCACTTAAAACAGGGACCTCACAGGTTGTTGTGAGGCTGGAAGGAGGGAGCTGGCGGTAAGCACAGGCTTTGGTGTTAGCCAGAGTGGATAGCCCTGCACAGAAAGCTCTAGAGCTTTGGTTGAATTATTTTCCTTCTCTAAGCCTCAGTCTCCTCCTCCATAAAATGGAAATAATGCTACTTTGCTCCAAAGGTTACTGCAAAGATTAAAAGAAAGAATACATGTAAAATGCTTAGCACGTGAGGGCACAAGTATTGGTTCCCTTTCCTTTCCTCTTGTTTTCTGGAGGATTTTTACTTCCTCTATCAAGTAAAGCAATCCTTTAAAGCACTTCTGATGCAGCAAGACAGATTGCCTGAACTGCAATTGATTGGTGGTTGTCTGTTGGTGAAGTACTCTTCCTAATGAAATTCTCAAGATTTTTTTTTTTTCCTTTAAAATAGCTTCCATCAGTTTCTAGCTTTTAATTCTCCATTTGCTTATCATTCAAACTCTAGTGGAAAAAGCTGAAGTGGGATAAAAGTAGGAACTCTGTGGTGAGTAGAATCTTAAAACTGCAACCAATTTTTGTACCTGACAGTGGAATTCCCCTGAAGTTCTATAAAGATGTGCCTAAAATCAGGAAAAACCAGCTGTATGTGGCTGAGCCAGTTACACACTGTGCCACCAAACTGAGGAGTAATGAACTGGAAATTTTTCTCCAGCCTGCAGGACTCAAGATGTGTCAGGGCCTAGCTTTTCCAAGAAGATCACCCTCTGCAAGGAGAGGCCGTGGGCTTCCCCCATGCCCCAAGAAATGGCATTTCAAGTCAAAGAACGAAAGTGACATTTGACTTCTGAGTGTGTTGCCAGACCCCAATTTGACTTTTGGTTCCCTATACTGTGTTTATAGAGGGTTTTGGTCTGAAATGTCATCCCTTTTGATAAGAAAGACAAATGGCAATCATAAGTGGAGAATATTAACCCAATAATTACATTAAACATCTCTGGAAATTTCTAAATTGATGCTAAACATTATGAATCACACTAGGTTCAAACTACCAATTCTGCTACTAGTGGCAAACTTCAGCGGATCTTGCAAAGTTAGAGGAAATAGAAAAATAAAATCCACTTGACTAAGAGGATAAGGCCGAAAGTCAGGTTTAGGAGATAGTATTTCCAGCCCCTCCAGGCCTTTTCAGTCAGTACCTCAAAGTTTAATGCCCCTTTGAAAATGTTGCCAGGGAGAGGCAGGCCTAACTTGTTCTCTTACTCAACAGGTCTGTTTCCGGTTACAGTACCATGATTATGCAAATAATCTGTTCTTGAAACTCTGAAATCATGTGCTTAAATATAAAAATATATAAATAAATATAAAATTGCCAAGATAGCAGTTTTCACAGAATTTGAGAAGCAACTGTCTAATCAATACTTCACTTTAAGTCTTTGTAATTTGTGTTCCCTTTCTTACTTCTCTCAATTCCAAGCTAATGACTGGCACAATATAGTTCTCAAATACCTGGAGAAGCTATTCCTCATAAACGTCTGGACAGATGCCATTGGTATGTGACCCTGTGAAGGTCACATAATAATTCCCAAGTGAAAAGAAGCAAGGAATAAGAACCCAGCTTTGAGCCCTTGTAAAACTTGTTTTCCCAGAGACTAAAAGACAAACGTCTTCTACTTTATAAACTAGTTATTACAATATTAAATAAAATTAATATTCTTCCTGATCAATCCACTTTTAGAAGCCTATTATATTCAAATTTAAAACCAGAGATTCTCAAAAATGGTACCTCACTTTAAAAAGTAAACTATAATAATACTCCAAAACACTGTAAATTGCCTTTAAAAATGAAACTGCACTTGAAAATCCCCATTTCTTTTAACAATTAGTTTCATACTGAAGTGAGAATCAGCTAACTGCCTTTGGTATTTCCTCTAGATACCTAAAAGAAAGTTATCAACTATTTTACATTTCTTTTATGTTCTTTCATACTGCTGATCGTTAAAATACTTTCTGAAAATTTCTCTTGCATTTCACTTGATAACACGCTGGTTACTCAGATTCTGGGATTTTATTTTTTGAAAATTTAAAATTATAAGAATTAAAAGAAAATAATAATAAAATTATAAGAATTAGAAAGCCATGTACGGTATAGCGCAAGAAGCGCAGATCCTGTTCTGAAGCAGATGCAGTTCCAGTCCTGGTTCTAAAGATGCTTGCCCAAAATTACCCAACTCATTGTGTGATCTTGAGCAAGTCACTTGAGTTCCTTGGATTTGTTTTCACATCTGTTAAATAAGGTGGAAGGATCTGTTGATTATCGAAGGACCCTTCCAGCCTCACATGAAATGAATTTTTTACAACAATAGCAGGACAGGGATTAAGTGCTGGGCTTTATGGGAGAGGCCTGGATGAGAGTCATTTATAAATGATCAGACCACCCTGAATAAATTAATCTATCTAACCAAGTCTTATCTTTAAAAAAGGAACATAAATATAGATCTTATAAAGATTTTGGTCTTAAATTAGAAAATGTACATATAAAGTACTTAGCAGAATATTTGGCAAACTTAATTGCTCAATAAATAGATTAACTATTATCTCCTTTGTGGATTTCCAAAACAATAAAGTTTCTTCTTCTCAGTTTCCTGTAAGATGGGGTAGTAAGATCAGATGAGAATTCTGTTCAAAGAAGTAAGGTTGCATATTCACAATAGATGGCTAAGGATATGAGGTTGGAGAAAGAAGTAAACAACCAAATAGTAAACATTGCCTTTCTAGCTTCTCGGCTACACCTTAGTACCCTGTTTTTTTTCTTGCAGAGGGTGTGACAGAACCTGTACTGGTTTTTGACTCAAGGGAAGAATTCATAGATTCATGACTTTTACTACTATGATTGCACAGCTAAAAGATCTAGGACCCTCCCTCCTCTATTCTGTACTTTCCCAACTGATTCTTTTTAACCTGAGTACAGCACTTTAGCTCCATTTAAATACATCATGTTAATTTCAGTTCCTAGGTCCAGTTAAAAACGAAGAATCTGATTCTGTCATAAAACACATTAGTACACTGATAGTCACTCAGTATTGGGATTCCTGGTGGTTTTTATTTTCTCCTCTTTTGCTTAAATGATTGCACACAAAGAGCATGCATTATTTGTGTGGCAAGAAAAACAAAACGAAAAAACAAAAACAAACCAAAAAAAACCTCAAAAAACTAAAAACTAAATAAACCTAGTTAGTCTATTGGCAATTTTAATAAGCACGTTCTTCTATAACTCCTTGATAAAAAATAGTTGAGTTCAAGGCAACCAGCTACTGAATCCTTCCCTTAAAGATCACCTTACATAAATTAAAAAATAAATAATAAATAATAAAGAAAAAAAGATCTCCCTACAAATTCCAAAGATAAGAGGCAAAGGAAGTTTCCACACAGAATTAAAAGATTCATACTCTAGTGGTCGGATAAACTAGCATGAAGCAATATAACATAGTATTTAGTAGTTTCCACGTGATTCCCAGTTCAACCTGGAACAAATGACTTAATTTCTTAGAGCTTCAGTTTGCTTACCGGTAAAGGGGGATAATGCTTATACCTACCTCCTATCTCATCAGATTGTTCCAAGGATTAAATGCAAAAATGCACACAAAAGGTCTAACGAAGTGCCTGATAAGGGCTCAATAAATTCCTATCACTACAACCACTTCGTCAAAAATTTCAGCGTGAAGAGCCTCAAAAAAACCAAAGGACTAAAGACAAGCCACGAACTTGGCATTTTCCACCGAGTCAACGCTGCTCGGGAAATCAGTCCCATCAACGGCCAGGCACCCTGGAGGTACCCCCACCCTTGGAAAGCGGGGTGCCTCGGTGGGCCGGGTCGCGCAGGCCCAAGGTCGCTTTCCAAGCTCCGCCGGGCGGAGGCGACGACCGGGCTGGTCCTGCCCAGCGACTGCTGCCATGGCAACCGCCACAGGGTCCCCCAATGAAGGCGCCACCTCTTCTGGCTAAACCTAAAGTCTTCACAGCGGAGGCCAACTGAACGGCCTCGAAGTGGCCAGCTTAGGCCTCTCGGCGACTTCCCCGGCCCCACAGTCCAGGAAAAAGGCTACAGTTCCCGCGCCGCTGCCGCGGAGGCCCTGAGCCCTCCTTCCAGGCCCTTCCGGCGGCCGCCGTCCTTTGACCCCCGGAAGTGGGCGGGAGAGGAAGCGGCTGGTGATGCTGGAACAAATATGGCCGCCCCGGCGTCCCTCGGCTCCTCGGGCTCCCGCAGTCCTCGGCTGCCCGCCGGCCTTCGGCTGTTCCCCCTACTGGGGCTGCTGCAGCTGCTGGCCGAGCCTGGCCTGGGCCGCGTCCACCACCTGGCGCTCAAGGTAAGGCCGACCGGGGCCGGGTAGGAGCGAGCCGGGGGCCGGAGGCTGCGGCCACTCCCGGGGGCTGGGGGCTACTTTGGCCCAGAGGAGGGGGGGGTGGTCTGTGAGCGTTTGGGTTCCCGCCCTTTTTCCCGGGCGCGGCCTCCCTCCGAGAGGGGTCTGTTGGGAACTGTGGGAATGGCGGGAGTCCTCGGTCTGTCTGGAAAGGGTAGGAAGATTCGAGCTGAAAGAGGGGAAGGGGCTGAACTGCGGCGTAACCCCGAAGGACTCCGGAGGCCGCGCTTGCAGTCCCTGCTGGTTTCCCTAGCTTCCTTGCCGACAGCAATCTGCTTTTCCTCCTCCCTTGTCACCTCCAACTTTTATGCCCCACTTCGCTTGTCCGCGGTCTCCACTTGTCCATGCCCTTGTACTTGGCAGAACCTTTGCCTCAATTTCCTGGTTCGGCTTCGGGCGCACTCTGGACCGATCAAAGCGGGAATCTCCAGGAGGAATTTCAAATCTCGCTTGAAATACGTGACCGGAAATTTAAACCCAACGTTTAAAATATGTTTCTAATTAGAGGGCCTGCCTTTTTATCTCTCGCTCCTGTCATTGTCTGTCTAGGGCAGAGATTTATGATAGGCCTAGAATGATCCCTTGGATCTTGCTTTATAACTCAAAACATGCCTCCAGGCGATTCAGCAGGTTAATAGATCTGGAAAGTAGAAAAATAAATCGTTATGACTCAAAGCCTTGTGCACTGTTTTCGTAATATACAATTTTCTTAGAAGTGTGGGATTGTAGAAAGTTTGTCTTATTAAAACAGTACTTTAACAAAGCATTGTATTTTGTGAATGTACAGTTTAAAGAATACAGAATCTGGATTTAAAAACCTGGCCAGACCCATACTCCATACCCTGGCTATCAGTTGTTTGTAAATAATATGTATACTGATTAAAATGGTTCTCAACCGCAGGAAGCCAAGTGAGACTTGGCTCCTTTTGGGAATCTGCTGAAAGGTATTGAATCTCTCCCCAGAAAATGCAGGTAGAAATGTAGGCAAAACTTTCTTGGAATTTCTAGGGCTTTATAATCCTGCGGAAGCTTATCCATAGGCCCTAGTCCCCAGGTTTATGACTCCAAGAGATGAACTCCTAAAATTCTTTCACTTTATAGTTTGGGATCATGAGTCTTAGATGAAGTCATGCAACTGAGTTTATGTAGTTTATAAATTAGAGACAAAGCTAATTAGAGACAAAGCTAAAGACACTGGATCATGTCTCTTGGCTTTGGGCATTTCTAAAATTAAAGTGTCAGATGGGCAACATCAATAGGTAAATACTGACAATATTGGTATAGAGGAAAAAGTATACTATCCTCAGTGGTAGAAGCAACCCGAGTTGGTGTAATTCTGGTGATTGATTTCTCCATATTGTGCTAAATTAATTAATATTTTTCATCTTTGTAATTGTTTCTCAAATACTGTGGTGCCCTTTCCATAGTCAATACTGTAGTTGCTCCTTTTCTCTTAAAGTAAACAGTATGGCGTTTTGCCCAAGGAAATGGAAATCACCTGAAGAGAGCCTGTCAGAGCAGCAGCATTAGATTATCTTCTTTTGCTTGAGACTGAGAGAAAAAGGAGAATTTCAACCATACACCAAATAGACAGAATAGTATAGTGAACTCCCATGTAGCTGTCACCCAGCCTCAGTAACCATTAACCAGTGGCTAATTCTGCCCTTTCCCCACACAAATCACTTCTCACTTGCATTCTTTATTATTTAATTAGAAACAAGTCTTTTTTTTATTTTTTATTCAGTTGTCTCATCCCATGCTACATTTTCCATCATTCTTCTGGTTTTCTCAGTCTTCTCAAATTTCTTCTCTTTTGTTCTTTCTTTAGATTCCTTAACTTTCTGAAACAACTTTATTGAGGCATAGTTTATATACATTAAAATTCACCCATTTTAAGTGTACAATTCAGTGATTGTTAGTAAATTTACTGAGTTGTGCATCTATCACCACTGTTCAGCCATAGAACATTTCCATCACCTCTGTAAGATCCCTTGTGTTGCTTTACAGTTAATTCCTGTTCCCACCTCCAGCCCCAGACAACCACTAATCTACTTTCTGTCTCTGTAGATTTGCCCTTTCTGGATATTTCATGTAAATGGAATCACACAGTATGTGATCTTTTGTGTGTGGCTTCTTTTATTTATGTTGTTGAGGTTCATACATGTTGTACTGTGTATTAGTAATTCATTCCTTTCAATGGCTGACTACTATTCCATTGTATGCATATACCACCTTATGCTCAGCCATTCACCAGTGATGGACATTTGGGTTTCCTTTTTTGGCTATTGTGAATAATATTGCTGCAAACATTCACATGCAAGTCTTTGTGGGGACATATGTTTTCATTTTGGGGGGTGATAGCTAGGAGTGGAGTAGAATTGCTGGGTCATATGGTGGATCTGGATTTAACTTCTTAAGAAACTGCCAAAGCACTTTCAAAGTGACTATACCATTTTACAGTCCCACCAGAAATTTGTGAGGGTTCTTCTTTCTACATATTGTGCCAACATTAGTACTTCTTACGTTATTTTAGAGTGAATCAAAGTCATCATGTCGTTTGATCCATAAATATTTCAGTATGTACCTATAAGAAACAGGGACTCTTTCAAAAACATAACTACAATGCCATTATAACAAAAAAGAAGTTAATCTTTAATATCATGAAATACCAAATCAGGTTCAAATTTCCATTGGTCATAAATGGATTTAAACATTGTAAAAATCAGAATCTAAATATTGTCCTTACAGTATGATTGGTTAATATGTCTCTTAAGTCTCTCTTGATCTAGGGGCGATTCAGCAGGTTAATAGATCTGGAAGGTAGAAAAATAAATCGTTCCTCCAAGCACCCCTGTACTGGATTTTGCTGATTATTTCCTTGTGGTGTAATTTAGTATGTTCATCTATCCTTCATCCTGTGTGGCCTAGATATGCTGGATCGTGTGTGTGTGTGTGTGTGTGTGTATTTAAGAAAAGCTAGAAATTCAGGCTTTTATGTGAAATTAACTAGCAACTAACTCAAATTTAAAAACGAAAACAAAACACGGTGTTGGCCAAATACAACACATTTGTGGGCCAGTCTAAGTCAGTGGACTGCCAGTTGGAGAGCTGTTTAAAATATAGAAGTGGCTAGGTAAGTGACCATCAGCTAGCTCAGTTAAATGTTACTGTATTTATTTTCTAAATTCAGTTTGTGAGAAAAACTAAAGTATCGTTACTCCACTTGCTTTATATTTGAAAGCAGTTTAAAATATGAAGTTATTGAGGAACATAAAACACTTCTTGTGTTCTAATATTTAGTACAAAGAGCAGAATTGTATTCTAGTATTTAGTGAAAAGTTTAAAACAACTTTTTTTAAAAAGGAGAAAATACACCGAAATGGTAGTTGTCTTTAAGAATTATGGGAATTTTTTTTCTTATTTCATCTCCAGAGCTGACCTTTCTTCTGAGCTCTGGACAAGTATATCCGATTTCTTAACCCCCGTTTCCACTCAGATGGCTCATAAGCACCTCTGTATGTTAGAAACCAACCTGATCTCCCACTCCCTTCACCCTCAACCTATATGTACTCTTTCTCTAGTTTTTCTTTTCTTAGTATCTGGGACCACCAGCTGCTCATTTTCTCAAGTCAGAAATCTTTTATTCTTATCTTCTCATCACCACGTTCCATATATGTGTGTTCTAAATAAATAGATCTCCAATCCATTCACTGCTCTCTCTCATCACCACTGTGACTGCTGGGTCTAGGCCATCCTCATATCTCTTGGACCAGGGCGGTCTCCTCATACCTGGTGTCCTAGCATTACTCCAGTTCGTATTTTGTTTTGTCGCTGGAATGATCTTCCTAAAAGCCAAAGCCAGTCGTGTCAGTCCCCTTTTAAGCCCATCAGTGGCACCCTGGTCCCATCAGGGGGAACTCAAAACCCCTAGACCGCCAGTCTTTCTGTTAGCCAGCCTCCTCTCTAGTCTCATTGCCCTTCCTTTCTTTAGTTTCTTAGTTCATGTGTGTGCAGCTTGGTGAATTTTTTTAATGACTGAATGTACCCACATAACCAGCACCCAGGTCAAGAAGCTGGACATTACTAGCACACCAGAAGCCCCCCTGGTTTTCTCTTCCAGTCACTAAAAGTCTTGAAATAACCAACACACACCTAAACGAGGAGGGGAGAGGTCTTGTCCTGCTCAGTTTTGTACTGTAAGGCCATACAGTACTGTAGTGGGGATCAAGCAGATCGATGGGGCAGAATAGGAAGCACAGATAAGAGACTTATGTCAACCTGAGAACTTGATGTGCAGTAGAGGGGGCATCATAGGGCAGTGGAAGTTAGGACAGATTGCTCTCAAGTGGTCTTAGGATAAGTAGCTGGCTCGCCATGGGGGCGGGGGGGAGCAGGGAATAGATGCCTACCCTACAAAAAATATATATTCTGCGTGAATTAAAGACCAAAATGTGAAAACAGAAACTCTAAAACTTTTAGAATAACATATCGTGAATATTCTATGACTTTGGAATAGAGAACGATGTTTTTTAAAAGACATTTAAAAATACTATCAGGAATAAGTATTGATGGGTTTTTTTAAATTTTTATTGAAATATAGTTGATTTACAATGTTGTGATAATTTCTGCTGCACAGCAAAGTGACTCAGTTATACACGTATATATTCTTTTTCATATTCTTTTCCATTGTGGTTTATCACAGGATATTGAACAGAGTTCCCTGTGTTATACAGTAGAATCTTGTTGTTTATCCATCCTATACTATATAATAGTTTGGATCTGCTAATCACAGACTCCCAGTACTTCCCTCCCCCACCTCCCGGTAGGTTTTTTGAAGGAGAAAAGTATCAGGAATAAGAATCAATACGTTTTCTCCTTCAAAATGTAAAAAGACTTATATAACAAAAGAAAAAAAAGAGACTGGGAGAAGATACTTGCAGTATAAAAATCAAAGATTAGTAGCCAGAATATATGAAGAACTTAAAATAAAATCCAGGGACTTCCCTGGTGGCACAGTGATTAAGAATCTGCTTGCCAGTGCAGGGGACACGGGTTCGATCCCTGGTCCGGGAAGATCGCACATGCTGCGGAGCGACTAAGCCCGCGAACCACAACTACTGAGCCCGTACACCACAACAAGAGAAGCCACTGCAAGGAGAAGCCCGCGCACCGCAACGAAGAGTAGCCCCTGTTCACCACAACTAGAGAAAGCCCACGCACAGCAACAAAGACCCAGTGCAGCCAAACATAAATAATAAATAAATAAATAAATATTTTAAAAATCTAAAAGGAAAATGGACATATGATATTTTATTTTTTTATTTTTTTTAAATTTTATTATTTTATTTTTGGCTGCGTTGGGTCTTCGTTGCTGTGTGCGGGCTTTCTCTGTTTGCGGCGAGTGGGGGCTACTCTTCGTTGCGGTGTGCGGGCTTCTCATTGCGGTGGCTCCTCTTGTTGCAGAGCACAGGCTCTAGGCGCCTGGGCTTCAGTAGTTGTGGCACGTAGGCTCAGTAGTTGTGGCTCGCGGTCTCTAGAGCGCAGGCTCGGTAGTTGTGGCACATGGGCTTAGTTGCTCCGCGGCATGTGGGATCTTCCTGGACCAGGGCTCGACCCTTGTCCCCTGCATTGGCAGGCAGGTTCTTAACCACTGCGCCACCAGGGAAGCCCGGACATATGATATTTTTAAAAAAGCATTTCACAGAAGAAAAACCCAAATGGCTGATAAACCCAGATGAGGTGCTCAAACTCATGAAGTACCAGGAAATGCAAATTCGGTCAACATCAGCCTTGATTTTCCCCACAACTGGGAAAAATGAAATGTTTGATGACATCAAGTTTCAGTAAGGATGTAAGGAAACTTTCATATACTTTGGGGATCCATTTGGCAATTTCTAGTAAAATTGAAAATGTGCCATCTAGATATATATATACCCTCAATCCCCACACACATAATGCATAAGATATGTACAGGGAATGTTCATAACAGCATTGTCACAGCAGAAGATTGGGAATTAACCTGAATGCACAAGTAATGCTTTGGGGAAATGGATATACTGTGATGTACATAATGATGGAACACAAGCAGATAAAGTGAGGAACTAGAGCATATTCAATGTATCAACACAGGTAGGTGCTCAAAGAATACAGAGTTGTCTGAAAATGCAAGTTGCCAGACATACACATACACTGTGACACAGTTTATCCAAATTTTAAAAACATAGCAATGCTATATGATGTTTATGGTTATGGATATGTCCAGTGAAAAATAGAAGCGCACTTAACCAATTCATGAGCTTGGAAAGCGATGGTGGAGGGGAGTAGGATTCGGTAGAGGTACAAAGGCACTTCACCTTGTCAATGAAGTTCTGTTCTTTTCCTCCTTCCCGCCCTCCCTTCCTGTGGCTCTGAAGCAACTGTAATACAGACATTTGGTAATTGTGGGGAGTGGGTAGACAGATATTTGTTGCTATTCCTTTTACTGTTCTACAGCTAGGGGTATTGTGAGTCTTATGAGGGCACGGCTCGCTTGTCTCGCTGACCATCGATTGCGCAGGGCCTGACACAGATGAGGATTCAGGAAGAGTATGTTGAGTGAAGAAATGGATGTGTGTCTGTGTTCCAGATTTTCTAAAATGAGCGCTTACTACTGGAAAAAGTATGATTGCCAATGTTTATAAAAATACAAGTTCTCTGCACCTGGGTGGTGGGCTTGTGAGTGCTTAGTACGTGGCTGATCTTGTTATAGATGCCACCAAACAGCAAGATTATAAATTATGGCTCTGTACTTTTCTGTTTTGTTTGGTTAGTACCACTGAAAAGCTACAATGACTGAAAAATGTGTTTTAAATATTCTTAGATGTAAAAGGAAAACACCAAACTATTATTATTAGTTTATACCTGAGTGGTAAGGTTGTAGCTACTTTTCTGTACTTTTTCAATTTCATTTTCTGTGAGCATGTGCAAGTTTTATAATTCAAAATAAATGATATTAAAATAAAACAGAGATTAGAGGGAAATCTCCAAATTCTGAATAGTTTTCACAAGGTGGTGAAACAGTAGTGACTCGGGGGCAGGGGAGAACTTTGATTCTTTTTTCCCTAATATAGTTGTCTTTTTTTTTTTTTGGCCACAGCATGTGGGATCTTAGTTCCCCGACCAAGGATCGAACCCGTGCCCCCTGCGCTGGAAGCACAGAGTCCTATCCACTGGACCGCCAGGAAATTCCCCGTTTATAATTTTTAAAAATTAAATTTGATTACAAAAACTATCCTATTCACTCTGGAAGTCAAATAAAAATGATTTTTTTGAATACAGTACTTCATTTTCAGAGGCATAGTTTACAGAAAACCCAAAATTTTTTTGCTTGGATAAAGTGTCGATTAGAACAACAGAAGTTACAATTACCTTTCGTAAAACATTTGAGGGAGTCAAATAGTATTTAGTATATGACAAGTAAGTTTGCTTTTTGGTGACGTAAGAGCTTTTCTGTTACGAGTCCTAGTCCTTGCTGTTCCCCATCCCCTTAGTTGGATTCTTCCGAGTTAACCACTGGTTCCATTTGGTGTGTCCCTTCCCCATTAAGGTCTTCATATACACATTTCCCACACATATGTTTCTTTCTTTTCTTTGTTTGGTGTAATCACTTTATAACATCTAAGTCAGGTCAGGGTGTGTGCAGAGCTCTTCGATGACTTCTAAGCCGATGTCCAGCCGTCCTGGCCTCTTGCACTCCTCCGTCCACAGAGCACAGGTTCACCTGAGGGTGGCACTCCTGGGTGCCGAGGCCCAAGGGCCCAAGAGGCCCTTCCTCTTGATGCCTGCAGGCTGATGGCCAGCTCCTCTCGGTCCCTGCTCAAAGATGCCTTCCCAGGGAAGCTTTCTCTGAGCAGCCTCGCTTGGGTGGCAGTCCTGCACGCCCTCCTCCTCTCCCTTCCCTGCTGTATTACTCTGCAGCGCTCATCACCATTGAGCAGACCATGTCTTATACTGTTTATTTGTTCTTATCTGTCTGTCTCTCCTAGAATGTAAGCTCAGCGAGAGAGGCCTTTTTGTTCATTTTTTCAGTGTTTTGTTCTCAAAACCTAGAGCAGTGCCCGTAGGTACTCAATAAATACTTGTTGAATGAATGAACTTTTTCATTTATTAGTTGTGGACATTTAAAAAATGTTAGTATATATATGGGTCTACTTCCTTCTATTTAACTACTACAGTAATATTCATTGTAAGAGGGACTCACCATTTCTAAAAATCATTCTTTTGTTGATGGAAGTTTATAGTGTATTTTTACTGCTTGATTTTAGCTATTATAAACAAAGCTGCTATGAATATTCTTGTCATATACCTTTGTGTATTTCTGTGGGGTAGATTCCTAGGAAAGGTACCAAATAGCCCTCTATAAAGGTTTTATCAATTTGCACTCCAGCAGTAGAGTATGAGCATGTTCAGAGTGTGCAGTTACCCACATACTCCACAGCACATTATGTCTTAGCTTGTGCCAACCTGATACGGAAGAGGTGACATCTTGTTTTAAGCTGACTGTTGGTGAGGTTCAGGATCTCAGCATGTTTATTAGCCCCCTGCTGTCTTTTAATTTCAGATCTTCTCTGTAGACCAGAAATTTTAGGAAAACTTATTTCAGTAAGAATATACTTTTCAGTGTATATGTGTTCTTAAATGCTGGTAAAGCGTTTGTGGTGGGAAAAATAAAGTTGCATGCAAACAGAAAACATGAAGAAGAGAAAAAAAATTGCACCCATAATTAAGACCCAAAACTTCACTTTTTTAAAAATAAATTTATTTATTTAATTTATTTTTATTTT
The DNA here is from genome assembly GCF_028021215.1 of Eschrichtius robustus. NCBI lineage: Eukaryota > Metazoa > Chordata > Mammalia > Artiodactyla > Eschrichtiidae > Eschrichtius > Eschrichtius robustus. The sequence continues at coordinate 6,274,139 of NC_090833.1, read as the reverse complement.
TGGCTGTGTTGTGTCTTCATTACTGCGCATGGGCTTTCTCTAGTTGCAGCAAGCGGGAGCTACTCTTTGTTGCAGTGCGTGGGCTTCTCATTGCGGTGGCTTCTCTTGTTGCGGAGCACGGGCTCTAGGCACATGGACTTCAGTAGTTGTGGCACGCGAGCTCAGTAGTTGTGGCTTGCAGGCTCTAGAGCGCAGGCTCAGTAGTTGTGGCACACGGGCTTAGTTGCTCCACAGCATGTGGGATCTTCCCGGACCAGGGCTCAAACCCATGTCCCCTGCGTTGGCAGGTGGATTCTTAACCACTGCGCCACTAGGGAAGCCCCAAAACTTCACATTTTAAATAAACTTTTTGCGTAAATTTTTGGCTTAGAATTTCAACAATCTTAAAGTTTTAATTTTACAAAGTAGTTTCTTGCAAATAAGAACAAACCTTTCAGGGGACTTCCTTGGTGGTCCAGTGGGTAAGACTCCGCACTCCCAATGCAGGGGGCCCAGGTTGGATCCCTGGTCGGGGAACTAGATCCCACATGCATGCTGCAACTAGGATCCGGTGTGCTGCAACTAAGACCCAGCACAGCATGCATGCATGCACGCATAAATAAATAAATAAACAAATATATTTATTTATTTACCAAAAAAAACCTTTCAGAATAATCTGAAATAATCCAGAATAATCTGATGCTGCATTTTTTTCTGAGATCCTCTATGATAAATTAAGTATACATTAATTCAGATGGCTTCATCATCAAACTAATGCTTATTTCTTTGTTTGAACTAGTACTTTTGAGATTATAACTGGGCCAATTATGTTTCCACCAACTTCAGATAATATAAATCTACTAAGGAAGGCCAGGAAAAAATATAAGTTTTTACAAAAATCAACCATATAAATATGTACCTGGGAACAGTCCTGTATTTTGTTTATGTTCTGGTAACCTTGACTTCTCATGAGTGAACAAATTCATTTAATTAACTTGATAAGCAGTTTACTGTGATTAGGAATATAACTTGTTTTTAAGGTTATTTTTTTATTCCTCCCCTATATGGGGAGGAATGTAAGGGAACAAAATTGACCACAAGTTGATGGCTTGAAATTTTCTATAATAAAAAAGTTTTAAAACAAACAAAAGATATACTGTTTATTTGGTTGTAAAAAGTATTAGTTTTCTTTTTTTCTTTTTCGGCCGCACCATGCGGCATGTGGGATCTTAGTTCCCCGACCAGGGATTGAACCCGCATCTCCTGCATTGGAAGGCAGATTCTTTACCACTGGACCACCAGGGAAGTCCCTGTAAAAAGTATGAGATGGATAAGAGCACAGGTTTGGGTTTTAAACAAACCTGAGTTAGAATACCGGCTTTGCCAGCTACTAACATTACGATTTTAAGCAAGTTTTACCACTCTGAGCCTCATCTGTAAAATGGGCATAACAACACCTGCCTCACAATGTTGTAATGAGTGAATGGTGATAGACAGAGTTCTTCCTAGCACAGTACAAGGTCAAATGTTTGCGATTTCTGTGATCCTTGGAGAAACAGACAAACCTTACTGCTGGTTCAGTGCTGATGGAAATGATTGAGTGGGCTTTGAAAATGTAATTAAATCTTCATTGCTTGTGTCAGATATTGTCATCTTCACCCCGCTTTGGCAACTCCTTGCCTTGCCTCCTTTTACTTTGTCACTCTGCCATCAAGACACTGACATTGCTGCCTCTTAACCTGGGAGAGTATCTGGAGGGACAGATGTGAGTGCTGAGGCTTCTCTCTTCCCCTCTCACACCCCATCCCCAGATGTTGCCTGTAGCACTCTGGCTGTAGCACTTACAGTGGGCGGGATGTTCATCCCAGGGCCCCCAGATTTCTGGCTTCCTTGTGGTAGAAGGAGAGGTTTCCTTGTTCCTGGACAGTTAGGCCTGGCTGTTGGAGATTTTTTTTGAGACTGAGTGTTTATCACTTCTTGGGCCTCAGCCCTTAGGGGTGTTTTGTAAATATTGGTTTATTTACATTGAATTAAATCAAAGTTGAATGAGTGGTTAGAATGTTTGACCTTCCTGGTTACTTTCAATCTAAAAGTTTGTGTCTCTGTGATTTGTATAGTGAAATACAGTTTACAAAGTCACTTCCATACGTATCTTATTTGATATGGTGACATGATAGCTTAAAATGGAGTGTCAGAGGTTAGATTAGGCGAGGGTCCTGCAGTTATTACTGGCAAATGGTAATACTTAGAAATAACGATTGATTTTTTTTTTTTGTAATTACAGATTAACACATGGTCTTTGTTAGAAATTTAGGAAATATAGAAAAGTATGAAGAAAAAATTGCTACCCACCATCCCACTGGTACTAACCTTTTCATGGTTTGATGAATTTCTTACTGTATATAGTTTGATTCTGTTCTTTGCTTTTAATATTTTTTCTAGCTTTATTGAGGTATAATTGACAAATAAAAATTGTATGTATTTAAGACATACAATGTGTGTGTATGTTTGTGAATAGTTAAGATTTACTCTCTTAGCAGATTTCAAGTATACAGTATTGTTTTTTTAAAATAAATTTATTTATTTATTTATTTATTTTTGGCTGCGTTGGGTCTTTTTTTTTTTTTTTTATGGCTGTGTTGTGTCTTCGTTTCTGTGCGAGGGCTTTCTCCAGTTGCGGCGAGGGGGGGGCCGCTCTTCATGGCAGTGCGCGGGCCTCTCACTGTCGCGGCCTCTCCCGTTGTGGAGCACAGGCTCCAGACGCGCAGACTCAGTAGCTGTGGCTCAAGGGCCCAGTTGCTCCGCGGCATGTGGGATCCTCCCAGACCAGGGCTCGAACCCGTGTCCCCTGCATTGACAGGCGGATTCTCAACCACTGCACCACCAGGGAAGCCCTGCGTTGGGTCTTTGTTGCTGCGCGCAGGCTTTCTCTAGTTGCGGTGAGTGGGGGCTACTCTTCGTTGTGGTGCACGGGCCTCTCATTGCGGTGGCTTCTCTTGTTGTGGAGCACAGGCCCTAGAGCGCGTGGGCTTCAGTAATTGTGGCACACGGGCTCAGTAATTGTGGCTTGTGGGCTTAGTTGCTCCGTGACACGTGGGATCTTCCCGGACCAGGGCTCGAACCCATGTCCCCTGCATTGGCAGACGGATTCTTAACCACTGCGCCACTAGGGAAACCCCAAGTATACAGTATAGTTAACTGTAGTCACCACGTTGTGCATTAAATCTGCAGAACTTACTCATCCTGCGTATCTGAAACTTTGTACCCTTTGACCAACATCTTTCTATTTCCCTCTGCCCCCAGCCTTGGTAACCACCATTCTGCTCTTTGCTTCTTAGAATTCAACTTTTTTAGGTTCCACATATAAGTGAGACTGTGCAGTGTTTGTCTTTGTGTGTCTGGCTTATTTAACTTAGCGTAATATCTTCCAGGTTCATCTGTGTTGTTGCAAATGACAAGGTTTCCTTCTTCTTTAAGGCTGAAAAATAGTCCATACATGAACACACGTTTTCTTTATCCATTTATCTGCTGACAGCTACTCAGACTGTTTCCATATCTTGGCTATTGTGAATAATGTTACAGCTATCTCTTCAAGATAGTGATTTTACTTCCTTTGGATTTATACCCAGAAGTGGGATTGCTGGATCATATAGAGTTGTGGTTTTCTTTTTGGCCGCACCTGCGTCTTATGGGATCTTAGTTCCCTGACCAGGGATTGGACCCGGGCCACGGGACTGAAAGCAGTGAGTCCTAACCACTGGACTGCCAGGGAATTCCCTAGAGTTCTAATTTTAATTTTTTGAGGAACCTTCATACTGTTTTCCATAATGACTGGTCTAATTTACACTCCCACCAACAGTGTACAAGAGTTCCCTTGTCTCCACTCCCTCATCAACACTTGTTGTCTTTTGACTTTTTGATAATAGCCATTCTAGCATGTGTGAGGTGATATTTCATTGTGGCTTTAATTTACGTTTCCCTGATGATTAGTGATATTGAGCACCTTTTATGTCTTCTTTTGAGAAATGTCTCTTCAGATCCTTTATCCTTTTTTTAAAAAAATTATTTATTTATTTTTGACTGTGTTGTGTCTTCGTTACTGCGTGCGGGCTTTCTCTAGTTGCGGCGAGTGGGCTTCTCATTGTCGTGGCTTCTCTTGTTGCAGAGCACGGGCTCTAGGCGCGCAGGCTTCAGTAGTTGTGGCACGCGAGCTTCAATAGTTGTGACTCACGGGCTCTAGAGCTCAGGCTCAGTAGTTGTGGCTCATGGGCTTAGTTGCTCTGCGGCATATGGGATCTTCCCAGGCCAGGGCTTGAACCCGTGTGCCCTGCATTGGCAGTCAGATTCTTAAGCACTGCGCCACCAGGGAAGCCCCCTTAATCCATTGTTAAATCAGGATATTTGTTTTCTTGCTATTGAGTTGTTTGAGCTCCCTGTGTATTTTGGATATTAACCCCTTATCAGATACATGGTTTGCAAATATTTTTCCTCATTCCGTAGGTTGTCTCTTCACTCTGTTGATTGTTTTCTTTGCTGTGCGGAAGCTTTTTTGTTTGATGCAGTCGCATTTGTCTATTTTTCTTTTGTTGCCTGTGCTTTTGGTTTCTATCCAAAAAGTTATTGCCCAGACCATTGTTAAGAAGCTGTTTTCCTATGTTTTCTTGTAGTAGTTTTACAGTTTCAGGTCTTACATTTAAGTCATTAATCCATTTTGAGCTGATTTTTATATATGGTGTGAGAAAAGAGTCCAGTTTCATTCTTCTGCATTTGGATATACAGTTTTCCCAACACCATTTATTGAAGAGACTATCCTTTCCCCACTGTGTGTTCTTGGCACCTTTGTCAAAGATCAGTTGAACATAAATGAGTGGATTTATTTCTGGGCTCTATTTTCTGTTCCATTGGTCTATATGTCTTTATGCTAGTACCATGGTATTTTGATTACTATAACTTTGTAAGACATTTTGAAATCAGTCAATGTGTTGCCTTCAGCTTTGTTCTTGTTACTCAAGATTGCTTTAAGGTCTTTTGTGGTACCATGTGAATTTAGGATTGTTCTATTTCTGTGAAAAATGCCACTGGAATTTTGATAGGGATTACATTGAATGATATGGATAGAATGGACGTTTTAACAATGTTAATTCTTCTAATCCATGAGTACAGCTTATCTCTCCATTTATTTGTGTCTTCTTTAATTTCTTTCATCAGTGTTTTTGTCGTTTTCAGTGTATAGTTCTTTCTTCTCTTTGGTAAAATTTATTCCTAAGTTTTTTTTAAAAATATTTATTTATTTATTTATTTATTATTTATTTTGGCTGCACTGGGTCTTAGTTGCAGCACGCGGGATCTTCGTTGTGGCATGCAGGATCTTTAGTTGTGGCGTGTGGACTTCTTAGCTGCAGCATGTGAACTTTTGGTTGCAGCATGCATGCGGGATCTAGTTCCCCAACCAGGGATCAAACCTGGGCCCCCTGCATTGGGAGTGCAGAGTCTTACCCGCTGGACCACCAGGGGAGTCCCTGTTGTTTTTTTATGCTATTGAAAATAGAATTGTTTTCTTTATTTCTCTTTCAGATATTTCGTTATTGTATCAGAAATGCCACTAATTTTTGTATGTTGATTTTGTCTTGCAACTTTACTGAATTTGTTTATTAGGTTTTTAAAAATATTTTATTTATTTATTTATTTGGTTGTGCCAGGTCTTAGTTGCGGCTGGTGGGCTCCTTAGTTGTGGCATGGGAACTCTTTTTTTTTTTTTTAATACAGTAATCACTGAAGAGAAAGTTACATATTAAATATTTATTTATTTATTTATTTATTTATTTATTTTTGGCTGTGTTGGGTCTTCATTTCCTTGCAAGGGCTTTCTCTGGTTGCGGCAAGCGGGGGCCACTCTTCATCGTGGTGCGCGGGCCTCTCACTATCGCGGCCTCTCTTATTGCGGAGCACAGGCACCAGACGCGCAGGCTCAGTAGTTGTGGCTCACGGACCTAGTTGCTCCGCAGCATGTGGGATCTTCCCAGACCAGGGCTCGAACCCGTGTCCCCTGCATTGGCAGGCAGATTCTCAACCACTGCGCCACCAGGGAAGCCCCCGGCATGGGAACTCTTAGTTGCGGCATGCTTGTGGGGTCTAGTTCCCTGACCAGGGTTTGAACCTGGGCCCCCTTCATTGGAAGGGCGGAGTCTTAACCACTGCCCCACCAGGGAAGTCCCATGAATTTATTAGTTTTAATAGTTTCTTGGAGGAGTCTTCAGTGTTTTCTATATATAAGATCATGTCGTCTCTGAATAGAAACAATTTTACTTTTCCCTTTCCGATTTGGATACCTGTTATTTCTTTTTCTTGTCTGATTGCTCTGGGTAGAACTTCTAGTACTGTGTTGAATGGTGAGAGTAGGCATCCTTGCCTTGTTCCTGATCTTAGGGGGAAAGTTTACATCTTTTCACTGCTGAGTATGATGTTAGCTGGGAACTTGTCATATTACAGCCCATATCATGCTGAGGTACATTCCTTCCATACCTAATCTGTTGAGCATCTTTATCATGAAAGGGTGTTGTATTTGTCAAATGCCTTTTCTGCATTTACTGAGATAATCGTAGGATTTTTTCCTTCACTTTGTTAATGTGGTGTATCACATTTATTGATTTACATATGTTGAACCATCCTTGCATCCCAGGGATAAATTTTACTTGATCATGGTGTATGAGCCTTTTTTTTTTTTTTTTTTTTTTTTTGCGCCTTTTAATAGGCTGTTGAATTTGGTTTGCTAGAATTTTGTTGAGGATTTTTGCATCTTTGTTCATCAGGGATATTGGCTTGTAATTTTCTTTTCTTGTGGTGTCCTTATAGGCTTGGTATCAGGATGATTCTGGCCTTGTAGAATAAGTTTGGAAGTGTTTCCTCCTCTTCAGTTTTTTGGAAGAGTTTGAGAAACACTGGTGTTAATTTTTCCTTAACTGTTTGAACACTGATTCAGTCTCATTCAGATTTTCTGTTTCTTCAGATTGAGTCTTGGTAAGTTATATGTTTCTAGGAATTTGTCCATTTCTTCTAGGTACTCCAACCTGCATTTAATATTATATTGTTATTACTTTCCAATAGTAGGGGATAGTGGTGTGAAAATGGCTTTCATGTCAGATCTGTGTTGAAATCCCAGCTTTACCACTTAGAGTCTCCATAGTCTTGGGTAGCGTTTCATCTCTGAACTTGTGTCTTCATCCCTGTCATGGGGATACTGCTTTTAACCACACTGGGCTGAGTGAGGATTAGACATCATACGAAAGCCCTTGGCACATAACCCAGTTCTTGGTAAGTGCTGGAAACAGGGAGTTGTGATGCTGTTGTGATTGTTTAAAATATTCTTCAAAAACATGTTTTTAATGGCATTGTATTATCAAGTAAAATGCTATATAAAAGTGAAAAAAAACCAGTAAAGGAATATAGAGTTTGTGTGGAAAAAAATCACTGTTATAAGGTTGCAATTGAAACATTTTCCCCCAAAAACCTAGAAAATAGACATTGTAGTGGACTACGTGAATATAAAAATCGATTAACAGGCTTCCATTTTTGCTACACAGCATCTAAATGCAGGATAAATTAGAACAAACATACTTTCAAAATTTAAACTTATTGAAGTATAATATACATGCTACAGGAAATACTCATTGTAAGCGTACAACTCAATGAATTTCCACTGTGTAAGAACACTTGTGCAACCAGCAACAATGTTACCAAGCATTTCCAGAAGCTCCTTAAGGCCGCATTCCCCAAGCGACTGGAAAGTATCTCCCTCCCAAGAATAACCAACCACCATCCTGACCTCTGTTGCCTTAGCATATTTCCCCCTACGTTTGAATTTGAATTTGTTATACCTATGGGGAATATGGCTTATTTTGCTTAGTGTTAATGTCTGTGAGATCCCTCCACATTGCGTGGGGCAGGACTTTTTTCATTTTCCTTCATTGTCCCTCTGTAGCCCTTCTCACCTGTGGATTTTGCCAGAGTATTAAGCCCTAATGTCCAAAGTGATCCATCATATGTAGCTGAATTAATTTCTGTCCTGTGAGTCTAGGATGGTAGTAGCCTTGTAACACCTTCGGGAGAACTGAGAAGGTGCCCACTCAAATCATGTTCTCTGGAGGCTCATCTCTCGTAGAGTCCCAGGAAAGACTGGGAGCTTTAGCTTTTCTGGTTTTTGTGGTCAAGCAGCTCTCCAGTGTCTTCTAGCAGATGACTTCTGGAAGATAACAGTTAAGTTATCTTATCTGGCTTTTTTTTTCTCCCTGGGAGTGCTGGTTTGCTGCAAGCTCCTCCATCCCACCTGGAAGTGGAAGTCTAACAAATGCATAGCTGGGCTCCGAGAAGGAGGAGGGGAAGTCCCAGGGCCAGATAAAGGGGAGAGGGAGAGAAGGAGCTGAAGCCCCAGTGGCAAAATAACACAAGCCAGGGCTGCCCCAAGGCATAGAAATTTGGACCCAGAGCCTTGGATTTTGAGCAGCTGGTGAGGGGGAGCAGGAGCCAAAGCCCTAGACCCAGGCCAGGAGGGGCGCTGGAACTGTGTCCCTGTCCCCAGCTCATAATAGCAGACTCTCAAGAGCTCTGTTCGTTGAGTGAGAGAGTGGGCTCGGAAATAAAACCCTCCTAACGGCAGTAAAACGTGTCTTAGCTATGGGAGGAATCAGTTTGATTTTTCTGCTGAAGATCTGATCCTTAGCCTCTCATCATAGGCGTTTGGTGTTTGCAATTAGACTACCTCTGAAGTCCAGGAGCTCCAAGTCTAGAGATAAAAAATTACCCCTCACACAAAGAAACCAATTGCTAGGAAAGTCAGCAGAGATGACCAAGAGCAGAATTAGGGGTCTCAGAGCTGCTCAGTGTGTTGTAAGATAGCTATATTTAAAATGAAAGAAACGACGGATAGAGTTTTAAAATATGAGCAAGAAACAAACACTACCATTAATGACTATGCAGATTTGAGGAAGAACCAAATCCGAGTTTTAGAAGAGTACTTAGCATAATGTCTTGCATTTCGGAGCTACTTAGTAACTGTGAACGTTTGGGCAGATAATTTTCAATATAAAACTCATGACTTTACACAGTGTGAAGCGTCTTTGTGGAACCTCAACTTTAGAAGTATTCACGAATACCATTGTTCCGTTGGCCCTAAAATTTGTTGACTGAGTTGACATTGGAATCGCCATTTTGAGATAGTTTCAAGTAACGTTCAGATATTCCTGTTGTCCTGCAGTGTGAGGAGCTGGTCACACTGAAACGCCTAAGAAGGTTTATATAAATGAGTGTATTCTTGGAGCGGCTCTGGCCTCTTCTCCCTCCCGCCATGCCCCCCTCCCCCGCCTCCATGTTTTGAGTGCCTGCTGGATGCCAGGCCTTGTACTTGAAGGAAGCATGGGAGGATGACTAAAACACTGTTCCTCCTTCCCTGGAATCCACATTCCACAGGCCATCGAGTCTGCCCCCGGGACCCTTACAAATACACTGGAATGAATCGAATCTATTGTGTGTTTCCTTCTGCAAAATTGTTGCTATATTATGAGTTTCTGATGAGTCTTCTTCAGCTTTTGGAGCAAGAAAAGGTCCCACAGCTGTCTATATTACTGAATATATAGAAACATTGGTTAGGTAGCAGGGAACTAGATAGCCATAGTTTTCCAAGCAAATGAATAGGTTAACTAATCAAGTTAACTTCTCCATGTTACTAATTCCACCACTGCAAATCCTTTTAGGATGATGTGAGGCATAAGGTTCATCTGAACACCTTTGGATTCTTCAAGAATGGGTACATGATGGTGAATGTCAGTAGCCTTTCAGTGAATGAGCCTGAAGGAACCACAGACAAGGACGCAGCTGTAAGTGCCTTTCCAGGAGATCTTTTCTGTTGCTTAGGTGAAAGCTTCACCCCATATTTAAATATGAAGTATCAAAATATAGAGACCATTAAACTTGTGAGTGGGCGTCAGATAGTTTTATTCTTAACAGTTAAGTTGTAATTCTTGAATAATTTTAGTAGTAACTGATCCTTCTTACAAAATGAATGCTAAGAAAACCAAGAGGTGGCCAGGCCAAAAGAGTCACCTTTCTGCTCTTGGAGTAATGAAGGTATGGGCGCCCGGACATCATGTGGTTATTTACTTCCATTGTTTTTACCTCCTCTTAGATTGCATTCAGCCTAGACCGCACAAAGAATGATGGATTTTCTTCTTATCTGGTGAGCATCAAATGCATGACCTGATCACTCCCTTCACTTGAACCCAAGACACTGGGTGGAAACACCCTGCTTCCATCAGTGCTGTTGTCTTGAGGTGGTAGCAGCTTTGACTTCCAGGCATCTCTGAGCACCCACAGTTGTGTTATTTGAACGGAGTCTGGGCCACTTATTTGCTTTGTTCCTGAAAACGTTTTGTTCATACTCTAGTGTGAATGAATAAGGTGGTGTGTAATTGGGTCTTCCTTTCTCAGGATGAAGATGTGAATTACTGTATTTTAAAGAAACAGTCTGCCTCTGTCACCCTTCTAATCCTAGACATCTCCAGAAGTGAGTAAGTAATTCTACTGATCCTTCAGTTCAATCCTAGAGTAAAGTTAGGGGGAATTTGGTAGTTAAGTTACCATTTATTGTCTGCCACATGCCAAATATTTTGCTGAGTGCTGGAGATTAAAAACAAGATGAGGAAGACAGAGGTCCAGTCCTGGAGGAGCTTCTAGATGGATGAGGGAGACAGAAGAGCAATACAAACGATCACAGCAAACTAGAGAAGTAGTAGAGCAGAGAGACTGAGGATTGCAGAAGAGAAGGGAAGGCTTCAGAGAAGTGTTGGTGCAACCACCCTTCTCATGAATAGACTTTACAGATGAATAAGAAAGGGAGGAGCGTTTTAGGCAAAGGGAACGTGATGTACAAAGGCGGAGTGGTGTGAGATAGCGTGGTGTGTTCAGTGAGGTGAGTGCATTGTCTGCATCCAGCTAAGGGGACGAGAGGAAGGCTCCTCCCCGTTCAGTGCTAGACATGCTCCCCTTGGTACGCGTGGCGGTGCCAGCTGAGGCTGTGTGTCCACTCAGGCGTGGAGACTTGCTGGTGCCTCCTCAGGCGGGATGGGGCAAACACAATCACGGTCTGGTAAGCAGGGAGAAGGGGGGAGATGCATATTAGGTGGGCTGCTAATAATGCTCACTGCCCCTCGTGCGGTCCCCAAGGCTTCACTTTAACATCTTACTGGGGTTTTTTTTTTACCTCTTGTTCCTTTTCCCTTGTACACCAATTTGTTGAACACATTGCACATACTTAGGAGGGAATGTGTACCTCAGAATTGTATGGTTGCTATGAACTTAAGCTTTAGAGTGAGACTGCCCAGGTCCTCGCCCAGCTGCTCACTAGCTTACTGCTCTTGGGCAGGTTCTTTAACCTTTCTGAGCTTTCATTTCAGCATCTGTAAAATGCAGATAATAGAATCTGCATCATAGGACATCATGGGACTGCATGAGATGATGGATTTGGAGCTGGAAACAACACCTAACTTATAACACTTAATGGCCATAAGCATTACTTTGAACTCTTTTTCTTCTGTCTTGTTTGAATATAGAGTGCGAATAAAATCTCCACCAGAAGCTGGTACCCAGTTACCAAAGATCATCTTCAGCAAGAATGAGAAAGTCCTTGGTCAGAACCAGGAGCCTGGTGTTAACGCTGTTTCAGCAGGCAGCCAGACTCAGAAAAAACAAGGTAAACTGTGAGGTAGAAACTAGCATTTTCTTCACTACCCTGATTTGTAGATTCTTTTTTGTTCCTAAGTAAAAACAAATAGGATCTTAGCATTATTTTATTTTTGAGGTGATATAAAAATATGTAACAAAGAAAAATGTGGAAAAGATGGGAGAAGAAAAGTCATTTCTCCATACTCCCTGTGTTAGAATTTTAGTAATTTATGTTTCCTTCTAAACTTGTTTCCTAAGTCTAGAGTGTTTGATTTTTAAAACTCATACACATGTTTATAATTTTATAAGCATCCCTGTTCACTCAACTTTAAGTTATTTCATACTTATCAGATATCCCATTAAATGGATACTGTAATTTGCTCAGCCTTTCCCTGTAAAGAGACATATTTCTACTTTGATGCTATTATATTAAAACATTGTTACATCAGACATTGTTATTTGTAGATTTTTTTTCATATGTAGAACTTTCTTTAGGATGGGTTCCCAGAATTGGAATTTCTGGCTCAAAGGATATGAATACTTTTGAGAATATTGATACATATTTTCATTCCTTTCCACATGAGTTGTGTGAATTTATACTCCTGTTGGGAAATATATAAGAATAGTGCCCACGTCACCATGTCCTAGACAATACTGGGTTTTTGGTTTTGTTTTGTTTTGTTTTTTAAATTCTAAAGTGAAAGGCAAAAAGGTATTCTTGATTTTGAAGTCACTCTTATTACTGAGGCTGCTCTTTTCCTCCATATGTTGATTAACCAATTTATATTTATCACCTCTTTCATTAACCGTTAGGTTTATCGAAGAATTTATGAGTGTTTTAAAGATAACTATTTATTGTATTATTTATGTGGTTTTTTCTCAGTTTGTCAAAATTCTAACCCAGCTGAAAAGATGTGCAGAAATGTTACATTTGTGTGATGGTGTAGTTTCACGTACGTGTACCATCTCCTTGTCCAGGCTCCTCAGGCTCACATAACCATTCCCTGGGCAGAAAATCCTCTTTTCCTTCTTTTTATTCTGAAACTCTCTCCCTTCCTGCAGGGAGTTTGAGATGCTGTCTTCCTCACGAAGAGAGTCTTAAGTAAAAATAAGACACAGATGCCCTCTCTGTTCATTGAAAGATGTCATTAGCAATTTCTACACTCCTTGCCGTGGAAATAAAAATAGTATGCTTTATGCTAATGTTATTTCCTATTTTTCCGTGTATATAAATAAATCTCATATATTATATATATATGTATTTTAAACAATGATCTGTTTTCAAACGTAATTACTTAGAAGATAAGGAAGTCATTCCACGTGGTGTCTCTGACAGTGACATGCACTAGGTTATTTTGAGATGATTTCCCTCGTCTGTACTGAGCATTATCATTTGTTAGATTGCATTTATAATAGAACAGGTTGCCATTTGCGGCTTCTACAGCTCAGGAGTGTTTGGGGTTCTAAGCAGATGGCATTTCACAAGATGGCACGTGGCCTCACCGTTTTGATTGTTTGCATTATTTGATATTAGACGAGCTAGAGTCTCATAAAATGATACTGTAATATACATATGAGCTGAATCATGCAATAATAGCTCTTAAATGGTTCTGCTTCTAGACAGTGGAAAGTCTGAAAGAAGTACAGTGGATTCAAAGGTAAGAAATAACCTGACTTATGCTCTCAGCTTTCCTGGGTGTATATGTATGTCTGTGTATGTGTGTGCATATAGGAATGTATATACATATGTATATATGTACACACACAGGTGTGCACACATACATCTGCATGCCTGATCTACAGGGGGTTGCCTTCTGTTTGGGGAGATAACTTAGGCACTCGGAAACAATTTCAAAGTAAGACTGAGTGCTGAGCTATACAGCACTTACATGATAGAGGCTCAGATAGTGAGGGGAGAGGGAAGTGGGCTCTCGGAGAGCCCTCTGGAGGGAGGCGTCACCAGGGCTTGAAGTTTGGTAGATTGTTTGGGGAAGAAGAGAAGGAAGGAGATGAAGACCATCATGAGCAAAGACCGGAAGTGGAGATGAGCATGACAGGTGCTGGGCACTGGCCTATTGGAAGTAAAAGGTACCTATTTGGGAGCAGAGAGGAGCAGTCTTAGATAACAGAGGGCTGGAAAATTGAAGGTATCGATGCACAGAAAACAGGAAGTCATCATGTGTTCTTGACAAGGATGGAATGTGATACAGAAGGTGTTAAGGGAAGGTCATAGTTCTGAAGGAATGTGCAGGGTAGCCTTGGAGAGGGAGACAGTGAAATTAGAGGGACCAGGAGGAATGCTGTTGTGATAATACAGGTTTAGGGTGATGAGGATCTGAACTAGAGCAGAGCTTTGGAATCAGTCTGGGAGGTCATTTGGGGGTGGTGGGAGGGTAGGAGAAGAGGTAGATTTTTTTTTTTTTTTTTTTTTTCCCCCAGAGGTGTAGGAAGTAGAAATAGCAGAAGGAAAAACGGGAAAGTGTTGGTTTGGGAATATCTTGATTTTTCAGTGATGGGACATCCAAATGGCAGTATTTTATTTTGTTTTATTTTAACAGCTTTATTGAAGTATAATCGACATACAATAAACTGCACATATTTAAAGTGACAATTTGATAAGTTTTGGCTTGTGTGTACACCTGTGAAACCACCACCACAACAAGAGAGTGAACATGTCCATCACCCCAAAGGTTTCTCCTGTCCCTTTGTCACCTTCCTTTCCCTAAGTAACAACTGATCTGTAACTATAGATTAGTTTTATAGAAGCTGCTATGAATGAATTACGTGGTACCTACTCTTTTTTGTCTTCTTTCATTTAGCATAATTATTTTAGGTCTGCCCATGTTGTTCTATGGATCAGTAGTTCCTTCTTTCTGTTACTTACCTTTAGTCCGCTGTGCCGGTGGCAATATGTAGATCATTTGAAGTCGGGGATGGAGCCCAGGTGCTGTGTCGGGGTGTGACCTGGGTTGGCGTCCGTTGTCTAGCTGAAGCTTTAAGACTAGAGAGGTGTTCAGTAGTGAATAGGGGGTATTGAAGAGACAAGAGGTAGATGAAGAAAGGAAATGGGTAAAGAATTACCATTCTCTGTGAAAGGTGATTTCATACATCTTGAAAAAATGATGAATTTCTTTTTCAGTGAGCTTTTGAAGACCAGCAAATTTCCGGTTTAAGAGAAGCATGTTTTGGAGTTTTAAAATTTTTATTGTTATTAGCATGCTTTTTCTGCCAGTCTCATTCTAAAATAGGTTGTTAATGTCTTTTTTAGGCAACAGGAGAGAAATCCTTTTCTGTTCGTAATAATGATGGGGCAGTTTCATTTCAGGTATGTATTCTCTTCCAGTCAAGCTTCGTAGAATTTATCTCTACCATGTAAAAGGGTGAATTTTTATAGACATTTTGAATTTAGGAGTAGTAATTTAGGTATGCTGTGTGTCAGTCACTTGAATACAGTAGCTCTCTCCATAACAAACCTACAAGGTGGGTATTGTTACCCACCACTTATCAAATCATAAATCTCTGAGAGAGAATAACTCAGAGTGTTATGTCCAGTGTGAGTGAGAAGGCCCGGATTCCAACCCGGTTCTCCCTGGCTGTCCCCACACCTCTGCCTCTGCAGTCCCACGCTGCCTCCCATTCAGAGTGTGTCAGAAACACAGACTTCTGTACCTGAAAGGACCATTGTGATCTTCTAGGGTGATGTCATTTCAGAGGTGAGTTCACTGAGCCTTAGAGGCCTGGGTGACCTGCTCAGCCATCACCGTTGTTAACTGCACACGGGTGTTCATGGCAGCATCAGAGCCCACGTGTGGGGTACGGGGGAGCACACTGGACTGGATCTCAGAGCCCATGTGCCAGCTGGTGACCTTGGACAGCTCCCTCAACTTCTGAACCTCGCTCTTGAATCATCTGAAAATGGAAAATGAGGGCGCGTGTCTCATAGGGTGGTTAGGTGTATCATTCTTCAAAAATAAAAGTGCTTTGTAAAGCACTATACAAATAATCTTTTATCATTAATTTGTAAGAATCACTGTCACTTTTCTAACCAGTTTTCATTAATTGAGGTATAATTTGCTTAGAGGGAAATGCCCAGGTCTTACGTGTATGGTTCAATCAATTCTGACAACTGCATGCACCCACATAACCCACTCTCAAGATTCTCTGTATTTTTACCATCTCCGAAAGGCCCCCACCCCTGCATCTGCTATTCTGATTTCTTTCCCCATAGATTCTTTTGCCTATCTAACAATTTTTATATGTTCTTTTAAGTTTAGTGACCGTCGGTGTTAACAGCTAACTGAGGGCTTTTGGGGTGCTCATCTGCTCTGAACCCCCAACAGCTTCCCATCTGTCTCAGAGTAAAAGCCCAGGTCCTTCCACGTGGTCTGCAAGCCCACATGGTCCAGCTGCTGTCAACTTTCTGACCTCAGCTCCTGTTTCCTCCCCACCCCCTGCTTATTACTCTCTTCCAGCTACACAGGCCACCTTGCTGCTCCTAGAAAAGATCAGGCCTTGGGCTCTGCTCTAGCTGTACCCGCTGGAGGAACATTCGTCCCTCAGAATCTGTGTGATCAATTTCTTCCTCCTTCAAGTCTTTGCTCAAATGTCACCTTTTCAACAAAGCTTCCTCCAATCGCCCTGTTTTAAATGCAGCACCCCCCTGCCCCGCCCCTGGCTCTGTTTTTTCCCTTAGTGCTTCTTTCCAACATACGGTATACTTGTACTTACTTATTGTATTTATTATCTGTCCCTCCCTTCAGAAGGTAGCCATAAGGGCAGGGATTTCTGTCTGCTTTATTGCTGCTGTATATGAAATTACTCATCTTGGGCCTGGCCCATAACAGGCTGCCCATCAGTCATTATGGAGATGAATGAGTGAGTCAGACATCGTGCTAAGTACTCATACGTCATCATTATCTCAGTTCATCCTCCCAGCAGTCTGTGAAGTAGGTACTGTTATTATTCTCCTTTTACAGACGAGGAAACTGAGGCTCAGAGAGGTTAAGTAACTTGCCCAAGGGGAGGGTTCAAACCCAGGTTTGTCTCACTCCAAGGCCCATGTGTTTAATCACTTTGCTTTACTACCTTCTTAAGAAAATACAAAAGGTACTTTTCTCTCTTCTTTCCCTCACTTTAAAATGTTTGTTAATAAAATAAGTATTTTGAATTTTTTTTTTTTTTTAAGTCACAAAAGGAAAGCATTTATAGGATACACATTTGTCAGTTACTAGTGCTTTGTGTCAAGGTGAGCACTGAGGGGAAAGCAGCATTTGTGGTGATTCAGAACATTGCTTCAGACAGCCAGTTGATAGGGTTCTTGGGATGCATAAAACAGGCAGCACACAAAATGGACCGCTTGCGTGTTCTCTGGCTTCCCCTCTCCTTGTGAAGAAGTCAGTAGGTGGCTCCTTAGTGTTCTGCTACCCGGTGTCCTCCCAGTTTCGGACAGTACGGTCGTTCTGAGCTTTTCTGCTCCATCCACAGAGTAGGTCTGATAGTTTATCTACCTAGAGCTGGAAAGGGACTGTCAGGGCTTACCTCAACCCTAAAATTCTCATTTTTGCTTTATTTTGTTTTGTTTTTTTTTCCTTCAAGTGTCAGGTGTCTACTCTGATCCACCATGATGGTTCTATTGATTTTTTTTTTTCCACACACACACACACACACACACACACACACACACACACACACTGTATTTTATTTTTACAAGAGATAAATAGACTGACACCAAGCATTGTAAATGGATGACCACAACAAAAGCAACAATGATTGCAATTACCAAACACGAGGTTCTATTGATTTTTAAAAAAAACATTTTTTAGAAATTTCCTGAGAGTCTTACTTTTGTAATTAAAATTACATGTTTAGAAAAGTTTTCTTTTTCTGGCTACCTTGGGTGGACAAGAATACATACTCTCACTTTACAGTGATGAGTTTGCAACATGGTTTCATGCTAATAATTTCAGCTTGAATAATTCTTGGTCTTTTCTTTTTGTCTTCTTGTCAGATGTCTCTTTTTTTCCCCCATTCTTTTAAATTTTGAGGTATAGTACCTATAGAAGAGTGTATAGTACTTATGTTGAGTACAAGTAATTATAAATAATCACCTTTGTAACCATCACTTGGGACGAGAACTAGAACAGTGCCAACACCCCAGAACCCCCTTGTGGCCCTCGTGCTCTTCTCAACCCTAGAGTAACCCCTGTCGTGAGAGATGTTATCATAACCATTCCCACTTTTCTTCAGAGTTTACCACCGATATGTGTAACCCTAAGCAGTATATTTTAGGCTTTTAGTAAAATGTTCTCTGGAACTGATTAAGGTGTCACATTCTGTGATCTTTTTATATACATACATTTTTAAATTTACATTAAACTTCATTTGAATACATGAAATAATGTTGAAAAACAAAGAAAAATGTCTAAATGTAGAAAATGTAGCCTCTGTTACTGTTGTTTAAAATCATATGGGTAAATTTTGATGAGGGAATACTGGTCCTTTACCTTTTCAAATATCAGATGAACCTCCTTTCTTTCTCAGAAGTATTTTTTACCAAAGAGCAAAACAACAATATGTTGTCTTGAAAACCAGAAAACTGTATCTTAGGTTAGCTCTGCAGACTTCTGCAAAAACCCATCACTGATGGATAGATATGTGATAAAGCAAGTGTAGTAAACTGTTAATTGTAGAATCTAGGTAGTGGGTACATAGGTATTCACTGTATAATTCTGTTAGCCTTTCTGTTAGCTTGAAAATTCTTATAACAAAATATTAGGAGGGTATCATAGAATAAGAAAACATCTATTTAAACTCTGCTCTGGGAGAGTTTGATTAATCTAAGTAAGCAGTCTGTTTTCTTCTGTTCCTGGTATTCACGACTTATTTCTAAGATTTAAATATTTAGCCGAGGATTTGGGTACCCTTAAATTTTTTTCTTCTTCACTTTCAGTTTTTCTTTAACATCAGCACTGAAGACCAAGAAGGCCTCTACAGTCTTTATTTTCATAAATGCCCTGGAAGTGAAATACGGTCTAATGACAAGTTTTCATTCAGCCTCGATGTGAGTACCATACAGAAACTCACGTGTGGGTGTTGTCAGCCGTGTAAAATGGGAGACAGTTATTTCTTTATGAGAGTAGTTTTAAGAACACTTAAGCCAGAGTAAGAGAAACATGTGGCCAAAATAACATTTATGCCAGTGGGCAGGATACTTCAGCAGAGGGTTCATAAATAAGAAAATATACAGCAATTTAGGATGTGTTTACACTTTCAGCCTATGCATTAAGAATGTGGTTGTTATCTGCTGGTACTCACTTTCTTGAACTTCCATGAAACAGCTAAGATTCCAGATTGCTGAATATGGGATGATCTGTTTCTGAAAAGTAAAAATTAATGTCATGTTGGTTTCAGATCGACATCACAGAGAAGAATCCTGACAGCTACCTCTCAGCGGGAGAAATTCCTCTCCCCAAATTATACATTTCTATGGCCTTTTTCTTTTTTCTCTCTGGGACCATCTGGATTCACATCCTTCGAAAACGACGGTAAATTATCACCTCCTTGAGCCCTTCATCCAAGAGTGTTCGGGGACTTGTATAACTTCACCTTTTGCTGCCTTCTGAACCTGGAGGACTTGGCACTAGCGATCCTGTTCTCTTCAAAGGGCATCTTCCCCGAAACAAAGGGAGACCGTGCAGGAGCCTTGCCACCTGGGAGGCCTTTGCATGCCTTGGTGTTTGTTCACTTCCCATTGCTTTGTTTAAAAAGCAAATCCAAATATTTCAGTAATATACAAGCAAAATAAAATGTATAAGCAAAACATTTCCATAGCGAGGACACTGGAGTCCAGGACTCAGAGTGAACACGTTGGTCCCATTCAGGGGCTCTTTGTTCTTAAGAGATGAGTGACGACAGCCCAGTGCCTGGTGGGAGCATGGAGTTGCTGCTGCGCACTGAAGGCCCCGGCCCAGAGCCTGGGCGGGGTAGATACTGACCTCCAGAGGATCATCCCTCGAGAAAACCCCTTCAAAGCCCACCTGCCTGACTCTTGGCCTTTCTTCTGAAATCCCTGAGGCTTTAACTTGCCGTTCTTGGTACTTGAGGGGAGCAGCAACATATGTGTGGAGCTAGTGTTTAATTGTGTCGCTCCCCCAAAATGGAAAACAAAACACTAATTTTCAGTTAAAAAATAGTGTGAAGTGTTTGTTATAGTATAAGGCCCATAAACTGTGTAAATGATGCTATGTGAATATGGTATTATAATATAGATTTAAATTCAGACAATTATTAAGCACCCCCAAGTACCAGATACCTCTTTCTCTGGAGCAGTGGGACAGATTGAGATCCCTTTAACCTCTGGTGGCCAGATTGTCTTCTAGTGGACATGCTCAGCTCGGGTCCTGGGCTCTGCTGG
This sequence comes from Eschrichtius robustus, assembly GCF_028021215.1. Lineage (NCBI taxonomy): Eukaryota > Metazoa > Chordata > Mammalia > Artiodactyla > Eschrichtiidae > Eschrichtius > Eschrichtius robustus. The sequence continues at coordinate 6,254,035 of NC_090833.1, read as the reverse complement.
ATGTGGTTGCTGGTTCCCGTTTGTTGTAAATCTTTTACATCCGCTGGCTGGAACTGTGTCTTGTTTACTTGTGAAGAACCCTACATAATCATGTTTGGACTAGAGATCAGGCAGCCATTAATAAGAAAAAAAGAATCCTACAAATTCAGGCCATAAAAGGTGTTTGGGGGGGCGGGGTTTGGTTTGTTTTTTTTAAAGAAAGTTTTGCTTTTGCCGTTATTAGAAAAGTAAGAACTAGGAGTCGGAGACCTGATTTCAGGTGTAAATGCTGACTCTTACTGCCTGTGTGCCTTCCTTCACTCTAAGTCTCTTTTTCCTCGGCTACAAAACTGGGACAGTCATAACTGCCCTGCCTTCCCCTCAAAGTCTTAGATCCTTAGGTTTCTTACGTGATTCCCCCTGAAATGATGTGTACGAGAGGGTTTTGCAGATCAGGGTGCTATGCAAAGATGAGGGACATACAAAATAGTTTAGCCAGATGTTCAGTGGTATTTTAATTTCCCTTTATTTGGCGATGCAACAGTCACTGTCACTGGTTCACTTATATAAAATCATGACAACAGTTTAAAATCTGTGGTTAAACGAGGCTGACCTACTTTGTACAACGTATTTTAAACTTGTTGAAGTATAGCGTATATACAGAAACATATCATTTCAGCCCTCTGCCCCATCCCCCTGTTTTTCCAGGAGTCTCACAGCCAGCCATGTGAGTCACGTCACAGATGTGACTCCAGGGCTGCCAGCGCATTTCAGAGACTTGTATCCCCTTAGTGCTGGAGGGAACTGAGAGATTTTTTGCCTCATCTTATTGAGGCCTTGAGGGGGGACGTGAGAGACATGGCTAGCGTCCCCCAACAGAGCTGGCCCTGGGGCCCAGAGTGGCTTGCTGTGCCTTTGTGGTTCTGTCGTGGGCCCCAGAGCACGGGAAGTGGGAAGGGAACACGGGCAGCTGATCGGTTTGGTACCTGCTCTCTGCCCAGCCAGGCACTGGACGTCGTGGCTCCTTGAGGTCATTGTTGGCCCATTTTCAGCAGAGGTTTCTGAGGCCTAGAGAGATGAAGGTCGTCAGGGTAGAACCCGTATGTGAGCCAGGTCGGTGTGGCTCCAGAGCCCGAGATCTTTCCTTCATTCACATAACGGCCCAGCCATCAATGCTGTAACTTGGACCGCGAGTCTTGGTGGCCAGGGTGTGTGGTGAGCACAGCCCTTGACGGTTCTGCACTCTGGGTAAATCTCATTACTATTCAGGAGGGGCCGACTACTCTGGCCTTGACTTCCCTTTCGACCTTCAAGTAGGTAGGCACTGGAGCAGGAAAGTACCAGGGAGGAAACCAGTCCGGAAACTGGGTGTGCGTCAGCTCACGACACGCCCTCCTTATCGGTCTGTGCCAGGCCCTCTCCTGTTTTATTTCCTGTCCCCTCTCCCGTTCCTTCCCCCGCACGGCCAGCCACTCAGGTGCGTTTAGTATGTGTTTTGGGGATATTTGTGTATTCTTGTAAACAAATAATGTTTATTGGTATTGCATGTATTTTTTTTTTAATTTATTTATTTTATTTATTTATTATTTTTGGCTGTGTTGGGTCTTCGTTGCAGCACGTGAGCTTTCTCTAGTTGCAGCGAGCAGGGGCTACTCTTTGTTGCAGTGCGCGGGCTTCTCGTTGTGGTGGCTTCTTTCGTTGCAGAGCACAGGCTCCAGGTGCGCAGGCTTCAGTAGTTGTGGCGCACGGGCTTCAGTAGTTGTGGCGCACGGGCTGTAGAGCACAGGCTCAGTAGTTGTGGCGCACGGGCCTAGTTGCTCCGCGGCATGTGGGATCTTCCCGGACCAGGGCTCGAACCCGTGTCCCCTGCATTGGCAGGCGGATTCTTAACCACTGCGCCACCGGGGATGGCCACCAGGGAAGCCCTGCATGTATTTTTAATTTATATAAACTGTTCCACCTGTAGGTGTTGTTTTTGGACATTTTTCACTCAGAACGTCCTCTTTAAGCTCTAGTCACATGGCTGCGTGCACATCCAGTTCGTCACTGTTCAGCTGCTCCGGGTCATCCACAGTGAGCGTCCCCATCCCACTCACCCAGCCCCTTAGTGGTGGACCCCGAGGTTGTCTTCATTTCCCTGCTCCCCCTACTGTCATGACCCACCCTCCTTCCTGTCCCCGGAGGGCTCTGCAGCCTCTGAAGGAGGTGCCCTGGGTGTCGGGGAGCTCTCCTTTAATTTTGCTAAGTGCCGCCGGTTGCCCGCCAGGATGCGTGCCTGTGCCGGGCTTATGCTCCTACTACACGTGTGCCAACACTGACACCTTAATGTTTTGCCAGTGTGATGGGTATAAACTGGCACCTCATTTTCTTCTGCATTTCTCTGAATATCAGTGATGTGAATTATCTTTGCAGAGACATGTTAACCTTCTAGGTTTTCCCTCTGTGACTGCCTGTATTTGCATATTTTTCTGTGGGATTTTCTGTGTTTTTCTTGTTGCTTTGCGTAAGTTCCTTGCACATTGGGATCTCAATCCCTTGCATGTCTTAGACGTTGCAAATTTCTTCTCCCAGTTGAATTGTTGAGTAAAAATCCTTCATACTAATGGAGTCACAGCTGTCTAATTTTAGTCTTTTGGGCAGTGCTCCTAGGATCTTAGGAGGCCCATTCCTACTTCAGGATTACAAAATGCGTGTCTTATGTTCAGCAGCAGGCTCCGCCTGGGTGGTAAGGAAGTGTGAAGCAGAGATCCAGCTTTCCTTATTTCTTATATAGGTTTGAGCTAATTTTTTCCCGGTGTCAGTCATTAAGCAGGCTGTTCTTTTCCCACTGACTTGGTATCACCTTAACTATCAAGCTTCCATACACACACGAATCTATTCATAAGCCTTCTAGTCTATTCTGTTGGTTTACTTGTCTGATGCGACACCCGTTTCCCATTTTTTTTTACTGCTGTGGCTTTGCAGAATGTCTTGATATGCGAGAGTGGGAGTCCCCACTGCAGCTCTTACTCAAGTCTTTGTTAGCTTTCTTTAATAGAGTTTAAGACTTTTCTCCATCATGGTTTTGTTTGTCTTATTAGGTTAATTCCTAGGACGAGGCAGGAAGGGGTAGAGGAGTTGAATGCCTGGCAGCCTGAAGGTGGACTCGTGCCCGTAGGGGGAGGTGGGGCAGTGGGTGCTTTGCGCCACTGTCCTGGTATGTTTGGCAGGTTCCAGCTGTGAGGGGGGAGAGAGGGGCACGACCCCAGCGCTTTCTCTTTGACCATCCCTGCTGCCTGGCTCCAAATCCGCCTCTCCTCCTGGCTACAGATTTCCCCTATAGCTGTGCCTAATCACCTCTGCCTTCTTGGGGATTTCATGCCATTTTCATAGATCCATCTGCCTCATTCTCGCCTCTGCGGGCTTTCCAAGGTGGTTTCTGGAGAAGAAGCTGGCAGCCTGTTTAGATTTCCATCTTATCAGGCCTGGAAACCCATTGTGTGTAACTCGGCTCCATTCACAGCATTGAATTATATAGTAGAGGTGACTTGGGACTCCATTCCAGGCCTTTTCTGCTGGCAGCAACCACTTGTTTAAAAAGCTTCATGTTTGTGGTTTGCTTAGATTATATTTACTGCCTCCTTATAAATATATGATGCCTGGAGCTTCACCTGTTCTTTGGGAGTATGAAATATTCCTTTAATTCTTTTCTCTCTGTTTTTACATAGGAATGATGTATTTAAAATTCACTGGTTGATGGCCGCCCTTCCTTTCACCAAGTCTCTTTCCTTGGTGTTCCACGCAGTACGTATTAGTATTTTGGGGTCATTCGCGAAATGATGTACAATGCCTATACTGTCTGGAAAAATAAGGTAGAAGACAGGACACATCAAATAGAAGATGAAAGAATACCTTTGTCATGAAGCCTCCTTTGGTCTGGGAGGGACTGGTCACGGAGATAAATCATCACAGTCTCCCTAATACTAGACTTGAGATCTTCAGACGTTACCTTCAGACTCAGAGTTTTCTCAGAACACTTGTTGGTGTTTATTTTTTTTGTTTTTGTTTTCCCAGTCATTTCTTGAGATTAGTGTGCCACCTGCTGAATTGTTTCCGTGACTTCCTTTATTTTTCCAAGTATTCCCTCATGTTCCCGTTTGATTTGAAGTTCAGTGTTAGGATACTTATTTGAGAGAAAACTGATCCTCTAAGGATTGAGGCATAAGAATTGAGCTTAAGCTTTGAATATTTAGTACCGATGCAGATTGAAACGAGCCTGCCCATGGGAGTAAGATCACAACTTCCCTGATTTGTCGGCCTACGAGGTATCCATGGGTCACACGTGAGGGTGACAGTCTCCAGACATGTGCACAAGATCCTACTGCACTTAAAACTATTGTCATAGAAAAAGTAATAATATAGCCAGTTACAATTTCAAGAAATGACAATTATTTGGATAATTTCCCATTTGGGTGTAAGGTAAAAGATTCTTTCTGGAACCATGTAGATAACGAATGATAAGATTCTTGAGTCACTTTCATATCTAGACAGCCACGTGTGGGAGAATGAAAGATGTATAAAGAAACTGATGTCAGCTTTGGGAGTCCTGCCTGGAAGCATTTGGGCCACTGCTGAAACTGGTCACTTTAGTTAAAATGCACTGGTGATTTCAGGTAGCTCTAAATTTACAGATTTTTTTCCCAAAGAAAACATAGTTGAAGCTAGGTGATTCCACGTAGATTTTTTTTACTGACTTTACTGACTGATTTATTATGTAAGCAGCAAGGCTATGAAAGATAAAGTTCTTGACTGGGGCACTGAAAAGACCTGTGGCATTTGGAGGTTTTTTTGTTTGTTTGTTTATTTGTTTTTTGGTGGTTTTATACGTCATTTTATTTTATTTTATTTTATTTTATTTTACCTGGGCTACGGCAGTGAAAACCTGGAATCCTAACCACCAGGGAACTCCCTTGGAGATTTTAAAGAAAAGAATAGGCATCCATTTGCCAGAGTGAATCACCTGCCTCAAGAGAGGGGACCCTGGGACTTCCCTGGTGACCCAGTGCTTAAGATTCTGAGCTTCAAATGCTGGGGGTGCAGGTTCGATCCCTGGTCGGGGACTAAGATCCCACATGCTGCGCGGCACGGCCAAAAAAAGAGAGGGACCCGGACTAGGTGTTAGTGACATGGAACCCTGGCGTCAAGTTTCTCCAGCTACCTGACATTTGTAGTGCGCTCACAGGCTTCACTGTGCATCAGCAAGCTCAGTATTAGGGATTGGGAGCGGGTGTCCCCCGCCACGAGGGCCTCTGGTGGCATTTCCTGTTCTGCTGTGTGTAAGGCACGTAGTAGATGATCTTTCTGAAATGCACTTGTTTGATTGCAGATCGACTACCACTATATCTCCTCCCAGGGCTTCCCGATCGAAGGGTGGGCTGTGGTGTACTACATCACTCATCTGTAAGTATGCAGAGTGACACAGGAAGCACCCATCCTGCGACGTGGCTTGCCAGACAAGTTGGGGGAGCCGTGGCAGGACGAGACCTGCCCCATGTTGACTGGCCCTGCCCTCCCAGGGCAGCCTGCCAAATTCCTGCCAGGCCTGAGGCGCGTGGCGTACAGCGGCTGTCCCGACTTGAGAACTCGGGGCTGTCGACGTGCTCCTGCCGAGCACATGGCGGGGTGCCTAGCTAACTGTCTGTGTGCCTGAAAGTGCTGCTCGCTGGCGGTGAATTCCCTGAGTTTGGCCGCCTGTCTTTTGCAGGAAGTGCGTGAAATCATAGAATGAGCTGTAGACTCTAACTCTCAGAGTGAGAGGCTAAAGAGACCCATTGGTGTCTGTTCATTTTGTTCCTTTGCAGCTTGAAAGGGGCACTGCTGTTCATCACCATCGCACTCATTGGCACCGGCTGGGCTTTCATTAAGCACATCCTTTCTGATAAAGACAAAAAGATCTTCATGATCGTCATCCCGCTTCAGGTAAAGGAGCCCTAGTCCTGCCTAGTCCTCGTTCTCTCCTGACACTTCGCTGGGCTCAGCTCCAGGCCGGCCTGGGAAGAGGGAGTCAGTTCTCCTGCAAACCCCCGCTTCTGCCTTTGGGATTGAAGACTGGGCCTCTCTTTCTGAATTCTCCCAGACCTAGACCTCAGGTCGTTGCACTGGGGGATGTTCCACCATCCACCATCTTTAAGCCAGCGTGTGAATAGGGAGCTGCTGAGAAGTGAGGGAATCTGTTTGCCTTGTAACAGGATGATCCTGTTAGCAAAGAAGCTTGGGTACACAGTGACCTGAGCAACAGTTTTTTGTTTTCCCCCGGCATGCCGCACAGCTTGCAGGGTCTTAGTTCCCCACCCAGGGATTGAACCCGGGCCACGGCAGTGAAAGCGCCAAGTCCTAACCACTGGACCGCCAGGGAATTCCCAACAAATTATTTTCAAACTGAATGCCACCAGTGAGTTTTCCACAAGGTAGAATATGAGACATTGGGGCAAACATTTATTAAATGCTTTATATGTTTGGGGCCCTGGACTGAGGCCAACTTTATAAAATTGTGAGCCCCTCAAGAGAGGAACCTTGTCTTATGTGTAACAGTCTTATTGGATATAGAACCTGGACGTAAGGGACGCATACTAAACAGAGAGGTCCTAGCAGGGATGCACAGCTCCTCAGCTCTGCTTGACCAGGGAGCTTCTATTTGATAAAGTTGTTCTCGTCAGCCAATCATTTTGGAGCACAGTGTAAGTGTGGCGGGTGAGGGTGGGAGAGGGACAACTTTCTGGGCACCCAGGTCGGCCTGCTCCACTCTGGTGATCGACGGTTTGGCAATGTTTGCGGCAAAACCATCTTCACGTTCAATAATAAGGGGCACACACTAGTGCCAAGTGAATGGTACAGACCAGTTGCTGTAGGTTTCCAGCGAGAGAGTGTTCACCCCACTTCAAATGATCCGGAAGAGCTTCATGGTGGAGACGGGCCTTGCCGAGATTTTAAGGTAAGACACATGACAGAGGCAAACATGACACGACTGTCTGGTGTACAGGAGATGCTGAGGCGCTGGGCAGGTCTTGGCTGTTGAGCCACTGGGGCCACTTCTCTGCCGGGCTGAGTCCTCCAGCCTGCCGAGGTCTCAGAGCTCGGAGGCGGTGGGCTGGGTGCTCCTCCCCGTGCGGTCCTGCCCCGTCTCGCCTTCCCTCTAGGAGCCGCTGCCCTCCCCTCCGGTTTGACTCTTCCTCACATAGCCTAAACTGTGATATAACGGACACACCTTCCCAGCTTCCCTGCTTTTGTTCCCCACAAGGTTACGTGGCAGGTCACTCTGAGGAAACAAGGCCATTTAAAAAACTAAATATAAGGAAGTTATGAGTATTTAAATGTAAGGACTCGTCTGGGAAGTCCTTGAGCATCAGCCTTGAAAAGTTGAAACTTTCCTTTTGGTCATGGGGAGCCACTGTGCCTTTCTGAGTAGGGAGTGATGTAAAAATGGAGTGATGTAAAAATGGAGTTTCGAGAACATTATTGGCGCTTGGTTCCACACCAGCACTTCTGGGAACATTTTGTGTCTCGTGTCAAGAGTGTGAACTAAGGACAAAATGGAATTAAGCATTTAAGCTGTTAGTTTCCCACTTTGTCTGCATGGACAGAGCCACAGATGCAGACGTTTAGGAGGAACTGGGCTGCAGGAGGAACCCAGAGGCTGGGTGTCGGTGGGAGACTGAAATTTCAAGCTAATTTTTGCATTTGTGTTAAGTGAACTATGGCTTCAGTGATGATTTAACTGTTAAGTCCTAGATGGAAAGAGAAACTACCCTTGCCAAGTCATTGCACGACAGGTTTCACATTTTCATAGAAGTGTGGAGAATTCCCTTTAGAGCAGTGAAGGAGAGTATTTGGGACCATGGACTTCGCATGGAGTACAGAGGTGGGATTCTAATCTCTGCTTTCATACCTAGTGATAATCTTCGAAAGAATATCTCATAAATTATGTCTCCCTTATGCTCAATAGCGTCACAGTTTTTAAAATATTGCTCTCTCTGTTTAGCCAGCTGAGGGACTTTTCATAACATGCTAAGAGCTTAATGACAGGACCGAACATACAAGGCACATCCTTCACTTTGGAGATTGAAGCAGGCCATGGACGCGGACGCACCTCAGTGCGGAGAACCAAGCCGCGTCCCCTGTGGGGCAGGCCGACCTGGGTTATTCCTCTGAGGAGCAACGTGCCACTCACCCACTGGGCTGAAACTGGCCCTCCTTGCCGCTCTGGTCTCTGATAAAACAGTCCTGTTATCTGTCCCCGAGAGCCAGGGGCCCCATGCGTGAGATCTCAGGCCTGAGGAGGTGGCTGGAGGGGAAGTGAAGTGCCACCTGTTCAGCACCTGAGCCACTGCTGAGGCTGAAGGTGCCTACAGAGCAGAGTGTCCCGGTCGTCTGTGGCTGCATAACAGATCGCCCTGTTATGGCTTAGTGACTTCGCAGCGCAATGATTGTTTACTCTGTCTCACATTTTCTGTCGGTCAGGAATTCGGCAGCGGCTTACGTGGGTGGGTCTGGTAGGTCTCATGCAGTTCTGGTAGACGGTGGTGGGGCTGTCTTCACTTGCCTCTGTCTCCTGGGCTGGGAGGACTTGGTCAGATGAAGCGGGAACTGTGGGGACTCCTCGGGCATCGTCTCTCTCTCTGCCGGGGTTCTCCGGCAGGGCGGCTTCAGGGTAGCCAGACTTCTTATAAGACCGGGGCTCCAAAGGTGTGTGAGAGCCAGGCAGGGGCAGTGTCCTTTGCGTGACCTGCCTTGGAAGTGACATGTGTCAGTCATGGCTACCCTCCATTGGTCAGAGCAGTCGCAAGCTCGAGGAGGCACGGAGACTACTTCTTGGTCGGAGGGAAGCAAAGTTCTGCAAGAGCACGTGGACCTGGAAACCATGCTGTGGTCCCAGGTTGGGGCCTGTAGGTCCCTGTGTCCCCCCGCATCGGGGCTGCTCTTGTAAAGATCTGTCCATGCTTTGGGGCCTCAGCAACTTCTGTGTCCTGCAGGTCCTGGCAAACGTGGCCTATATCATCATAGAGTCCACCGAGGAGGGGACGACTGAGTATGGCTTGTGGAAGGATTCCCTGTTTCTGGTGGACCTGCTGTGCTGTGGAGCCATCCTCTTCCCGGTGGTATGGTGAGTGTCTGCGGGGAGGGAGGCTGCGTGGGCACCGTGGTCTTGTCTGTCCAGCCCGATGGCTGAACCTGCCGTTCCCAAACTGGTCAGAAGCACACAGGGCATCTGTTTAAAAGTGACAACTTCCTGGGCCCCAGACTCACCTGAATTAGTCTCCAGGGGCAGGACCTTGGAACTTTTGTCTCTTTCAGGTTCCCCGGTAGATTGTGATAACGCTCATCTGGCACAGGCTTTTAGCAGTTCAGACACTAGAGAAGATTCTTGAGATGAGAACTTAGTGGCAACATAAAATAGCAGAATGAATTTAAAGGGAAGGGAGTTGAAGAACGCCCATAAACGGCCTCATCTTGCCAAATGAGGTAGAAAGTGAGGAAGTTTATTAACATAAAACTAGTGATAGTTCTCAGCTCATAAACATTGCAGATATCTTCAGAATGGTTTGCTTCATTCCTGGAAGTGGCAGGCTTTAGATGCGTGTATGTATTGTGCTTCGATTGTGTGTAAAGACACGTTAGTGCCAAGTCAGTGGTTGATGAGAAAGAATATCCTCCTGAGATCTCATCAAAGTGAAGGAACTTCTTGCTTCGTTAGGAAGCAATTAGAGGAAGAAGGGCTAACAAAAATCAAACACTCGCCTTCATAATGATCTAGTTCCGTGGCTACTTGAAAGCAATCAGTTCTTTTAGAATAAAGTTTAAAAACATAGATTTACCTACCTTTTATTAGAAGTGAGGTGTTCCACTCTGCAGTGCCCCGTGCAGTGAATTAATATTTTTAGACTCCTGGGGTCGATCAGGTCATTCAGTTATTCTGATTATTTAGAACATGGTGCCAGTGGAGTGTAATCCTCATTCCAGCCAGTTGTTTAGGTTCACTCTTAACGCTAACTCCGTCATACATCACATGTGTACATGCATCAGTTCAGCAGATAGAGCAGACAGCTGCCAGCATAGGAGAGAGAGCACGAGTGAGTCTTCTTAATCTCCACAACCTCCCCGTATCCTGCTCAGGCTTCTGTAACAGGATGACCAGCATTGTCTTCAGGTAGAAAGAGCATCGTATTATTAGGGAACAGAGCCTCAGCCCCCACTGCCACGTTTGCACAGTAACATAGAAAGGACCTGGGGGGGTTGGGGAAGCCCCAGATGCGCTCTGGAGCTACAAGGGGCCATTTCCTGCCATTTGTTAATTACAGCACTAAGGAGCAGGTGCCAGATGGCAAGATTCTTCAAGGTAAACACTCTGAAAATTGCTGTAAAATGAAAAAACTCAAGTACTAGAGAGGTAGTTTAAGAAACAGTATCAAAAATTTTTTTAAACATTCAGATTCGGCCAGCTTTGGTTCAGTGTCAGCTTTGTGCCACTTAATTTCACATGTTGCGCCATTCACTTCTCACAGGTAGGCAAACTGCGGAGGTTTTAGGAGAAATGACTTATTTACAGTTGAGTAGAGAGTGGGCAGCTGTGCCAGGACTGCAGCCCGCGTCTGTGAGACCCCAGCCCTCCTCTGCCTGTGCCATGTCTGCTTGTGCTGTGCCCTTCCTCCCACACAGTCCTTCCCTCGGTGCCTGTGAACTCTGCCTAGAACGCTGGTCTACAGCTTCTTTAAGAACGATCACGTTCCCCTGTCTGAATGGTAATTAGTTACCAAGCACCTCACAGCCAGAAAAGATTCCCTGAAGTCTTGGCATTTTTTCAGCGAAGTTAGAAATCTCAGGTCGATGAAGTATCGAGTCTGCATGAGGCCTTGTGCTCGCAGCTCCTAGACCGAGACTTCGGAAGTCGGCCTGTGACCTTCTTACAGGGTCCGTTCTCTCCAGGTAGCAGGTGAACTCACTGAGGCTCCATTGTCCTAGCTGTGTTGCGGCGGGGGCGTAGCTGTGGGACTGAGAGATTAGGTAGAAAAAGATGAAGAGTGTTAATGTTATTGTGTTTTGATCTATCCCCTCACACCCAGGGTCTCTGCCAGGCTTTTTTGAGCCAGCAGAGGGCATCTTTAACCCTCAGGCTTGGGCACCATACATGCTGAAGGGTTGATTATCAACAATCATGTTGTCTAGGGAGAGTGCTCTAAAATCATCTAGTCCAGCCTTTTAAGTTTATAATTGAGAAATTCAAGGCCTCAAGTTACTAGTGCTGAAAATAAAGAGGAGTGCAAATTTGTCAGCTAACCTTTTGTTCTCCAAATGTTTATTTTTAGGTCAATCAGACATTTACAAGAAGCATCAGCAACAGATGGAAAAGGCAAGTTCCTTTGGGTGCTGGACAGCGTTCCCTAAAGCCACATGCCTGGGCACTGCTGAGGGTGGAGCAGGAAGGCGGGTGCCCAAGGGAGAGCCCTAGGGGCTTTGTAAGAGCAGCCCCAGGTGGTTTGGTGGTGAGGCAGGTGGGGAGCATTACCGAGAGCAGTTGTGTAAGGCCTGGGGGTGACTGCTTATCTCCACTCGTGAATGGGATCTTCACCTTCTCAGAACTGAGTCAGGAGGAGAAAATGTTGTCTTGGAAGGACCAGATTACACTTCACTGTGAGAACAGGAGGTATTATGGATTGGGAATGGCTATGTGTGAAGCATCCCTTCCTGCTGATTTAACACGCTTTCAAAATAGTTGTGTCAGTATTAATTTAAAAAGAGACTCATGCCAGAAAGAACCTCTGAAACTCTCTGATTTTTAAATGGTTGTGCCATTATAACCCTTTTGCATCTTCTTGATTTTTGAACCATGCCTCCTAAGTCTGAAAAGAAACCACAGAGAAAATGTTTTGCATTTCTGGGCTTATCTGAATAATGTCCACGACTACAGGCTGCCGTGGGCCACGTGGGGATTTCAGGCCACAGCGGGTTGAGGAGCCATGCTCTCTCAAAGGTCCCGTCGGCCTCTGGATCCATGAAATCCCACACGCAGTGCTGGTAGTAATGTTCTTTAAGGCAGATTATTCATTTGTTCTTGTTAAATAAAATTTTGTTGCTGACCTGTTTTCTGATTGTAAAAGTAATGTAGATTCATTTTGGAAATTTTGGAAAATAGATAGTAGGTACACATCTTCCTTCACATTTGCTATACAATTAACATCACATGATTTTCTTTAAATTGAATTAACCTGACTTCAAGACTACACGCCAGTGTCAGGCACGATCCCGGCGTTCTTACCGAGAGCACAGTGCTCGCTGGGGTATCTCCAGTTTGGGGCCCACAGTAGTTCCTGTTGGGATTCCTGCTTTCTGGGTCTGTGAAGCGCTCTTGCTGTGAGAAGGCTGGTGTGTGAGGGTCATGCCAGGCTGGGAGCCCTGGTACTCAGATTCCAGGCTCCCAAGGTGCCCCCAGCTTCCCAGGGGGCCATAAGGCCCCACTTGCAGAGTGTGCCAACTCTCTTTCTAGTCCCAGGAAATAGCTTTTTTTTTTGTTTTTTTCTCTCTTCCTTCAAAGGCCCTGGATTCCCTTCTCCCTCTGGAATGCCCTCTGGGGTAGATTCTTTTCAGTGAGTTTAAGCTGGAACGTGGTCTGCAGAAATCTTTTGCTTTTAGCCTGGCTTTCTGAGCCACGGATCTCAGAGAGCCGTTCTGCCTTCTTGGAGTGGGGTAAAGGAAAGCTGCAAAAAATAAACCATGAATTAGAATCTTGATAAAGCACGCTGCCACAAACAGGAAATAAAAACCCCACCTTCTGGGAACTTATTGTTTGGGCATATTCTTGCCTTTTTTTTTTTTTTTTTTTTCCTTCTTCTATGCATGTTATATAAAAAGTTGGTTTTATTATTTCTGTAACTTAATGAATAGGTCTTTCTCTTACCTTACTATATTGAAATGAGACATTTTAACTTTTTCATCTTTTTACACTTCAGTAGTTCTGGGTTCATTTTACTGACTATTTGACTGAAAATGTCTAAAACTCCCAAGGGTAATGTTTTCCAGTTGATAAGTTTTATCTGTACTTTTCTTTTTTTTATTAATTTATTTATTTGGCTGCGTCAGGTCTGTGTTGCGGCGCGTGGGTTTCTCTCTAGTTGTGGTGCGTGGGCTCCAGAGCACGCAGGCTCAGTAGTTGCGGCGTGCAGGCTTCGTTGTCCCATGGTAGTTGCGGCACTTGGGCTCTCTAGTTGTGACGCGCGGGCTCAGTAGTTGCGGCGTGCAGGCTTAGTTGCCCTGCGGCATATGAGATCTTAGTTCCCCGACCAGGGATCGAACCCGCGTACCCTGCATTGGAAGGTGGATTCTTAACCACTGGACCACCAGAGAAGTCCTATCTGTACTTTTCTTCTTGGCTTCATCCTTACCCCTTTGTGAATTCCTCTATTCCTTCCTCACCACTCCCTTCTCCCCTTCTCCATTGTTCTGATCCTCTGACACCTCTCTGCCTTCTCCGCTTTGCTTTTAGAGAGGGCTTGGGGGCGACTGTGGTAATTAACTGTCTCTGTGACCATTTATTCCCTGAGACATTGATTGTTGGCTGAGGATGTTAGTAAAGTGTCCTGCCTGCGGTGGACAACACAGCAAGTGAAGCCCAAGATGGGGGGTCACAGTTGTCCCCCAGCATCTGTAGTAAAGAGAAACTTTATGGAACAGGAACGCTTTTGTCATCCCCTGGGGCATACAAGGCAGTTTCTTGTTTTTTCCACCAGGTGACAGCATGGGACCTCTTCAGCAGAGAGCGAATATGAAAACGGGAAGTCATGCAGGCACACCAGGGCTTTCGTTCCACCATTCTCGGGGACATACCATTAAGAAAGCACCCATTTCTCATCAGCAGATATCACAAGCCCTTTGAAAGAGGGACAGAGTTGATTAGAATAGGGGTGTCTTCTTGATTCGTGTTCTTTCACTGAACTGATTTAGGTTGTGGGGTGCTTTGGAGCTAATCCACAAATGCATATTTCACTCTGAACTTTGAAGAATGGTTATGCTTGTGACCCTTCCAGAAACAGGGCCATGTCCCCACGGTTGAAGTCTCCCCTGCAGAGAACTCAGGGACAGCACGCTGTGCTGGCACACCATCCTCGGGCATGGCTGCTGAGCGGCCATGCCCTGCTCGGCCACCCCAGGACAGAGGTGAGGCAGCACGGGAGAGCCTGAGTGAGCGCATTGCCCGCCGCCTGCTGGCTCTGGAATGTTGCGGTTGACCCGCTCTGCTCCTCAGTTCTCCCTGCCTGAGATCTAGCCCATCCTGGAGGCAGCTGACAGAGCAGAGGCCGTGGGCAATAAAGTCTCCTACTGGATTTGGAAGCTTTTGGCTGGATGGAGCCTGACACTTTGGTTCTTATTCTTAGTCTCATTATTCCACTGACTCATTACGTGACCTTGACCGCGACTTGGGCTTAAGAATGTCAGTTTAAGTGCAGTCTAGGCTGACTGATTGCAAGTGGGGGAAAGGCTGTTTGTAGTTTTTCTCCCTGCACGTGGGATTCATATTGCTTTCTTTTCTTTTCTTTTTTCTTTTTTGATGGGTAAGAAGTGGATTTATTTAGGGAGAAACACACTCCACAGAGTGTGGGCCATCTCAGAAGGCGAGAGCGGCACCAGGGTACGGGGTTGTCAGTTTTTATAGGAGTGGGTAATTTCATAGGTAATGAGTGGGAGGAGTGTTCCAGCTATCTGGGGGCATGTTGCTTTCAAAGAATGTGGGTTTGGATTTGTTTACTTCTTTGTGTCTAGATTCCTTTTGACAGAAGCTGAGAAAGTATAAAGGGAAACATTAAGGGCGAAGCTGCCCACCGTCCTTAATCGTGTCTTTGTCTCTTCTGTCACACGTGGTGGCTTCTCTCAGGTGCTCTGTCATTTAGTGTCACTGCCGTGCCACAGCCTCTGCGAGGAGGCTTCGTTGAGTCTTCACAGGCGCGCCCAGCTCTGCTGCGCTGTGTTTTGCCTGCCAGGGGTCACTGGCTCTTTCTGCCTTTGAGCCTGCACCCTTGTTCCCTTCTCTGTCTCCGGTGTCGTTACCTCAGAGGACTGGACTGGGGAGACACACCATACATCTAATTAACAGTCTCTGCTTCGCAGCATCTTCTTTTTTCCCCTTTTGTTTCTGAGGAAATTTCAGCGGAAGCATTCTTCGGAACCTTAGCTTTCACGTGAGCTTCAAAAGCACTTAAACAAATGGTGATTGGCTGGTTGAAGAGGTTGTGGAGGAAAGGCTTCATTCCCAGCTGCCGCTACGTTCTGAAAGTAGCTGTGGCCCTGAGAGGGCAGCCGTTCTCAAGAGGCTCCTCGGGATCAGAACTTGTTTCATAGTAAGACTTTATCAGCCTTCTTTGCTGTTCATGTTTGCACTGATGGTGCAGAAGCAGAGGTGGGTAAAACAGCTGGCGCCTTAGCATGATTCAGGACGGTGGCACCAAACTGTTAGTGGCCACTGCATTCTTCATTGCCATCTACTTCCTGGGGGTGAAAAAGGCTCACTTCACTTAAGAATGACCTTGATGAATTAGGAGAAAGCACTAATGTTATTAAGTCTCAACCCTTGAATATATGTCTTTTACCATTCTGTGTGGAATGGGAAGTACCCAGGAAGCACTTCTGCATTGTACCGGGGTGTGGTGGTCATCTTGAGGAAAAGCACGTGTGCAGTTGTTTGAGTTGTGAGCTGAACTAGCTGCTTTCTCTCGGGACACTGTTTTTATTTGAAAGAATGATGACAGTCGAACTATGTTTACTCAGACCTGGGCTTTTAACAAACATTTTCCTGAAAATGAACGAAGTGAATGTGTCACTTCAGGAAAACAATTAAAAATATTTGTTGTCAGTGATCTGATTTTCACTTGAAAGCACAGATTTTAATTTAGGAAAACTTATAATCTACCACTGTAAGCTTGACGGCTTCCCAGTTCTTAACAGACATCTGACGTGAGCAGGGGTGATATTAAACAAACGTGACTTTAAAAATATTTTATGATAAAATTTCAGTATTTCAGAGATCTGCTTAACTCAGTGAAACACTATTTTCTACCTGATCAGTGCATGTTACACAGTCATGCATGAATAAAAGATCCATTCAGAGTGTAAGATGGACCAGTGGATTTTACTGTGACAGAGTGCGAAAGTTCATTGCTACAGGGACTTCCCTGGTGGCAGAGTGGTTAAGAATCCGCCTGCCAATGCAGGGGACATGGGTCCGATCCCTGGCCCGCGAAGATCCCACATGCCGCGGAGCAGCGAAGCCCGTGTGCCACAACTACCGAGCCTGTGCTCCGGAGCCTGCGAGCCACAACTGCTGAAGCCCGTGCGCCGCAACTACTGAGCCCACGTGCCGCAACTACTGAGCCCGTGTGCTGCAGCTACTGAAGCCTGTGCACCTAGAGCCTGTGCTCCACAGCAAGAGAGGCCACCGCATTGAGAAGCCCGTGACCCCGCTCGCCACAGCTAGAGAAAGCCCATGTGCAGCAACAAAGACCCAATGCAGCCAAAAATTTTTTTTTAAAAAAATTTTTTTAATTAAAAAAACAGTAATCTAAAAAAGAAAAGAAAGTTCATTGCTACAGTTTCGGATTCCCCACCTCACCTATCTTTAAGAAGCTACCATTTGTCAAGCTTTAATGCAGAATCAAAGACGACTGTTCACAGTTCTCTGAGAAGGCCGACATCTGATTAGGCCCTATTTTCTTCGTAGACTTCGACCAAAACACTCCCTCACTCCAGATTTGAAGGCAGAAGCAAATACAAGAATCCAGTTGTGTTCTATTAAGCTAGACGTTAAAGGGATTTACAAAAATGGAAAACAGTTTCACTCTTCTCATGAAATTTTTTTGAAAGTTATTTTTTAATAAGGAAAACATTGTTTATATTAACATGTAATGGATTATTTTTGTTACTTTTAAATGAATTATTAAATGTTTTTGGAATTTGTTTCCGTTTCTAATACGGTAAGTATTGGTAGACTCCACCCACATTAACAAAAGCTCTTTGGGGTCCTCAGTAAGTTTTTAAAAGCGTGAAGGGGTCCTGAGACTGAAAGTTTGAGAAACGTGTGTTAGGGACAAGCCTTCTTGAGTCTTTGGTGGTCACAATGACCATGGGGGGAGTGCAAGCCTGCCTGGCTCTCTTCTCCTGTGCCTACGGAGCCCGCTTCAGACTTACTTGGCCATATTCTATGACTATTTAAGATGTCTGTTCATTCTGGGCAACTCACGGGGGGGAAAAATGTTTTATTTGGATATGTTCATATAAACAGGCCTAATGAAAAACCCACTGATGAGAAAGGAAGAGAAATACCCTCTGTCTGTTTTTATAGATAAAGTCTTATTGGAACACAGCTGTGCAGTGTGTATGCCTGTGGTTTGTGGCTGCTTTTGCGCTGAGGTGGCAGAGTTGAGGGGCTGTGGCAGAGATCCCCGGCCCACAAGGCCTAGACGCCTGCTCTCCAGGCCTGTATAGAAACAGTTTGCCGGCTCCTGGCTGTTGTAGACATTTAAGAGATACCATTTTAAAAACCGTACCTACAATGTAGTGCTGTTGACTGACTTCACTCTATAGTGAGCACTTTGAAAACTATTAAGCTCACATAGATGTAAGAAATCACTGCCTTTAAGTATTTGCCGAACTCCAACTTTTGTATCCAGAACTGTGTTCTTTGTTGTTTGATTGGAACAGCAGCTTTTGCATCTTCATCTGCTCTGATATTTTACCTGACCTGTTACTCTAATGGGAATTGGTGCTTTTCTTTAACTAGCAAGATGGCTTTTCACATGGATCTCCTCTGTTTACCAGCGGGGCTTTGGGTTGTGCCCTTCCGCCTGGCCCATGTGAATAAGCACCTCTTCCTCAGTTCCTGGTTATAACTCTAGGTTTGTCCAAACTTTTTTTCACTTTCCAAGTGGAGACTAAGGTGGCCCCAGATGCGCTGATGCGCTAGGCACTGAGGACCGTGATTGGGTTAAACTTGGAGACTCTGGGTCAAAAGCCTGGAGGGGAAGGAGGAGGGCAGGAGAAGGCGGAGCCTCCCGGCTGCACATCTGGCGTGATTCCACCTCCTCGGCGTGGGGCTGGGGCTGGGGCTGGAGGTGGGGGTTGCGGGCGGTGCTCTAGGACGGGGTGCGGCCTGGGCAAGGCTGATTTCCTCCAGAACTGCCGTCTGCGAGTGTCTGCCCCCGCTGTGGAGGGCAGTCTGTTGGGCTCCTGGCTCTGGAGCGCTGTTTCCTGATGATAAGAGAGAAGAGGCAGAAGAGATGAGATTCCCTTTATCTGCTCCCTCAGAAGATGTTCATGCCTCCTTTTGTCCGCGTGTAGCTAGAGCACGTACTTGTAAATGCACCTGTGTGCCAGCAATCTGACGCACGCCACGGGAGCACTGTAACAGTCCTCGGCGCCAGAAGGGTGGAGCGTTCGCAGGCAGAACGCTTTCTCTCCGGCAGTGTGATAGAAGTACTCATAAAGCTCCTGCCTCTCTTAAGGCATGAGGTGAGGGGGCATATGTTGAGCTCTCAGAAGGATTCTGTCCTGTGCTCAGGGCCACTTCACTGAAGTGTGTGGCGACCCTCTGACTCTGATGTTCTTCCCATGGCATCCGTGAGTGCCTTACCCTGGCGTGTGCCACCGGGCACTTCAGGCGCGGCGAGGGGGTGCGTGGCCTTCAGCAAATTTTCAAACAAGTCTGTGACCCTAGGAAGGGTGAAAACCATAGCTAAGTAGACTGTCATGAAGAGAGAATGAGAGAAAAAAGTGTATTTTATGAGACTGGCTTAATACAGTGATTTTTAATTTTTTTAAAAAAAATAAATTTATTTATTTATTTATTTTTGGCTGCATTGGGTGTTCGTTGCCTCACGTGGGCTTTCTCTAGTTGCGGCGAGCGGGGGCTACTCTTTGTTGCGGTGCGTGGGCTTCTCATTGCGGTGGCTTCTCTTGTAGTGGAGCACGGGCTCTAGGCGCGTGGGTTTCAGTAATTGTGGCACGCGGGCTCAGTAGTTGTGGCTCACAGACTCTAGAGTGCAGGCTCAGTAGTTGTGGCACACGGGCTTAGTTGCTCTGCGGCATGTGGGATCTTCCTGGACCAGGGCTCGAACCCATGTCCCCTGCATTGGCAGGCGGATTCTTAACAACTGCGCCACCAGGGAAGCCCAGTGATTTTTAATTTCTTTAAACACCAAAACCTCATCTCATTACTTTCCCTCCACAGATCACACAAAATTCCTTCAATGTCGTGAACCTAATCACAGCTTCTGATCAACATTCTGAAATAATCATTTAGCCAGTGATACCACCCTGAGTTCGTATAATCTACAACCAAAAGCAAAAGGGCCTCTCATGTTCTCGGGCTGAGAACCAGCCTCATCGTGGTCACATTACCAGTTTTTTTTTTTTTTTTAATTTATTTATTTATTTATTTTTGGCTGTGTTGGGTCTTCGTTTCTGTGCGAGGGCTTTCTCCAGTTGCGGCAAGCGGGGGCCACTCTTCATCGCGGTGCGCGGGCCTCTCACTATCGCGGCCTCTCCTGTTGCGGAGCACAGGCTCCAGACGCGCAGGCTCAGCAACTGTGGCTCACGGGCCTAGCCGCTCCGGGCATGCGGGATCTTCCCAGACCAGGGCTCGAACCCATGTCCCCTGCATCGGCAGGCAGATTCTCGACCACTGCGCCACTAGGGAAGCCCACATTACCAGTTTTTTATTAGGCCTTTAAAACATTGGGAACCTAACTGCCTGAGGGGTCCCTCCCTCGGCCACCCCGCGGGCCTGGTCAGTAATCTGGGTTGGCGGCTTACCTTGGCTCCGGGCGTGGTTCTCTGTCTAGGGGTGTCAGCACGCATTTGACTCTGAGAGTCTTGAGACAGACACAGTTGAAACCAGCGCTTCTCCATCACTGCAGTACTCAGGGAGGTCCGGTTCTCTTATTGAGAAGGTGCTGTCTGCTGTTAACCAGCTGTGTCTTCAAGCAGTGGGATGTCTGACTGTCTTCCTCACCGCCGCGGACTGAATCTGTGCAGTGGGCGGCCCTGGGGCTGGGGGAGTCCCAGACACTCTGCTCAGCTCAGCTCATTGCGAACTTCCAGAGACGGGACGTGATGGGAGGGGCTGACAGGAGCAGAGTCTGAGATCAGCTTGGCCCTGAGGACCCCTCCTCTAGCAGGGCCTTTGGTGTGGTTCTAGAGTATAAGGGAAGTGAAAGGCAGAAACTTGCTTGACTTGACAGTGAAAGTCTTCATAGAATTACTTTCCTCGTGTGGGATGGCCATCAGCCGCTCTCTTGGGCCATTCTTGTTTCTTTCTTTTTATTAGTCATTTAAGATAAAATTTTGCTTACAGTAAGATGCACAGTCATTAACTGTTCAGTTCAGTGACTTTTGACCACTCCTGGGTCATTGATTTAATATGTATTGGAAATGTATTTTGAACCACTTTTCACACAACCCTCAACAGTTTGAATGTCAAAGAATTTCATTCTCTAAGTAGTTCTTCTTGTATTAGCGCACCCTTCCCGTACTTGCTCCTGATACCTTCTCTGCGAGATGCGTTAGTGGAATCTCTTCTTAATGGAGGCCAGAGGGCACCCCATGAGCTGATCACTCCCCAGAAAGGACCCTTTCAGAACAGTGGGGTCCCAGGTCAGTGTGTGGCCTGGCTTTCAGGTCTGTGCTTGACCGTGAACAGGGGGAGCAGCCCTTTCCCCCGTACAGAGTGGGCCTGAGCCCGAGGCTGAAGCAGGTTGTGGAAATGGTACTACTGAGAGTGAGTCAGAGTGAGTCTCCTGCCGTCCAGGCTTTGCCATCACACTCGTTTCTTTAATTTTTGTGCCTGACTCAAAATTCCCTCTGAAGCGTGGCAGGGAGGAAGCAGGAGAAAAAGGTGATGGGTAGGTGAGGATGTTTTCAAGCCCCGAGGCTTTCCTTGCACCCAGGGAAGGATTGTTTTGGAAATTTTTCACCCTTTAAGTGGCTGTCGTGGGCCTTTGCCTCTGTGTGTCCCGCGGATCATCCAGTATTGACTCCTCAGTACTGGATTGCTGGCAGCTCCTGGGCATTGCCCACACTCTGAGCCACCATCACACCCCTGAGCTGCCAGTGGATTACGAAGCCATGAATTGCCTTTCTCTTAGCACGAAGTGTAGGTGTTAAAAGCTTGGTCCTTGGAGGGAGGGACTTGGGTTTGAGCACTGGCCTCCCCACTTGCAAGCCATGTGACCTTGGTAATTTACTAAACTTCTTCAGGCCTGAGTCCTTCATCTGTGAGGCAGTGGTAACAATGCCTCTTCCCTCATAGAGGCTGTTGGGAGGATTACATGAGATGAAGCATGAGGGGTGCCCAGGCTGGTGCCTGGTGCATGGTTACCACTCAGTAGATGTGACCACCAGCACTATTGTTCTTTTCGTTGTCACGGTTCCGAGACCACCCAGGGAAGACCACTGGGGAGGAAGGGGGTGACCTGCCTTCTTGCCAGCCTGTTTAGTTACCCACTGGTGTAAAGAGGAAAGGTGAAAGTCTAGGGAAGGTGTGGTGTTTCCTCTAGATCGGGTGCGTTTGCTCTTTTGCTACTGCGTCAGAGAACCGACTTGTTAAGTATATGAGAACCTGCGTTCTTCCTGCCTCGCGGGCCCTTGTTCTGTTCTCATTGGGCACTTGTTCTGTTCTCATCAGTAAAAAGCACTTGCCAAAATCCAGAGTCATGGCTGTTTTCCTGAGAGTGAGTGGGAGGAAGAGGAATCCACAAGAGGTCAGCCTTGTAGGAGCTCCTGAAGCAGGTGGACCTGCTCCCTCCCTGCCCCCACTCCCTGCCCTTCCCCGTTCCCTGGGAGGCTTTTCAAAATCCTTATAGCCAGGCCCAGTTGCAGAAGAATCAGGGGCAACCTGGGCATCTAGCCTTAAATAAAGCTCTCCAGATGATTCCGGTGCTCACCCGGTTAAGAGCCACTGCCATCAAGAAATTCTAACCCACCATGAAGACGTTCTCCTCTAAAGGAGACTGATGCCCAGAGAAGGAAGTGGCAGGCCAGGCTAGGGCACACTGAGTTACGATGGTGCAGCGACCAGAATTCAGGTCTCCTGGCTCCTGTCCGAGGTGTTTTTCCTCTCATCTTGCTCGTTCTTCTACCATATTTGCTGTTCCTCGTGGTGGGATCAGAAATAGCCAGCCCAGACTTGGTGAGCCTTCACTCCCGTGGGAGGCCAGCCCTGCCGTGGTCCAGTAAGCTGCAGGCTGTCAGCGTTCTTAACTGCAGGGAAGGCTTTTTTGGAAGAAACGCAGGGGGAGGCTTGGGATTCCAGGCTGCGGCGTGCTGCATCACTGCCCATTGCCGCACGCTGGTGAGGCTGCACCCTCGGCGCTGGTCCTCCCCTGCTCAGCGTGCTGACTCAGCGTGTGCACGCAGCAGCCCTGCTTCCAGGAGAGCCCGGGGCCACCACTTGGTCCCGTTTCACTTACCAGAGCCTGGACTCCTGCCAGATGTGGCGGCCACCGCAACGCATTTGGTATCGGAAAACTATAAACAGTTGACCCTTGAACAACGCGGGGCTGGGGGCAGTCGAACCCTCTGCGCAGTCGAAAATCTGAGTATAACTTACAGCCACCGCTGTTCTTCCGTATCTGCATTCCACAAACCACGGGTCCCCTAGTACTATAGTATTTACCGTTGGGAAAAAAAAATCCACGGAAGGGTGGACCTGAGCAGTTCAAATCCGTGTTGTTCAAGGATCAGCTGTAATCCTGATACAGTCCTAATGCTGTAACATCAGACGGTCATCCAGTGCTTGCTGTGTGCTGTTTGTTTTCCATGTACGGTGTCAATCAGTCCCTCCAACCAACCCTAGTGGTAGGTGGTGTTATTCTTGTTTTACAGATGAAGGAACTGAGGCTCAGAGAAGTTAGGTGAATTATCTGAGGTCACACAGCTAGTAAGCAGCACAGTCGGAATTAGAACCCAAGATGTTCAAATGTGCAGGGCCTACGCTGTTACAACAATAAGTGAGCTTGCTTCCTGCCTTCACAGCCTTGGCTGTGACTAGAACACCCATGTGGGACCCGGGAGCCTGATCCCACGAGCAGCAGATTTGCAAACAGATGTCTGTCTTGTGACTGGAAATGATGTCTGTCGTGACTGGTGGGTTTCGGGATCAACCCTGAGCTCTGCGTATTGTGGCTGCATTTCTTTTTTTTTTTTTTTTTTTTAAACATCTTTATTGAAGGATAATTGCCTTACAATGGTGTGTTAGCTTCTGCTTTATAACAAAGTGAATCAGTTATACACATACAATATGTTCCCATATCTCTTCCCTCTTGCATCTCCCTCCCTCCCACCCTCCCCATCCCACCCCTCTAGGTGGTCACAAAGCACCGAGCTGATCTCCCTGTGCTATGCGGCTGCTTCCCACTAGCTATCTATTTTACATTTGGTAGTGTATATATGTCCATGACACTCTCTTACCCTGTCACATCTCACCCCACCCCCTCCCCATATCCTCAAGTCCATTCTCTAGTTGGTCTGTGTCTTTATTCCCGTCTTGCCACTAGGTTCTTCATGGCCGCTGCATTTCTTAAGAGTCAACACCGGTTGTCCCCAAGGTCCGTTTATCCGTTCTAGCACGTGTCCTGGGATGGCACAGCATCGGTGCCCGTGCTGACGTTGCCTCGTGTTGCCTGGACGTGCGTGTGCAGGCTCATTATTTGACTGCTTCCTGGCCTGCCTGACTTCTCGGAGTGTCTGACAGGCAGCCGTGGTGGTGCGGATCGCAGGGGGATGGGAGAGGCAGTGCCTCCCCCGCTTCCTCTGACCCCATGGAGACCTGCGGTGACCTGACCCCTCTGCTTCCTCTCAGTCAGCCCTCCCTCTGCCCCTGATTTGCTTTCCTGTGATGGCGCGGGGCTCAGACTTCACCTGAAGAATTCTCTCTGGTACCCTCACCTTCATCCCACCTCTCCCCCAGCCACTAAGACAGGATCCACCTTGTTCCCTGGCCCGCCACTGCTCTGCCCTGACAGATCCCTCGCCACTTCTTAGAGGAACCTCCACAAATTCAAGGTTTTTGACTTCAGTGGGGCTGTCATTCTTCTTCTTCTTTTTTTTTTCTCGTGGCCGCGCTTAGTTCCCCGACCAGGGATTGAGCCCGGGCCCTCAGCAGTGAAAGCGCCGAGTCCTAACCACTGGACCGCCAGGGAAGTCCCTGGGCTCTTATTCCTGACTCTTCCATCTTTTCTCCAGGGAGATTATTCCAAAATGTAGATGTGATTCAGGCTTTGCCCTGCTTGAGACGCTTCAGAGGCTCCCTGGGGCCTTGGCACCAACGGGGAGTGCAGCTCGTGGTCTGCGTCTGACTCAGTTTGGGGCTTTGTCCTCAGCCCGGCCGGGTCCCTGGCCTCTCCGCAGTCCAGTCGCGCTGAGCTGCTTTCTCTGCACCGAGACGTGATACCAGCACCTCCAGACCTTGGTATCTGCTCTTCCCAAACGTTCTCTCCGCTCGGCCTCTCCACTCTCGCTCCCTCCTGAGCCCCGGTCAGGCCTCTGCTTGGACACCACCTCCTTTGGGAATCCTGTCCTTCCTCCCTATCCCCTTAGTCTGAGTTGGGAGCCCTTCATTGGGCGTGGCCATGGCAACCATGCATATCCCAGCACAGCACCTTGAAATCCAGGAATAGAAACATGCCGCTTCTCTCTGTCGGGCTGATGTTCCTTGTTGAAGCAAAGGCAGGAGATTCATTTGCCAGGATTTATTTCAGCAAGCAAAATTCAGCAGAGACTTGTAAAGCATTTTTATTGTTTAAATGGTCTGATTGTTGGTGCTGTTCTTTGTCAGTTATTCACAAAGAAGAGGATTGAACGTCCAAATTCAAGACCGATTTGCTTGTTTGGAAGGGGCCCAGTTCTCGTAGGCCACCTGGTTTTAAGGGGCAGACAGAGTGCAGGAGCAGCTGGCCATGTCGTTGACCGCCGCCAGTGTGAGCAGAGACTCGCACGCAAAGAGGAACACAGAGGGAACGCTGGTTCATGCCAACGTGCAGAGTTTGAAATCTGGGGACGTAGTTATCCGACACCTCTCAGTTTTAACATCTTGACCTCGTGAAGCCTCTCCTGACCCCCAGGCGGGGAGGAGAACCTGACCCCACACCCGCACCGCCCAGTACTCTGTGCGCTTAGCATTGTGAGTGGCTGGCCGGTGATCCAGTGCCTCTCCTTCCCTAAGGGATGGCAGCCGCCCCTGGGGCAGGCGCCGTGGTCACTGCTGCATCCCGGGGCCTGGCCCAGAGTCAGAGTAGATGAAGAAGGACTGAGAACCGGAGAGATTTAATTTAAAAAATAGCAAGACCACCAGAGGGGTTGCTAGATAAGAAAGCTTTTACTGATCTGCCTACTTCATTTAGCTTCTTCAGGTGTTACTTGAGCGCACGAGTCCATCACAGCTCTATATGTGGGTATTATAGCCTCTCAATTTGGAGAGTTAGAATTTCTCAGATTTTCTGAACCTTCTGTCATTGACACACGCAGTTTCTCAGAGCGGATTCTTGCAGATACTGTTAGTTGATAATCACCTTGAAGATTAATTCAGGATTCCGGGAATCCTAAGCTTGACTGCCCCCCGACTAATCATGAGCCAGAGGAGGGAGACAGAAGGAAATCGCTCCTTCACCACCCACAGTTCCATTCCTAAAGGGAACCGGTAATTAAATGTTATTAAGCAAAATTAATTTGCCTCCTGCAGGGAGGTTTATGATGAATGAAAGAATTGCTAATCGGGGAGGGAGCCAGGCTACCCTCTCTGGTCATCAATATTTCATGGCCATTGGCGGTGGCAGGAAGTTAGCTGTCCTGGCTCCCTGACCTTGAGCAATCTTGAAGGTAGGGCAAAGCTGGGGAGGTTGTATTTAAAGGGCTCTGTTACAAGACACTTAGTGAAAACCTAAGTGAAATTTGCAAGACGCACCCATGGGTTAATTGAATTTACACCCTCAGTTAGCTGGAGGCTCCCTTGGATGGGGCTCAGGGACCTACCTGGGACTGGTCCTATTGGGGGGTGCAGCCCTGTAGCCACAGTAGCAGAGCTGAAATATTTAATGATGGCTTTGCGGGGGCGGGGGAAGAGTCCTGATTTGTAGTGTCTGCCGATTTCTCTGGTGTCACTGTATTCTCTGCATGGCTGGTTAAAGCTTCTGAACGCGGAGTGGGGAGGTGCACTGGTTTACTGGAGCTGGGAGTCTCAGCATGTTGCCGCCACAACTCCCAAATTCTTCCTGGTGACTGGGGGAGACCCTGCCAAACTGCATTTCCAGAAATACAGATGTGCTCCGCGTCCCCCCCCCCCACCCCCGCCTTGGGCGGTACTCATCTGCATTAGACTTGGCCTCTTGACTGAGAGGGTACCTGAATGTGATGGGCTTTAAGAATGAGAAAAGAAGTAGCCTCTCATTTTGTTCTTTTCTTCTCCCCAGCTGCCATTAACTTGGCAAAGCTGAAACTTTTCAGACATTACTACGTCTTGGTGAGTACAAAATTCCTAAATTTGTAAATAAGGTCAATTCATGGAGTAGAGCTAATGAACTTCCAAAGCATTGGTAGAAGCACAGGAAGTGTGCTACCTGGAGCTGTGTGTGGGCTTCGTTTTACAAAACCAAATGGTGGCCGTGGACATGGGAAATTAAATATCTGAGTTGCTTCTTTTTAAATTTTAGTTTTAAATTGGGCTTTAAATACTCAGAAAAGTAATACATGCTTGATATTTTTTAAATGCAGGATTATAGGAACACAGCAAAAGCCCTTTATGACCCTGACCTTCTATACCCCTTCCCCTTTTCTTCCTCCTCCCCCAGGTATTATGGTTAACAGTTCAGTGGTTATTTCTCTAGATTCTTTTCTAGGCATATGCCACGCATAGCTGTTCCTTTGACTTGCTTTTTAAAAAATTCATTTACAAAAATGGGATCATATCTACAAACAGGACTGGAATGAACACGAAAAGTCCATATAAACGTAGCACCAAAGGCAGGACTTACTATAAGTTATTAGAGTCATAATTTCCTGGACTATATAAGGTATAGATTTCTTCTAGAATTTGCTTCCATACTCCTAAACGAAAGCTTCTGAGTCATCTTCATCTGTGCTTTTGGCATTGACTGTCACTTTGCACAGTCCCCTGCAAGCCTGTCCGCCCTGGGTGCAGTCCCAGTGAGCCGTCCACTCTCGAGGGGTCAGCGTGTTGAATCCTTTTCACATCCTCTCTTACTAGAATGCTTAGGATTATTGGTACTTCCTCCGAGCGTGGACCTCGAACATTTACAGCATCTGCTGAAGAGACTAAAAATCAGTATTTTCCCTGTGTGGCTTTATTTTGCTATTACTGCTGGAAAATATTTCTCAAATCCTAGGAATAAAAAACTAGTACCCTTTGGGGCTTGAAATCAGTGGTTTATGTATGAGAATTAGGCAACGAAAGGGTTACTCAGGAATTAAGAGCAACCACAGCAAAGTGTCCTCCCAGTGGGTGTGACTGTGGTCAGTCCATATCTTGGTCGCCTAGAGAAAAAGAAGAAATTCTTCCTAGTGTAAGTAGCAGAGCATCTGTCTCTGTGCCATGTTTATTAATTAGCACTATAAGTGTCAAATAATCTTCAGGTAATTCTGTTTTCTCTTTTGTAGTTAATTTGTGAAAGCAGATCATTGGAAGAAAGTGGTGCCATAATTTCTATGTTGATTTTATTTCTTGTTTTCTTTGCCCCTCATACAGATCGTATGTTATATATACTTCACCAGGATTATTGCATTTCTCCTCAAACTTGCTGTTCCGTTCCAGTGGAAGTGGCTCTACCAGGTATGCTGCTCACAGGGGACAGTGCCAGAGAATTTGTGTCTGAGGATGAAGTCTTAGGGTGTAATTTAAGATTGTTACTAATTTATTTGGCGGTGGCCACTAAGACCTTTTGTCTCTTCCGGTCTGCAATTAACATGATATGTGTGTCCAGGAAAGCTGCTGGATTACATGAGAAATCTGGAAGTAATTGCATTATTGATTTTAGTTTTCAATTTGAAAAGTTTTTGCAGAGAAAAGCCTCAGGCCGAGAAAGACTTGCCCTGTATAATTAAAATCTAGATGAAATCAGTTATAGGGCTTAGAATAGCTTGGAATCCAGACCTCCCTTTTTCTTGCCCATTATTAGTATTTCAATAATAAAGTATCTTTGCAATATACTAGAACTAGTTTAACTACTAGGGTAGCCACCATATGATTTAGAGACTTTTTTCTGGAGGCTCTCACTTGGTGCTTTAGACACTGTAGGAAAATGTATGTATGTAATGAGCTCTTAAAAGATGCCGATGAAGACACTTAAAACAAGGAGTCTCAAATATCATCTCTGGGCAGAATGCGCCTAGCTAAGGCTTCAGCAAATCCCCTAAGGAAAATGCTCCCCAGCGGTCAGCTCTGGCATTTGAGTGACTGATCGGCGAGTGGTCGGGGGGAGGGGGTCAGTTTGTTTAGTTCCACTGCTTCCTGAAGAACAATATTCTAATCCCTTTATTTGGGGGTGGTTTTAAAATTTGCAGCTCCTGGATGAAATGGCCACGCTGGTGTTCTTTGTTCTAACGGGGTATAAGTTCCGTCCAGCTTCAGATAACCCCTACCTACAACTTTCTCAGGAAGAAGATGACTTGGAAATGGAATCTGTGTAAGACTCTCCTTTCTTCCCTCCCCTCCCTCGCCCCTTACGTAACTGAGAGCAGCGTGGTATGAACTGGAGCAGCTGCTCTCTGCAGTTTGTTGCTCCAGAGGTTGTCCCTCCCTTTTTAGCAGAAGGAAATGGACATGCAGGCCCCATGCTCTCGTGTTCAGTTTGAGGTACAGTACCTACCAAGCATCGCTCAGTCTTTTCGGGGGAAGTAGAACTTGCCATTCTATTAAGCATCATTGGAGCCAGCTTCCAATAACTTAGTGGCAAGAACTCGAGGATATACTTGGCCAGTTCGAAACTACTGAGGATGGGCACCCAACTTCCTGCTGGGCCTGCCATTGGGAGCTTATGTCTAAAAATGGAATCATCCGAGTCATCTGTAAGTCTGCCAGTTATCCTCGCACGTCCTTTATCATCAGGTAACTGAGTAGCTTTTCACAGCTAGCACAATGACTTGACCTATATCTGAGCATTAAAATGGGCTGTTCTGAGTCACAGGCTAAGTGACTCTAGGGTCCTGTTTTCTGGGAAAGGGCAACCGTTTTCTAGAAAAGTGAATGGTGATTAAGAATACTTGCTTATTAAAAAAAGGGGAAGAATATTTGCTCGTTAACTGATGAGCTCTGCTGGGCCAGGTCAGTAGATGACTTTGATGATTAGCTTGTGGCTGTGTTTCTCCCTTCCTGTCCACTCTTTCGAGAGTGCTGCCTTCAGTGCAGGCGGCCTTTTCACCTTTCCCAGTTCGCAGGCTGAGCCTCGGCCCACAGCGGGCTCCGCTGGGCCAGCGGGCAGGTCAGGCAGCGTGGGATGTGCTCAGCTCCTGTGTGGGAACAGTAAATGGAAGCAGAGCCCCAAACAACAGCTCCCTGCTCAGAGGAAGAAGCCCCTTTTTTTACAGAGAGTGGAGGGGAAAGCAGGAGAACCGTCAGATGTGCCTTCTTTAGAAGTGGCATAATCTGAGCAAGTGACTGTTGGTTGAAGAGGCACAAGTGACAGTCACCTGGAGTTAAGTGTACATTCAGTTTTTACTGTGACTTGTTCAGGACCACATTTTATGAAATGCCTTGTTTCCTTTATTATTGTTTCCGGAAAGGAAAGTTCTTTTAAAATTGTTTAAATATAGAACAGAATATAGAATAGTTTTTTTATTTTTATTTTTTACTTGTGTTGCTCTTATTTATTTATTTATTTTAACATCTTTATTGGAGTAGAATTGCTTTACAATGTTGTGTCAGTTTCTGCTGTATAACAAAGTGAATCAGCTATACGTATACATGTATCCCCATATCTCCTCCCTCTTGCGTCTCCCTCCCACCCTGCCTATCCCACCCCTCTAGGTGGTCATAAAGCACCGAGCTGATCTCCCTGTGCTATGCGGCTGCTTCCCACTAGCTATCTGTTTTACATTTGGTAGTGTATATACGTCCATGCCACTCTCTCACTTCGTCCCAGTTTACCCTTCCCCCTCCCTGTGTCCTCAAGTCCATTCTCTACGTCTGCATCGTTATTCCTGCCCTACCCCTAGGTTCTTCAGAACCTTTTTTTTTTTCTTTTAGATTCCATATATATGTGTTAGCATATGGTATTTGTTTTTCGCTTTCTGATTTACTTCACTCTGTATGACAGACTCTAGGTCCATCCACCTCACTATAAATAACTCAATTTCATTCCTTTTTATGGCTGAGTAATATTCCACTGTATATATGTGCCACATCTTCTTTATCCATTCATCAGTGGACACTTAGGTTGCTTCCATGTCCTGGCTATTGTAAATAGAGCTGCAATGAACATTGTGGTACTTGACTCTTTTTGAATTATGGTTTTCTTAGGGTGTATACCCAGTAGTGGGATTGCTGGGTCATATAGTAGTTCTATTTTTAGTTTTTTAAGGAACCTCCATATTGTTCTCCATAGTGACTGTATCAATTTACATTCCCACCAACAGTGCAAGAGGGTTCCCTTTTCTCCACACCCTCTCCAGCATTTATTGTTTGTAGATTTTTTGATGATGGCCATTCTGACCGGTGTGAGGTGATACCTCATTGTAGTTTTGATTTGCATTTCTCTAATGATTAGTGATGTTGAGCATCCTTTCATGTGTTTCTTGGCAATCTGTATATCTTCTTTGGAGAAATGTCTATTTAGGTCTTCTGCCCAGTTTTGGATTGGGTTGTTTGTTTTTTTGATATTGAGCTGCATGAGCTGCTTGTAAATTTTGGAGATGAATCCTTTGTCAGTTGCTTCATTTGCAAATATTTTCTCCCATTCTGAGGGTTGTCTTTTCATCTTGTTTATGGTTTCCTTTGCTGTGCAAAAGCTTTGAAGTTTCATTAGGTCCCATTTATTTATTTTTTGTTTTTATTTCCATTTCTCTAGGAGGTGGGTCATAAAGGATCTTCCTGTGATTTATGTCATGGAGTGTTCTGCCTATGTTTCCCTCTAAGAGTTTTATAGTGTCTGGCCTTACATTTAGATCTTTAATCCATTTTGAGTTTATTTTTGTGTATGGTGTTAGGGAGTGTTCTAATTTCATTCTTTTACATGTAGCTGTCCAGTTTTCCCAGCACCACTTATTGAAGAGGCTGTCTTTTCTCCATTGTATATTTTTGCCTCATTTATCAAAAATAAAGTGACCATATGTGCATGGGTTTATCTCTGGGCTTTCTATCCTGTTTGATAGATCTATATTTGTTTTTGTGCCAGTACCATACTGTCTTGACTACTGTAGCTTTGTAGTATGGTCTGAAGTCAGGGAGCCTGATTCCGCCTGCTCCGTTTTTCTTTCTCAAGATTGCTTTGGCTGTTTGGGGTCTTTTGTGTTTCCATACAAATTGTGAAACTTTTTGTTCTATTTCTGTGAAAAATACCATTGGTAGTTTGATAGGGATTGCATGGAATCTGTAGATTGCTTTGGGTAGTATAGTCATTTTCACAATGTAGATTCTTCCAGTCCAGGAACATGGTATATCTCTCCATCTGTTTGTATAATCTTTCATTTCTTTTTTTTTACATACCTTTTTTTTAAATTTTATTTATTTTTTTAAACAGCAGGTTCTTATTAGTTATCCATTTTATACATATTAGTGTATATGTATTAATTCCAATCTCCCAATTTAATTTCTTTCATCAGTGTCTTATAGTTTTCTGCATACAGGTCTTTTGTCTCCTTAGGTAGGTTTATTCCTAGGTATCTTATTCTTTTTGTTGCAGTGGTAAATGGGAGTGTTTCCTTAATTTCTCTTTCAGATTTTTCATCATTAGTGGATAGGAATGCAAGAGATTTTCTGTGCATTAATTTTGTATCCTTCTACTTTACCAAATTCATTGATTAGCTCTAGTAGTTTTCTAGTAGCATCTTTAGGATTCTCTGTGTATAGTATCATGTCATCTGCAAACAGTGACAGTTTTACTTCTTCTTTTCTGATTTGGATTCCTTTTATTTCCTTTTCTTTTCTGATTGCTGTGGCTAAAACTTCCAAAACTATGTTGAGTAATAGTGGTGAGAGTGGACAACCTTGTCTTGTTCCTGATCTTAGAGGAAATGGTTTCAGTTTTTCACCATTGAGAACAATGTTGGCTGTGGGTTTGTCATATATGGCCTTTATTATGTTGAGGTAAGCTCCCTCTATGCCTACTTTCTAGAGGGTTTTTATCATAAATGGGTGTTGAATTTTGTCAAAAGCTTTTTCTGCATCTATTGAGATGATCATATGGTTTTTCTCCTTCAGTTTGTTAATATGGTTTATCACATTGATTTGCGTATATTGAAGAATCTTTGCATTCCTGGGATAAACCCCACTTGATCATGGTGTATGATCCTTTTAATGTGCTGTTGGATTCTGTTTGCTAGTATTTTGTTGAGGATTTTGCATCTATGTTCATCAGTGATATTGGCCTGTAGTTTTCTTTCTTTGTGACATCTTTGTCTGGTTTTGGTATCAGGGTGATGGTGGCCTCATAGAATGAGTTTGGGAGTGTTCCTCCCTCTGCTATATCTTGGAAGAGTTTGACAAGGATAGGTGTTAGCTCTTCTCCAAATGTTTGATAGAATTCGCCTGTGAAGCCATCTGGTCCTGGACTTTTGTTTGTTGGAAGATTTTTAATCACAGTGTCAACTTCAGTGCTTGTGATAGGTCTGTTTATATTTTCTATTTCTTCCTGGTTCAGTCTCGGAAGGTTGTGCATTTCTAAGAATCTGTCCATTTCTTCCAGGTTGTCCATTTTATTGACATATAGTTGCTTGTAGTAATCTCTCATGATCATCTGTATTTCTGCAGTGTCAGTTGTTACTTCTCCTTTTTCATTTCTAATTCTATTGATTTGAGTCTTCTCTCTTTTTTTCTTGATGAGCCTGGCTAATGGTTTATCAATTTTGTTTATCTTCTCAAAGAACCAACTTTTAGTTTTATTGATCTTTGCTATCATTTCCTTCATTTCTTTTTCATTTATTTCTGATCTGATCTTTATGATTTCTTTCCTCCCTGCTAACTTTGGGGTTTTTTTGTTCTTCTTTCTCTAATTGCTTTAGGTGTAAGGTTTGGTTGTGTATTTGAGATGTTTCTTGTTTCTTGAGGTAGGATTGTATTGCTAACTTCCCTCTTAGAACTGCTTTTGCTGCATCCCATAGGTTTTGGGTTGTCGTGTTTTCATTGTCATTTGTTTCTAGGTATTTTTTGGTTTCCTCTTTGATTTCTTCAGTGATCTCTTGGTTATTTAGCCTCCATGTGTTTGTATTTTTTACAGATTTTTCCCTGTAGTTGATATCTAGTTTCATAGCGTCGTGGTCGGAAAAGCTACGTGATACGATTTCAATTTTCTTAAATTTACCAAGGCTTGATTTGTGACCCAAGATATCATCTATCCTGGAGAATGTTCCATGAGCACTTGAGAAGAAAGCGTATTCTGTTGTTTTTCGGTGGAATGTCCTATAAATATCAATTAAGTCTATCTTGTTTAATGTATCATTTAAAGCTTGTGCTTCCTTATTTATTTTCATTTTGGATGATCTGTCCACTGGTGAAAGTGGGGTGTTAAAGTCCCCTACTATTGTGTTACTGTCAATTTCCCCTTTTATGGCTGTTAGCATTTGCCTTATGTGTTGAGGTGCTCCTATGTTAGGTGCATAAATATTTACAATTGTTATATCTTCTTCTTGGTTTGATCCCTTGATCATTATGTAGTGTCCTTCTTTGTCTCTTGTAATAGTCTTTAAAGTCTATTTTGTCTGATATAAGAATTGCTACTCCAGCTTTCTTCTGATTTCCATTTGCATGGAATATCTTTTTCCATCCCCTCACTTTCAGTCTGTATGTGTCCCTAGGTCTGAAGTGGGTCTCTTGTACACAGCATATATACCAGTCTTGTTTTTGTCTCCATCCACCCAGTCTGTGTCTTTTGGTTGGAGCATTTAATCCATTTACATTTAAGGTAATTATCGATATGTATGTTCCTATTACCATTTTCTTAATTGTTTTGGGTTTGTTATCGTAGGTCTTTTCCTTCTCTTGTGTTTCCTGCCTAGAGAAGTTCCTTTAGCATTTGTTGTAAAGCTGGTTTGGTAGTGCTGAATTCTCTTAGCTTTTACTTGTCTGTATAGCTTTTAATTTCTCCATTGAATCTGAATGAGATCCTTGCTGGGTAGAGTAATCTTGGTTGTAGGTTTTTCCCTTTCATCACTTTAGATGTGTCCTGCCACTCCCTTCTGGTTTTCAGAGTTTCTGCTGAAAGATCAGCTGTTAACCTTATGGGGATTCCCTTGTATATTATTTGTTGGTTTTCCCTTGCTGCTTTTTTCTTTGTATTTAATTTTTGATAGTTTGATGAATATGTGTCTTGGCGTGTTTCTCCTTGGATTTATCCTGTATGGGACTCTCTGTGCTTCCTGGACTTGATTGACTATTTCCTTTCCCATATTAGGGAAGTTTTCAACTATAATCTCTTCAAATATTTTCTCAGTCCCTTTTTTTTCTCTTCTTCTTCTGTGACCCCTATAATTCGAATGTTGGTGCGTTTAGTGTTGTCCCAGAGGTCTCTGAGATTGTCCTCAATTCTCTTCATTCTTTTTTCTTTATTCTGCTTTGCGGTAGTTATTTCCACTATTTTATCTTCCAGGTCACTTATCCGTTCTTCTGTCTCGGTTGTTCTGCTATTGATTCCTTCTAGAGAATTTTTAATGTCATTTATTGTGGTGTTCATCATTGTTTGTTTGCTCTTTAGTTCTTCTAGATCGTTGTTAAACGTTTCTTGTATTTTCTCCATTCTGTTTCCAAGATTTTGGATCATCTTTACTATCATTACTGTGAATTCTTTTTCAGGTAGACTGCCTATTTCCTCTTCATTTGTTTGGTCTGGTGGGTTTTTACCTTGCTCCTTCATCTGCTGTGTGTTTCTCTGTCTTCTCATTTTCCTTAACTTACTGTGTTTGGGGTCTCCTTTTCACAGGCTGCAGGTTCGTAGTTCCTGTTGTTTTTGGTGTCTCCTCCCAATGGCTACGGTTGGTTCAGTGGTTTGTGTAGGCTTCCTGGTAGAGGGGACTGGTGCCTGTTTTCTGGTGGATGAGTCTGGATCTTGTCTTTCTGGTGTGCAGGTCTGCGTCCGGTGGTGGGTTTTGGGGTGTCTGTGACCTTATTATGATTTTAGGCAGCCTCTCTGCTAATGGGTGGGGTTGTGTTCCTGTCTTGCTAGTTGTTTGGTATGGGGTGTCTAGCACTGTAGCTTGCTGGTCATTGAGTGGAGCTGGGTCTTAGCATTGAGATGGAGATCTCTGGGAGAGCTTTTGCTGTTTGATATTACATGGAGCCGGGAGGTCTCTGGTGGACCAATGTCTTGAACTTGGCTCTCCCACCTCAGAGGCACAGGCCTGACACCTGTCTGGAGCACCAAGACCCTGTCAGCCACACGGCCTCTTAATAAATGTTTAAGTGTATAATACAGTGTTGCTAATTATAGCCCAGTGTTTTACAACATATATATGGAACTTAATCATCTTGTATAGCTGCTTTTTAAGACATGCGCCCAGGCTGCCTTAAATCAAGATAGCCATTCCTTCCGTTAGGTCTCTCATTTGTGTAAATTTGTTTTCACGCTTCACGTTCACACACAAGTTGTTTAAACTAGTCATTTTAGTTTTCAGGAAAGCTTTCTAGTCACTTCTCCATTTCATTAGGGGCGTTTTCTGAGGTTCTGTCTTTTGTTTTGTTTGGAACATCATCTTCGATGTCTTCATTCTGCTCGACCGTGTGTTGGTATCTGTGCGTTAGATAAACAGCCCCCTCTCCCAGTCATGAAGGAGGGGCCTCATGGAGGGGTGAGCCTCCTCCTTCAACCCTGCCCTGGCTCTTGGTTGTCTCGCAAACCTTTGTGGTCATCCAAGTGGCCTATTTTATTTTTAGTGGCTCCCGGTAGTTGAGGGTTTTCCTACAACTATCAGTGTCCCGAAGGGAAGGATCTCAGGCAGCACCGAGATTCAGGACGATTGGAAGCCAGACCCTCAGGCCAGAATAGTTTTTTTAAATTAAGGTTTATTTTGAAGAAGTCTGAGTTCAATTTAAATGTCTGCCAATACCTTCTGAAGTAAGGTAATATTCAGAGACGATTGTCCTCATCAGATGGCTTAGAGAAATTGCTGGAATATTCACATCCGAAGATTCCTTATTGATGAATGCCTTTGACTTAAATCTAACCAAAAAGTGCTACATTATTCTTTGTACATCTTTATTATATAGTTATAATGAACAGGCTTAGTTGGAAACAATTAAAATACTTAAGCTGTTGGTAAAAAATAAAAACATATAGAGTCCATCTGGTAAGCAGCGGCGTCGGGAAGTAACCTGAGACGTGGTGTATTTTTCCTTTCCCCTGCGGGGAGCCCTTTAGCTCAGCATTCCGTAACCGTTTAAGGCAGGGTTGCTCTGGGGTCATAGCGAGAAGCTGAATGGCTGGGTCCTAGCATCTTCCGCTTGACTGAAGTGTGATCAGTTGATGTTCTCCCCAGCAAGGCAGGCGTTCCTGTTCCCCACATCCTTTCCATCAGCCATTGCATCTAGAAGCGCAGATGCTTTGTTAAGGTATGTTTGTCTCATTGGCAACATTTTTTAAAATTTGTTTTGGTTTTTATTTCTCTCTGACAGTATTTGGTGGTAGTGGTAACGAAAACGCAAGAGGGCCTGTGTGTGTGTTAAAATCAGGGGAGGAAAAGGGAAGAAGACAGACAGACCATCAGTCCACTGGAGACTAGGGTGTGTGTGTTTTGTGCTTCTGGCAAGATTTGGGCAGGGTGGGCAGTTTGAGCCAAGATTGACCCTTGGGTTGCCTCAGCTTCTACTCCTGTTACCGGGGAAGAGCGCTCCGTGCTCTGTTCTCCGGGGTTGGCTGAGTGTGGGCCCTCCCGTAATGGTGAAGTGAGCGTCTCTTCCGTGACGGGAGGGCTGCACACGTACCAGCTAGAGAAGGAGTCGGCCCAAATCAAGGTTTGCTTACAGGGGTGGTGGTGGTGTTCCCGGGAGCACCAGCCCATATGAGCCTGTGAAAGACAAGTTGAGGAGCCACTTGAGGCCAGGTGCCTTTTAGTCAGCAAGGCAGTTGTGCTGGGGTTTCTCTCTAGCTAAGAACTCGACTGTTGGGAAAGTTCTGTGAATTTATAAGATGTGACAGCAGCAGAGGCCTGAGGGGGAGGCTTCAGCCGCAGGTGAGGGTCAAGGCTCAGCAGCTTCTGGGACCGCCGAGCCCGGGCTGTCATCTCCCTCTTCTGCTCGGAAGTACTGTTCCTGGAGGGCCCTTCTGAAATCCTCCAGAAATAACCCAAACCAGAGAGCAGCAGAGCCTTGCCTGTATTTTCTAGAAGGTCACGAGTGCTCTGTCATGCACACTGGAGGGTGTTTCCTGAAGGAGGGCGCTAGGTCTGATCCCCACCCAGGATATTAAGCACCTCTTTGTGCAAAGTATCAATAATAATGTTTATGCCTCGCACACCTAAGACGAATTCACACCCTTCCTAGTATGCCCTCTGCACCAGAACTCTGACCTGGGCCACGCACTGACCTTGCCGGCTGGGGTTCTGGGTAGCTTCTCATTCACCTCTTCTCACCTCCTCTGTCTGAAGCTGAGCTGCGGGAGGGCGGTGCACTGGCAAGTGAGTCTGGCCCAAGGTAGTGCGTCCTCCCTGCCTCCAGCCTAGGCCTGCATGCAGTCCGGGCAGCTGCGCCCTCTGGGCCTGGGGAATGAGGGCGCCTTCGGAAGTAATGCTGACTTTCCATCTTTTTCTCCTTCTGTTCCTTTTGACATCTCTCTTTGGGCTAAAGCTCAGAGTGGCTTACTGATTTTGGTAACAGAATTTATCATAACAAAATCAGCAAGTTAAGTATTGGATGTAATTTCAGTTATCAGACTTAACGGCCACCGCATGTGCTGTGCTTATCCTTGATGATCTGAATTATTTCTGCCATCTTGAGAAGCAGGAGTGGGAAGAGATTTGGTTTGGGTTCCAGGGCCCAGGAGCTGTGTCTCTGGAGTTCCCCTTCCAGAATGCCGGCTTCAGGGTTGCCAGTAACCTTTTACTACTTCCTGCATTCATGCAAGTGGGTAACCAATAAATGTAGAAACAGAGGTTGGAGACTAATAGAATTGTCTCTTAACCAAGCCTCTCTACAATTCAAGTCCAGAAATGGTTAGCATTTAGATTCAGTTTGGTTACAGAAACAGATGCATCCGTGTGCCACTTCGGCCCAGGCCACAGTTGACGGCAGTCTCGTGTGGCAGAAGGAGCAGTGGGGACCCGAAGCCCCCTTTCTCGTCTTTCCCGTATTCATTAGGCCCTGTTGGTTGCAAACACGAGACTCAGGCCTCTACAAGGAAAAGAGAGGTCACCACGTAGGGGCAGAAGGAAAGCGGGAGGCAGCTGGGTCCGTCCGCTCCCCCTGTCTCTGCGTTAGCCCCCCTTCTCTGGGCGCCTCTCTGCTCCACTGTCTTCTCCATCCTCCACGCTCCCCTGGACCCATCCCCCTGGGAGCACCTCTGTCGGCTTAGCACTGTTGCCGCTTGCCTCAGACCGGCTCAGGAGCTGCTGACCCTTGGGCCAGTGTCCTCTTGAAGTCAGGAGTGGCCACCTCGGCTCAGAAAAGTTGAGCAGGCCCTGGGGGCAGGACAGCTTCTGCTGGAAACAGCGTGGGGCCTGGCAGCCAGAGAGGCTGGCTTGGCCCGGGCACTGAGTCTACTCGTGCTGGTGTGAGTGCTCTGTCGACTCCACAGGTGGTTCTGGACACCAGCCGGTGCCGAATCCCCCAGTCTCCTACGGGAACAGCGTGACAGAGTGTAGACAGCGCTGCGATAGAGGTGTGTGCCTGGAGCCACAGAAAGGCACCTCAGCAGTGGGGGTGAGAAGGAGCTGGTCAGGCAGGGCAGGAACGGGCAGAGGCAGGAAGGGCAGGCCTTGCCCTCTGGGGACCGGGCTCTCCCCGCCTGGGCGGTTCTGGGGGCTGCGCCTGCATTCACACCCCTGGGGTTTGAGTTTCGACTGAAAATCACCGCTGCTCGGTGCTTGACCTGAGCTCTGTCCGGCGTCTTTCTGCGCCACATGTACGGCCTCTGCGCAGGTTGTGTGTAGCGCGGGGTGCTGCTCCGAGGACGGCTCTTCGGCTGTTTGTCCCCCTTCAGTGTTTGTGCTGAAACCGGGACACGCGGGGAGGTGTGTGTGGAGCTGTGAAGTTGCCGAAGCGCCGCCTCCTGCCCGGGAGGCTCCCGGGCGTCAGTCTGACCACGGTCTCCTCCTCTGTCTCCTCCACCTGGCGTCCCTCTCACTTCCCAGAGATTCACTGGGGAGCCAGGGCGCAGCGCCCGTCCAGCCTCACGCCACATCCATCATCGCCAGCTCCGCCCGTGCCGCCCTTCTGTGCCCGCGCACCCCTCACCCTGTAGCCGGGGGACTCCCGCTCAGCCGCTTCTCGCCCGGGGTGCCTCCGCTCCGCCCACTGACCGCTCCCCAGTCTCCAGCCCCTTGCCTGTCCTGAGCTTCGGGTCCCTCTGTCCACATGCCCACCGTCACCCCAAGCTTGCCTCTCCCCTGCATACCCTGTGGGCTCCAGCATCCACCCACCCAGTCGCTGTCAGCAGAATATGGGTCTTGGCCTAGATGCCTCCCTCTCTCTCGGCCCGTGTGGGGCGAGTGACCGCGTCTTGGAGGCTTAACGTCGCGTCTCCCGCCCTCTCCCCGCTTTATCCTGGCGCCCTGCCCTCGTGTGGCCTATGTCCTTACCTCCCGTCTTCTCCCCTTCCCGTCCATTCTCCTCAGCCGCCCAAATCACCTGTAGACTGTTTTGTAAGAGGGTGCCCTGGCTCCTCCCCGGAGACTAGATTCTGAATGTTGGGGGTTCAGGTGTCTCTGTGCTTTTTTAGCTCCCCTGGATCCTGCTGGAGCCAGGCCCGAGAACCCAGGTATAAGAGTCACGTCCACCCCGGTGACACGGCACGGAAGGCCGTCCACAGCCCCGCCCGCCCACCCTCGACTCTCCTGCCACGTTCCTTCACCAGCAGCTTCTTAGCACTGCCTGACTGTCGGGGAGCTTTCTTGTGTTCCCTCCATGCCTTTGCTTGTTAGATTTCTTTTCAGACACTCCCCTGCCCTCCTCCCACTCCTCCATCTTGCCCCTCCTCGTCTTTCAATACAGGCT
Organism: Eschrichtius robustus; assembly: GCF_028021215.1. NCBI lineage: Eukaryota > Metazoa > Chordata > Mammalia > Artiodactyla > Eschrichtiidae > Eschrichtius > Eschrichtius robustus. Next base: position 6,213,684 of record NC_090833.1, on the reverse strand, counting down.
TCAAAGCGGCCCCCAGCTCCCCACCCCCCCAGCAGAGGTGGCTCTTCTCACCCTGAGCCGTCGCCACACCTGCGCCCTGGCACTTCTGTCCTGTGTGTGTGAAGTGGCTCTGCGTGTCCGTCTGGAAGACCGTCCCTTCTGCTGGGCAGGGGGCACCCTGGGAACACCAGTTCCAGCTCTCTGTCCTTGCCCCAGGCCTGGCATGACAGAGTGAACGTTGTTTTCTCAATTGGGCCGCCATCTGGCAAGGAGTATTTCCTTAGGGAAAGGAAGGGAGCAAAGGTTTTTCCCAAGCCTGCTCTCCGAGCCGTCCTCGGGTCACGGTGCCTGTGCTCTGCCCTCAGCGTCCGCACGGGTTGAGCTCCTCCTTGTCCTTTTTAACCTGGGGCAGTAGCCACAGATCTGCTGGCTGTTGCCAGGAGTGTTTCTGGAAGACTCGAGGTTGTATTTCTTCCCTTACGTCAACAGGTTTGGAGGCGCATAGGGGTTGCTCTGCTGGGGCTGGAGAGGCTTGTGGTGCCCGTGTCCTAGTCTGGAGAAGGTCCCTTTAGAAGCTGCCCTGGGTGCATGGATTTCTCCTGGGAGAAGTGTGAGCGCTTCCCGGTGAGGTCAGGCCCGAGACGGGCACCGGCTGGCAGGAAGTGATGCTGGGTTCTCTCAGTTGCAGTGTTCCCTTTGTTTGGGGGCTGCATTTACACTCAACGCACAGCCTCTGCAGGGATCCCTCAGTTCCCACAAGAACCACCTACCTGCAGCATACTTTGTCCTGACTTTACCAGAAGTACAGATAACGCATGAGTCCAAAGGACTCTTGTTTGAGAAAAGCCCCAACTCTGGGGAGGACTGGATGGTGTTGGGGCTTGGTCACAGCAGCCGCGTGGTGGCAGGAGAGAAGCGAGAAAAAACTTTCTCTCCTTACTCAAATAAAATAATTTATCTACTGTTAGGTCCAGCTGGACAAACTCTAGATGTCACATGTAGGGCCACTGAGTCGCCATTTGTAAGTAACAGGATTTGGGAGTTGGTGGGGGGGATAGGTAGGGTCCTTGGAGAGAGTCTATTGGAATGATTGATTGAATTTATTTTACTGATTAGGAAATTCCTGTTGGTCCACGATGGAGGAACATAGGTGCCTCCTTGCTTCCTAGAGTCCTTAGGGAGATGCTGGGCCAGGGGTGTTTGTTTCTAACACTTTATTTTTGGAGAACAGTTTTAGGTTCATAACATTGAACAAAATTGAACAGAGGGTACAGACACTTCGCATACGCCCCCGCCCCACACACGCCTAGCTTCCTCCATTATCAGCATCCCCTGTCCGCAGTAGGACATTGCTTACAATTGATGAGCCTCTATCAACTTATTATCGTCCAGAGCCCGTAGTTTACAGTAGGGCTCCCTCCTGGTGTTGCACACTGTGAGGGTTTGGACAGGTGTGTGCCTACCGTTACATAATAGAATCACACAGAGTCATTTTGCTGCCCTGAAAATCCCCTGTGCTCCGCCTACCAGGTGGAGTTCAGTATCTGCTTGGTGTTTCCTGCTACGGAGCCGCTCAATTGCGTCATGGATACCCAGATCCTTAGAATCTGTCTAGCTCACATTCTGTGAGGCAAGAGGCTGTCTTCTCATAGACCCCCACCTTCTCAGGAGATGTCGTGAGTCACTCTCTGTCTCTAACGGTCAAAGAATCTTTGAGCCCAGAAAGTTCCTCCAAACCTGTGGTTCTGTCCCAGGACTCAGAAATGATCCACTGTGGCTGGTTAGTGTAAATGTCTACAGCTGATTAGCTTTTTTTCAGAATGTTAATTATGACACAGATACTGGTGTCATAATTGTGACTAGTGTATATATGTAACATAAAAATTGGTGACAAAAAGAAAGAGATGAATGCCGGTTGTGATAACAGCTGGTACGTAGTGACTGGGCACGATGGAGAATCTCGTTTTTCCCTCACGACAGTTCTGGAAAGTGGGGACTGTGTTTCTGCCGCAGCACAGAGAGGTCACGTGACTCGGGCAGGCTTAACACCGCATGCAGAGTGCGGGGGGGGGGGGGGGGGTCAGGATTTGAACCCAGGTGTGTCTGATTCCAGAGCCAACACCCTTTACCCCTGGCTGCCACTGTGCTGTGGTGAAGACGGCCTTTTACTTTAAGGCTGAGGTTTTCCTCGTTTTTTCCCTCATTCAGAGTGACCACGTCAGGGGTGATGGAGAATATGAAGAAAGTCAAGAAGGTGACCAACGGCTCGGTGGAGCCGCAGGGTGAGTGGGAAGGCAGCGCGTGATGGAGCAGCTCCGAGGCGGCACTGTCAAAGGAAACAATTGATTCATAGTCCTGTTGGTCAGCGAGAGAGGTCGGCCCCTCCCGACGGTGACACCGCAGAGCACGTGGCTGGGAGCAAATTACCACGGAAGCCGAACTTTTCACTCTTTTCTGGAAGCCGGATCTGTGGCTAGTGATAGGCAGCTAGAATTCTCCTTCAGGTGGGAGTGCTGGGTAGGGGGTGTAAGAGAAGGAGGTTAAAAGGAAGACTTTGTTTTTAATCTCTATTATTTTAAACTGGGAACTCTTCAGGTAGGTGCAGTTGTGACCCAGTGTGTAGCAGCGGAATGTTGGTGGATGGGGCATGGCGGGTGGCGGTGTGTCTGCAGCCGTTCAGGGCCTGGGAAGGGGCTTTAGGAAACGAGCAGATGTCAAGTGGGGCACGGGGGCTCACAAAGAAGGGAGCGGCGAGCATCGCTGCGTCTTGGGGAGAAAAAAACGAGTGAGATCAGGTTATTTTAGAAAGCAAAGTCAAAACCCAATTTAGTATTAAGAACCTGCCCCAGGATTTCCGGCCCTGAATGTCACCCCAGACCTTCATCCCGGATTCTGAAAATGACCAGGAACAACGGTCGTCCGAGGGCTGCGGTGTCAGAGTCAAGGCCCTGGTGGTGGCAAATGGTTCTCTTGACTGAAGTGTGTTGTGTTAACCTAATGGATGGACGGAAGTGTGTTTTTAAGCTCGAAAAGCCGCCTCCTGTAGGATTTCCCTGAACATCTGGTTCCCCCGACGGCCCAGAGCAGCACCGTCTCTGGCGGCCCTCTCTTCTCGCAGCTGCGTCTATTTTGTGTGATCAGAGTACGGGGAAACAGGAAGGACTTTTCCTTAAGGAGCAGCTGGGGGCAGAAAGGATAATGTTGAAGCAAATCCTTAAGGCAAATCGTCATCATGACAAAGCTTTTCCTGTAGCCAGGTAGGACTTCTAAAGGGAGGAATGAAGCAGACCTTGTCCCTGTATTCCAAGAGTAAGTATGCGAAGAAGATGAGGGTGATTAAACAGGTTTACTCTCGGGGTGTGGGGATGATGAGATCTTTCACAGAAGCTCAGTGAGGTTGCCTTCCAAACTTTCAGAGCTTGGAGAGGAACACGGATAGCTTGCCAGAGGTGAACAGTATTGCAGCTCGTAGCCAAGTCATCTGAGTAGTGGGACAAGCTCAGAAGGTTCACTGTGATGGAGGGCATAGCAGGGCTTACCGCTCATTTCCTACTAAGGCTTTGGCTGCCAGAGCCTGAGCTGGGGACTGAAACACTGCATCAGGCAAGCTCCCTGGAGCGTGGGGTCCCGGCCGGGTGGGGTAGCTCCCGGTGCCCACGTGCGTCAGGAGCCCGAGCCCCACCCGACCTCCTGGCCTGCCTCCTGGGTGCTGGATGGTGACGGTAGCTGGTGGTTATTCTCTTACCTCTGGCTTGGAAGGGTCGATCAGAAGCCACAAGATTTAGGGGTGCCGCTCAGTATGCCCGGTTTGGGAACCTGAAGTGTCTTTACTCAGAAAACAGTTGTTTTCCCTCTCCTGTACCATTGTCACTTCCTAAACGGCCAGTGAGGAAGCAAGTGTCCTTTTTATGCACTTCGATGAGCCCTCTGTGCTCTGCCCAGTGCCACCTCCACAGGGGCTCGGTCCTGGCTGAGTGAGGAGGAAGAGCCAGCATCTTCCAAGGCCGCTGCTGCCCATCTCTCCGCAGATATCTTAGGGAAGGGTTCGTGTGTCTTCCCATCTTCAGGAGCAAGGGAATATGCCCCAAGTATTCATCTAAGGGCCTTTTTTTGTCTTTTAAGTAATCTTGGAGCTGTGTGATGGGAGAAGGAAGTGGCAAGGAGGACGGGAGTATTTTTCAGGCTTTGTTTTCCTGATGTGAACACCATCCCAGTGATTAAGAAATGTGTCTCATACCGTGTCCAAAACTCCCTTTGGTGCTCCCCTCCGAGGGACGTGTTTGCTGTTTGTCCTGCAAGCAGATGTTCTCGACTAGGCCAAGACCTCTTGGCAAGAACCAAAGGTTTGAGGAGACACACACACACACACACACACACACACACACACACGAAAGGGTCTCCACGGAGGTGTCCTCACTTCATGTGCTGGAAGCGGGGAAGCGAGTGAATGAAGATGAGGGTGTGCATGTGGGCTGGCACCGGCCCCTGCTCAGCCCTCCTGCTCTGAGGTCCCCGGGCCCCAGCCGTCACAGGAGGGCATGAGCCAGAGGGCTGGGCTTCTCTGTGGTACCGGGTGGTCTTCAAATCCCACGCGGCACCTCTAGGCTCACAGAATGGCTGAGAGGCTGCAGTTTTACAGTCCTGACCCTTCTGGAACCGGAAGGTACAAATGAGATAAGGTGGTGGATTAGAAATAAAGGCAGGCCGCAGGCTTCCTAACAAACGGGTCGTCTGCCCACGTCCTATATTTTAACTGGCAGAAGGTTTAAAGGCAGGCCGCTGATCAAGAGAAATCAAAACCCCAGCCCAAGATTGGGAAAATAGGTGGTAGTTCAAGTTTTTACAAAATTATTTAAGCTCTTCATCCTGTTCCGCAAAAATGTGTTCTCTTTCTCTATGACTTGATGGCTATGAGCAGCATTCAGCTCTACTCTTGAGTGAAGATGACTGATTGGGGTCTAAAGCCAAGTTGCTTCCCCAGCTGACAGCCCGCTTCCTGCAGCCCGATTTTCACCGTCCGCTTGGGCTCGTGGCGATGCAGTGTGTGAGTGGTTAAGCGCGCTCAGTATTTCAGGGATCGGTGCACATCACAGAACGATCGGTCGGTGGTATTTATAGCTTCGCCCTGTGCTGCTGCTCCCCGTTTCTGCCTGCGCGAAATATACGTACTTCCTCTAAGCATCCGGCCGTGGGCTGGAAGTGCCGCTGCCTGTGAAACTTTAGGAAGTGAAGGGTCTGTTTTCCTTTAATAAAGTATGTGTGTTTTGCTGGAAAATTGCTTCTTGGACCACAAGAACCATCACTGATCTCTTAATCCTGGCTCTTAACAGTGGCCAAAGACTCCATCAGCCTGTTTCTTGGTCCCGCAGTACTTTAACGTTTTAGCAGCAGTGCCTCCACTGAATGTGCCTGCTGGCTCGTTCTCTTGTAAAGAGAAGCTTGCTCTAGTGTAAAAGATGGTTTCTCAGATCATAGCCTGAGTCAGTTCAGTTTTCTTTCAAGAAACCACTTTAGAGTAAAATTTCCAGTTTTTTTTTTCCCCTGGACATGTCCGGCCAGCCAAGGCGGCACCCAGTCTCTTCATAAGTCCACTCCACGGGGCTGTCACGGCAAGGCGTCCACTCCCTCATTGTGATCTCGCCACAGGATGCTCTCCTCCCCCCTCCGTCTTCCCTCTCCCCCTCTTCCTCCTCCCCCCTCCTCCTTCCCCTCCTTCCTCCCCCTCCTCCCTCTCCCCCCTTCCTCTTCCCCCCTCCTCCTTCCCCTCCTCCCCTCCCCTCCTCCCCCTCCCCACTCCCTCCTCCTCCTCCCCCTCCTCCTCCCCCTCCTCCTTCCCCCTCCCCCCCCATCTCCTTCTCTTTCCTCGCCTTGGCCCTCGCCCATCAGTTCCACATGGGCTCAGTCTGGGATACGGGCTGAAGCCTTTGGTGCATTGCAGCATTTTCTCCCAGCAGCTGTGTGAAGGATGTATTTTCCAAGCTAAGGAGAATTTTATCCCAAGAGCACATATTATTGCTTTGGACCATATATGATCTGCCCCCCGCACGGAAGTGTATGTCTTGTTTTAGTCCGTACCGACCAAGGAACAGTGTCAAAGATGCCAGTTTTAATTGTGAGTGGCTCTGGCCATCTCTGCCATCCTGGAGCAGTTCCTTCGAGGGAGGCGTCTAGGACCTGAGACAGTCTGATGGGTTATCGGCCCTGCTCTGTACACCCCGTGGAACAGTGGGGCTGTTGGTGCTTCCTGCTGCCGAGCAGCGAGTTCAGAGGGCACGGCTCCTCGCCCACTCCTCCTCCCGCTCTGCACTCCACACCTCGCCCTTGCTTCCCTGACCCACGCCTGACCGTCAGCAGATTCCAAACACGCTGAGTCCAGGGTGCCTGTGGCCTGCTGCTTTTTTTTCTCTTGAGAATTCAGAATTCCCCACTGAAGAAGTTAAGTTAGACTTTGACTTGATACCTCTTGGTGTATCAGAAACCATACCAGACGTTCTAGAAGATCTGCCCTTTACTCCAGTTTTCTCTAGGGTGTTTCTGGCAGGAGGTCGTACAAGAGCTCCACCTGAGTTGATGCTAATACTTGTCACTAGGACCTGGAATGTAGTTACTGACTGGCAAGCCGGACATTCCCCCCGGGCCCCCCTTCTGTCGCCTGGCGATGCATCTGCCCTCTCTGCACGGCTTATGCTTGAAAGATAATGTTTTTCGGTGGCTCGTTGCTAGGACATGGGCACGCACATCCTCTGAGAGACTGTGTGCAGAAAGCACTCGGCGGGGAGGGGCAGGAGCCAGGGTTCGGTTGTGTCGCGTCAAGGACCTTTGGGGCTCTACTGGCAGGAAGTCTGCAGGCAGGCCATTTGGGAAGGAGTGCGGATAAAGTCAGTAAAGGTCAAGGTAAAATAGAAGAGCTAGCTCGCCCCCAGACAGCAAGCTTATCTTGGGGTGGGGTTTGAGGCTTTGGGGTGGGCAGCCAAACCGGTCAGGGGGCCAGGCGGTCAGCCTTCTTAGCGTTTAAGACACTTATTACAAAAGGATCCAAAAATCCTGTCCACACAAGGGGGTTTCTTGATGCCTTAAGCAGCTTTTGTGGATGATAAATTGGATTTGCCTAGTCATGTGACCTCAGAAGAACTCAGACACATCCAATCCAGAAATAAGTTTCATTTGGGGGAGAAAATGTCTGTAAATATTCTTTGCTTTCCAGGTTAGAATGGGATGCAGCAGGAGTTTTCGGTACTTTTTTTTTTTAACACTGATGGTCACTGAAGAGTGTTTATGTGAACATCTGCCGGGTGGAGGTTCCGATCGGGGTGATGTAGGGGACGGGTTCTCCTGCTGCGATGCAAACATGTAAAATAAAGATTCTGTGACAGGAACGTATGTTTGTAATCCGAGGGAGTTGCCGACTCCTGCCTGCTGTCTCTCCGCCCCCTCCCCCCTTGTAATTCTTTCCTTTGTGATTTTTGTTCATTAAATTAGTTAATTGCCTCCCACTCGTTCCCACTGGCAAGAGTGACACCTACTAGAGAAGCTCCCTGTGTCTCAGCTGCCACTGAAACTCAAACGTGACTTCAACTCCAGAGGCTTTGTTTTGGAACAGACTGAAGATCAGTTGTAGTTGACTGGTGTCCTGCCTCCACTGGGGACAGGGGGTGCTCTCTGAGTCAGGGCCTGGGCACTGCTGCCGTTTGAGGGGAGATGACGGCGGAGACTTGGGGTAAAGCCCACCCTGCGACAGGCTCGGGTTCACCCTCTTATGATGTTGGTCATCAGATAACCCTGCTGGTGTTCCCACATCAGAATCAGAGAAATCCAAGATTTCAGACTCAAAGCATTTTTGGAAGTCATCCAATCCCAAACCCCTTATTTTACTAGGAATGTTTTAAATTGAGGTATAATTCACATACAGTAAAATTTACCCTTTAAGCTTGTAGTTGGATGAGTTTTGACAAGTGTATATACAGTTCTGTAGCCTCCGCCGTAAGTGAGATGGAACATTTCCACCACCCCATAAAGTCCCCTGTGCCCCTTCTCAGTCAAAACCAACCCCTATCCAGAACTACCACAGCCGCTGCTCTGATTTCTACGCTGTAGGTTAGTTTGTTCTAGAACGTCACGTGAGTGGAATCACACTTCCGTGTATGGCTACTTCCACGCAGGAGACTGTCTGTGATTTGTCCATCCAAAGCCCTGGCTTTAAAGCTGCAAAAAATGGGGGCCTAGAGAGGGTTGTGCCCCACCCTCCCCCTCACCCAGCCAATAAGTATCGGAGCTGAGGTGAGAACCCAGGTCTCCTGACTCCAGCCTTGGTGTGGTGATGAGGATTAAGTCAAGGGCCTGGCCTGGAGCTCTGTCGGGTACTGTTGCTGTGTTTGCAGTAACGTTAGAATGATCCTCAGTTCACTGTATCCCAGAAGCTCGGAATGAAGGGCCTCAGCGTCCGTGTCATTTCCCCTGGGCTTTCCAGTTACTGGCCATGCCTCACCCACAGCTCCTTCCTGACTCTGCACAGGCCTTGGGTTACCCAGGGTGTCCATGGAAAGAAGCCTGAGGAGCGGGGACAAGGCATTCCAAGAGTAGAGCCCAGGAATCGGGTGAGACTCTCAGGGGTGAGAGATGCTGAGGCCACCCAGGAAGGGGACAGCTGAGGAAAGGTGTGGGAAGGACCTGGGGACCATCTAATCCAGTACTTCACAAACTGGAGCAAGCGTCAGAGTCCCCGGAGGGCCCAGGGCTTCTGATTCAGTAGGTCTCCTGCGGGGCCCGAGACATTGCGTTGCTAACAAGCTCCCAGGTGATGCCACCTCGTCCGGTCCCAGGTCACACCTTGAGAACCGCTGTTGTAACCCAGCTCCCTTCTTGAGACTTGCCCCAGTCATTCAGGGGGTGCGTCGAGCACCCACCCGTGCAGACTCCTGCTGGACACACAGCAGTGAGACGGCGTCCTGACTCTGGCCCTGCCTGGCAGAGTTGCAGGGGTAATCCGGTGAGGGGTGCCGGCGGGCCAGCTGAACTGCTCCCTTCCATCAGCATTCGTTTCCTCCTCCCCCATTAGAAATGTAGCCATCCGGGCTGACTACCTATGAGCCTCGCGGGCCGAGGACCCTGCATCTCCAGTGCCGCTCAGGGTCAGGAAGGCCTGTGCCAGTGGGTCCGACCACAGCTCACTCGCCTTCTGGTTTCTCTAACGAGCCAGAAGAGCAGACCAAGTGGGCAGCGGACAGCTGACCCAGATGTACCTGCTGAGAGCGGCCGACTGCCACTGGGACCCTGTGGAGTCCTCCGACGCCCACGTGGGCTCCTTCCCTGTGGCAGCCGCCTTCGGGCGCCCTGCCCTTCTCCAGGGATCTGTCAGGTCGGCAGGTTGAGAGCTGCGCGGTCCCTCAGGCTACTCGACAGTGAGGCTGGTTAAGTGGGGTGAGAAAGTGCTGACTTTCTTCCCGCAGATCTGCGCCCGAGCTGCGCCGAGCTGCCCCTGAGCATGCATCCAGCCCTAGAGCTGGCCTGGCCCCCACCACGCGGGGAGAAGCTGCCTCAGCGGTTTGGGGGCTGGATTTTCGGGGATCAGTGTGCCCCTTGCAGGAGCTGCACCCTGCACCGCTCTTTCCCAGTTTGCCAGGGTTGCTGACTTTCATAAAAAACAAGGAATCTGCTCATGGAAACATCTGCAGAACCAACCGAGCTTAAGTCTTGTTTATGCACTTAACACGTGTCTCATTCAGGGCCCGGGCTCTAGGCTGCAAGGCTCACCGAGGGCTGAAAGCACTCCTCAACGCACTAGCATTTGCAGGACCACAGCGTAAAATGATGTGAGCCTGGCTTCCACCGCATGATGGGAGAGCAATAAGGGGGGTGCATGGGGGAGAGTTGAGCGCGTAACTGCCTCCCCTCCTTCCTCCCACCCTTTCCATTTTAACTGGCCCCTTCGCATCAGCAGTACGGCTTGGTCAAAGTTTTTTTCCCATTAAAAAAAACAAATCTCCCTAGGCCAAGCTGCAGCCCCTGCCCCCCACTTACAGGGCGAACTTCTCAGGTCTGCCTCTTTCCCCTCCAGTACCCCCAACTCACTGTGGTCTGGGTTCCACCGGCCAAAGTCTCCCGCAGCCTCTAGGGCTTGGTTATTACCTGCCGTGACTGTAGCAGCCTGTGGCACAGTGGGACCCCTCCCCTTTCACCCTTGGCCACATCACCTTGCACCCACTGCCTCCCTCCTCGGAATTCCACGCCAGCCAGGTTAGACTTCCGGTAGTTTTCCTTCTCTCTCCAGCTGCTTGGCCACAGTCGGCTTCCTGTGCCCAGCCCGTCGGTGTTGGGCTCCTCGGCACTGCCCCAGCTCTCTTCTTCTGCTCTCTGACACCCAGGATCGTATTCCCAGCCTAGAACTGTCCTGAGCTGCTAATGGTTTATCCAGCTGCCTCCTGGACCGTTTTGTTTTTGTTTTTTTGGCCGCGCCGCGTGGCATGCGGGATCTTAATTCCCTGACCAGGGATCGAACCCGTGCCCCCTGCAGTGGAAGCATGGAGTCTTGACCACTGGCCTGCCAGGGAAGTCCCTGGACTGTTTCAAAGGCACTTCAAAGCTACACTTGCAAAATGAAATTCCCACGTCCCCTCCCCAATCCTGGTAAATGCGATCCAGGCCAAAAACTTGGGCCTTATCCTTGGCACTTCCCTTTTCCCCCACCCCATCCCAGTCCTGTGGCTCAAGCCTACCCATTTCTCTCTCCCCACTGCCACTAGCCAGGCCAGCCACACTCACCCGTAACCTGGATTACAACATCAGCTGCTGCCTTGCAGCTGGTGGCCTGACCTCCAGTCTTGCCCCACTCCCAGCCTTTGCCACGCCTCGGCCGAGTGCCTGCCTACTGTGCTAAGCATAGAGGTGCAAAAGCAAGCAAGGAGGATGCATGGTCAATATACAGAAATCAACTATTTCTATATGCTTGCAATGAACAGTCCAAAAAATGAAATGAAAGCATTGCCATTTACAATAGCATCAAAAAGAATAAAACACATAAATTTAACGGAAGAAGTATAAAATTAATATTCTGAAAACAAAAACACTGAAAGAAAGACGATCTAAGTAAATAGAAAGCCATCTCATATTCATGGATCAGGAAACAATATTGTTAAAGATGACAATACTCCCCAAATTGATCTCCAAGTTCAGTGCAATCCCTACCCAAATCCCAGCTGGTTTCTTTGCAGAAATTCACAGACTGCTCTTAAAATTCATATGCAAATGCAAGGGATCTGGAATAGCCAGAACAATCTTGAAAAAGAGGGACAAAGCTGATGGATTCCCCCTTCTCAATTTCAAAACTTACTAAAACACTGTAGTGATCAAGAGAATGTGGTAGTGATAGAATTATAAATGTATAGCTCAATGAGATAAAATAGAAAGCCCTGAAATAAACCCATATATCTGTGGTCAGTTGATTTTTGGCAACTGTTCCAAAACCATTCAATCTGGAAAGAATTTTTTTTTTTTTTCCAACCAGTGCTGCTAAGGACAACTGGACATCCACATGCAAAAAGTAAGTTTGTAGCCCTACCTCACACCATATACCAAAATTACCTCAAAATGAACCATACACTTAAAGCTATAAAACTCTTAGAAGAAAACACAGGAGTAAATCTTTATGACCTTGTATTATTAGGCAATGGTTTCTTAGATATGACACCAAAGACAAGCAATAAAGAAAAAAGATAAACTGGAGTTGATGAAAATTAAAGCTTTCGTGCTTCAAAGGACATCATCAAGAAAGTGAAAAGACAACCCAGATACTTACAAACCGTATATCTGAGAATGGTCTTGGCTCCAGGATATATGAAGAACTCTTACAACTCAATAAAAAGAGAACCCATTTTTTAAATGGGCAAAGGATCTGAATAGGTGTTTCACTTAGCATAATAATTTCAAGGTTCATCTGTGATATGTATCAGAATTTCATTCCTTTTTAAGGCTGAACAGTATTCCATTTTATGTATATATAGACATACCATATTTTGTTTATCCATTCATCCATTGATGAATACTTGGATTGCTTCCACTTTTTGGTTATGGTGAGTAGTGCTGCTGTGAACGTGGGTGTACAAATATCTATTCAAGTCTCTGTTTTCAACTCTTTTGAGTACATACCCGGAAGTGGATTGCTGGATCATATGGTAGTTTTGCATTTAAATTTTGGAGGAACTGCCATACCATTTTCCACAGCAGGTGCACCATTTTACATTCCCACTAGCAGTGCACAAGGATTCCAGTTTCTCCACAAGTGTTCTTTGCCAACACTTGTTATTTTATAGGTTATTTTGTTTTTATCATAGCCATCATAGTGGCTGTGATTTGGTATCTCATTGTGGTCTTGATTTGCATGTCCCTCATGAATAGTGATGTTGAGCATCTTTTCTGTGCTTCTTGGCCATTTGTTTATCTTCTTCAGAGAAATGTCCATTCAAGTCCTTGGCTCATTTTAGTTTTAGTTTAGTTTTAATTATGGTAAAATATACATAAATTTATCATCTTAACCATTTTTAAGTGTACGGTTCAGTCGTGTTAAATACATTCACGTTGTTCTGCAACCAATCTCCAGAACTCTTTTCATCTTGCAAAACTGAAACTCTACACCCACTAAACCACAGCTCCTTATTCTCCCCTACCCCACAAATCCCTAGCACCCCCCATTCTACTTTGTCTATGAATCTGACTACTCTAGACACCTCGTATAAATGGAATCACACAGTATTTGTCTCTTGTGAGTGGCCTATTTCACTTAGCGTCATGTCCTCAAAGTTCCCTTTGCCCATTTTTGGATTGGGGTTTTTTGTTGTTGAGTTGTAGGAGTTCTTTATATACCCTGGATACTAATCTTTTGTCAGATATATGGTTTGCAGTATTTTCTCCCACTCTGTGGGTTGAATTTTCGCTCTTGATAGTGTCCTTTGCTGCACAAAATTTTAAAATTTTGATTAAGTCCAATTTATTTATTTTGTTGTTGCCAAGAAATCACTGCCAAATCCAATGCTATGAAGCTTTTATTTTTCTTCTAAGAGTTTTAGGTCTTACATTAGGTCTTTGATCCATTTTGAGTTCATTTTTGTATATAGTGTAAGGATGAGGGTCCAGCTTCATTCTCTTGCGTGTGGATATCCAGTTTTCCCAGTACCGTTAGTTGACAAGACTGTCCTTACCCCATTGAAATGGTCTTGGCATCTGAATAGCCATTTCTATAAAGAAGATAGACAGATGGCCAGCAAGCACCTGAAAAGACTCTCAACATCCAGAGAAAAGTGAATCAAAATTAGTGAGATACTACTTCACACTACTAGGGTAGCTATAATAAAAAAATACATAATAACAAGTATTGGTGAGGATATGGAGAAATTGGAATCCTTACACACTTGTTGATGGGAATGTATAAAATGCAGCTGCTTTGGAAAAGTTTGGCCGTTCCTCCAAAGACGACGTGTAGAGTTACCATGTGACTCAGCAATTCCACCCTTAGGTACACAGCCAAGAGAAATGAAGACACAGGTCCACATAAAAACTTGGATACAAATATCCATAGAAGCATTACTCCTGATAGCCTAAAATTGGAAATAACCCAAATGTCCATCACTGATGAATGGATAAATAAAAGTGGTCTATCTATACAAAGGAATATTATTCAGCAATAAAAAAAAAAAGCTTGAATTACTGATACATGTTACGACATGGATGAAACTTGACAACATTTTGCTAAATGAAAGAAAACACAAAGGCCGCATATTGTATGATCCCATGTATATAATATGTCTAGAATAGGTAAGTCTGTAGAGACAGAAAGTAGATTAGTGGTTGCCAGGGGCTGGGGGAAGGGGGTTGCCAGGGGTGACTGCTAAAGAGTGAGTTTTGCTGTTGTTGTTTTTAATTTTTATTGGAGTATAGTTGATTTGCAATGTTGTGTTAGTTTCAGGTGTACAGCAAAGTGAATCAGTTATACATATATCCACTCTTTTTTTTAGAAGAGTTTTTTTTTTTTTTGAAGTGATGAAAATGTTCTAAAATTTTGGTGATGGTTGTACAACACTATGAATATACTACAAACCATTAAATGTACAGTTTACATGTGTGAATTGTATGGTATGTGAATCATAGCTAACAAAAGCTGTTAAAAAAATAGTGATCCAAACTGAGAGGTGTCTGTGGGAGCACAGAGCCTGTGCACCCAACCCTGGGTAGGTCAAGGAGGGCTTCATGGAGGAAGTACCATTTTGTATGGATTAGTTCAATGAAGCAGGCGGTGATGGAAAGGTGTTTGGGTGGGGGGAATGGCATGTGCTAAGGCCAGTGATGAGATCCTGGCACATTGGGACGAATCCAGTAGAGCTGGAATCATGAGTGGGAAAGTCAGGAGCAGAGAGGGATGAGACTAGAAAAGCAGATGTGGGCTATATCAGGAGGCCCTCTGCTAAGGAGGCTGGCCTTTACCACGAAGGCAGTGGGAAGGCACTGGCAAGTTTTAACAGGGAAGTGATATGGTCAGACTGCCCCCTGATCAGCCAGCATGCTGGTAATTACAGCACAAAGGAGTGATGTGGGGGACATCGCCTGGCTGCTTCTCGCACTTTTATCTCCTCTATCCCAAACTGGACCTCAGAATTCTCAGCCTTGTGATTTGGAGGAGACTGACCCCATACTCCTAGCTCTAGGCTTGAACCTCAAGTGATTGAAACTGATCAGCACATCCCTCGTCTCCCCACCCCACTACATTGATTGGTTGGCAGGATGGGGGTGGGGAGGAAGTGGGTCACTTTCAGCAAGATGTGAACACCAAGTGGGACGCCTAAACTGCCGCCTGCAGCAAGTTGGAGAGCCTTCCTGAGAATGGCCCCAACACTGAGGATGCAGAGCCAGAAATGGAGAGAGGAAACCCAGATCCTCTCATAACCTATAAGCCGGGATCAAGCCTTGCCTGAAGGCAGATACTGCCGGACTCCTGAGTTACATGAGTCAAAGTTCCCTTTATGCTCTAGCCAGTTTAGGTCAGGTTTTCTGTTACTATAAAGTGCTCCAGCAGATAAACACTCTGACAGAAGGGACGCACAAGGGATCAGGAAGCCCTGAGGAACCTTTGCAGTCTCCCTGGAAGGTTCTGAAAGGCTCCCTGGAAAACGTTGGGGCAGAATTCTGAGACGAGAAGGGGGTAGTTAGCAGAGGTGGAAGGGCTGTCATGGGAGGGGAGGGGATGGTTTATACACAGTGTCCTTCCTGAGAATCTGCTAATGACGTTCATTCATCACCGATGCCCTGAGGGCAGGCAGCCAGGGGGGATTTCAGCAGCCCTGACCCCAGACCCAACACTGAGCACGGAAGGGGGCCCGCCCGGTTCCATAGACCAGGCAGCCAAGGTGAGGTCCCAGGGGGCAACTGACCTGCGCACGGCCACACAGCAAGTGCCGGACATGGAGCCCAGCTGTGCTGTATCCTGGGGCGAGTCCTTCCTACCCACCACTCTGGGTTTTGACTGGAAGCAACAAGCCTTCCAGGGCTGAGCCTGGGATAAAAGCTGATTTTGTTGGTTTTGAGAGAAAACTTGTTTACCCCTTCTGGAATTCACATGCGGGCTCCTTTGCCCACCCTGCATATTGGTGGCCCCGACTATCGTGGCTTCTGCCTTTTCCTGGTCCAGGCCTCATAAAACCCATTAGAGGGTGGCCTCATTGATTTTCAGTCCTGTTTAACCTCCCGGTTATGAGTCTCTCCAGGCCCCTATGAACCACTCTTAGCACAGAGCAGCCAGAGGCCGGGTGATTCAGACAGAATTATTAACAAGGCTGTATTTACTTCTCTGGAGGGAACTGCCGGGAAACCTGGCCATGCAACAGAGTGGGGGAGAACCTAGGGCCACACGGGCAGTAAGGGTCCAAGTCATCACAGGGCCTCCCCCACCCCACAGCCTGCACTGGCTCCCACGGCCTTCCAGGCTCAGGGCCCATCCTCACCCTTGGAGACAAGCTGGCCCTTAAATCACCCCCAGGCCACCAGCCTGTTTGGAAGGAGCCAAAAGCTATGCCTCTCTTTCCTCTGGTTTGTTGTTTTCAGTCTCGCCCCAGGCCCCAGGCCCCAGGCCCCGAGGGGCACTCTGTCACCTGCAGGGCCCTGCTGTCAGCTTGCTGTTGGCAGGTGTCCTTCAGATGGAGTGGGGCAGAGAACCGCAAGAAGCAGGAACTGCTGGGCGGGGCAGGAAGGCGAGAGAGGCCGAACTCCGCGGACCGTCAGGTCATATCTGCCCTTCCCGCCCCCAGCCTGGGAGCCACTTGGGACTTGGGTCAGGTGTGTTGCTGGATGGGCTCTCAGAGTGGGAGCGAGGGGGGAAAGGACGTCCCCTCTCCAGCCCCCAGCCCATACTTAACCTGTTGCGGGGCGAGAGGGGGCGTGTGGCAGTGCCAGCTCTAGAAGCATTTCACAGTCAGGAGGAGCAGAGGCCATTCTTTTATAAATGAAGGCGCAGAGAGATGGGGGCTGGGGAGTCCAGGAAAGACACTTCTAGAATTCCTCCTCCAAACTTTCAGCCCTGTGCCCTCACCTACCAGAGGAGCTTTTCCTACATCCTAATTTACAGCATTCTGCCTCTTTATTCCCAGAATCCACACGAAGACCCCGTCTGAGTCCCCCGCAGTGGGTTGGGCTTCGAAGGGCGGGCAGGGATCCCACACTGGGCATGGAGCCCTGGGTCAGGCATCCGTGGCCAGCAGTCAGTGAGGGAGCGTGAATTTCTCTGGGCTGGGGGAGTGGGTGTGTGGTCTGCACGTCAGTATGTTAGTGATGGCCCAGCGGCCGTTGAGAATGAGGGCTTGATTTTATTTTTTAATATTTATTTATTTATTTGGCTGCGCCGGGTCTTAGTTGCGGCATGTGGGATCTTTAGTTGCGGCATGTGGGATCTAGTTCCCTGACCGGGGGTCGAACCCGGGCCCCCTGCATTGGGAGTTTGGAGTCTTAACCACTGGACCACCAGGGAAGTCCTGACAGTGAGGGCTTTAAAGATGCACAGTTGATGGTTGTCCACTGTTTGCCGGACCCAGGGGGTGCTGTCAGGCTCCCTCCGCAAAACTTCAGAGGCCGAACAGGTGAAGCCCTTCAGGCCCCCCAGAGCTGTTAGGAGGAAGAGGCTTTGCAGACTTACCCATGCAGTAAGTAGCCCCAAATCATGTGGACACCCTGCCTTCTGCCAGCGTTGGTGAGCTGTGAAACCAAGCGGTTAATGTGAAGATGGGTCTCAGCAGACCACACATCTCTTTATACTCAGATTTCAGGGTGTTTTTGCACCACATAGTGAACTCACAGGCTGGGGATCAGGCAAGCCTGACTTGAATCCCTATGGCTGGCCAGCAGATGTGTGACCCAGGCCCAGCTCCTCAACCTCTCTGGGCCTGGCTGCCTAATTCATAGCATCCTGCAAAGGCTCAGTGAGCTGGTGCTGAGGAAGCGCTTGGCGCACTGCCTGGCACACAGCAAGGGCGCAGTGAGTGGTAGCTGCTGCTGTTACTGTGGACTTGCTCTTTACTAAGTTCAAGTCTGAAAGCAAGAGAAGCTGAAGGACTCCAAGAGAAGGCAAGGCGTCCCACTTGAATGCTGGTCAGCTCTGCTGCTTCAAGACTGAACCCCAGCTTGGAACTGTTACAGCACACAATGTCCCAACTGGAAAGAACCTTGAAGCCCCTCATTGTACAGACGGGGAAACTGAGGTCCAGAGAGTGAGAGCAGTTGTCCAAGTCTGTACCAAAAGGAGGTTAGTGGGCCTGGAGCCCAGGACAGTGGCCTGGGCATGATTGTATTCATTGCATGGCTGACCTCAAGGAGACAGATAGACTTAACGTCATGGTCAAAGAGGAGTCAAGGGGCTGAAGGGTCACCACCCATGTTCATCAGTGTTGTCTGAGCTTCCACTCTGGGTTGGGCCCTGGCCAGGCAGCAGTGACAAGACACATGGAGTCCTGCCCTCATGGGGTGCTGGGTTGGCTCAGAGATAACAGACATATGGGGCCCGGGAGCCTGGGAGAGCTGGGCTGGGGCCCGGGAGCCGTCAGGGCCTCTCCTAGGAACCAACCCTTGGATCTGCCCAGAAGAGACCATATTCTGTCTCCTAACTCTGGCTCTGGCACTCCCTGGGATGAGGAGGGGCTGGGCCTGGCTTGGAAACCAGCAGACATCTCTCTGATGAGCTGGGGGGCGGGTGGTGTGCGGCTCCCCAGCACCCAGGGTGGTCATGGGCTCCAGGGCTTGGGCCTCCAAGAGAGCTGCTCCTCTTCCCCACTCCTGAGCATGTCTGAGCTTGACCCTGGGAGGGCCCACTGGTCCCTGGGGAGGGGGTCCAGCACCCACCCCTCAGAGAGAAGCAAGCCTCTGTCCTCCTCTCTCCTGTCCGCAAGTTGGGCACATTGGACTTGGGGGCTTCAAATACTGGCTACCAGCTTTGAGGATTCTCGAATTCTGTGGTTACTGGTATTCGGGGTGTCTGTCCAGCTCCCGTTTCCGGATGGGGGACTTCTGAAGCTGGCATTGTGTGACCTAACCTCGTTGGCCAGGGCTGGTTGGACCAGGCAAACACCTGACTCATGTGAGCCAATCAGATCCTGTCCCCAGGATTGGGCTTTGTGACTCACCGGCCGGTCTGGTGGGCAGGTGACCTGGAGGGATTGTAAGGCCGAGCTGGGGCAGGAGGCACAGGGGAAGCTGTCTGCAAAGGCAGAAACTGCCCCCAGGAAGCAGGGTCCTGGGCATCATGTAGTGGATTTTGCCCCGCTGCACCCCATTCCTCCCCAACATTCATTCCCCATTCTTCTGGAAAAAACACCCAATTTACTTTGGAGGGAGACTCCCCCCACTCCTCCACTAGGATCAACCTTGGGGAAGCTGTCCACCGAGCTGCCCTGCCCACCCCCATCCAGTGTAGTCCCCAGACCCCCGTGTGGTGTGGCCCATCACACAGTCTCCCTCGGGACTGGATTTTGGGCAAAGGGCTGCAGAGAAGGAGGAAGAGCCCAGAGCCCATCTCATCCTGAAGACACTGTCTCCTTGCCTCTGCCGGTAGATCCCACATCCCGGAGATTCCTGGGTCCTGCCCCTCCCCAGCCCGTCCTCCGGCTGTTCCATCAGTCCCCTGAGCACTTCTGTGCGTACACACATTGCCAGTTCTGCTGCCGTTAGCCGGCTTTGGTCTCTGTTGCGGGCCACCGGGAGCCGGGATGTCGGGGAGGAACCGGCACTGTCCCAGGGCTGCCCCCTGGCTCCTCCTGACCTTCTAATAAATCCCCCTTTCACTTCGGCTGGGTCAGGGGCAAGCATGGGTTCCCTGACCCTCCCCCAGACCCAGAGCATAAGCCTTAGTGGGGTTGGCAAGGACAGGGGAACACTAGCCGACAGCCTGTTCCCCTTTGCTTCTGCGTGGGGCTTGGGGCAGAAGGAGTGTGTGTGTGTGTGTGTGTGTGTGTGTGTGTGTGTGTGTGTGTTTGGCCAGCTGCCCACTTGTGAGAAGCGCCTCACTCAAGACCCTCACGGAAGGCTTCCCTGGGAAGGTGAGGTTTAGAGGAGGTACATCTCCCAAGCTCACCGGGCAGAGAGACTTTGAGGACCAGAACACTGCTTGTTAATGGTGGGTGGGCGTGATGGTCATGGACTCAGGAACAAAGAGATCCCTTCTCACTTCCCCAGGCGCCTGTGTCCCCAGGCCGATGGGTTTTGCACCTGCTTCTCATTCACAGACCCACTCGCTCAGCTGCTCCCTGTGATATCCGCTCCTTCTGCGATGGGGAAGCCCCACCATCAAGGCCCATAAGCAGCCCTGTGAGGCAGCAGGCTCCCCAGGGCACCACGATCCCAACTTACAAGTGGGGAGACCGAGGCTCAGGAGGCCCCATGCCTGACCCTAGGACCAGCCCTCACAATCTTGGTTCAGGGTCCTTTCCACAGATGATCTCATTTTTTTTTTTAACATCTTTATTAGAGTATAATTGCTTTACAATGGTGTGTTAGTTTCTGCTGTATAAAAAAATGAATCAGCTATACAGGTACACATATCCCCAGATCTCCTCCCTCTTGCATCTCCCTCCCACCCTCCCTATCCCACCCCTCTAGGTGGTCACAAAGCACCGAGTTGATCTCCCTGTGCTATGCGGCTGCTTCCCACTAGCTATCTGTTTTACATTTGGTAGTGTATATATGTCCATGCCACTCTCTCGCTTCGTCCCAGCTTACCCTTCCCCCTCTCCGTGTCCTCAAGTCCATTCTCTATGTCTGCATCTTTATTCCTGTCCTGCCCCTATGTTCTTCAGAACCTTTTTTTTTTTTTTTTTTAGGTTCCATGTATATGTGTTAGCATATGGTATTTGTTTTTCTACTTCTGACTTACTTCACTCTGTACGACAGACTCTAGGTCCATCCACCTCACTACAAATAACTCAATTTCGTTTCCTTTTATGGCTGAGTAATATTCCATTGTATATATGTGCCACATCTTCTTTATCCATTCATCTGTTGATGGACACTTAGGTTGCTTCCATGTCCTGGCTATTGTAAATAGAGCTGCGATGAACATTGTGGTACATGACTCTTTTTGAATTATGGTTTTCTCAGGGTATATGCCCAGTAGTGGGATTGCTGGGTCGTATGGTAGTTCTATTTTTAGTTTTTTAAGGAACCTCCATACTGTTCTCCATAGTGGCTGTATCAATTTACATTCCCACCAACAGTGCAAGAGGGTTCTTTTCTCCACACCCTCTCCAGCATTTATTGTTTGTAGATTTTTTGATGATGGCCATTCTGACCAGTGTGAGGTGATACCTCATTGTAGTTTTGATTTGCATTTCTCTAAAGATTAGTGATGTTGAGCATCCTTTCATGTATTTGTTGGCAGTCTGTATATCTTCTTTGGAGAAATGTCTATTTAGGTCTTCTGCCCAGTTTTGGATGAGGTTGTTTGTTTTTTTTTGATATTGAGCTGCATGAGCTGCTTGTATATTTTTGGAGATTAATCCTGTGTCAGTTGCTTCATTTGCAAATATTTTCTCCCATTCTGAGGGTTGTCTTTTCATCTTGTTTATGGTTTCCTTTGCTGTGCAAAAGCTTTGAAGTTTCATTAGGTCCCATTTGTTTATTTTTGTTTTTATTTCCATTTCTCTAGGAGGTGGGTCAAAAAGGATCTTGCTGTGATTTATGTCATAGAGTGTTCTGCCTATGTTTTCCTCTAAGAGTTTGATAGTGTCTGGCCTTACATTTAGGTCTTTAATCCATTTTGAGTTTATTTTTGTGTATGGTGTTAAGGAGTGTTCTAATTTCATCCTTTTACATGTAGCTGTCCAGTTTTCCCAGCACCACTTATTGAAGAGGCTGTCTTTTCTCCATTGTATATTCTTGCCTCCTTTATCAAAGATAAGTTGACCATATGTGCGTGGGTTTATCTCTGGGCTTTCTATCCTGTTCCATTGATCTGTATTTCTGTTTTTGTGCCAGTACCATACTGTCTTGATGACTGTAGCTTTGTAGAATAGTCTGAAGTCAGGAAGCCTGATTCCTCCGGCTCCGTTTTTCTTTCTCAAGATTGCTTTGGCTATTTGGGATCTCTTGTGTTTCCATACAAATTGTGAAATTTTTTGTTCTAGTTCTGTGAAAAATGCCATTGGTAGTTTGATAGGGATTGCATTGAATGTGTAGATTGCTTTGGGTAGTATAGTCATTTTCACAATGTTGATTCTTCCAAGCCAGGAACATGGTGTATCTCTCCATCTGTTTGTATCATCTTTAATTTCTTTCATCAGTGTCTTATAGTTTTTGGCATACAGGTCTTTTGTCTCCTTAAGTAGGTTTATTCCTAGGTATTTTATTCTTTTTGTTGCAGTGGTAAATGGGAGAGTTTCCTTAATTTCTCTTTCAGATTTTTCATCATTAGTGGATAGGAATGCAAGAGATTTTCTGTGCATTAATTTTGTATCCTGCAACTTTACCAAATTCATTGATTAGCTCTAGCAGTTTTCTGGTAGCATCTTTAGGATTCTTTATGTATAGTATCATGTCATCTACAAACAGTGACAGTTTTACTTCTTCTTTTCTGATTTGGATTCCTTTAATTTCTTTTTCTTTTCTGATTGCTGTGGCTAAAACTTCCAAAACTATGTTGAGTAATAGTGGCGAGAGTGGGCAACCTTGTCTTCTTCCTGATCTTAGTGGAAATGGTTTCAGTTTTTCACCATTGAGAACAATGTTGGCTGTGGGTTTGTCATATATGGCCTTTATGTTGAGTAAGTTCCATCTATGCCTACTTTCTGGAGGGTTTTTATCATAAATGGGTGTTGAATTTTGTCAAAAGCTTTTTCTGCATCTATTGAGATGATATATGGTTTTTCTCCTTCAATTTGTTAATATGG
Source organism: Eschrichtius robustus (assembly GCF_028021215.1). NCBI lineage: Eukaryota > Metazoa > Chordata > Mammalia > Artiodactyla > Eschrichtiidae > Eschrichtius > Eschrichtius robustus. The sequence goes on along the minus strand of NC_090833.1, from coordinate 6,191,302 downwards.
TTTATCACATTGATTGATTTGCGTATACTGAAGAATTCTTGCATTCCTGGGATAAACCCCACTTGATCATGGTGTATGATCCTTTTAATGTGCTGTTGGATTCTGTTTGCTAGTATTTTGTTGAGGATTTTTGCATCTATGTTCATCAGTGATATTGGCCTGTAGTTTTCTTTCTTTGTGACATCTTCATCTGGTTTTGGTATCAGGGTGATGGTGGCCTCATAGAGTGAGTTTGGGAGTGTTCCTCCCTCTGCTATATTTTGGAAGAGTTTGAGAAAAATAGGTGTTAGCTCTTCTCTAAATGTTAGATAGAATTCACCTGTGAAGCCATCTGGTCCTGGGCTTTTGTTTGTTGGAAGATTTTTAATCACAGTCTCAATTTCAGTGCTTGTGACAGGTCTGTTTATATTTTCTATTTCTTCCTGGTTCAGTCTCAGAAGGTTGTGTTTTTCTAAGAATTTGTCCATTTCTTCCAGGTTGTCCATTTTATTGGCATAGAGTTGCTTGTAGTAATCTCTCATGATCCTTTGTATTTCTGCAGTGTCAGTTGTTACTTCTCCTCTTTCATTTCTGATTCTGTTGATTTGAGTCTTCTCCCTTTTTTTCTTGATGAGTCTGGCTAATGGTTTATCAATTTTGTTTATCTTCTCAAAGAACCAACTTTTAGTTTTATTGATCTTTGCTATTGTTTCCTTTATTGCTTTCTCATTGATTTCTCATTAATCTTTATGATTTCTTTCCTTCTGCTAACTCTGGGGGTTTTTTGTTCTTTGTTCTCTAATTGCTTTAGGTGTAGGGTTAGGTTGTTTATTTGAGATGTTTCTTGTTTCTTGAGGTAGGATTGTATTGCTATAAACTTCCCTCTTAGAACTGCTTTTGCTGCATCCCATAGGTTTTGGGTTGTCATTTGTTTCTAGGTATTTTTTGATTTCCTCTTTGATTTCTTCAGTGATCTCTTGGTTATTTAGTAGTGTTTTGTTTAGCCTCCATGTGTTTGTATTTTTTACAGATTTTGTTCTGTAATTGATATCTAGTCTCATAGCACTGTGGTCGGAAAAGATACTTGATATGATTTCAGTTTTCTTAAATTTACCAAGGCTTGACTTATGACCCAAGATATGATCTATCCTGGAGAATGTTCCATGAGCACTTGAGAAGAAAGTGTATTCTGTAGTTTTTCGGTGGAATGTCCTATAAATATCAATTAAGTCTATCTTGTTTAATGTATCATTTAAATCTTGTGTTTCCTTATTTATTTTCATTTTGGATGATCTGTCCATTGGTGAAAGTGGGGTGTTAAAGTCCCCTACTATGATTGTGTTACTGTCGATTTCCCCTTTTATGGCTGTTGGCATTTGCCTTATGTACTGAGGTGCTCCTATGTTGGGTGCATAAATACTCACAATTGTTATATCTTCTTGGATTGATCCCTTGATCATTCTGTAGTGTCCTTCTTTGTCTCTTGTAATAGTCTTTATTTTAAAGTCTATTTTGTCTGATATAAGAATTGCTACTCCAGCTTTCTTTTGATTTCCATTTGCATGGAATATCTTTTTCCATCCCCTCAATTTCAGTCTGTATGTGTCCCTAGGTCTGAAGTAGGTCTCTTGTAGACAGCATATATACAGGTCTTGTTTTTGTATCCATTCAGCCAGTCTATATGTTTTGGTTGGAGCATTTAATCCATTTACATTTAAGGTTGTTATCGATATGTATGTTCCTATTACCATTTTCTTAATTGTTTGGCATTTGTTATTGTAGGTCTTTTCCTTCTCTTGTGTTTCCTGCCTACAGAAGTTCCTTTAGCATTTGTTGTAGAGCTGGTTTGGTGGTACTGAATTCTCTTAGCTTTTGCTTATCTGGAAAGGTTTTAATTTCTCCGTCGAATCTGAATGAGATCCTTGCTGGGTAGAGTAATCTTGGTTGTAGGTTTTTGCCTTTCATCACTTTAAATATGTCCTGCCACTCTCTTCTGGCTTGCAGAGTTTCTGCTGAAAGATCAGCTGTTAACCTTATGGGGATCCCCTTGTATGTTAATTGTCGCTTTTCCCTTGCTGCTTTTAATATTTTTTCTTTGTATTTAATTTTTGATAGTTTGATTAATATGTGTCTTGGCGTGTTTCTCCTTGGATTTATCCTGTATGGGACTCTCTGTGCTTCCTGGACTTGATTGACTATTTCCTTTCCCATATTAGGGAAGTTTTCAACTATAATCTCTTCAAATATTTTCTCAGTCCCTTTTTTTTCTCTTCTTCTTCTGTGACCCCTACAATTCGAACGTTGGTGCGTTTAGTGTTGTCCCAGAGGTCTCTGAGATTGTCCTCAATTCTTTTCATTCTTTTTTCTTTCTTCTGCTCTGCGGTAGTTATTTCCACTATTTTATCTTGCAGGTCACTTATCCGTTCTTCTGCCTCGGTTATTCTGCTATTGATTCCTTCTAGAGAATTTTTAATTTTATTTATTGTGTTGTTCATCATTGTTTGTTTGCTCTTTAGTTCTTCTAGGTCGTTGTTAAACATTTCTTGTATTTTCTCCATTCTATTTCCAAGATTTTGGATCATCTTTACTATCATTACTCTGAATTCTTTTTCAGGTAGACTGCCTATTTCCTCTTCATTTGTTTGGTCTGGTGGGTTTTTACCTCCTTCATCTGCTGTGTATTTCTCTGTCTTCTCATTTTGCTTAACTTACTGTGTTTGGGGTCTCCTTTTTACAGGCTGCAGGTTCGTATTTCCCGTTGTTTTTGGTGTCTGCTCCCAATGGGTAAGGTTGGTTCAGTGGGTTGTGTAGGATTCCTGGTGGAGGGGACTGGTGTTCTGGTGGATGAGGCTGGATCTTGTCTTTCTGGTTTGCAGGACCACGTCCGGTGGTATGCTTTGGGGTGTCTATGACCTTATTATGATTTTAGGCAGCCTCTCTGTTAATGGGTGGGGTTGTGTTCCTGTCTTGCTAGTTGTTTGGCATAGGGTGTCCTGCACTATAACTTGCTGGTCGTTGAGTGGAGCTGGGTCTTAGCATTGAGATGGAGATCTCTGGGAGAGCTTTTGCCATTTGAAATTAAATGGGGCCGGGAGGTCTGTGGTGGACCAATGTCCTGAACTCGGCTCTCCCACCTCAGAGGCTCAGGTCTGACAACTGGCCAGAGCACCAAGACCCTGTCATCCACACAGCTCAGAAGAAAAGGGAAAGAAAGAAAGAGAGAGAGAGAGAGAGAGAGAGAGGGAGGGAGGGAGGGAGGGAGGGAGAAAGAAAGAAAGAATAAAATAAAATAAAGGCATTAAAATAGGTAAAAATTATTAAAAATAAAAAAGTAATAAAGAAAAAAGAGAGAAAGAAAGAAGAGAGCAACCAAACCAAAAAACAAATCCACTAATGATAACCAGTGCTAAAAACTATAGTAAAAAAAAAAAAGGAAAAAACAGAAAAACAGAAACGGACAGTCAGAAGCCTAGAACAAATGACAAAAGCAAAGCTATACAGACAAAATCACACAAAGAAGCATACACATACACACTCACAAAAAGAGAAAAAGGAAAAAAAAAACCACACACACACACACACATATATATATATATATAAAAGGAAGAGAGCAACCAAATCGATAAATGAATCTACCAGTGATAATAGGCTCTAAATACTAAACTAAGATAAACATTAAACCAGAAACAAATTAGATGCAGAAAGCAAACCCCAAGTCTACAGTTGCTCCCAACGTCCACCGCCTCAATTTTGGGATGATTCGTTGTGTATTCAGGTATTCCACAGATGCAGGGTACATCAAGTTGATTGTGGAGATTTAATCCGCTGCTCCTGAGGCTGCTGGGAGAGGTTTCCCTTTCTCTTCTTTGTTTGCACAGCTCCTGGGGTTCAGCTTTGGATTTGGCCCCACATCTGCATGTAGGTCACCTGAAGGCATCTTTCGGGAAGCATGAGGTCTTCTGCCAGTGTTCAGTAGGTGTTCTGTGGGAGCTGTTCCACATGTAGATGTAGTTTTGATGTATTTGTGGGGAGGAAGGTGATCTCCACGTCTTACTCCTCCGCCATCTTGAAGACCTGCCCAGCTGTTTTTCTTTTTGTTCTTTTTTTCTCCCGTGAGGATCTCGGCACTGACCACATCACGTGCTCGGGTCGTCACATGCCTGGGCGTGCCCCCCCCCCCAGATGATGTCATTAAATGATCTCTTTTCCTTTGTCAATAACAATAATTATATTATTATTAAAACCTATATTATTATTCATCAATAATGATAATAGCCAGTCTTTACTAAGGAGTGCTAAGTATTTCCATACATCACTTAATTCTCATAACGATTCTGTGGGGAGGTAGTCTTTTTATTATGCCCACTTTCCAGATATGGAAACTGAGGCTTAAGGAGTTTAAGTAACTTACCTAAGGCCACACAACCAGTAAGCATAGTCTTGCTCCAGGGCCTGTGCTAACCACTGTCCCACTGGCCACTTCCACAGGCCCCTGTAACGCAAGGCTGCTGGCCAGAGGGCCTAGTGAGGATGTGACTGTGGTGGGCAGTTCTGACATCATGGATGAAGGACCAGCCCCTGGTCCTCTCTGACCCCAGAGTCCCTGGTCCTCTCCAATCACCATTTGCCCTGACTGGGTGGTAATTCACTCGGGGTGAATGATGTAGCCTGCCCCACAGGAAAGAAGGATGGGAAAGACCACAGAATTCTTCCCAGGGGAACACAGAGATACACAGTGCTGCCTCTTCCTCCGTGATGACCATGACCCACAGCGCAGTGGTTCATGCTGCTCTCTCCAGCCAAGCCCCTGCCCAACACAACGCTCCAGCAGCCACTGCCCACGGGCTGGAGTCGGCAGCCCACTGCAGCATGTTTTGGCGACAGGGTGAATCAGCTCAGCTGGACCCAGCCTATGGTCATGCACCTCCCACTGTGGGCCAGGTACCTGCAGGACGTCTGAGATGGGGAGGCAGCTGGCCGCTGGGTGGGCTCTCTCTAGCAGTGCCGACCCTGTGAATATGACAACTAAAGACTCAATGCTTCGCCTCCATCCATTTCACCTCTTCATTACATCATTTCTCCCACGGGAGAACCCATAAAACAGTGGGTTCCTCATGTTTGTGTATTCCACAGGACATCGGTTCTTCAAATGCTATCTGGAGTTAAGGGAAAAATAAATGTAGAAATACTGAAATAAAACAAATTTCTTTCCTGCAGGATTTCTCAGAGCCTTTATTAGTATGCTAATGTGCCTGACTCTTAGATGGGATATCCCCCCAAAGCATTTGACCAGGGAACCCTTTTCCCCACAGGACATGTGTACCACTGAGACTGGTTTTTCTTCAGGAGATACTGGATTATATACTTTTGATAATCTTTTTATAATTTGGAGAAAAAATATGATTAAAAACTACTTAATTAAAAAACACAGGGACTTCCCTGGCGGTCCAGTGGTTAAGACTCTGCGCCTCCACTGCAGGGGGCACGGGTTCTATCCCTGGTCTGGGAACTAAGATCCTGCATGCCGCACGGTGTGGCCAAAAACACACACACACACACACACACAATGAAGAACATGGATTTCTTTTTCATCCCACAGTTGGCATCATCCTAGGATTTTTGAAACTTTTTTTTGTGCTGTTAACGGATCTGTCTCATGTAAGTAGATTTCTGTCCATGCTATAATTTAATACTGTTGGACAGGATTCCACGGTATGGATAATGGAATCCCTTGGTTTTGGATATGTAGGTTGTTTCCATTTTTGTTGTTGTTGTTATAAGTGCCGCTACGGTAACGTCCTTGAAGCTAAACACTTGTATAGAGCTCCAATTGTTGGCTTCGGATAATTTCCTAGAAGTGGAATTGCTGAGTCAGAGAATATGGATATTTACGGCCAAAATGTTCTTCAGAAAGGCTGTAGCAACTCAACCTGCCTGGCAGTGGCTGGTTGCCCATTTTCTCACTTCTTTGCCAACACGGGGTTATGGTCACTGACTCTTTTTTCTTCCAGTTTGTTCTGTGCTCCTCTGATGAGTTGTCAGGGACAGCTTTTGTGCTGACGGGAGGCTTGCATTTGCTCCAGTATCACCTCCTTGAGTCCTTTCCCCATTTTCTATTGAGGGCTCACCGTTTGCTTATTAGCTTAGAAAGTTCTTAATAGGTTAAAGATGTTAACTGTTTGTCATGCGCTTGTGCCCAGCCTTCTTGATGCTTATAAACCCTCCCCTCATGAGAAGATCAGATTCGTCCATGAGATGGGAAATGATTTGCCCAGAGCTACACAGTGCATGAGGAACAGAACCAGGCCTGAACCTGGGCCTCAGGATGCATGCTCCACGCTGGGGATTCAGTGGGTCCCCTCCTCCTCCTCCCCCCACTGGGCCAAATTCCAGCACACCCCTCCCCCCACTCCTAGCAGCTGGCTGTACCTGGGCAGCCGCCATTCTCATCCACCTGACCAATGGAACGATGGAATGGAAAGGACTTCCTCGGGACACACCTCCTTAAATCACATAAAGTGCTGCAAACCCCAGGACCAGGTGCCGTTGGGCGTAGGTGCACACTAGGGGGGCATGAGGTCACCTGTGGGACCCCGGGAAGGCTCTGTGGAGGTGATGCTTAAATGGAGACTAGAAGGGACATCCAAGACAGCACTGTCTGTTAGGAATAGAATGTGGCCACAAGTGGAAGTTTATATTTTCTAGTAGGTTCATTTAAAAAAAACTAAAAGAAACAGATGGAATTAATTTTAATAGTATATTTCACCCATTATAGCCAAAATATTATCGGTTCAATGTGTAATCAAATATATTAATGAGATAGTTTTCATTCTTTTTATTTTGTGTGACCCTTCGAAATCCAGTGTGTACTTTGTGCAGAGAGCACGTCTCCATCGGATCGGCCACGTCTCAGGTGCTCAGTGGCTGCAGGTGTGGGAGGGGTTTCTGTGTTGGAGCTTGAAGGTCTAGGCAGTCACTGCAATGTGGGAGGGGGTGGGAGGGCAGCCCCAGCGGGGTAACAACTTGTTAGGGGGACCAAGAGATGAGGCAGGAGACGGTGGCTTTGAGAAAGGGCAGTGGCTGGATTAGACCTGTTGTGGGGTGGGGAGGAGTGGAGAAAAGCGTTACGCCTTGAGGGCTATTTAGGCAGTGAAATCCAATGGACCAGGTTGATGGATCTAGAGAGGGGGGTTCCTGGGGAGAGGGAGGAGCCTAAGATGATTCAGATTTCTGGCTGGAGCCACTGAGTATGGGGGTGGCGCCATTTGCCCAAGGGGAGAAGATTCTTTTTGGGAGGGAGGTGATGTTATGTTTCTGTCATGATGAGTCTGAGATGCTAGTGGGACGTCCAAATGGACACACCCCATAAGGCACTGGATACGTGGGCCGAGACTTGGAAGAGATCAGGATGGAGCTGTTGATCAGGCAGAAGAGGTAACCGACACCCAGGATGCAGTGACCTGGGGGAATCTTTAATCCAGACTCTGCCCACCACATGTGTGTCATTTCTCCCCCCGCCCCCCACGAGCTTTCTGGAAGAACTACCAAGCAAGCATCTGGGGTCACTCTCCCAGGTGAGCTTATAACACAAGGGATGGGACTCTCAGCTGAAAGGCGAGAGAGGGGGACCAGATGCTGTGTTAAAATGCAGATTCCCAGGCCATGATGCCACCTCCTTCAGATTCACCACGTCTGGAAGGGGGCTGGGTGTCCAGGTCATCCACAAGCTCTAGCAGCTGACTCAGGAAGGCGTATTCCTGGGGCTACTGGCAGCTGAGCAAAATGATTTATGAAATATTTTTCTTATTCAAAAGCAATGCATTTAGTTGTAGAAAACAGTCTATATAAGACACAGAGGAGCTTCTGGAATTAGGCAGTGATAATGGCTGCAGAACCTAGAGAATATACTAAAACTACTGAATTATATACTTTAAAATGGTAAATTTATGTTATGTGAATTACATCCCAATTTTTGTTTTTTTCCGCTGAGCGGTTTGCTGGATCTTAGTTCCCCGACCAGGGATTGAACCCAGGGCCACGGCAGTGAAAGCACTGAGTCCTAACCATAGGACCGCCAAGGAAGTCCCATCCCAATTTTTTAAAACACAAGGAAAAACACAGATGAGAGAAGAAAATAAAATGACTTATAATCCCACATATACTGGTAGCAATTGCTGTAACACCCTGGAGGTATACCCTTCAGACTGCTTTCTACATAGGTATACGGAGCTAATTCGATTATTCTGTGTGCACTGGTTTATGACCTGCTCCTTGCCGGGCTCTCCCCTCCCCCTCCACCCCCTCTACCAGGGATCCTTTACATCCCTTCCTCCCTCTCACCCCCGCCAAGCCCCATGTAATCAGTTGCCACTCAAACTCCCTGGCTTTTCACCGGCCTCTGGGCTTCCACTCTGTCCCCTCCAATCCACAGCAGCCAGAAGGGGCCTCTGAAAGTGGGAATCTGGTCGTGAAACCCTGGCTTGAAGCCTGGCTGCACGTTTTTCTTCACCTTAAACACCAAACTCTTGTGGCAGAAAGACCCAGAACCAGTGCTCTCAGAACGACCCGGGCATCAGAGAGTGGATCTGAGTGCTTAGTCCAGGGTGGCTGGGGATAAGGTATTTGGATGTTGGCAGGGAACCTTTGGGCTGAAATCCAGGTCAGGAAAGAGGGTAAGGCTGGCCCCAAGGCCCAGCACCTTCCCACATGCTCTCCCCACGTCATGGGGGCCCGGAACACTCTGCCCAGCCTTGTCCGACCAGCTCCTGTATATCTATCTATACGCTCCCTTAGTGACCTTATCCTGTCGCAGGGCTTTAAATTCCATCTCTGCCAGGATGACTCCCCAGCTGATCCCTGCAGCCTGGACCTGTCCCTGAACTCCAGGCGCCTGTATCACCTGCCTCTTCGGCATCTCCACTTGGATGTCTAATAAGCCTCCCATACCTCACACGTCCAGAACCGGACTCCTGCTCTTTCTGCCTGCAAACCTGGCCACTCCCCACGGTAGCAAATGGAACCCATTCTCCCAGTGGCTCAGGTCAAAATCCTTGGCCTTGATTCCTTTCTTTCTTTGTCTCACATCCTTACCCAATCCATTCAGGTATCCTGCCGTCTCTGCCTTCAAAATATAACCGAGCCTAACCAGTTCTCTCTACGTCCTCGCTGCCACGCTGGACCCGGCCACCACCGCCCCAGCTGATGGTGCTGTGACCTCCCAAGGGTCCCTGTTTCCGCCCCACCTGCCTGGAGTCAGTGTGCAGCAGCCCAGGGATCCGGCTAAGTACCAACAGATCCCTGAATCTGACCTCATCTCCCATCTCTGCCTCACTCTCTAAGCCCCACCTTGCTGCGCCCCTGCCAGGCCACACACAGGCCACCAGGCTCCACTGCAGGGCGTCCCCCTCCTTCAGGTCCTTGTTCAGAAAGCACCTCTTCAGTGAGGGCTCCCTGCCAGTAAACATCTCACAGCTCCCACCCCAGCACTTGCCATCCGTCTTCCCTGCCTTATTGTTATATTTCACCTCTGACATTATATATTTTACTCATGAATTTTGTTTATGTTTATATCACTCTGCCCTCATTAACTGTACACTCCACAACAGCAGGAGTTTCGTCTCTATCCTGCGGGCCCGGCACATAGTAGGTGCTCAGTAAATATTTGCTGAATGACGGAGTGAATCTGTGAAGCCCGCAGGAAGCTCCCCGCCCCCACAGGAGTTTCTGTGTATGGTTCGCATCCTTTCGTGGAGTTTGTCACCAGTGTGATTTGGGGACCAATGTGGGGCAGACAGGGGAGGGGGAGGTCCCTGAGCCCCCTGAGGAAATGGACCACGTTGGTCACGGTGGTGTCCCCAGCGCTCAGCACAGTGCCTGGCATGTAGACAGTGGGCAAGAAATACAGGAGGAGCACCTGGATTTGGGGCTTTAATTGCTACCGCTGTCACTGTCGTCCCAACTAGGCCTTGGTCCCCTTGCTGGCTCCCCCTCCTCCCAGGCAGGACGCTCAGGCTGGGCTGGCCAGCTCTAAACCCCTCACCGCGGGTCCCTCCCTACTTTCCATTCCTAGCCAGTCCTCATGGTTGGGACATCCTGTTCCCAAGTTTAAACCAGGCGCCTCCAACTGTGGGCCCAGCTCTTGGGGTCCGTACCCTCCTCACTTCCTTGACAGAATGAGCTCTAGCAGGCCAGCAAGTGTACCCCTCTCTGAAGGCTTCCTGGGGCTGGAGCCTCAACCCAGGAAAGGCCTTCAGGGGAAAGGCTGGAATGGGGCGTGTCTGGAGGGAGGAGGAGGCATTTGGGGGTTGAGAAGCAGGGTTTCTGTCTCCCCCGTTCCTCCGGGCTTCCCGGATCCCCTGAGGTCTGAACACTGCCAAAGTGGGGACAAAAAGAGGCCCTGCCCACCACCTCATCCCTGCGGCCCTGAGGAGGGCGGCCTCTTCCTGCCATGCTCTGTCCACCCCCAGGCCCCCAGCACCAGTGTCCTTCCTCCCTCAGCCCTTCACTCATTCACAGAGGTTTGCTGAGTGGCCACTGCAAGTCAGGTGCCTTCTAGGTGCTGGAGATACAACTACAAATAAGAAAGAATCCCTGCCCTCGGGGGGCTCATACTCTAGCTGAGGAGACAGCAAAACACAACGAAAAAATCTGCTAATGAAATCTGTGATATTGTTTGTTCTTCTTTCTCTAGTTCCTTTAGGTGTAAGGTTAGATTGTTTATTTGAGATTTTTCTTGTTTCTTGATGTAGGCTTGTATAGCTATAAACTTCCCTCTTAGAACTGCTTTTGCTGCATCCCATAGGTTTTGGATCGTCGTGTTTTCATTGTCATTTGTCTCTAGGTATTTTTTGATTTCCTCTTTGATTTCTTCAGTGATCTCTTGGTTATTTAGTAACGTATTGTTTAGCCTCCATGTGTTTGTGTTTTTTAGATTTTTTTCCCTGTAATTCATTTCTAATCTCATAGCGTTGTGGTCAGAAAAGATGCTTGATATGATTCCAATTTTCTTAAACTTACTGAGGCTTGATTTGTGACCCAAGATGTGATCTATCCTGGAGAATGTTCCGTGCGCACTTGAGAATAAAGTGTAATCTGCTGTTTTTGGATGGAATGTCCTATAAATATCAATTAAATCTATCTGGTCTGTTGTGTCATTGAAAGCTCGTGTTTCCTTATTAATTTTCTGTTTGGATGATCTGTCCATTGGTGTAAGTGAGGTGTTAAAGTCCCCCACTATTACTGTGTTACTGTCGATTTCCTCTTTTATAGCTGTTAGCAGTTGCCTTATGTACTGAGGTGCTCCTATGTTGGGTGCATATATATTTATAATTGTTATATCTTCTTCTTGGATTGATCCCTTGATCATTATGTAGTGTCCTTCCTTGTCTCTTGTAACATTCTTTATTTTAAAGTCTATTTTATCTGATATGAGTATTGCTACTCAGCTTTCTTTTGACTTCCATCTACATGGAATACCTTTTTCCATCTCCTCACTTTCAGTCTGTATGTGTCCCTAGGTCTGAAGTGGGTGAAAACCATAATTCAAAAAGACACATGCACCCCAATGTTCATTGCAGCACTATTTACAATAGCCAGGTCATGGAAGCAACCTAAATGCCCATCGACAGACGAATGGATAAAGAAGATGTGGTACATATATACAATGGAATATTACTCAGCCATAAAAAGGAACGAAATTGGGTCATTTGTTGAGACGTGGATGGATCTAGAGACTGTCATACAGAGTGAAGTAAGTCAGAAAGAGAAAAACAAATATCGTATATTAACGCATGTATGTGGAACCTAGAAAAGTGGTACAGATGAACCGGTTTGCAGGGCAGAAGTTGAGACACTGATGTAGAGAACAAACGTATGGACACCAAGAGGGGAAAGCCGCGGGGGTGGGGTGGGGATGGTGGTGGGATGAATTGGGCGATTGGGATTGACATGTATACACTGATGTGTATAAAATGGATGACTAATAAGAACCTGCTGTATAAAAAAATAAATAAAATTAAATTTAAAAAAAAGAAATCTGTGATAGTTGCTAAAGAGAAAAACGATAAAGCTCGGAGGGGGACAGAAGAGGTCCCAACATGTTCACATTAGAGATGGGGTGGCCCTGGAAGCCCACGTAGACTCTCTCCCTCACCATACACTTACCCCACCCCCCATCCCTTGCCTCTGTCCATCCAGGTGGAGCCCTGGCCACTGGTCTGGGCCACGGCTCCTGCCCAGAGCGCCCCTCCACACTGAGGCCAGAGAAGCAGAGAAAGCAGATCTGACCCTGTTACCTCCTTGCTTAAATCGCAGAGGCCCAGCTCCTTGGGGCGAGCGCAGGCCTGTCCCCACTGGTCCTTGCCCTTCTCTCTGGCCTCACATCATACCCCGGGCTGTGCGTGGAGTCCCGTGCACGGAGAGGAGCTCTCCCTGGGGTTCAGGCCTCCTTCCCTCCTCCAGGTTTTCTGGGCCTTGAACACGTTCCCAACCACCCTCCCTCCCTCCCCGCGGGCTTGGAGGTCACCTTACCCAGGCCGCGGTAGGTGCACCCCTCTTCCCCCCCCCCCCCGCCACCACATGTGACATCCTGCAGAGCCGTGTCCTCCCCTCCCGCCCCCGCCCCGTCAGGGCTGGGACCGCGCCTGGCCTGCTCCCTGGCTTCCCCAGCGCCCAAGAAATCCGTGTCGAATGAATGAATTTCGCCAAGCCGAGCCTCAGCCTCATTCACGTCAGATCTTCCGGGCCCTCCCCCGCCCGGCTCCGCCCTTGGGGGGGGGGCCGGAGCGCCGCGGGTCGCCGCGAGGGAGGTGGAGGGGGTGACCTCGCCCTCCCGCCCGGGGACCGATGAGGCCGGGGGCGCCCCTCTGCGAGCTTGGCTTGGCGCTCGCGGGGTCGCCGTTCCGCGGGCGCAGGCCCGGCCGGGCGGGTGCGGGGCGGGAGGTGGCGCCAGGCGCTGAGTGGCGGCTCCGGGTCCACCCCTGGCGCGCCGGTGCGGGCGGGAGGCGGGAGGCGGGGAGCGCAGGGGCGGCGGCGAGAGGGAGCGCAGCAGCGAGCATGTGCCGCGGAGCTCAGTAACCAGGGACGACCGCGGCGACACCGCGGCCGCGTCGGCGCCCAGCCCAGCGCAGCTCCGCGCCGCGGCGCCCGGAGAGGGCGGCGGCCGGACGGCCCGGGCCTGCCCAGCGGCTGCCCCGCGCCCCGGGCCCCGCGCCGCGAGCTGCAAACAAAGGCGCGGCCCCGGCCCGCCGGCCCCCCGCGCACCCCGCCCCGGCCCAGCCACTCCCGCTGGGCGCCCCGACGGGGTCCGGCCCAGGGCGCGGGGGCCGCGGCCGCCGAGGATGGGGAAATCCAACAGCAAGTTGAAGCCTGAAGTTGTGGAGGAGCTGACCAGGAAAACCTACTGTGAGTGCGCGCGCCGGGACCCCCGCCCAGCGCTCCCGGGCGCTGCCTCCGCCCCCTCGCGCCCCTCCCCCCACGCGCGGTCACCACCCCCACCCCACCCCCCGCCCCGCGTCCGCTCGGGGCCCGCTCTCCGCTCTCCACGACGCCGCCACCCTGCCTCGGCCATCCGCTGCCCTGCACCCGCCCCGGGCCCCTCGGAAGCTCCCGGCCGCGCCCCCAGCCCTACACCTGGCCCTATTGTTCTAGGACAGCCCCCCAACCACGCGCGCCCGGGACGTGTGCCGCCTGTCCGCGTGCGCGGGGCCACCCCCGGGCCCGGAGGGAAGCCCCCAGCCCCCCCCGGCCCCCCTCCCTGCAGAGCTGTCCAAAAGGGCAGGAGTGTGCAAGGGCGAGGGGCGGAGAGGGGGCGCCTGCTTGCGAGGTGGCTCCGGCTGCGCGGAGCCGACTGGCACGAGCGCAGCGGGGCGGGTGATTCATGCATCACGATGCCGCCGCCACTGCCGCTGCCGCCGCCGCCGCCGCCGCTGCTACGGCGAGGTTGGCCTGTCGCCCCCTCGCTGGCCCTGATCGTGTGTGGTGGGGTGGCGAGACTTGTCAGAGAGCTCATGGCAGCGGCAGCGGTGAAGGGTCCTGGGCGCCCTTTTGGCTGCAGGGTTTATAGGCTGAATTCTCCTCTGGCCCTGATTGCACCTTCCCAGCTTCTATCTGTATCTGCCAAGCTGGCAAATGGGTTTCTACAGCCCTGGGTGATCTGGTCCATCTCATCTTTTAACCGTCTGGGGCACCCCTGAGAGGAGGGTCTGTCAATTTCAGATTTCTCTAGATTTGTCCCAGTGTGTCTCTCTCCACGTGCCCAACTTCGCAACTCTCCGGTCACCTCACCTCTCCAGTTTCTCTGTACCAGACTTCTCCCTTCCCTGCAAGCCTCTTGGAGATGTCCCAGCATGCCAAGGGTTAATGGCACTGGGTCCTGACCACACGGTCTTTCTTTTAGGGTCTTTCTTTTGGGGGATCGGAGGAGGACTGCTGAGTGGTCTGGAAGGGCTTCTGCCTGGGGATCTGACTTGGAACGGGGCAGGGGCTCTGGGCTTGGGTTGGGATTCTGAGCCCGTACTTGGGCGGCTGCGTGGGTCCAGCCGCTCTGTGCCCTCCCTGGACGGAGGCAGATTGACCGCCACCTCCACGCGTTGATGGAGGCTTGGGAGGCAGCTTGTGATGGTGCATTGCACAACCTCTGCTCGCCCCTCCCCCCACTCCATTGGTCTTCTGGGCACGTTTGCAGGTCTGTCCAAGCCCACACTTCAGCTCCATGCCCCTCGCCCCCATGTGCTGGGATTGAAGGGGTCTTTCCTGAGTGGGTGCTAGCCCACTGGGAGGTACTGGCCCCTCTCCAGTGGAATTCTGCAGCAAGGCGCTCACATCCCAGTAGCTGCTCCTTGAAGGGCTGAGGCCCTGAGGACCAGGGACTCCGTCCTTGCTGCTCTTACCTTCTTTCCAAGGTGGGTAGGTGGCCCTTCCCAGTTTGGCTGCTGTTTTGTGAGATTTGCTGGGCCTTCCTTCAGGCTCTGTCCAGCTGCGGCCCGTCGCTGTCAGCAGGCAGGCTGCACACGGGGCTTCCCGGGCCCCTGGGCTTGGGGAGGCAGAGGGTCCAGTGGGTTTCAAAGGAGGGGTGAGCTTGGGCTGCACTGGGGTATCTCCATCACCTGCGAGCTGAGTGAAGCCGGGTTTCCTGCTTCTGGAGCACATCACGCACCAAGCTCCTTGCCTCCCTAACGCGTTCAATCCTCACAGTAATTCCGGGACCCAAGATCCCAGGGCCCGTCAGCAGGCGGCGCCAGGACTCGAACTCAGGCCTGTCTGGCCCCCAAGTTAAGCCCCTTGAGAGACCTCAGAGCTCACGCTGAGAAATCCGGAGGGGCTTTTCTTCTGTGTGTCCCTTTCCGATTTCTAAGCCCATGATGGTGGCCTCTGGGTTGGGAAGGCACCTGGGGCGGTCATTTTGTCCATCGCCCTCTCTCTGGGCAGATCTGTCAACTTTGGGAGAAGATGAGTCAACAAGGCCTTGTTAGGAATCAGGCCCATGGTGCTGGGCTGGGCCGGGCTATTTTAAAAGGCCTTTGGAGACCTGGAACAGTTTCGATGAGGGAGAGAGTGAGCCGGGTACTTTTCCTCTAGGGCTCTTATTGGGTTTGGGCTGATGGAGGTCGTGGTGGGCTCATGGGACTCCTGTCTATCTCCCTTGCTGATGTCGGCTCCCTCAGGGCAGGCCCTTCCCTGTCGGGTTGCGTTGGCACTTAGTAGGGCCACAGGTATCTGTTGAATGAAAAGTCTCCCGGCAGGAACAGCAGGAAAAGCCTCGAGCCTGTTCTGAGGCCCCAGATGGGCCTCCTTTGGCCGGGGCGTGAAGCCGTCAGCTCTTTGTTCAAGGGGTTCTGTGTGTTGTACGGGGTCAAGAGAGGAGCGCTTAGGAAGGACTCTCAAATGTCAGAATCTCCTGGAGGGTCCGTTAAACACCAAGGTGCCTGGGTCTGGTCGCCCTCCCAGATTTCCGATTCTTAGAGTCTGGGCCGGGCCCAGGAATTTGTACCCTTAACGAGTGTTTGTCATGCAGACCTTGGTTCTGAGGAGTCCCAGTTGAAGACCCACAACTGGTTCTGGGAGTCCTGGCATGTGTAAGCATTCCCCGGTGGCCTAGGCCACCTCGGCATCCCACAGCCAGCCACAATGCCGAGGGGGGCCCAGAGGGGAGCCCCAGATGTTCACGCCCACGTCAGTGCTGGCCGCCATCCTTGGTGGTGAGTCTCGTGCTCTCTGGAGAAGACTGTCTTGGTGATCTGTGTGTGTGAGGAAGCAGGAGGAGTTCTCAGAACTCCAACCGTGTGGCCCTCCCTAGGCATATCTGGATTCAGCCTAGCTAAACCTCTCTGTCATTCAGCCTTAACACTGCAGAGCAGATTTTTTTCCCTCCCCTGCAGAAAAGATTTTGTAAGTCATCAGCGCCCCGTAACCCAATCCTCACCCTTCCCGGCACAGTTCACGTCCAGGGGCAGCAGGAGGTTTGCGAGAGGTGGAGGCCCCGCCCAGCCGGGACTCATCAAGCAGTGCTCGGTGTGGCCAGCAGCCCGGTTTCTGTGAGGTCTGGCCCACTTTTGTGCAGTTTGTTGGTGAGGATATTGTCATCCCTGTGTGCCCAGGCTGTGGGACAGGCCAGCCCTTCACCTAACTGAGCCTCAGTTTCCTCATCTGCAAAATGGGTGTGCTCATGGTCCCTGACTCCAAGGGCATGTAAGGAGGCAACAAGATGATTCACATACAGCAGAGTATAAGGCGTATGGTAAGAGGTCCCTGATGTGTGACACACACTTGTCAAGGATGCAAGGATGCGTGTTAGCGATCGTTATTAACACGTTGTTTTGACTACAGAATTCGGCTTCATCCCGAACTGGTCGTAAATATATCTTGTGAGCAAAGTTCATCTCCCCATGAAGGAACCTTCCTACGGCCCTGGTCTTTGTGCCTGGCACTCAGGAGGCATGGAAAGATGGGACTTTTGGTTTGCCCGAATCTTAGCAGGTTCTTGTTTTACCTGCTGCAGTCTCTCCCCCACCCCCATCCCACTTGTTAATTTTGAGGCTGCCCTGACTTGCCCTTCACTGTGCTCACTCTGTCCTGGGCACAGAGATGGAGATGTGAACGAGAGAGATGTAATTCCTGCCCTCAGGTGGAAACTAGCCAGGTCATCCGGAAAACCGAGCTTGTGGGGCTCAAGCCATTTGTCGTGGTCTGAGCTGCATCCGTTTAAAGACTTCTGGGCCAAGCCAGCCAGCCCCAAGAGGCAGAAACCTCCACCCTCTCTCCCCCTTATTCTCTCCCCGTGGTGCTCACGGCTCTCCCCACGGAGCCTCCTTCCAAAACTCAGAGGAGGTCACCTCCTCCCTGCTGCTCTTGGTCAGTGCAGGCTCTGCCTTGACCTTGCTTGCCAACCTTGGGTCTCTTCGGCCTTTCCCCTGATGCCAGAATGGTGGAGGGAGGAGCATCTGGTTGGGGGGTGGTCAGGGTAGCCAGCAGCTAAAGCGTCTGCGGCCCAGAGCAGAGAAGGGGACCCCCAGGCGTCTGGTTGGGAGATGCTGGATGTCACCAGTCTCTCTGGCTTTGGGAAGGGGCCCATGAGGGTCCCTTCCTATAGGATAAGGAATACTCCCTGATTGGTGCTTCCCCCACCCAACTCTGCTCGACCAGGCAGGGCAAGACATTGCCTTGGGGGGAGGCAGTATCTGGCACCCATCTTAAGATAAATGAGCGAGTTGGGGTGTGGAGGGCCCCACAGCCAGACAAGGGATAAGCCACCCAGGAGAGGGAAGGCCCTGAGGGAGGGAGGCGGCTTCTGCGATCCCTCTGCATCCTGTGTGCATGCGGGTGAGACCAAGGAGGCCGCTCCCCGACTCCACTGAAGGCTAAACAGAGCAGCAGCAGGAGGAACTGAGGTTAGACTGTTAAAGCTGGGTTGGGCAAGAAATATCAAGCCTGTTGTAAACTCAGTATCCTGGAGAATGGGCTGGGTCCTCACTCGGGCTCTGTGACCTTGGGCAAGTTGCTTACCCTCTCTGAGCACCAGTTTGCTCATCTGCAGTACCTGCCCACGTGACTCTGTGGAGATCTAAAGGGGAGAGGGCTTGGAGGTCCGAGTGTGAGCCAGAAGGGGAGGGGGCGCTGTTTAGCCACAGAGTCTCAGGGAGGGAAGTAGACCCCGGGGACCAGCTGCGCTGGGGTTCTGGCCCTTTCCGTGGGCAAGCCCCGTCTCATGGAGCCTCACTTTCCTCCTCTGGAAAACAGGCATCACGGGGGCCCCAGAGGTGGGAGGAATCAGCGCACTTGAAGGGTTTAGCATGGTGCCTGGTTCTGGGGGGACCCTTTAAACCTCTCCCGGTGGCAGCTGATCCTCAGAGGCAAGTCCTCTGTCCTCCAGAGCAGGACGGGCCCACTGGTTTACAGCCCCCCTTGTTGAGAGAAGCAGAGGTCACAGAGGGGCAGGGACTCCCCCGGGGCCCAGAGCCCAGGCCTCCTCCAAACACCTCTTCCGGCTCTTTCTGCATCCTTCAGCTTCATCCACCCCCATCCCCACCCTAGAGACTTCTGGCATGTCATAGCTCACAGTGTCAGGTGAGAGCCCTTCCTCCTGGCCGCGGCCTTGGGATTGGGCCCAGACTCCTCTGCTCCCAAGGCCAGGCCTGAGCCCCTCAGGGGCAGATGCAGCCGGCCAGCGCACTGGGCTCACGCCATCCCTCACCAAGGGCCCCAGAGGCCGTAGGAAGGGTTTTGGACATTTTCCGAGATGGGCGGGGCCGGGGGGGGCCGTCTGTGGATGGAGGTGGTGGAGACGTTAGATTTGGGTTTGGATATCCTTTTAGCACGTAGTCCCAAGTATGGAGGGGGTTGGAATCAAGTCCGGGTGATCATGGTGATCAAATTGGGGGTATCACTGGGGGTGGCGTCAAGGACAGATCCTACATATATTTAGGAGGAAGACTCAATAGGACTTGGTACATAAGTTTCATTACCTTGTAAATTTGGGATTATATACTTTTTAACTTTTCAAAATCTGACAACTGTGAACGTTTGCCCATGATTTTTTTATGGTGCATGATATGAATGCAACGTATTTTATTTAATCCCTGGCCATCGGACATTTAGGTTGTTTTTTTTTCTCCCCAATATAAACAGTGCTTGAGAATCATCTTTGTACTAAATCTCGGCATGAACATCTTTGTAGTAAATCTTTGCACATGTCTCTTCTTGAAGATAAATTTCCCCAAATGAAGTTGTGGTATTAAAGTCTGGGAACATCTTAAAAGGCTTTTGATTGAAAAATTGTTCAATTGCTCTCCACAAAGTATGTTCCCATTTATATTTTCAGCAAAAGTGGATGAGAGAGTGCCTATTTCCCTGCATCCTTGACAGCACTGAGTGTTATTGTTTTTCTTAATAATTGCCAACTTGATGAGGAAGAAGAGTAGCTCACTGTTTCAATATTCATTTCTTTGATTAGTATGAAATAAAATCCTGGAATCTTTGAGCTAGAGGAGACTTTGGGGTCATGTAGTCCAAAGTCCTCATTTTACTAATGGACCAGTCGAGTACCAGAGAGGTGAAGTATCTCTCCCAGGGTCACATGGCAAATACACGGGGCAGGTTGACTCCTGTCGGGTGCCTCCCATGGTACCGTGATGGGTTGGCTGCTGGGGTGGAGATGAGGATGTCTGGCTTTCTTCATTGAAGCTGATAGGGTTCATCTTGTCCTAAATCTCTCTTGCTCTCAAGTAAGGAAAAATAAAAACAGTATAAATTAAAAAGAGGTTCCTCCTTACTGTCATCATGAGATGAAACACTTTGCACACGTGGTCTATCTACCACGGCAGAGATCGTCATAAATTAACACGTCAAGTTTCCAGGTAATGTGAAATTGGGGTCAGGTTCCCGGCCGGGGGTGGGACAGCAGAGTGGTGAGGGCTCAAGGGCCAGCTTGCCGGCCATGTGACCCTGGGGAGCCCCTCACCCTGCTGAGCTCTGGGTGCCAGGTGTGTGCCGTTGGCAGGCACAGGGACTGACACCTAGTAAGCGCTCAGTAAATGTCCTCACAGGAGTGGGGCTGCTTGGCCGTCAGAGTCAGGGGACCGTTCACGGCCACCCCCCTGGGAGGTAACAGGGTGAGCTGTCACGGGCCCTCGGCTGAATTGGGAGTGAATGGTAAATGCAGACGGCTTCTGTGTTTGGCCTGGCTGCTAGCCGTGTTGTTCTGGGAGCTGGGGAGGGCGGGCCGACTCCGGAGTGCTGGGTTTTAGGATCCTGCGTGGATGTGGGCCTGGAGGACTGGAGACACACCTGCTTGGGGTTCTGTCCCAGAAGCACTGCAGCCTGGACGGTGACTTTAGAATCACTAGTCCCCCCTGGGCCTCGCTTTCCCGCTCTGTACAATATTCAGATTGCCAGATGGTGAGACTTCCGTGGGGTGGTTCCTCCTGGGCCCCAGGGACGGAACGTGCTCGGGCTCCGGTGTCTGATGACTTGGACTCTCTGGCTGGCTCAGCCACAGGCAAGTCTTTCGTCTCTTGATGCCTCAGTTTTCTCATCTGTGACTTGGAGATCATAATACCCTCATAACACGGGGCTGTTGCGTTCGAGGTTAGAAACAGCAGAGACACTGAATTTGGTGGCTTGGGTGCTCCCCGTAGCTCATCAGTGGTGATGGAGACCCCGTAACCAGCAACGAGTAAGGATCAGAGGCTGTCGCCTCGGCCGGAGTCTGGCATTAAGCACGCCAGCCCAGCTCCGCGTTGATGTGTTCGTCACCCACTCCTCCCAGGAGCCGTGCATGGTCCCCACTTTACAGGTGAGGAAACTGAGGCTCAGAGGGGACCAGCACCGGCTTAGGGCCACACATCTGGTGAGTGGTGCGGGGGAAGTTGACCCTGGGCTGTGATGAGGGGCCCCGTGCAGGTGGGGGGCGCCGAGAAGCTTCGGTGCAGGTGTGCGGGTGAGCGTGAGTGAGTGTGGGTGTGCAGCCCTGGCTCACGTGGGCATGCTCCGAGTGTGAGAGACGGGGTCATGGCATGTGTCAGGAATGAGCGGCACGTTGGTGAGTGTGAGGGCAGGTCTGAGCAGGTTGTAATGTAGGTGTGCAAGGGGCACTCAGGTGGGAGGCACAGACAGGCCGGGCCCTGGATCAGAGGCTGATTGCTCAGCTGCCTGCCCTGGGGCCAGGTGACATGGCTGCCACATCTTGCCCCTTCTGCCCTGGCCTCGATGGTCTCTGGGAGCCCCTCTGCCCTCGAGCAGTGGGGAACTGTCATTGGGAGGAGTGACAGTGATGGTGGCTCTTGTTTACCAAGTGGGCACTCGGTGCCAGGAGTGTTGAGTACAGATTTTCCCTCCTGTGTTCTCACCACAGCCCTGGGAGGAGGAACTATTATGCCCATTTTACAGATGAAGCAAAGGAGGCCTGGGCAGGTTCAGGGATGTGCCCAAGGCCTCCCACCCAGTCAGTGGCCAAGCTGGGGCTCAGGCTTAGACCTTTGTCTTGCCAAAGCCATGCCCTTCCCACCCCGTGCCCACCTCCCATGGCCTCTGTGAACCTTGTAACCTTAGAGCTGCTGCCAAGAGTAGTGAGTGTCCCATCACTGGAGGCATTCAAGCAACTGCTGGAGTGTCAGACACTGCCAGGCGTCCTGGATTCCTGGGCCGGATGTGAGGTTGGATGGTGGGGTGGTAGGATCCTTCCAGCTGGTAACACACAGCCCTACTGGTCTTTTTTTTTTTTTTTTTTTTCTTTTTTTGGCCACGCCGTTGCAGCTTGCAGGATCTTAGTTCCCCGACCAGGGATTGAACCCGAGTCCTCGGCAGTGAAAGTGCGGAGTCCTAGCCACTGGGCCGCCAGGGAATCCCCAGCTCTACTGGTCTTGCTGTTCTGATTCCTGCAGGGGACTGGGGGCAGCCTCACTTGGCTTCCTCTGGGATGGAGGCAGAGTCGAGGCCTTCAGTAAGGTGACAGGAGGAGGGTCGTGACAAGTCCCGGTAGCATCACTAGGAGTGTACAGCGGGCTGGGCCGCACCCAGGCCTCTGAGGCTTTCTCAGCCTTTGCCCCATCCGGCGGGGGGGGGCCTTGGGTGCTAAGGCGAAGCCCGAGGATGAGGCCGTGGAGGCCCAGAGTGCCCCGGCCATCCTGCCCTGCCCGTGCCTGGTGTGGCCTGGGCGCCTCAGGAAGTGTCTGTTGGACAAGGGAGAGACCGAGTCCTCACGGGTGCCATGCGGGGCTCAAAGGCACAGTGACAGAGAGGACCTGGGGGTCTGGAGGTCTGGTAGCAGTGTCCTGGGGGACTGCAGGCACCCTGAGGGTAGGGACACATCTGGTGGATTTGGGCATTTGTTCAGTGCCCAGCCGGGAGCTGCACACGGTGCAGGCCTGGGAATGCCTCTGGGTAAGGCTTGGGCTTTCCAAAGTGCTTGTCCATGTGTTGCTTTGCTTTGCTTCTCTGCTGACCGGGGCGGGGCCCACCTGTGTCCCTGACCTGCAATCTGATGGGGGTGGGGAATTGCCAGGGAGCTAAGAGTCTGGGGTCCTGGTTCCAGCCCAATTTGCTGTGGCTGCGCCTCTCAGGGTCTCAGCATCCCCGTCTGTCCCACTCTCAGTGATATGGATGTCACCTTTTCTCAGCCCCAGGGAACCCTGACGGTGCCCTCTAGGAGGCCGTGTTCCCCACCAAGGGAGCCTGGGTTGGGGGTGCCCAGGATGGGTTCAGGGCAGCTGCTGGCCCTGGCACTCCTGGTCTCATGAGGTGGCCCCAGGAAGCTGGCGGGGCATCCAGGCCACCGTGCTCCGGATTCCCTGGCAGGGGAGAAGGAGGAGAGCGGAGGAATGTGGCTTTGAGGAATGTTTAACCCAAGGCAGAAATAGCACTCTGCATTTTTTATTTCAGGCTTGGGTTTTCAGCTAGGAAGTGGGCTCAGAGCGCCATTCTCTCTTTCTCCAGGCTCCACCAGCTCCCTCATTGCTCTGGCCTTTTGGGGACAGGAAGTGGCCTCTTTTTTTTTTTTTTTTTTGAAGTAAGAAACTGCTGTGGGAACCAGAAAGGACCCTGGATTTGGAGGCAGACAGAGCTAGGTTCAAATCCCCTGTTCTCCACTTCCCAGCCCTGTGATCACTTCCTACCCTGAACCCCTGCTTTCTCTTCTAGGGAACTGGGGGGAGGGGGACGGCAGCTGAGATGGCTTGCTGGTAGTGTCAGGAATTCCTCCTCAGGGACCAGCTGGGCCTGGGTACAGAGCCCAGCTCCTCTCATCAGCTCTGGGATCTTGGCCAAGCCCTTTCCTATTGAGCTTCCTCACTTCATCTGTAAAATGGGCAGATGGTGCTAACCCCACCTCCCAGGATGGTGGATGGAATGAGTGTGAAAATATTGGCAAAAGGGCCTGGCACATGCTAGGCTCTTGAAATCCCTCCTCTGAGTCCTGGTGGCCTCATACATAAAATGGGAAAACGCCTCCTGCGGGCCTGCTGCGGGAGAAATGAGGGTCCTCACCTGGGCGAGGGGCAGCTGAGACCGCCTTCCATCTGACCTTCTGTTTGCCTCGTTCCTCTGACCCTGAGCAGGACCCACCCCGGCCCACACTCAGCTTGCATCAGGCCCCAACGTCCCCTTCCATGGAGGTGCCCTGGGCCCAGCCAGTGCCCGCCCCAGACCTGGTGGTGAGGACCTGTTTAACCCACCTTCTTGCCGTTCGGCTGTGAGCGCCGTGAGGGTGGGGAGCGTCTGGTTTCACGGTTCACTGCTGCATCCCTGCTCCTAGGACAGAGCCTGGAGCACATTTGTTGGAATGAAGGAAAAAACAAATCCATAAACAAACAAGCTAATGAATGAACGACATTTCTTTTCTTTCTTTCTTTTTTTTTTTTGGCCACGTGGCATGTGGGATCTTAGTTCCCTGACCAGGGATCGGACCTGCGTCCCTGGCAGTGGAAGCGCGGAGTCTTAACGCCACCAAGGAAGTCCTTAAACGACGTTTCTTCTCATCCATCTCGGGTCTTTGCTTTCCATTTGTCTGGCCTCCTCCTACCTCCTGGCCTGGGTGATGAGGGGCTTAACACATCTGCGGGGGGTGGGGCGGTCCTCAGAAGTCAGGTTCTGGGAGGCTGGGCCTCAGCAGGTGAGGCTTAGCAAAGACCCCAGCCTCTCTCACCTTCTGGGGCTGGGGAGCCGAGGAGGGGTCCAGCCAGCCAGCTTGGCCCCTCCTCCCAGGCCCCTCCTGCTCCTTTCTCTTTGTAGGAACCAAAAGATTCCTGTTCAAAGGCAGGAGATGGGGCTATTTTTGGCACTGTGGGGGAAAAAGCAAACGCTTCCCTTCTGTTCAAAAATATATGGTGTATGTGCTGGGCAGGCAAGGAGCTAGACGAGCTCAAAGCCTGTGCTGGCAGGGCTCCTGCCCCCCGGCACCCGTCGCCCTGCCACCCTCCGTGGCTCGGTAGCCTACACGGCCACGTTGGGTGATTATTGTTTCCAGACTGCCTATGATGAGGCCCTTGCTGGGCCTGAGCAGGACGGGATCTTAATTAAAACCAACAGTGGCCGTCAAAATACAGGAGAGAGCCTGCTAGCTGCTCTCACCTTGATTCGTGTTTGCTCCGCTCTGGCTCCGTGGAGGGGGGTGAGTGGTCATGAGAAGCATTCTGGGCGCATCTTGGGGAAGGAGACCCGTTCTCTCACAGCTGGAGGCCCTGTGTACCCGTGTAGGTGAGTCTGGCTCAGGGCATCCCCGGGCCGCTCTGCCACCCCTCACTGCCTGATGCAGAAACAGTTTGTGGAACAGCTGTCTCCTGCCAGGTCCCGTGGGTGCCAGGACATGAGGCACATTGGATGGATGGATTTCTGGCCCTCGTGGCATTCACAGCTTGGTGAGGAAATGACAGAGCGTTGCACAACGCTACGGGAGCCCACCGGTTCTGTGGTGCGCCTGGGAGGGCTTCTTGGAAGAGGCTGTGTTTCAGCGGAGACCCAAGGGTAGGACTGCCAGACATATTAAACAGTTACTCATTGTTTATGTGAAATTCGAATTTCACTGGACATCCTGTATTTTTATTTGCTAAATTTGGCAGCCCTACCTGAGGGAGAAGTAGGAGTTGAGAAGGCACAGAGAGGTTTTGGGGGCGGGGGAGGGTTTATGCGAGATGTTGAGAGTGTTTCAGACAGAAGGAACAGTGTGTTCCGGGTCTGGAGGCCTCAAGGTTGCAACTCTGAGGCCCTGGAAACATGGAGCAGGGGCGGGAGTGTAGAGGGGATGCACAGCGAGCCAGAGGCCTAGCGGGGTAGCCCCTCGGAGGGGCCGGCTGACCAGCAGGGAGGGCCCCACCCGGAGGGCACACTGATGGGGCTAGTCTTGGGAAACAGGCAAGGTCACAGGGCACACTAGGGGAGACAGGGCCCTCCTTGGGCGAAGGAGGCACCAGTGGGCGTTCTGGGTCAGGGTCAGGGTCCAGCCTCTGGTGGGCTCTGGCCAGGCTGATGGGTGTGCGGCTGTGCCTCTCCTGGAGTCCCAGTGCCGGGGGGCTCCTCCTGCTGCCCAGGACCAGGACAGGGACCGCAAAGAGTCACTTCTGTGCCTGCCCACAGAGGGTGGGTCCGGGCTGGCCTCTGCCCTGGGCTCTTAAATGGCCAGAGCTGGAGCCGGCCCCCGCAGTGCTGCCGCCCTGGGGCACCTGGAGCTCCACCCTCCCGGACCAGGTGCCCTGGGATTTGTGCCCCAGAACCCCCTGGGCCCCCCGCTGGAGTCATTCCGCCCCATCTCGGCTCAGGTGCAGGCCCTGGCTGGCTGGTTACTCTTAGGAGGGGATCTGCCGCATCCTGGGCGGGAAGGGGAAGGGAGGGATGCCGGCGGTGGGGTGGGACTGGGTCCTGATGACCCCTCACTGCCTGGTTCCCATTCCAGGTACAGCCCCTGCTTATTCGTTTGTGTCCTTGTCAGGGTTCCCTGGGTCTCTCCCCGTGTGGGGGACTGTGTGCCTTTTCCCCGGCTCTGAGTGCCCCTCCGCCACCCCCATTCTGAGGTTTCCTTGCTCTAGTGGTTGCGACCTTAAGGACGGTGGCTAATCGGCTCGTGCCTGAGCTGTGATGAAGGCCAGCCCAGCGTGTCTCACCCCCTCCCAGGGCTGGGGATGAAGCAAGGAAGTGGGGGCTATGGGTGGGGGGAGGCAAATGCCACATGCCCCAGGACGGGGTGGGTAGGAGGAGTGGCAACTGTCCATGGCTTCCTGTAGCCCCCTCCCCTCCCAGGTGCTCATGTTATTGGCCCTGGTCATCCTGCCTCGTCTTTGGGTGCTGTGACACCTTTGTTAATAATAGCAATTGTTAATATCTTGGAGCCCTTTGCTGTGCTCTGTCCCCGCAGCCAGCGGAAGCTCCACACGGCGCTTCCTCTGGCTAGTACTTTGTTCCAGAGAGATGTGGCTTCTGGTGGTCCCCTGGCCTCACCATTCTCTGTACCGTCTCTGGGTTTTGGACATTGCGCCCCACCCCCCTTGCTGGAAAGCCCTTTCTCTTTGCCTGCTGAAGTCTAATCGTCCTTTACGTGTCAGCCTAAGCGCCCTGTCCCCAGGGACGCCCTGACCCCCTGCTTGGGTCGGGTTCCAGCTTTACACTTTCCCTTCTTATCACGGCAGATAATTAGACAGCTGTGTGGTCATGTGCTGTAGGTCCGCATCTACTGTTACATCAGGGCCTCGGAGGACAGGGGTCGGGGTCTGGGTCACTGCTGTGTTCCCTGGCCCATTTGAGTGCTCAGAAATTAATTGTTGGATGAATGAAGGGGTGAAAAATCCCGTTTGTTCCTTCTAACCACCCTGGAAAGAAGGTATTGTCACCACCACCATCCCCATTTTACAGGTGAGGAAACTGAGGCTCAAAGAGGTGAACTCAGTTTCTGCAGGTCACACAGGGGCTAAAGAATGACTCAATGCAGAAAAAGACCTTTCCTGTTGACCAGGTGCCTCAGGGCCTCCCACAGCCTCTGACCTTGGCAGGTGCTTGGAAAATGTTCATGAAATTGGGCTGAACCGAATCCCTGAGCACTCGGCTCAGCTCTGAAATGTTTGAGAGGTCCTCCACCAGGAGTCCTGAGAAAATCCCACATGCTGACCGTTTCCCAAGGTCTCAAAGGAAGCAGAAGGTGTGGTTCACTTCCTTCAGGACTCACTACTGTTCTGGAAGATTCAGAGTCTGGCAGTAGAGATGGCTTGAACCAGGGAGTAGTTGGAGTCTTACCTTGGGGTGTGTGTGTGTGTGTGTGTGTGTGTGTGTGTGTGTGTGTGTGTGAGAGAGAGAGAGAGAAAGAGCCCATGTGTAGCCACCAGGGCAAGTCCATTTATTAGCCAGGAATAACTGAGTTTTAGAAAACTAAAGTAGGCATGTCTACTTTCCAACTTACCCACCTAAATCAAGCATAACACGTGCATTCTATAAGAACGAGTACACACTGAGCGCCTACTATGTACCAGACGCTGTTCTGTGGCTGTGATGTAGGCAGACCCTGATCCTGCCCATGGAGCCCCCAATGATGGGGGAAGGACGGAATTGGAAAATCCGGGCCGTCACAAAGATGAGAACAAAACCACTCCTTGTACTGTTTCTCTGACATCACTGTCATTAACATTTTCACCTGTTCCTTCTAGTCTTTTCTCTATGTATACAGCTATGGTAGGTTTTATCATCCTCAGTTTCCTGACGAGGTTCAGAGAGGTTAACTGACTTGTCCAAGGTCACACAGCCAGGACATGGGAGAGCTGGAATTTGAACCCCCACTTAGTCAAAGCAAGTTGTTAATAGATCAGCAAATATTGAGGACCTTTGCTTCGGAACCCCGGTGGCCCTTTGTTGGGGATTCAGAGAAACCAAAGATTCAGTGGGACCAGACAACGAAGTTCAGGAAGCAGGCAGGACGTTAAAGAAGGTTATTCTCAGAATGTTTTTGTGTGACGTTTTAAACACTGCACTTCTGCACAAGCCCTGCAGTCACCCAGACCCTGGTTCTGGTCCCAGCTCCACTGCAGACTGACTTTGGTCCTTGGGCAAGCGGCTTCAGCTCTAAGGGCCTCAGTTTCCTGATCTGTATAATGGGATAATCAAAATCCTTGCCTCACAGCACGGTTCGGGCACTGAATGAGATTCAGGCGTGCGAAGTGCCTAGTCTAGGACACAAACAGTCATGCCTAGTAAATGGCAGCTCTTTCGTCTTGCTATTCCTGGAAACCACAAGACGAATGACATCTTTCTGTGGTTTTACTTGAGAACATTTCGGCAAAAGTTATTTAACTTACATAGAAATTAAAATCAATGCATTTTGTAACTTTAAAGTAAAACAAATGTCTATAAACGATGGAATAGAATGCAAAATCTGCAGAAATATTTGAGCTAAAACACAAGATTTGAACTACACCTTGTTTCGGTGGTTGCCTAGACTCTGCCTCTCACTCCCGGGGGCAGGGGCACTGGCCTTCTCCCTTCAGGGGGTCTGGGGAAGGCACCTTTGGGGAGCCCTTGGACCCTTCTACCACATGGCCCTGCTCCAGGGACCAAGCGATTTCACCTACCTGTGAGCTTGTCAGAGTGAACATTTTTTTTTTTTTTAATTTATTTTTGGCTGCGTTGGGTCTTCGTTGCTGCGTGCGGGCTTTCTCTAGTTGTGGCGAGCGGGGGCTATTCTTCATTGCGGTGCATGGGCTTCTCATTGCAGTGGCTTCTCTTGTTGTGGAGCACGGGCTCTAGGCACATGGGCTTTGGTAGTTGCAGCACGCGGACTCAGTAGTTGCGGCTCGTGGGCTCTGGAGCCCAGGCTCAGTAGTTGTGACGCACGGGCTTAGTTGTTCCGTGGCATGTGGGATCTTCCCAGACCAGGGCTTGAACTTGTGTCCCCTGCATTGGCAGGTGGATTCTTAACCACTGTGCCACCAGGGAAGACCCAAAGTGAACATTCTTACCCCGTTTGTCAGATGAGAAAACTGAGGCTTGGAGTGGGAAATGAATCACAAAGATTCAAGCTCTATTTGGTAAATCTGAAAGTGAGAAGGGTTACAGCATCCAGGAGAAAGATGGAGCCCAGGGGCCTGGCTCTCCAGTGGAGGTACCGCCAAGGGGCACTTTGATGGGCAGGAGCCGGCTGCTCCCCAAGTCTCACGCACCCCAGTGCCTGGCCCGCAGCAGGTGCTTGGCAAGGGCTTGCCATGGCTTAGGGGTGCTTGGTGTGCAGCCCCCTTCTTGGGGATGACCATCTCCAGGCTAAAGCCTTCTTGAGTTTGGCCTCCAGAGTCAGATGGACCTGAGCTCCCACCTCCACTCCTCTGCCACTGACCATGTGACCTGGGACGAGTGCCTTTGCCTCTCAGTGAAGCCTCAGTTTCTTCATCAGTGAAGTGGGCTGTTGGGGACCCCCCACCTCTCAGAAGAAGGGCTGATGCAGCCCAAAAGCTCAGCCAGTGGAGTAGTCTGGGCCTCAGGGAGGATCCTGAGGGGCCAAGTGGGATACAGGAGATTTGAACTGGGATTTGAGGGGCTCTGAGCAGCTTCTCACACCTGTGTTCCCTTGAGGGCTTGGCTCCTCTCTGTGTCCTGGAAAGTTTCCTAACTTAGCACGGGTCCCACAGCCTGGTGCCACCAGCCACTTGTCCCGCTGCTGCCCCAGTGGCAGTGAGACCCCTGCCATTTAA
Organism: Eschrichtius robustus; assembly: GCF_028021215.1. NCBI lineage: Eukaryota > Metazoa > Chordata > Mammalia > Artiodactyla > Eschrichtiidae > Eschrichtius > Eschrichtius robustus. Next base: position 6,161,678 of record NC_090833.1, on the reverse strand, counting down.
TTCTAATGCCGTATCTGTCGTCATGATAGCCCATGTCTCCGTGTGGAGCACTTGTCACATGCTGGGCTCAACACTTTCAACTCAACCTCCTCTTGTTGGCTCTGACAGCAGCCCTGTGATGGAGGAGGAAACCATGGCTCAGAGAAGGGAGTGCATTGACCGGGGACACACAGCGACCACATGGTGGGTGGACCCTTCTCTGCAAAGGCCAACAGTGGGAGAGAGCCCGGGTTCTTTGGGCCATGGTCAGGTCCACCAGGCCTGAGCTCAGGGTGGCGGAGAGCAGGTCCCAGGAGCCGGGGGCTCAGCTGGCCCAGTCCCAGCCCGAACCCACCCTCTGTGGTCAGGGACCCACCATCCACTCCAGGTTCCTGAAGTCAGGCCTTATGGGCCTGAAGCTTCCCCCAGACCCTCAGGGGGCTCTTCTGCAGATGAAATAGCCCCAGAACTGCTCAGCCATCCTCCTGCCACCCCAGTGCCCTGGCCCCTCTTAGTGCAGGGGATGGGGGCACCGTGAGGGTGTAAGGAGCAGGGCCCGGGAGGCGGTCAGAGCCTGGTCAGCTGGGTGATCGTGGACGTGGTTCCCTCTGTACCCCGGGACCCTGGGCGCTTTGTGAGGGTCTCCAGAATCTCGTGTATGAAGGGCTGGGTGCAGGGCTGGCAGCTGTAGTGGTGGCTCACAGGTCCGATCCTTATCTACCCGTGGATGGCAGTCTGGTGTCCTGGGTCCTGGCGGGCGAGCCTGCACAGCAGGGTGCAGGGTGAGCGAGGCAGGCGGGGCCCCTACCAGCCGGCGCTCAGCCAACGAGGGTGGAAATAGTGAGCCAGGGAGGCTGGGCCACTGCCACCCCAAGGGGAGGGCTGTAGGGTTTGGGGCTCTGGGCACCTCGCTTCTTCTGGGTCAGGACGAGGGGCTCCCGCAGCGCCCAGCGCAGCCCAGACTGCCCGGGATTCTGGGCAGGAGGCCAGGCCTCCTTTCTGATGAAACTCAGGCCGGCCCTGGGGCCCAGCTCCCCTGCAGCTGGGCATTTATGGGAAACAGGCATGGGGCGGGGTGGAGGGCGCTGGGTCCGCTCTCTTCCCGCCCCGGCAGAGGCGTGGGATGGTCATCACAGCGACGGTGACCGTGGCACTCGGGCTCCCGTGCGTGTTACCATGTTACATCTGATCTGCGGCGGCTCTGCCGAGGACTCTTTTACACGTGAGCCTGCCAGCCCCGTCCAAGGTCACCCGCCGCGTTAGTGCATCTGGGACCCAGCCCAGGTTATCTGGCCCAGGGCGGGTGCCCACCCTCCAGTCTCCATACCGCCCCTCATGGTGTCCATGGGCTGCTCCCTGGGCTCGGGGCCTGTGGGTCTCCATCGTCATTGACTTGCTGCCCGCAGGTCACTTCGTGGGAGCCTGGAAGTCTCAGGAGCCTCCAGAGAGGGGAAGCAGCGTGGCCATGGCAGGCAGCCCGAAGTCCCCTGCCCCTCCCAGGGGCACCAGTGCATTTCCACGGGCTGCTGGAAGCTGCTCTGAGAGTGCTGGCTGACGTCAGGGGCTGTGGCCCATGGGTCTGTTACAGCTGGGGGTGGGGACTGATTTGGGGCTGGGGAGCTTGTGGCTCCTGGGGGATTAGAGGGGGCAGCTCTCCTCTCACCCAGCCCTCGGTGTGGCAGGCCCCTGTGGGTGGGAAACCCCACGGGCGTTCAGTGCACTTTCCTGTCCTCCCCGGTGCAGCCCTTCACGCTGGCACAGCCGGGTAGCGTTGCTGCGAGCGGCGGGAGGAGTCCTCTCCCCCTTCAGGGACAGGAACACAGAGGCCCAGACCAGGGAAGTGACAGGTCATGCAGGAGGTGGGCGGCAGACCCCTGGAATCCACGTGCCACAAGACCACCATGCTCTGCCATCTCTCCTACAGACAACTGCCCCTCCTTGGGGATGCTGGGGTCACGGCCCCTGGAGTGGGGGAGTCAGGCTGCTGTGGGGCAGGGGGCCGCATCCTGGCCCACCAGCACGTTCTCTCCCTTCTCTGAAGAAGCTTTGCTAGGAGGGGAGGGACATGACCAAATTAGGGCTGCTGGCGGCTGCTGGATGGGGACCAGATGGGAGGGAGGAACAGAGGTGGGAGGCTGAGAAGAGGCTGGCACAGCCCTGGGCTGGGGTGGGGGACTCCAGGCCGGCCCTGGACAGTGCCCTCGTGCTCTCCAGGGAGCCAGGATGGGTGGCACTGCTGGTAGGGCAGGAACAGGGGTGCTCACAGAATGGGGATCCAGGAGGGGAGTTCCGGTCTGGGATGGGGATCCCTTTGGGCCACGTGGAGCATGAGGGGTCCCTGGGCTGTCCAGAGGAGCCAGAAGCCTGGAGGGAGGGGTGCAGGGTGCACATGCCGCCCCCCAGAGAGCACGTGAGGAGAACATTGAGGCAGGGACTTGGAGAACCCCACTATTTGGAGGCTGAGCAAAGACGGAGAGGCCTAGGGCCTGGGGAGGAGCTGACCGAGGGGGGCTGCACTTCTGGAAGGTGTACAGTCAGTGATGTCAGGACTGATGGGAGGGTGGGATTCAGTGACAAGGGGATGCTGGCGGCCAGGTCCAAACAGCCCCCAGTTCTCTTTTTGTGTGAATCAAACCGGAGGCCCCTTTGCTAATGGTTTTCCTGCAGTGGGGGTGGCAGAGGCACAGCCGACACTCACGCAGCCTTTGTCCCTGGAGCTGGAAAGGGCCCGCAGGACAGTGGCTGGGGAGGGGGGCAAGAGCTCGCACGCAGGGTGCCCTCCATCCCTCCTGCTGCCGCCAGCGCCTCTGTGGGCCGCAGCCCCTGCTTTCTGTGCCCACCATGTTTGAGCTGAGCTTCAATCAGGAGAGAGGTATTTTGCTTTAGGGAAATCAAAATCAGACTCAACATTTATCCTGGGCTCCAGGGACCGGCTCTCGTGTTCGTTCCTGGCAGACAAGAGCTGCGGGAAAAGGAGGAGGAGCGGGGGGCGGCCCGGGAACGCGGCTCTGTGGGTGGAGGGGAGCAGGGGGCCCTGGGGGCACCCCTGCCATAGCTGGGGGGTGAAGGCTGTGCAGGGGCTGGGCCCCTCCCTCCACGCTGAGCCCCCAGAAGGCTCCCTCCCGCTCTGCTGCCCCCAGCTCTCGGGGGAGATCAGCAGGAGGGGAGTAGAGCTCAGCCCCATGCTAAGCTGGGAATTTTCTATCCACCTCTCAAGAAACCTTCCCGATGACTCTGCCAGGTAGGAGTTTGTACCCCATCCTTCAGATGAGGACTGAGGTTCAGAGAGGTTAAGTAACTTGTTTGGAGCAACCCAGCCTACAAGTGATCAAGACAGGTCTTAAATACTGGTTTCCTAATGAGCCTGGGCACGCCAGGCCTGGAGGCAGGAGTGAGCTGGAGAAAGGCAGCTTGTTTGTAAAATTGGCTGAAGCCAGTTTTAATTGTGAAGGTAAACATGTTGTGAGAAACATGTTTTAGGATGTGTTCCCAATCCAGCCAAGTGGCTTGGTGTTGATGTGGGAATCAACAGGACACTGGGCTGGGCTTTGGGGGTGATGCTGGGAGAAGTGCCTTGACTTCTGGGGGCTTAGCATCCAGCTGGGAAGGTGAGGGGGAAAAAAAGGGCTTCCATTGAGTGCTTGCTGGGTGCCAGACATCACACCAAGCACTTTAAGTCCATCCTCCTCCTCTAAGAGAGAGTCTGTTGGTCCCATTTTACAGATGAACAAACCAAGGCTCAGAGGTGTGGGGTCATTCGCCCAAGACCACACAACTAGAGCCCTCTCTGTGGCCCACCCTACTTTACCGATGTCCTGTTACCCCCTTTCCCCGGCTTGGCCCCGGCAGGCAGTGCCCTGTCTGATCCTCTGTTGTACAGTTGATGGGAAGACAGACTATGTGTAAAACAGTGATTCCCACATACGAGGGGAGTTTCCAAAGGGGGCTTGGGAGGGCTTCCTAGAAAAGGGACATCCCAGCTGGGACTTGAAATGTGTGTAGGGGTTACAGGTAGCAGAGGTGAGGGCATGTGTTCTGTGCAGAAGGAACAGCAGGTACAAAGGCCTGGAGGTGGGACCAGTTAGAGGAGCTTGAGGGGGTCACAGGGTTGGGGGAAGGCAGGAGAGCAGGGGCCAGTAGCACTGAAAATGCCTTTCATTCGTGCCGGGCCCTGAGTGCTGAGCCTGGACCCACCGAGTGCTTGGTGGATGCTTGTTAATTTCACACCGGAGGTTGGCTCCGGGAGATGGGGGGATGGGACCAAGCCGGGAGCCTGAGCCTGTCGCTCTAGTATGTGGGTGGAGGGCGGAGGCAGAGGGACCCCATAACTGTCCCTTAGCCCCCTCCTCCCTCCTAGTGCCTGTGGTGGTCGGAGCTGCTAGGGGCGTGCTCCTGGGCAGGACCCTCGGCCCATCTGGTGCTGTGAGGACGGCACACAGGTGGTGGGCTGATGAGGACAAACATTTCCCCCCAACTTTTTATTTTGAAATATCAAGAGCAGCACTAGTGCTGTGAGCACCTGTGTGTCCGCATCTAGATTCACCAGCTGTCAGCATTTTGCCACATCTGCTTCCTCTCGCTTTCTAAATCTGTGTGTGTGTATTTCTGAACCTTTCGCAAGAGGCTGCAGGCATCCTGATCGTCACCCCTAAATGCTTCAGGGCACATCCCGAGGAAAAAGGACATTTTCCCGCATAACCTCCCTACCGTTGCTGCTCCTAAAGAAACCAACAGTGCGTCCATCAGGGCATCCAACTGCCCGCCTGCAGGCAGCTTCCCCCACCAGCCCCGTCATATCCACCATACCCGTCGTAGCTGGTCTTCAACTCCAGATCCAGGACCCAATCCAAGCATTGCGAGCTGCATTTGATGGCCTTGTCTCTTTAGGTTTTTTTTCTGGAACAACCCCCTGCCTTTTTTACCTTTCGCACCCTGACTTATAAAAGTATCCTGGCCACTTGTCTTATAGAATGTCCCCCATTCTGCATTTGCCTGGTTATATCCTCATGATTAGACTCGGGGGGCTTGGATTTGGATGCAGACCTGCCTGACCTTTGGGGAGGGGCTGGGGGCAGGTGGCCAGGCCCCCTGAGACCTGCCTGCTGCCCGTCCCCCTCCAAGACCCTCCAAGATCCTCCAAGGCTCCAGGCAGTCAAGCAGTGGCAGCTGCCGGGCCTGGGACGGTGCCGGGGATACCTGTTTTCTAAAGGTTAATTCGCTTAAAGCACAGGGCAGGGTCTGTCTTCCCCTCCCCAGCTCACAGCTACCTGTCTGCCCCTCCCCAGCTTACAGCTTGGCTGCCTGCTGACCACACAGTGTACTGTGGTGGGACCATTCTAATGGGGCAGGGGGCAGACAAACATGTCTGCATCCTAGGAGCTTGTTGGGTTCAGGGGCTGGTGAGGGGCACAGGGGAGCCTGGAGGCTGACAGGCCCTGGGGGGAGGCTGCTGGGGGACGGGGCGGGGTTGTGTGGTCAGGAGAGCGTTGGGACTTCTGAGCTAGGGGATTCCAGGAAAGCCTTCTCTGACCCTGGGAGGCCTCCCCTAAGGTCAGCAGTGGACCAGCTGCCTGAGCCCTTGCTACCCGGCTCCTGCCGTTTATATCACATGACGCCAAGGTCATACAAGGTCATGCAGCTCATTGGCTTACTCAAGGTGGGTGGGGGGGGCATCCACTTGGACATCCATCCTGGGTTCTGGAGGCACAGTCCTGGCCCCTGGCCCCACCCAGTCACCTTGGGTGACTTCGGGCAAGTAAGCAGACCTGCCTGAGCCTCAGTCTCCTCACTGGGAAAATGGGATCACACCTACCTGTGGGAGTCTTATGCCCGTGAAGAGCACCAAGCACTTTAATCTTCCCAACAAGCCCATTTGACAGATGAGGAAACTGAGGCTCAGAGAAGGGAAGTACTTAGCCCAAGGACACACAGCTAGGAAGCTGTGGTGCTAGGTTTAAACTCAGGCTGTCCAGTCTGGCTCCAGAGTATAAGCCCCTAAGTTCCCAGCTGTGCTATGATGGGACTCCTGTGTCTCCAGCTTGGGTCTTTAAGCATCAGCCCCTCAGACCCTGCTGCCCTTCACTGCCAGGTGTGGGTGGCAGGTGTAGGGCAGCCTACCCTGAGTTAGACCACGGACACTTCCCTCTCCACCCCCCTGCTGGACTCCCTTCCCACCCCCTACCCTCTGCCAAAACTCTCTTGGAAAATTGCATTTTTTTACACCAGGTCTGGCTGTTCCCAGTAACCTACAGCTCTCACTGTTGCCTCGCTCTTTTTGTCAGTATCCTGCTCATGGACCGGGCTCTTCCTTAGCCTCTGATTGGGCTCGTGGGAGGAGAGCGCCGATGAGAAGGGGCCTGGCAGGAGCTTGAAGCCTGCCCCCAGAGCCTGACTGCCAGGGCCTGGCTGGCAGATGGCTGAGCCACAGACCTGAGTTCAGACCCTCGCACTACCACTTCACGTCCTGCCCATTTTGTAACTCAGTTTCCCCATTTGCAGTCAGGGCAGAGTCACAGCTTCCCTGGGAGCATTGTCAGGGCAGCTGAGCCGAAGCACAGAGGCCCACCCTGGTACAGATCGAGGCTCGCAGTGGGCACTCAGGACTTGGCAGCTGTTACGAGCTTGCTTTGAACAGTTTTTGAAAAGTGGCCTCAAGTGTAATCGGGCACAAAGGGTGAGGTGGACCCCCTTGGGCCTCCCTCCTCACTTCTCTGGGAAGGGATGCCAGTTCCTTTATTCACCTGACCTGCACCCAACACCCACCGTCCTGTCCATTCGTTCGTTCATTCATTCATTCATTCTACAGGCCTGTATTGAGCACATCCGTGTGCCAGGCCCTGTGCTGGGGATTCAGGAGTTTTCACACCTGTTCTGATTGAATTCCCAGGACAGCTCGTGTGGCAGGTACTATAACTATCTTTCCCACTTTACAAACGAGGAAACTGAGGCATGGGGAGCTGGAGGTGCTCTCCCAAAGTCACTCCCCACCCCCTCTGCCCCGAGAATGAGTGAGGCCTTAGAGGTGGTTAGATGTTCTTATTCAGTGATTTGAGCGAAATTACTGGTTTTGCTCCAACCTGAACCGATTCAGTACTTTTCATAAAAAAACATTTTTTTGTTTGTTTCATGATTCAATAAAGAATGACTATTTGGGCTTGGCTGGAGGTTCAGCTACTTTATATGGCTCATTCTAGCTTTTGGTTCACCATTCTGTTCTCGTCTTGCCTGTAAAAAGAAGCCGGGACTGATGGCTCTGAGGGGCTGGAGGGATGGGTGGAGGAGGGGAAACTGCTGGGTGCTGCCAGGGCCGAGGAGGGGGCTCAGCCTTTCTGCCCTGGCCCCCCATGTGCAGGCAGGGCAGCTGAGTGCCTGGGGAAGCCAGTGACTTCTGTGACCGTCCTGTCCCCAAGGATGCTAGATGGGGAAGAATTATCTTCAGCGTTGGCCTGGGCACAATAATCCTGCCTGCCCAGCCCAGGACTGCAGAGAGAGGCCAGCCGCTGCCCGCAAGAGGCTGATCTCAGCCGTCCTCCAGGCGGTGCAGTGGGCATCTGGAGGGGATGGGCCAGTGTCGTCCCCTGGGGGGGTTAGACACAGAGCTCCTGACTGGGACTGTTCACCGGGGCGGGCGTGGGAGTTGCAGGCACCTTCTTGTTCAGAGCTGGCTGGTGTCCAGACTTGGGCAGACTGGCTGTGGGCTGGGGTGGGGAGGGCAGGAAGGAGGCTCCCCTGTGTCTGTCTGTCCCCTAGGACGCCTTCCTGAGCTAAAAGACCACTTTTCTCTTTTCTTTTGCAGTTACTGAGAAGGAGGTCCAGCAGTGGTGAGTAGCTGCTTTTCCCCAAACTGTTGGGTGGGAGAGGGGGTGTTGGCTTTGTGCTGATGAGACGGCAGTCCAGCTGCCCAGGACAGCGGCACGTGGAGGACCCTCTGAGAGCGGCTTATCTGCAAACCAGTCCAGGCAGCCTTTGTTCACATCCCTTTGTTCACGGGAGACTGACATAGATCCAGTTGAACTGGGGTGGGGGTGGGGTGGTGGTGACTCCTTGCCTTGTGTGGCATCTCTAAGGACCACCAGTGTTAATTTCAGACCCTGCTCACCCAAGGGAGGGGTTTGGACCAAAAACAAGTCAGGAGACTGGATCCCAGGCCCAGCTTTGTCACTAAATCATCCCGTGGCCTTGAGAAGTCTCTTCTCTAGAGTTCAGCCACCCTGTCTATAAAGTGATTGATTAGAGTGGATCAAGGATGGCAGATAGGTTTCTTTCTGGATGCCAGCTCTAATCAATCCATAGTAGCTGCCTGGAGTGCTGTGTTAAGAAGGATTCTGAGGCTGTATATCATGGAGCAAACGGAAAGTATAGCATCATTAATGCCTGGAAGGTCTGGAATGGATTAGTTATGCCTGCCCTGGGGCAGAGAGGGGAGAGTGGTATACTGTCTGTCATTGTGGAATGTGGAGCAGACAGGGGAGACTCACACATGGTAAGGTGAACCTGAGTTGGGAGTAGGTGAGCAAGGAGGCGAGCTTGGAGACCTTCCAGAAAGTTTGGTGGCTTAGAAATGGACTCTGCACCTACCTCTTCCTATCCAAGTGACCTCAAGTGATCCAACCCCCCTCAGCCTCCGTTTCCCCACGTGTATGACAGGAATGATGAGGCATCAGGGCGACATTCCCTGTAAAGGTCCCAAGAGATGACAGCCTTGACAGTGGTCTTCCGTCGACTGTTCAGATGGGGAGCTGAGGCCTACAGATGTGCCCTCCATCACAGCAGGCCGCAGCGGCCATGGCAAGGGCCCAGGCCACGAGACTCCTGGTGGAGCCCTGCTGGGGGCAGGGCCAGGCTCCCCAGGGGCCACTGCCTACACCTCCCTGTCCTTGAGTCCAGGTGGCAGAGGGGGAGAGTTGTGGCTGCCCTGCTTGGCTCTGCTGACCCCTTGCTGGAGACCCTGGCTAGGTGGGCAGAACCGGGGTGGTGAGCTGGCTGTGCCCCACAGGGGGAGTGGATGCGACGGGAGCAGCTGCCACTCCCTTCTTCCTCCCCCACATCCTAGGACCCAACAGGTGGGCCTGACCTGCCTCTGACCTCATTTTCCACTTCTCCACTTCCCCAGGTGAGCGTTCCAGAAATACTCCTGCTTCTAGGTATTTTTCTTTTTTGGCTGCGTTGGGTCTTCGTTGCTGCGCGCGGGCTTTTCTCTAGTTGCGGCGAGCGGGGGCTACTCTTCGTTGCGGTGCGCGGGCTTCTCATTGCAGTGGCTTCTCTTGTTGCGGAGCACAGGCGCTAGGTGCGCGGGTTTCAGTCGCTGCAGCACGCAGGCTTAGTAGTTGTGGCTCACGGGCTCTAGAGCGCAGGCTCAGTAGTTGTGGCGCATGGGCTTAGTTGTTCCGTGGCACGTGGGATCTTCCCGGACCAGGGACCAAGCCCGTGTCCCCTGCGTTGGCAGGCAGATTCTTAACCACTGCGCCACCAAGGAAGTCCCTGTTTCTAGGTCTTTATCTGTGAGGCTCTCCCTCCTGGATAGCCCCACCCCGCCTTCCCGAGCCTTTGTCACTCACTTTTCCCACCCTTCCTTTCGGGGCCATCTGAACTCCACTCTCCCAAGGCTTACCTAAGTCACCTCCTCCAGGAAGCCTTCCTGGATTCCCCATCTGTACATAATCCCCCTCCTTCCCACATGTCAGCCAGAGGGGTTTTTGTTGAGCAAATATTCAATGATGCCAGGCTTCTGCTTAAACTCTCCCTGGACTCAGGTGAAGTCTGCACCTCTGGCATGGTTACGTGGTTACGAGGCCTGGCTCAGGCCAGCCTTGCTGTGCTGACCCCTCCAGTCTCACTGCCATTTCTTCCTCTCCTCTGCCCTCTGCCCTCTGGCCTGCCCGAATTGCTATCCGTTCCCGAATTCACCTTACTTTCTGGGGCTTCCTGACCTTTGCCTGGGCTGTTCACCCCTCTGGGAACACCCCTCCTCCTCTTTGCTTGGCCACCACCTCCTCACCCTCAGGCCTTCTTCCCTGAAACCTCCTGAGCCCCCAGGTTGAGTTAGGAGCCTCCTCTGACCTCCCACAGCCCAGTGTCACAGCCCGGGACACACCAGGCACAAACAGGACACACCTGGGACAAACAGCAGTTACAGGTCTGCGTCCCCCTTCGCCTCCCCTCCTGACCTTGAGGCCGGCTCTGCCCTGTTCACTGCTGTGTCCCCAGGGCCTGGCCATAGCAGGTGCTCAGCACCCATCCGGCACCCCTAGGTGCTTCACATACGCATTGTCATCGACTCCTGGGTGCTGTCCTGGGGGTTGACATGGTTTATCATCTCCATGGCGATGGGAAAGCTAAGCTGAGGCTCAGAGAAGGTCAGAGCAGGGATGAGGGCGAGGTCTGTCCTTGCGAGGTGGCAGATGCCTCCCCAGTGCTGCTGCGTGCTGGGTGCGCTCTCAGATGTGGCCTTGTTCATTTTGTCCTCGTAGTCACCCAGAGCGGTGTCCCACCACGGCATTCCCTAGACGAGGCTTCTGAGCCCCAGGAGGTGCAGGGCACACCTGAGCCCTGGCATCCTCCCCTGCTCCCCTGGGTCTTCCCCAGGAGAGACAGGAGGCAAAGTGGCCAGAAGGGCTCCGGAACCAGGGCTTGAGCTGAGCAACCTCGGACAAGTTACTGGACTGCTCGGTGCCTCAGTTTCCCCATCTGGAAAGTGAGGGTAATAATAGTCAAGCTTTATAGGAATACTGTGAAGAATAAATGAGCTAATTCATACACAGTGTCTGGAACAGAGCCTAGTAATAAGTTCTCTGTTTTGTTAATAATGCTAATACTACTAATAACACTGATCAGTACAACCATGGAGGGATCCTGAGATTGAGGGTCCTCTCCTCATTATGTAGGTGGGGAAACTGAATCCCAAACAGGTGGAGGGATTTTTGTTCCTTCATCAAGCTGACATCTGAGCTATGACCTGGACAACAGGACTCAACCACAGAACAGTGTTCCAGGCACAGGGAACGGCAAGGACAGAGGCTCAGCAGTGGGAAGGGGCTTGGTGTGTTTGAAGAACAGCAGGGAGGCCAAGAAGGCCGGCTTGGAGGAGGCAGTTGAGGCTTCTACAACAAAACCAGGGCCCTTGTGATGCCCAGTCCTTGCTGTAGGGGAACTCTCTCTAAAGAGCTTATAAAGAAAAAAAAAGATCTTTTCTTTGCCACAAACTTCCATGGACCTCAAGTAAATGCCCTTTGGTTCATTTTGGTGGTGCCTTTCTCTAACCCTCCTGGGTCAGCCCACCACCTACCTCACTGTTGTATCCTAGAATGGTTATACCCCACAGGACGAAGGTAGACTAGGGATGGTTAAACAGCGACACTCATACCATCACTCTCCCCACCTGTGTCCACAGCAGACATCAGTAATGGATCACAGATTATGGCACTCTGGATCAGTCTCCTCCAGTGCTGTGGGCAGCCCGTGTAATTATTCTTAGCACACGAAATGAACCAATTTGTAATCCCATGATGGGCCTACACCTCCCTGCTTCCCTGGGACCATAACACAAGCCTGCTGGGTCAGAGGCCAGATCCATGCAGCCCGCTATCCCCTCTGTCCTTTGCACAGGAGACAAATGGGACAAGCACCTGCATCCCAAGTGCCCTGGCCCATTTCAGAGGACCCTTTCTCACCACGGCCTCCAGCCATGCCCCTTCATGTCCTAAACGGCTCTCTGGCACCTGATAGCTGGGGAATGCCTGCCCTTCCTTGGGAAAACTCAGGTTCCTGAGCCCAGACTACCAGGGTAGCAAACAATTTAGCACCAAACCATCTGGGGTGGGATTGGGAAATGGGAGGGAGGGGCACACGGAGAGCAGCGGGGCCGCAATGGACAGAGTTTTCCGATCACACCTGTGACATGTGTGGGTGGATTCAGCCAGGGCGGCTTCAGTTTCCTCCTGTGTTTCTCTCTCTCTTGTTTAAAGCCCTTCATGGCTTCTTCCTGCACTTAGAATAAAGACCCAGCCCCTTTGCCTGGTCCTCGGGGCTCCCCAAGGTCTCTGGCCTCACCCTCTCCCCGGCTTACCAGGCACCAGCCACACTTACTGTCCCTCAGCCATGCCACGCTCCTTCCTACCTCAGGGCCTCCATCCTTGCTGTTCCCTCTGCTGTTCCCTCTGCCCCAGATCTTGGCATCTTCGCTACAGTGTCACCTCCTGGGAGAGGTCTGCACTGACCACCCTGCCCCTGTTTCTCCAGCCTGGTATAGGATCATCTTGTTTGGTGCTGACTTTCAGTAGCTGCTCCCCAGAATAGGAACCAGACCCAGGGGTCTTCTGTGACTCTGTGACTTGTCCTGGGCCACCCAGTGAGCAGAAGCAGAGCTGGGCATGTCCCAGGTCCTCCAGGAGAGCTGAGGCCCCAGGTGGTCAGGAGCGCAGACCAGGCCACAGGGATGTGATGCCTGAGCCGGGCCAGCTGGGCGCTCACCTCACCCCCGGCTTCATGCTGGGCACCCATGGTGTCATCTCCACTGCTCCTGGCTCTGTATTTGGCAGAGACGGGAGGAGGCTGGGGCGTCGGGAGGTGGGGCCAGTGTCAGGTCCACAGCCAGCCCGAGGCCCCCGCCCACCACATCCCTTCCTCTTGACCAAGCTCCATTCACCACAATGGAAGATCGGGAACCTCGATGGGGACTGACTAGGAAACTATAGCAGGTCCCAGGCCCTTAAAGGCGATCGTGAAATTGTGATCACCTGGAGGGTGAAGGGAACGCCATCCCGAGGGGGAACAGCAGGGCACAAATAGTGCCCCAACACAGTTCCATGATGAAGAAAGTGTGGACCGAAAAGAAGATGGAAAGGAGACTGGCCAGAGGCTAGAAGTGGGTGTGCTGGGGGTGGTGGCATCATGGGTATTCTTTTTTCTCTTATATTTTCTATTTTACAAGTTGTCTGTAATGCTTTTATTACATTTATAATAACCAAATAACCCGATGGTATTGTAACAAAAATAGTGGGCGGAAGCAGCAGGAATTCTGCAGCCGCCTCCACAGGGCCGGCTGTCAATCCTGGACCCTCCTCCACAGTCACAGCTGTGGGTAAGGAGGCCGCCGCCAATGCCGTGGGGTCAGTCTAGGAACAGCCCGTTTTACAGATGAAGAAACTGAGGCTCCGAAGGGCGGAGATACTTGTCTGGGTCTCACAGCTGTGTGTGTGTGTGGAGTCTGGGTCCAGCTTGCTGGCCTCCATGGCCTGGGCTACGGGGGCTCAGCTCTGCTGGCTCTGGCTTTGGGAAACCCCACAAAGCTGAAGGCGGTGGAGGATGGGGGGGCGCGGTGAGGAGAGAGATGGGGGAGGGGAGAGGAGCAGGGAAGAGGCCTCATCCTCATGGATGTGTTTGAGCCCCTCCTCCAGGATCGTCTGAAGGCAGGTCTCCAGGGAGCTGGGAGGGGAACGCCAGGGGAAGGGAGGTGTTTGAAAAGATAATGGGAGAACAGTTTGCCAGGGCCGCTGTGGCAATCCCTGATTGCAGCTGGGGGTTACGCTTTATTATTTATCCATCTATTTACTTCCCACTTTCCACACTGCAGAGAGCAGCATCTGCCACACCTAACCCTGGCGGGGAGGGAGGTGGGCATGGAGGGCTATGCGAGGCTTGCTTCAAGCTGGGTCCCAGAGGACAAGGCTCTGTGGGAACTGCGAGCAGTGAATTCCAGAAAGTCCTAGCAGGCTGGTGCCTTTGGGGAACCAAGGCCCTGGCGGCGTTGGGGATGCTGGGGGCCACAGAGAACGGGATGCTGAGCTGGAGTTGGACCCGTGCCTCATGGCCAGCGTGCATTTATGCATTCTCTCATCACTCATTCATTCATTCATTCGCTCCCTCATTGCTCCCTCATGCCTTCATTCACTCATTCATTCATTCATCCGGTCACTCATTCACTCCCTCATTCATTCAGTCACTCATTTGCTCCTCATTCATTCAGTCAGTCACTCCTTCATTCATTTATTCACTCCCTCATTCACTGCCTTACTCCTTCATTCATTCGCTCACTCCCTCATTTGCTCACTCCCTCATTCATTCTGTCACTCATTCACTAATTCATTCATCTGCTCACTCATTCCTTCATTCATTTGTTGGTTCATTCATTCCGTAAATCTTTACTGAGCACCTATTATGTGCCAGGCCCATGGCCAGCACTGGGGGCGGCAGGGACTGGGGGAGACGAGGTGCTGGAGTCACCTGGGGGACACAGGCTGGCGCAGTGGGGGGCAGAGGCGGGGTGGGAAGCTTACAGGGAGGAAGCCCAGCGTTGAGTCGGGAGTGTTTTATAAGTGGCGTTCAGCCTTCAGTGTTTTTATGAAATGACAGCTTTCTTTTTTTTTTCCCTTTCCCTTTTAAAGAGGCTTAAGAATGCAGTTGTCAAATCTGGGATTTTCTTCTCCCGTCTCCACCCCGTCGTGGAGAGCTGGTTCCCAAGCACAGTCAACCATGTCGAAAACCTGTGCTCTGGTGGCTGGAAACTGTGTATGGAGCTCAGGAGCCGCGCCACGTCCCAGGCTCGGTTCCACAGCTTCTCCTGCCATCCCCAAAGAGAGTTGAGACCCCTGCTCTAGAACACGGTTGTGGGAGGGGTGGTCTCCATATAAATTCCTCAGAACGTGCCTCACCCCCCCTCCCCGGCCTAACCTGCGCCAGCGACAGTGCCAGGACTACTGCTGCTTCCACCCTTGGTCTGGAATCAGGCAGAAGGCACTGAGGAAAGCAGGCCACGGAGGCTTCGGGCCTCGCTGGTGACTGGCCGCACACAGAGGCGGTGGCAGGTGTCCAGTTGTGGCCCCCCATTTGCTAGCTGTGCAGCTCCAGTAGATATTTACTGAGCACCTGCGGTGGACCCTGCAGATTCGGGGTGAGCTAGAAGACGGGGTCCCTGCCTTGACAGACCCTGTGGTGCACTCACTGGCCCAGGCATCATACAGGCTACAGGCACAGCTGCGAGGCCCAGGCCAGGGACAGGGTGCTGTGAGTGTGTCGACCAGTGTGTGTACTGGAGTCTTGGGTGGCCAGAGCGGGCTTCTCTAGGGGAGATGCACTGAAGCCAAGAATAAAAGGGGGAAGGAGGAGGGGAAGGAGTGGGTCGGGCAAAAGAAATGCCGTGTGAAGGCCCTGAGCCAGGAGACTTAACAGCCCCCAGCCTCAGTTTCTCCATCTGTACAATGGGCATAATAATCCTCCCCTCCTGGGCCTGTTGGGACGATTTGGTGAAATGGTGCCTGGAAATCACATAGCTCCGTGCCCGGCTCTCAGTAGGTCCCTGTTATTCAGAATCGCAGATCACTGGAAGGCAGACACTGGGGAAGACCCTTCCCTCCGCTTTGTGGGGGTCCCCAGAGACCATCTAGCCCCGTGGTTCTCCACTGGAGTGGTTCTGCTCCGGGGGGATATTTGGCACTGTCTGGAGACACTTTGGGTTGTCATAACCTGGGGTGGGGGCGCTTCTGGCATCTAGCACGTGGAGGCCAGGGATGCCGCTAAACCACCGGACAGACCCCCATCACCAAGAATCATCTGGCCCCAAATGTCAATGGCGTGGGTGGAAAAACCCTGATCTAGTCTAAGTCACTTATTTTACCAGCAGGGAAACTGGGGGGCATTGCAGGGAAGGGGTTTGCTCGGGCCCCTCTCACAGTGAGACAGGATGGGCCAGGGCTGGAGCACAGGGCAGGCCCCAGAGCAGGTTTCCAGGCAGCAGCGTGTCTGAGGAGAGACGGGGTGGGGGCGGGGAGAGGGAGAGGCCCAGGCCTGTTGGAACCTGAGCCTGGGTCAGGGATGGGGCTGCAGTCACGTACATCTCTCAGTCATCCTGGGATAGAATTCTTGGGCAGGAACTCTTATTTTTTAAATTTTTATTTATTTTCTTTTAACATTAAGGCAGCTACTATATTTTGAACAAGAAAGTGGCATAAGCAAGCGAGTGTCCCCCTAACATGCCAGTTTGTCCCCCATGGCACCCCACCGCCCCCCAGCTTCCCCCGTGTTTTGGGAGAAAAGCGTCTTTTCTCTGCCCAGTCCTGTCATCCACTGTCACCCCTCTGCACAAGGCAGGCATGGCCTCGCCTGGTATCTGCTTAAAGTCCAAAAATTGTCCAGATGGGGCAGCTAAATGGCTGCATTTGGGGAGATGAAATTCACTCGGTCAGAGCTGGAGGCACCAGCTGACACAGGGCCACTGACCACTGATCCTGAATCAGAGAAATGAACGGATTTGCCCAGATTTCCACAGGTGCTTCCATGTACAAACAAGTTCTATAGCTACTTCCATTAAAATGTATTCTGATCAAGCAACCTTGCAGAGGAAAGCTCACCTAGCCTCAAGTCTATAACACAAAAGCAAGGAGAAAATGACAGATTTTCTGCTGCCATCACATCTGGAACCTTCACAAGGGGGGCCGGGGTGCATGAGGCCCCAGGGCTCCGCTGGGCTGTCTGCGCCAGAAATTCCAGGTTCTGCCTCCGGGCCTCGAAGTTGTCAGCCGGCTGGTTGTATGCCGTCCACACTGGGTCTCCCACAAACAGCCGCATGGCTTTCTCGTATTTATTCTTGTCCAGTGTGAAACGGTGGTAAATCCCGGCAGGGAGAATGATCACGTCTCCTTTTTCCATGAAGATCCGGATCCACCTGTCCTCTTTATCTCTCACGTCAGAGTACCCACTGCCGTCCCAGATGAAGCGAATCTTGTCATCCAGGTGTAAATGCTCCTTGTAAATCATCTTAATCTTTGCTTCGTAATTTGGTAGTTTGTCTCTGCCTATGGTTATTATGTCCATCCAGGAGTAGTTTCTCTCTTTTCGGATCTTTTCTAATTCTGGATCATTCTCATATTCGTTAGCATCCAATTTCCAGTAAAGGACCCCGAGCCCGCACAGCTGCTCCAGGCCGACCGGGCGCACGGGCTCCGTGTGGTGGAGCCACAGCGGGTTGTCAGCCGAATCGTCCGTGTACCAGGCCTGCACCGTGGCCGGGCCGGGGGCACTGCCGCCTGGCCCCAGACCTGCGCCGCGACCTGCTCAGGCTGGTCTCAAGAGCTCTGTTATTAAGCCGCAGCTCCCTTGGGTGCCTGCCTTGGGGTGGGGGTGTGTGCCTGGGGTGAGTGTCCTGGCTCAGCCCACCACGGGGCTGAGCTGCACCTCGGAATCGGACCATGGCAGGAAGTCCTGGCCTCAGAGCTGTGAGGACTTGAAGAGCAAATTTGGGGCCTGGGGCAAGTGGGGCGTCTGGGACAGACCTCCTCCTCTCTGCTCCAGCGAGACAGGGTGCCCCGCATCTTCTGATGATGACCGATGGGGTTATGCAATGTTTGGGGAGCAGGCTCTTGGCTTTCCATGGGGCTGGGGCCAGTGCAGCCTGGCGAAGAGGGAGACTGGGAGGCAGGAGTCCCGGGTGTGAGCCCTGTTTCTGCTGCTAACTTGCTGTGTGACCTTGGGCCAGTCTCTCTCCCTCTCTGGGCCCCCAGTTCCCCATCAATCCACAGAGGGGTGGGCGTATATCTGTGGTTCTCTAACCATCTGCACGGAGTTCTCAGGTTCTGACCACGGTCCCCGGGGCTTAGGAAGAAGACGCCTGACACCTGGCCTCTCCCTCTCTCTGTGTGTTCATTCATTAATTCATTCATTCAGCTCATTCATTGAACTCACTGGGCATTTACTGAGCCCCCGTTATGTGCCAGGCGTCAGGGCACTGGGAGTTCACTGTTGAGTGGAGGACACAGACTGGTGGCAAACATGACACAGCATGGTTCGTGCTGCGCTGGGGTCGTTCAAGGGATGGGGGAGCAGATGAGCATTGCGGCCCCCTGGGGGCCTGGGCGGACGTCCTGGAGGGAAGCCAGGACCTGGTGGATGAGTGCATTAGCCAGGCAAAGAGGAGGAGGATGTGTTTTGCAGGCACAGGGACCTGCAGGCCCAAAGGCCTGGCGGCTGGATGGCATGGCAAGCTCTGGAAAGTGCGGCAGGGTGTGGAATATGGGCGGCGTGGGGCGGTGAGGGTGTGTGGCCAGAGGAGGCTGGGCCGTCAGGCTGGAGCTAACCTTCATCGATCGGGCCCCCGAGGGGTTGGGCCTGCTGCTAATGGCACCAAGGGGGCTGGGGCCCCACAGTGACAGTGACAGTGACAGTCTCTGCAGGGGAAACCAGATAGTCCCCCGGAGGCTCCCCACCGAGGCCAGCCTGCCTGTACCCACCTGCCCCCAGTAAAGCTGCAGGGCCCCCCGCGGCTGTTCGCAGTGCTGACAGCTCCCGCTGCTGCGGCACCTGCGCTGCCTCCCCTCCTAAGAGCCAGGCACCCGCAGGGACTGGGCCGCGAGACGCCTCTGGGCGCCTTTTGTTCTCCCTTTATTGTTTTTAATAATCTTTTCAAATTACTCAAGTGACACACAGCCATTGTGGGGAAATAGGAGGCTCTGGGGGACACGACGGGAAGCGATGTCCCCCCTCTGGCCTCCAAGGCCGGCTGTGCCCCCATGTGGTCATCACGGCCTGGTGCCGGGCCTGTTCCCTCCTCCTGCCCAGGGACCCGTCCTGACCAGGGGCCTGGGGTCATGGACCAGATCTTGGCTCCGAAACGCTCCTCTCTGGCTCTGCGTCCTGGCCCAGATGTGAAGGTTTGAGTCTGGAACACCCAGCTGGGAAGGAGGCTTCAAGGGGAGGGACCCGGAGGGGCCGAGTCCCTTCTTGGTACCTGCTGTGGGAGGGGCCCTGACCTCTGTGCCTCAGTGCCTTCATCTGTGAAATGGGGATCACTGAACCCACTGAGCAGGGCTGAGTGGCGACTGCAGGAGGAACCGCCCACGAAGGCTTAGTCCAGTGCCTGGCACAGGGACTGGTGCAGGCGGTGGTGAGATGGGGCAGTGATCCTGGTTACTGGGCCGGGACCGCCTCCCTGGGCCTCTGGCCCCTCGAGGTGCCCCAGGGGGTGGGTGGGGAGGCACGCAGAGGCCCAGCCATTTTTTACAGGCTCATGCTTGCTGGGGGCACTACGGGAGGGTGGGTGTCCACGGCAGCCCAACGCCACGCCCCACTCCATCTCCCAGCCTCGCCCTCACCCCTAAGGAACCGCTGACATGTTAGCAAGAGTCTTGTCTTGCTTTCTTTCTGACGTCTGACCTTGATCACTTAGGCCCCAGGATTCCCAAGCCTCCCTCCTTCCGGTGCCCTGCGTGTCCCTTCACCCAGCCTGGGCCCCTTAGCTTGTTCTCTGATGGGTGGAGGGACAGTGGCTTCTCCACACGCTCCCTGTGTATACGGCCCTCAGTCACGGCGCCACCAGCAACTTTCCCGGGACGTGACGGGAGAGTGGCCCTGGCTAGACCAGAGAACAGTGGGGCGGTGGGGGGGGACGTCTTCAGTGAGCCCGTGTCTCTGAGCATCTGGCCCCATCAGTGGTTACTTCGAACCCCACCTCAGCTCCAGTCTGGGCTGCAAGGACTTGCAGATCTCCCTGTCTCAAAGCCTCAGTTTCCTCATCTTTAAAATGGGCTTGGGACTTCCCTGGCGGTCCAGTGGTTAGGACTCCGCGCTTTCACTGCTGGGGCCCGGGTTCAATCCCTGGTCGGGGAACTAAGATCCCACAAGCCACGCGGCCAAAAAAAAAAAAAAAGGGCTTCATCATAGTACATTTCTCATAGGGCTGTTATGGGCGTTCCAGGAGAATAAGGTTTGCAAAGTTCCTAGCAGAGAGTGGTCCAGCAGAGGTAGCAGCTGGTAGCTGATAATAGCTGACCCCTCTCTCTAGCCCCGCTTTGTGCTGGGAATCCTCCTCAGAGGAATGTATGTCCTGGTTGGAGTTGCCAAGCTACACGCAGGAGCCAACTTATGAATTGATTTAAAAGAACACATTGAGGTCATAATACTAAAGATCGTGCCATTGCTTATTTTTTACGTCCAGCCCTGTGCCAAGTATGCTACATCATCTCACGCAGTCCCCACAAGATGGATGTGATAGCTGTCCCTGTTTATAGATGAGGAGAGTCAGGCTCAGAGAGGTGAAGGCACCTGCCTGAGGATGCAGCTAGCAAATGCAGGACTGGGATTTGGGCTGCAAAGCCATGTTGCCATCAGCTGGCCGGGTATCTGGAGGGTGTCTGGGCAATGGGAATGCAGGGTGGGCAGGTCCAGTTGGAACCCACCAGGATGCCCTCCCAGTTTGCTGGGCGGCTCCCGCGTCATTTACACAGTTCTCTGGGAACACAGGCAGGGGAGCGGGTGTCTGCACACTGTGGGGTGCAGGCATGTGGGAGGAACCAGCTGCTGGCCCCATATGGTGGCTCTGCCCACCAGCGCCACCAGCGCCACCAGCACCACCTGCCTGCCTGGCTCCGGGAGGGGGTCAGTGGAGAGGGTCGGGGAGGGGGGAGTACCTTGTGCGACAGCGGGACTTCGGGGAGGTCATTCATGCAAGTTTTGTTTTAGTCGCCTGTGTGGAGCAGGGGGCCGAGTGGCCAAGTGACTCTTAGGCCTCTGGGACAGATGAGGCTAAGACAGGTGTGGCCACCTGTCCCAGGTCACACAGCTGGTGAGAGGCAGAGGTGGGATGAGCCTGTGCCCGTGGAGTCCAGGTCTGTGCTCACAGCCCCGTGTGGCGCTGTCTCCCGGGACAGGGATTCACAGGCTTCCAGGGCGCTGGGCAGGAGCTCCCAGCAGGTGGGTGATGCTGGAGTCTCCTTTACCCTCTCTCACCTGGTCTCTACCTCCAGGTACAAAGGCTTCATCAAGGACTGCCCCAGCGGGCAGCTGGATGCAGCGGGCTTCCAGAAGATCTACAAGCAGTTCTTCCCGTTTGGAGACCCCACCAAGTTCGCCACATTTGTTTTCAACGTCTTTGATGAAAACAAGGTGAGCTGGGAATTGACAAGGCCTGTGCCAGCCCGGAGTCCCCTCCCTCCGGCGGCAGCCTGCGCGGCTCCACACCCACGCTGTCCTGCTGATGTTCCATTCCAGAGAAGGAACACACAGACATGTGCACTCACACATACATATATACACACAAACGCATGCACATGCGTGCACACCCACACGTGCTTATACACAGATGCACACAAACGCATGCATGCACACACATACATGCACTCATATTGTACACAAATGCATGCACGTATATACATTGCAGGAGCTCACACATGCACAAGGAACCCACAGAGCTCCGTGTATGCACATACATACCATGCACACAGACATACATGTATACACACATGCACACATATGTATACCTTGACCCTTTTCTTACATGCACAAAATGCAAATGCCTCCAGGGATAATAACAGGATTTATAATCATAACTGACATTTACTGAACATTTACTATGTACTACGCTCTTTATGTGGATTTTTTTAAAAATAAATTTATTTATTTATTTTATTTTTGGCTGCATCGGGTCTTCGTTGCTGCACACGGGCTTTCTCTAGTTGCGGCGTGCGGGCTTCTCACTGCAGTGGCTTCTCTTATTGCGCAGCATGGGCTCTAGGTGCACAGGCTCAGTAGTTGCAGCATGCGGGCTCGGTAGTTGTGGCTCGCGGGCTCTAGAGTGCAGGCTCAGTAGCTGTGGTGCACGGGTTTAGTTGCTATGTGGATTATTTTTAGTGAGACCTTACAACCAACTGCCTGTAGGGGTGCCTTTTAATTGCCCCCATTTTGCAGATGAGGAAACTGAGAATCATATAATACGGGCTCTTTTGTGCCTGGCTTCTTTCACTGAGTATCGTGTTTTCAAGGCTTATCCGTGTTGCAGTGTGTCCCTTCCTGGTGATGGCCACCCTGACAGCATATCCACCATTGGGGCATCTGCAGTCCTCCAGACTCTGTGCCACGCTGGCATATTTCCTGGCTCTCTTGTATTCAAGGTGGACGTACTGTAACTTGTTTCCACGCTCCACGCTGTAGGGCACTCGGATTTTTTCTGCTGTGTCACGCCCTGGCTTTCTCTGCAGGTGGCCTCAGCTGACAATCACACTGCCTGGCCCTGGGAAGAGCTCTGGCCTCTCCGGACCTCAGTTTCCTTATTTGCAAAATAAATAGGATTGAACAGTCCAGATCCCCACCTTTTTCTAAAGCCCCTGAGCCTGTGGTTCAAGGCCAAGGAGAAAGGGGTTTCTGGGTGACTCCTGCCCAGAGGGTCATGTGTGCTGGTGGTCCCTCTTCCTCCCACCAGATGTGGAGTGTCAGGCTCTCCCTTTGGCCTCACCCTTTTCCTTGTCCCTCCTGCCTGGCTTTCCCCTTTTTTTTTTTGGCCACACCATGCAGCTCGCGAGATCTTTGTTCCCCGATCAGGGATCAAACCCGTGCCCCCTGCAATGGGAGCATGGAGTCTTAACCACTGGACCGCCAGGGAAATCCTCTTTTCCCATTTCTAATCCTACCCCCTCCCCCTCCCCTTCCTTCTCCTGACCCTCATCCCTTCACTCCCGCACTCTCCACTTGGGTGTCTGGTACTTGCTGCCGCCCATCACCACCTGCCCAAGGTGCAGCCTGACCAGGTGACTCAGCGCTAACTGAGGCCCACCCCCACTCCTCTCTCTCCTGCAGGACGGGCGGATTGAGTTCTCTGAGTTCATCCAGGCGCTGTCGGTGACCTCGAGGGGAACCCTGGATGAGAAGCTGCGGTGTAAGTCCTGCCCCCTGGGCTCTATGGGGCGGCCGCTGGGCGGTCCCAGGCGGGAGGGAGGCCAGCTACCTGGGCCAGGTCATCTGTCTGGGGCTGAGAGTGGCACAGATGTCCTGCCCTTCCAGGTCAGAGGCAGTTTCTTGGAGGAGGCCAGGCAGGAGGAACGTGTCTTCCTTAGATGCGTGGACAGATGGGGCAGGAGCAAAGGGGCATCCGAGCAGGTGCAGACATGGGACCTCGGGCAGGACAGCGTGGAGTTAAAAGACCCGGTTCCAGGGCTCGATCCACCACTTAGGAGGCTGTTTTGATGACTGATCTCATGCATTCACTTATTTACTGGTTCACCCAACAGATGTTGACCAAACACGGCCACGTGTCAGTGCTGGGCAGAGGCCAGGACCCACGGGTGCATCAGATAGACGGGCACCTGCCCTCGCGGCTGTCAGTCTAGCTCAGGGACCTTATCCGAAAGATCCCAGAAAACTGCAACCGAGGCAGGAAGAGGGAAGTGTGAACCAACAGGAGAGGAACTGACCCTGTTATGAGTCGGGAGCTGAGCTGGGAAGGGTGAAGGTGCCAGGGAGGAAGGAGGGAAGAGGGTTCCAGGCAGGGGAACAGCATGTGCGCGGCCCTGAGGGGGAATGAGAGAAGGATTCAGAGGGGAGAGTGTGCGGGATCGTGCTGCTGCGAGAGGGAATCTGGAGAGAAGATGAAAACAGCTGGGCCAGAACTCACTTCCCACTGAGACACTTTCACTGCTTTGCATCGGCACCGAGAAAATGCGGCAGTTTCTTTTTCTTTCTCTTTTTAGGAATAAAAGAGGATTTTATTTATACAGAAGCTCCTTCCCTCCTCCCCAGGCATATTATTTTATTTTCTAAGTTGATCCCAGCAGGATACAGTGTAATTGTGGAAAGGAAGTGGGCTGAAAGGAGGCAGAGGCCGGGGCATGGGGAAGGAGAGGGGGGCCTTTAGGGCTCCTCCTGGGGTCCCCTCCCTCCCTCAGCTCCAGCTCCAGCCTCAGCTCTCGCAGACCCAGTGCCCCCTCCTTTTTATATTTAGGGTTTTTTTTTAATAACCCTAGTTGAAACGGCGCATGTGTTCCTGTAGTGCGTGCGCATGCGCGTGTCCCGTCTGTTTTGATGTAAATATTCATTGATTGGATGAGTAATGGGGCTGTGGTACAGGGGCGGGAACCAGCACCCCCTGCCCCGGGCCGGGGGGGTCACTCTGCCCTGGCTGGTTGACCGCAGGGGCCTTCAAGCTCTACGACTTGGATAACGACGGCTACATCACCAGGAACGAGATGCTGGATATAGTGGACGCCATTTACCAGATGGTGGTGAGAGGCCCGGGTCCTATGGGGTAGGGGGAGGCAGTAGGGGCGTCAAATTTAGTGATTGGGTCTGTCCCAGAGGAAGCACCCCCGTAGGACTGCTCTCCCGACCGGGGCAAGCGTTGGCCAGGCGAGGGTCACTGCCTGGGGCCGCTCAGCACATCTGCAGTTGGGGTGGCAGATGGGGGCTGGGGTGGCAGATGGGGGCTGGGGTGGGCGGGAGGTTCCAGAGCAGAATTACAGATGGCGGGGGACATTGCGGGGAGTGGGAGGCAGAGGCGGTCATCATCTGGAACCCGCCCAGGTCTGGGGAGCATATTTTTGGGAAAAGGGCCCAAAGCCCAGAGTGCCAGGAGCCAGCCCCCACCTTGTCTGTCCCTGGCAGGGGAACACAGTGGAACTCCCCGAGGAGGAGAACACCCCCGAGAAGAGGGTGGACCGAATCTTCGCCATGATGGACAAGGTGAGACCCCTCCCCGGAGGCGCCACTGACCACCTAGGGGCCTGGCTCGAGGCAGGCAGCACACCTGGTGTGACGTCCACTGGTCCGGTTGGCAGCCGTCCCCTTCAGACATCCAGGGTTTTAAGTAAATTTGTCCAACACTTTCTCTTTGATCAACTAAGATTCTTTATTTATTTTTTAAAATTAATTAATTAATTAATCTATTTTTGGCTGCGTTGGGTCTTTGTTGCTGCGCGTGGGCTTTTCTCTAGTGGCGAGAGCAGGGGCTGCTCTTCGTTGTGGTGCACGGGCTTCTCATTGAGGGGGCTTCTCGTTGCGGAGCACGGGCTCTAGGCGCATGGGCTTCAGCAGTTGTGGCTCGCGGGCTCTAGAGCGCAGGCTCAGTCGTTGTGGCGCATGGGCTTAGTTGCTCTGCGGCATGTGGGATCTTCCCAGACCAGGGCTGGAACCCGTGTCCCCTGCATTGGCAGGCGGATTCTTAACCAATGCGCCACCAGGGAAGTCCCAAGATTCTTAACCTTTCTAATTTTTTGCCATGGACAAGAAATTTGGGCATTCTGGAGAAGTTGTCTGTGGACTTCTCAGAGTAATGGTTTTAAGTGCATGAGATAAAATCCACAGGACTAAGAAGGAAGCTATTTTGGAATTCAGCTATCAAAATTTCTTTTAAAAGAATTTGTGATGTGGTATATGAGCTTCTTTATGAACACATCGGATGATGAGATATAGTGGTTTAAGCGCCCCACAGTTTCGAATCGATGATATGTGCAGGTGATGCCTACAGCAACCGTGGAGTGTTATAAAAATGCCTCAATCCCCACAGTTGACAAAGTCACAGGTACTGCTGGTTCTGTGGGAGATCGTTACCTAGATTCATTATGGAAGGAAGAGCTAAATTTCAGTTATAAGTTAGCGAAAAGAAAGACCTCATTTTTTCCCATTTTAGTTCACAGGCCTGCTGAATTCTATCCTCAGACCCCAGGTTAAGAAACCCTTCTTTATACCAAACTTTTTTTTAAACTGGAAATAACTTTGTTTTAAACTGGAATTTGACATCAATATGGTAAGGAAACCCAGTATTGCTTGCCTTCAATAAAAGAATTCAAATGAACAGTGACCTTGGGCTTATTATTACATTCTGGCTAGATACAGGTGCCTGCCCTGAAAGCTTTGAGCCTGAGGCCTTACTTCCTTAATTTAAAAAAGTGAGATCACATGTCAGAGAGGTAGTAAAGACACAGAGGCTCAGACCACGCTGGGCTCCTGATAATAATCAGAAGATGTGTCCATAGAGTGCGGCAGAGAATACTAGCTTCTCGCAGGGTGGTTCAATGTTATTTAACACCAAGGTGTTAAATCCCCCCCACCCCCAATTCAGACCTCCCTTATTTTGGGAAGCAAAGTCCACGCTGTAGTCAGACTGGGTGTAAACCTGGCTTCCCCAGTTAGCCGCCAGGGGGCCCTGGATAGGTGACTAAGCCTCGGCATGCTCACTGGTAAAATGGTGATAAGAGCAGCCCCTCTTTGGCTAAACAGTACGCTGCTAAATAACCAAGAGATCACTGAAGAAATCAAAGAGGGAATCAAAAAATACCTAGAGACCAATGACAATGAAAACACGACGACCCAAAACCTATGGGGTGCAGCAAAAGCACTTCTAAGAGGGAAGTTTATAGCAATATAATCCTACCTCAAGAAACAAGAAAAATCTCAGATAAACAATCTAACCTTACACCTAAAGGAACCAGAGAAAGCAGAGCAGCCCCTCTTCTTAGAGCGGCTGTGGGGACCCCATGAGACCAAGCGCACGCATAGCGTGCTCAGGGCCCACGGTAGACGACCCTCAAGGTCTGCCTGCGGAGCTTGTGGAAAGCTCGTCACGATCTCTCTCTCTGGGTGCAGGCTGTGGGTGGCTTCCAAGGCCTTTTTCTTTTGCTCTCACGCGTTTCCTTGCAAGATGCTCCAGGGGAAGGGATTCTGGCCCAAACCATCTCCTTCTGCAAGAGACCCACTAAAGCCCCTTTACATGGGCTCCGTCCAGCCTCCTCGTAGGTCTCCAGGGGGATGGCTTAAATGCCCTTCCAAGGGTGACCCCAGAGAAATGCATCAGGCTCTCAGCCCTGTGGGATTAACACCCTCTGTGGGGATGAACAGCAGTGAGGACGATACCTGGGGAGTTACCGGGTGCTTCCAGTCTGCCGAGCGTTTCACACAGCTTGAGCTCAAGGAGTGCCCACCTCAGTGCCCTGAAGAAGCTGTTCAGTTCTCTCCAGTCTCCAGATGAGGAAACAAGGGCCCAGAGAGGTGGGTCGTGTGCCCAAGGTCACCCAGCCAGGAAGTGCCCGCGTCTGTCTATGCCTGACCCCTCCCACCTAATGAGCTGCTTTGCCTCCCTCCTGACTTAACTGTGGAAGCAGCCCTGGGCTGGGCTTGGGGAGGGAGCGTCCAGGGCCCACGGCAGAGGCCGCTGTCCTGGGAGGTTGGTTGTCCCCTCACCTTCACCCTCCTCTCTCTGCTTGCAGAATGCCGACGGGAAGCTGACGCTGCAGGAGTTCCAGGAAGGATCCAAGGCGGACCCGTCCATCGTGCAGGCGCTGTCCCTCTACGACGGGCTGGTATAGTCCAGGGCCCAGAGCTGAGGTGAGTGGAGGGGGACTTGGGGCCTGGGGTGGGGGCAAGGGGGCAAACCCAGCCTCAGGACACTTGGGGTTGGCAGATAAGTACCTGAGTTTCCCGGGGGGGGAGGAATCGGGGTCTGCCCAGTTGGAGCATAGCTAGTAGGGGATGCCTAGGAGGCAGGGCCTTCACATCAGCCAGGGCTCCTCAATTTTTGTCATTTTTATATACCCAGATTCAGCCTGAGAGTTTACTTGAATAGAAGTTTCCCTGGGTTGAAAACACTTTGAAAATCCCAGCTCTCAGCCAGGGCCAGGGGCCTGGGAGAACAGGAGTTTCTCATCTTCTCTCCGTTGGGGTGGCTGAAGACCTCAGCTCCCACTCTCTTGATCAATAGCTCCAACGTGGTTTCTTTTTTTGCCCAGTCGGATTTCCGTAAGTGCAGGATGATAGCCCACAGAGGCCTCTGCTGCTGGCAGAGAACTGACCCCCATGGTCCTGTCCAGCTGCAAACACTCTTTTTTTTTTATCATCTTTATTAGAGTATAATTGCTTTACAATGTTGTGTCAGTTTCTGCTGTATAACAAAGTGAATCAGCTATACATATACATACATCCCCATATCCCCTCCCTCTTGCGTCTCCCTCCCACCTTCCCTATCCCACCCCTGTAGGTGGTCACAAAGCACCGCGCTGATCTCCCTGTGCTATTCGGCTGCTTCCCACTAGCTATCTGTTTTACGTTTGGTAGTGTATATATGTCCATGCCACTCTCTCATTCTGTCCCAGCTTACCCTTCCCCCTCCCCGTATCCTCAAGTCCATTCTCTAGTAGGTCTGCATCTTTATTCCCGTCTTGCCCCTAGGTTCTTCTGACCATTTTTTTACAAACACTCTTGTATGTGTCTCCTGGTGGACGGATGATGCATTCTGTTGATATAGATCTAAGAGTAGAATTGCTGGGACACAGAATGTGTGTATGTTTAGCTTTAGTAGATACTTCCAGAAGTTTTCCAACATGGTTGTACCATCTCCTACTCCCACTTGCGGTGTATGAGAGCTCCCATTGCTCCACATCCTTGCCAACACTGGGTGTTCTCTGTCTTTTAAAATTTCAGCCGTTTGGGTGGGCGTGTCATGATAGCTTGTTGTAATCTTAATTTGCGTCTCACTGATGAGCACAGAAGTTGGGCACCTTGTCGTATGTGCATCCTCCATTTTACGCCTTTTGTGCAGTGCTGTCTTAGTTATCTGTTGCTGCACACTGCAGTACTGCAAAACAGCAGCTGAAAAGAACAAACATCAGGAATTTGGGTACAGCTTTGTTGGGTGCCTTTGGCTCAAGGTCTCTCATGAGGATGCAGCCAAGCTGTCAGGAGGGTGGCCAACCATCCCAGTTTGCCCAGGACTGTCCCGGATTCAGTGCTGAAGATCCCATGTCCTGGGAAACCCCTCTGTATTAGGTAAACTGGGATGATCATCAGCTGTTGGCCAGGACTGCGGTCTCATCTGAAGGCTTGGCCAGGGGTGACCCACTTGTAAGTTCACTCATTTGGTTTGGCGGCCTCACCATGTGGCCCTCTGCACAGGGCTGCCTAACAACATGGCGGCTGGCTTCCCCCAGGGTAAGCTTTCTGGGAGGGAAGGAGAGGGAGAACCCAAGATGAAAGCACAGTCTTTTTATAACTTGATCTTGAGAAGCAAGATCCCATCACTTCTTTTTAAAGAATGCCTTGGCTACTTTAGGCTATTTCTATACAAATTTTAGAATCAACTTATAAATGTCTACACACACACACACACACACACACATGCTGGGATTTTGATTGGGATTGAGTTGAGTCTACTGTTCAGTTTGGGGGAGAATTGGCATCTTTATAATGTTGAGTCTTCCAATCCATGAAGATGGTATATCTCTCTCTGTGTTTAGGTCTTTAAATTTTTTTTCTCTATAACATTTTGCTGTTTTTAGCTAAAAGGTCTCTCACATCTTTTAGTTGATTTATTCCTAAGTATTTGATGTTTTTGATGGTGTTTTAAACAGTAATTTTAAAATTGTATTTTCTGTTTGTTTCTGATTTATAGAAATTCAGTTGACTTTTGTTTATTGATCATATATCCATGGTCCTGCTAACTTCATTTATTAAATCTAGGAGTCTGCCTTAGTTTCTTTGGGATTGTCTGCATTCTATTTCTTCCTTTCCTATCCCTCTGCCTTTTGTTCCTTTTTCCTGCTTCCTCGCACTGGTTGGGCCCTCCAGTCACATAAGAGTAGTGACGGTGAACATTCTTGTCTCATTCTCAGTCTTGGGGGAAAGCTTTCAATAATTCACCATTAGTTACGATACTTGTTATAGATCCTTTGTAGATAGATTTTAGCAGATTTAGAAAGTTTCCTTCTTTTTTAGTTTGGTAGGAGTTATTTGTTTTTTTAAAAAAATCATGAGTGGTATTGAACTTTATCAAAATTTTCTGCATTTATCCAGATGCTCATATGACTTTTCTCTCTTTTTTGTTGTCAGTATGATGAATTACACTGATTGATTTTGTGTGTGTGTGTGCGTGTGCGTGTGTGTGTGTGTGTGTGTGAATACATTTTATGGATCATCCGTGGATTCCTGTCCACTTAAATACACTACCTTTTTTTTTTCTACTCTTTTTCAAATTATTTTCCCATTTAGGTTGTTACATAATACTGAGCAGAGTTCCCTGTGCTATACAGTAGGTCCTTGTTGCTTATCCATTTTTTAAAAAAAATTTTTAATAGATCTTTATTGGAGTATAATTGCTTCACAATACTGAGTTAGTTGATGTTGCACAACAAAGTGAATCAGCCATATGCATACACATGTCCCCATATCCGCTCCCTCTTGAGCCTCCCTCCCATCCTCCCTATCCCACCCCTCTAGGTCATCGCAAAGCACCGAGCCGATCTCCCTGTGCTATGCTGCTGCTTCCCACCAGCCAACTATTTTACATTCCGTAGTGTATATATGTCAATGGTACTCTCACTTCACCCCAGCTTCGCCCTCCAGTCCCGTGTCCTCAAGTCCATTTTCTATGTCTACCTCTTTATTCCTGCCCTGCAACTAGGTTTATCAGTGCCATTTTTTTTTTTTTTTTAGATTTCATATATATGTGTTGGCATACGGTATTTGTTTTTCTCCTTCTGACTTACTTCACTCTGTACGACAGACTCTAGGTCCATCCACCTCACTACAAATAACTCAATTTCGTTTCTTTTTATGGCTGAGTAATATTCCATTGTATATATGTGCCACATCTTCTTTATCCATTCATCTGTCGATGGACATTTAGGTTGGTTCCATGTCCTGGCTATTGTAAATAGTGCTGCAGTGAACATTGTGGCACATGTCTCTTTTTGAATTATGGTGTTCTCAGGGTATATGCCCAGTAGTGGGATTGCTGGGTCATATGGTAGTTCTATTTTTAGTTTTTTAAGGAACCTCCATACTGTTTTCCATAGTGGTTGTATCAGTTTACATTCCCACCAACAGTGCAGGAGGGTTCCCTTTCACCACACCCTTTCCAGCATTTATTTGTTTCTAGACTTTTTGAAAATGACCATTCTGACCAGTGTGAGGTGATACCTCATTGTAGTTTTGATTTGCATTTCTCTAATAATTAGTGATGTTGAGCATCTTTTCATGTGCCTCTTGGCCATCTGTATGTCTTCCTTGGTGAAATGTCTGTTTAGGTCTTCTGCCCATTTTTTAACTGGATTGTTTGTTTTTTGATATTGAGCTCCATGAGCTGTTTGTATATTTTGGAGATTAATCCTTTGTCTGTTGTTTCATTTGCAAATATTTTCTCCCATTCTGAGGGTTGTCTTTTCGTCTTGTTTATGGTTTCCTTTGCTGTGCAAAAGTTTAATTAAGTCCCATTTGTTTATTTTTGCTTTTATTTCCGTTACTCTAGGAGGTGGGTCAAAAAAGACCTTGCTGTGGTTTATGTCAGAGTGTTTTTTCCTATGTTTTCCTCTAAGAGTTTTATAGTGTCTGGTCTTACATTTAAGGCTTTAATACATTGGGGGTTTATTTTTGTGTATGGTGTTAGGTAGTGTTCTAATTTCATGCTTTTACATGTAGCTGTCTGGTTTTCCCAGCACCACTTATTGAAGAGGCTGTCTTTTTCCCACTGAATGTTCTTGCCTCCTTTGTCATAAATTAGGTGCTCATATGTGCAGGGCATATCTCTGGGCATTCTATCTTGTACCATTGATCTATATTTCTGTTTTTGTGCCAGTACCATACTGTCTTGATTACTGTAACTTTGTGGTATAGTTTGAAGTCAGGGAGCCTGATTCCTCCAACTCCATTTTTCTTTCTCAAGATTGCTTTGGCTATTTGGGGTCTTTTGTGTTTCCATACGAATTGTAAAATTTTTTGTTCTAATTCTGTGAAGAATGCCATTGGTAGTTTGATAGGGATTGCACTGAATCTGTAGATTGCTTTGGATAGTAAAGTCATTTTCACAATATTGATTCTTCCAATCCAAGAACATGGTGTATTTCTCCATCTGTTTGTCATCTTTGATTTCTTTCATCAGTGTTTTATAGTTTTCTGAGTACAAGTCTTTCGCCTCCTTAGGCAGGTTTATTCCTAGGTATTTTATTCTTTTTGTTGCAATGGTAAATGGGAGTGTTTCCTTAATTTCTCTTTCTGATTTTTCGTTGTTGTTGTAGGAATGCCAGAGATTTCTGTGCATTAACTTTGTATCCTGCAACCTTACCAAATTCATTGATTAGTTCTAGTAGTTTTCTGGTGGCATCTTTAGGATTTTCTATGTATAGTATCATGTCATTGGCAAACAGCGACAGTTTTACTTCTTCTTTTCCAACTTGTTTTCCTTTTATTTCTTTTTCTTCTCTGATTGCTGTGGCTAGGACTTCCAAAACTATGTTGAATAAGAGTGGCAAGGGTGGACATCCTTGTCTTGTTCCTGATCTTAGTGGGTATACTTTCAGTTTTTCACCATTGAGTATGATGCTTGCTGTGGGTTTGTCATATATGGCCTTTATTGTGTTGCGGTAGGTTCCCTCTATTCCCATTTTCTGGAGAGTTTTTTTTATCATAAATTGGTGTTGAATTTTGTTAAAAGCTTTTTCTGCATTTATTGAGATGATCATATGGTTTTTATTCCTTAATTTGTTAATGCGGTGTATCACACTGATTGATTTGCATATATTGAAGAATCCTTGCATCCTGGGATAAATCCCACTTGATCATGGTGTATGATCCTTTTAATGTGCTGTTGGATTCTGTTTGCTAGTATTTTGTTCAGGAATTTTGCATCTAGGTTCATCAGTGATATTGGTCTATAATTTTCTTTTTTTGTGATATCTTTTTCTGATTTTGGTATCAGGGTGATGGTGGCTTCATAGAATGAATTTGGGAGTGTTTCTCTCTCTGCAATTTTTTGGAAGAGTTTGAGAAGGATCAGTGTTAGCTCTTCTCTAAATGTTTGATAGAATACACCTGTGAAGCCATCTGGTCTTGGACTTTTGTTTGTTGGAAGATTTTTTTTTTTTTTTATAGATTAACTGGATATATATGTATATTTTTAAATTAATAGCTACTTTATTTATTTATTTATTTTTAGCTGTGTTGGTTCTTCGTTTTGTGCAAGGGCTTTCTGTAGTTGCGGCAAGCAGGGACCACTCTTCATCGTGGTGCGGGGGCCACTCTTCATCGCGGTGCATGGGCCTGTCACTATCGCGGCCCCTCCCGTTGCAGGGCACAGGCTCCAGACGCGCAGGCTCAGCAGTTGTGGCTCACGGGCCCAGTTGCTCCACGGCATGTGGGATTTTCCCAGACCAGGGCTCGAACCCGTGTCCCATGCATTAGCAGGCAGATTCTCAACCACTGCGCCACCAGGGAAGCCCTGTTGGAAGATTTTTAATTACGGTTTCAATTTCATTACTTGTGATAGGTCTTTTTATATTTTCTAATTCTTCCTGGTTCAGTGTCGGAAAGTTGTACCTTTCCAAGAATTTGTCCATTTCTTCGTGGTTGTCCATTTTATCGGCATATAGTTGTTTGTAGTAGTCTCTTATAATCCTTTGTATTTCTGCAGTGTCAGTTGTGATTTCTCCTTTTTCATTTCTAATTTTATTGATTTGCATCTTCTCCCTTTTTTTCTTGATGAGTCTGGCTAAGGGTTTATCAATTTTTTTTTTTTTTGGCTGCATTGAGTCTTCATAGCTGTGTGTGGGCTTTCTCTAGTTGCAGCGAGCAGTGGCTACTCTTTGTTGCGGTGTGCGGGCTTCTCATTGCAGTGGCTTCTCTTGTTGTGGAGCACAGGCTCTAGGCACACGGTCTTCAGTAGTTATGGCTCGCTGGCTTCCGTAGTTGTGTCTCGTGGGCTCTAGAGTGCAGGCTCAGTAGTTGTGGTGCGTGGGCTTAGTTGTTCCGCAGCATGTGGGATCTTCCCAGACCAGGGCTCGAACCCCTGTCTCCTGCATTGGCAGGTAGATTCTTAACCAGTGCGCCACCAGGGAAGCCCCTCCAGCTTTCTTTTGATTTCCATTTGCATGGAATATCTTTTTCCATCCCCTCACTTTCAGTCTGTATGTGTCCCTAGGTCTGAAGTGGGTCTCTTGTAGACAGCATATAGATGGGTCTTGTTTTTGTATCCGTTCAGCCAGTCTGTGTCTTTTGGTTATGGCATTTAATCCATTTACATTCAAGGTTATTATCGATATGTATGTTCCTATTACCATTTTCTTAATTGTTTTGGGTTTGTTTTTGTGGGTCTTTTTCTTCTCTTGTGTTTTCTGCTTAGAGAAGTTTCTTTAGCATTTGTTGTAAAGCTGGTTTGGTGGTGCTGAATTCTCTTAGCTTTTGCTTGTCTGAAAAGCTTTTGACTTCTCCACCGAATCTGAATGAGATCCTTGCTGGGTAGAGTAATCTTGGTTGTAGGTTTTTATCTTTCATCACTTTAAGTATATCCTGCCACTCCCTTCTGACCTGCAGAGTTTCCGCTGAAAAATCAGCTGGTAACCTTCTGGGGATTCCTTTGTATGTTATTTTTTGTTTTTCTCTTGCTGCTTTTAATAATTTTTCTTTGAATTTAATTTTTGTTAGTTTGATTAATATGTGTCTTGGTGTGTTTTTCCTAGGTTTTATCCTGTATGGGACTCTCTGTGCTTCCTGGACTTGGGTGACTGTTTCCTTTCCCATCTTAGGGAATTTTTCAACTATAATCTCTTCAAATATTTTCTCGGGTCCTTTCTTTTTCTCTTCTTCTTCTGGGACCCCTATAATTCGAATGTTGGTGCATTTAGTGTTGTCCCAGAAGTCTCTGAGATTGTCTTCAATTCTTTTCATTCTTTTTTCTTTATTCTGCTCCTCGGCAGTTATTTCCACCATTTTGTCTTCCAGCTCACTTATTCGTTCTTCTGCCTCAGTTATTCTGTTATTGATTCCTTCTAGTGTATTTTTCATTTCAGTTATTGTGTTGTTCATCTCTGTTTGTTTGTTCTTTAGTTCTTCTAGATCTCTGTTAAACATTTCTTGTATTTTCTCAGTCCGTGTTTCCATTCTATTTCCGAGATTCTGGATCATCTTTACGATCATTACTCTGAATTCTTTTTCAGGTAGATTGCCTATCTCCTCTTCATTTATTTGGTCTTGTAGGTTTTTACCTTGCTCCTCCATCTGTGACATATTTTTTTGCCATCTCATTTTTTTTTTTTTTTTAATGAGTGGGATTGTGTTCCTGTCTTACTGGTTGTTTGGCCTGAGGCTTTTAACAGTGGGGTTTGTAGGCTATTGGGTAGAGCTGGGTCTTGGTGCTGAGATGAGGAACTCCGTGAGACCTCACTCCGATAAATAGTCCCTGGGGTCTGAGGTTCTCTGTTAGTCTAGTGGTTCGGACTTGGAGCTCCCACCGCAGGAGCTTCAGCCGACCCGGGCTTGTGAATCAAGGTCCTGCTGCCTGGGGTGGCAAAAATAACCCCACAACAATAACAAAGTGAAAAATAAAATTAGACTAGGAAACTAACAGATATGTTAGGAAGAATATGAACATAAAAATATAGATGAATCAACAACTGGAAGGTACATCAGTACCACAATAGTAAAAAAGAGGAGGAGGGAAAAGAAAAAAAAAAAAAGAAAAAAGGGGGGGGAAGGCCTTAGCTGTGGAGGGCGGGGCCAAAGCAAGGGCGAGGTTTGGGTGATGGGCGGGGCCAATGCTCAGGATCTGGAAAAGGCCCTGGGGGCTGTAGGGGGGTGGAACTTAGGCTCAAGGAACAGAAGGGGCCCAGGCGTGTCCCCCACCCCTGGTCTCAGAGGGCAGGGGACCTCACCTGGGAGCCCAGCAGGCTTCCTGGGCTCGAGTGGGTGGGGCAATCACCCTCTGCTCCTCTCCCTCTCCTCCCGGAAGGCCCCTCCCACGTGCCTCTCCTATTCTCCCCCTGGCCTCCTTCCTATGCCCCCAAGGACCCACGTGGCCTGGAGGGGGCCTTGGAGGGCAGGGGACTGGCCTGGGAGCTCAGCAGGCTCCCCGGCCCGAGTGGGCGGGGCAATCGCCCTCTGCTCCTCTCCCACTCCTCCTGGATGGCTCCTCCCACCTGCCTCTCTTGATCTCCCCAGCCTCCCTCCTATGCCTATTTCATTCTTTTTAAAGACTGAGTAATATTCCATTGTATATATGTACCACATCTTCTTTACCCATTCTCTGTCAACGGACATTTAGGTTGTTTCCATGTCTTGGCTATCGTAAACAAAGCTGCAATGAACACTGGGGTGCATGATCCTTTCGAACCATGTTTTTCTCTGGATATATGCTCAGGAATGGGATTGCAGGATCATATGGTAGCTCTATTTTTAGTTTTTAAAGGAACCTTCATACTGTTCTCCATAGCGGCTGCACCAATTTACATTCCCACCAACAGTGTAGGAGGGTTCTCTTCTCTTCACACCCTCTCCAGCATTTACTGTTTGTGGATTTTTTTTTTTTTTTAATTTTAGGCTGTGTTGGGTCTTCATTGCAGTGCGTGGGCTTCTCATTGCAGTGGCTTCTTTCGCTGTGGAGCACGGGCTCTAGGTGCGCGACTTCAGTAGTTGTGGCACGTGGGCTCAATAGTTGTGGCTCACAGGCTCTAGAGCGCAGGCTCAGTAGTTGTGGCGCACGGGCTTAGTTGCTCTGTGGCATGTGGGATCTTCCTGGATCAGGGATCGAACCCGTGTCCCCTGCACTGGCAGGCAGATTCTCAACCACTGCGCCACCAGGGAAGCCCCTGTTTGTGGATTTTTTGATGGTAGCCATTCTGACTTATACCGATTGATTTTTGAATGCTAAGCCACCCATGATGTGCTTTTATGTACCATCAGATTTGATTTGCTGATATTTTGTTTAGGAAGCCTGTTTTGAAGCTTCTAATGTTCTTATATTTTTGCACAAGACATCCGTTTTCATTGAAGAGACGTTAGAAAATATGTTTAAAAAGAAAACCTCCATAAAAAAGTTTATTGAAAAAAACCCTTCATATATAACCCAGAAATAACCACTGTGAACATTTTGTGTCCAGAATGATTCAGAAAGAATTGAACACTTAACAAAAACTTAATACTCAGTAACTAGGTCACATAGGAACATATAATCAAACCAATTTATAAAGGAACTGTGACAGTTATTTCTATAATCTTAAAAATGTTCAGTATGCAGCTCTGGGTCCCACAGTGCATACTGATCTGTTGTCTGATTTTTCAGAGTCCCCCTTTTGTGAATTACCACCAGTGGCCTCATTGGCAACTATCATATAACAGCTGCTTTATTTCCTCCAGGCCGTGGAAAAATGGTGCAAACATAAGTTCTTGCTGTATCCCCCCAAGGAAAAGTTGTACGGTGTAATTAATTTCTTTAAAGTGTGTGATTCTTTTTGAACTACCCTATTTGTTTTTGTCTTACAGTTTTCTATGAATATATGTGTATATATATTTCCTCAACAACGAGTTCATAACCATATGCTGTTGGCTGTGTGTTTTGTTTTTTTTTTAAAGGAACAACTTGTAGGAAGCATTTATTTTTTCTTTTGGAGACTTGGAGAAAAGAGATTTTTAATGTGTTTTACCCAACTTGGCTTCACATCCTGTTGTGTGAAGGATGGCTACACTGGCGTTCCTTTTTTTTTTTAACATCTTTATTGGAGTATAATTGCTTTACAATGGTGTGTTAGTTTCTGCTTTATAACAAAGTGAATCAGTTATACATATACATATGTTCCCACATCTCTTCCCTCTTGCATCTCCCTCCCTCCCACCCTCCCCATCCCACCCCTCCAGGTGGTCACAAAGCACCGAGCTGATCTCCCTGTGCTATGCGGTTGCTTCCCACTAGCTATCTATTTTATGTTTGGTAGTGTATATATGTCCATGCCACTCTCTAACTTTGTCCCAGCTTACCCTTACCCCTCCCCATATCCTCAAGTCCATTCTCTAGTAGGTCTGTGTCTTTATTCCCGTCTTGCCACTAGGTTCTTCATGACCTTTTTTTTTTTTTTCCCTTAGATTCCATATATATGTGTTAGCATACTGTATTTGCTTTTCTCTTTCTGACTTACTTCACTCTGTATGACTGACTCTAACTCCATCCATCTCATTACAAATAACTCAATTTCGTTTCTTTTTATGGCTGAGTAATATTCCATTGTATATATGTGCCACATCTTCTTTATCCATTCATCCGATGATGGACACTTAGGTTGCTTCCATGTCCTGGCTATTGTAAATAGAGCTGCAATGAACATTTTGGTACATGACTCTTTTTGAATTATGGTTTTCTCTACACTGGCTTTTCTTAACACAATTTATGTAGACATATATCTTACCCTCACCGGCAACATGTCGGCCAACACGATGTAACTTTATTTCCATGACAAGTTTTTCAGGGTGACAAGATCCACTTTTCTATAGCTCTTCCCGAAAATTGCCATACCATTTTTCTCAGGCCTTCCTAGATCCTGCCTGATAGTAATTATATCCAATTTGTGTTCCATTGTTTTTGTGATTTATTTGCCTTCTCAGATTCCTGATGGATCATAATTCTTAGATAAATTACCGTTATATAATTCACTGAATTATTATCAGGAACTGAGATCATGCATATTTTTTGCGTCACTAAATGTTGCTCGAGATCATCATTTTTAATAGCTGCATAGTATTCCGTTTATGGCTGGACCACACTTTAACCAGTCTTATGGTGTGGGGCACTTAGGTTGTTGGAAATTTGAGAGTGGATTAAAACAATTTTTATTATGGGAACATTCTCATGCAATAGTAGAGAGAATATGTAACTCCGTGTACCCATCTCCCAGCTTCAGAATCACCGATTCACAGCAATCTTGTACCATCTATACCCTCCCCCACACACCCCCGACACTGGGTTGTTTTGAAGCAAATTCAAGACATCGTATCATTTCATACATAAATATTTCAAAATGTATTTCTAAAAGATAACGATTCTTTAAAACAAATCCATAATACCCAAAAAATCAGTAATTCCTTAATATGCTCTCATCAGCACTTATATTCCACTTTCCTGTTGTCTCACAATTTTTTTCACTTTGTTTATTGGAATCTGAATAAAGTCCATAGATAGCAACTGGTTGATAGGTCTACGTTTATTTTAGTCTCTTAAGTTTTCCCCCTTCCCTTTTCCTTCTTGCTATTTGCTGAGCAGAGCATTCTGTACAGTGCCCCATGGTGCTGTTAACAGGCTCTCCTCTTTGTTGTTCTTCCTGGAAATGGCAGTTAGATCTGCAGGCTGGCTTGGCATTGGGTTTGGTCCACTTTGGGCGAGAACACCTCATGAGTGGGGTTGTGTGTGTCTGGCAGGTGCACATGACCTCGGTGACATCAGCAGCTGTTGCTGATCGCCACCTCTGTCCATTCATTCATTACATGGTGCAAAATGGTGACGTCCTAAAGTTGTCTTTCCTTCTTCGTTATTGGCTAGATTACTTTGACAAAGGGAAACTTCCCCTCATCCACTCGTTGGTTACCCCGAGGCTTGGTTTTCATAGGGAAGGCATGATGGATACTTGATTCTTTATCAGTTTTCAAAACAAGTTGGATTTCTAAAATCCTTAGAGGTGACCAATGAAGTTTTTAAAAAATATATGTGTAACTATGAATTTAGGGATTTAAATGCATTTGGTGAGTTTCATCATGTTTGCAGTTCTTTTTTTTTTTTCTTTTTTTTACATTTTTTTTGGCCACGCCGCACAGCTTATGGGATTTTAGTTCCCCAACCATGGATCGAACCCCAGGCCTTGGCAGTGAGAGCTTGGAGTCCTAACCACTGGACTGCCAGGGAATTCCCTTAACTAGCAGATACAATAATGCAAGTCACAGATCACTGCGGAAGGCAAAGCATGTGATTGGAGACCCAGCTGAACCTCCAGGGGCTGGCAGGGGACCTGGAAGGCTGAGAGGACCCAGGCCTCTCCCTTGGGTGCTCTGGCCTTTCTCTGGGTGGTTGCTCCATACCCTCTCTCCCTCGGCACCTGCACCACAATGGCCCCCCCAATTCTGGTCCTGCAGGGCCTTCCTGCTCCCCCAGGGCCACCTCCACATAGCTTCAGATTGGCCCAGATAATGTTTTTAAGTCATCTCCCCAAATCAGGAAAATGACCCCTTTGGATCAGACACCTGCACCTGTCCAGTGGGGAGTGGGGACGTGCGATTTAAACACAGGGCTGGAGCAGGTTATGGGAAGGATCTTTGGATGGCACAGACAGTAACAGACATAACTGTCCCCCAGGCTGCTGCTTTTTTAAAAAAATGTATTGAGGTGAAATTCACATAACATAAAATTAACTATCTTAAAGTGAACAATTCAGTGGCATTTAGTACATTCTAGAACTTTTGCCTCACTCCAAAATAAAACTCCATATCCCTTAAGCAGTGTCTCCCCCACCCCCACTCCTCACTGAGCCTCTGGCAACCATACTTTGCTTTCTGTCTCTATTCTGGATGTTTCATATAAATGGAATCATTTACTGTGTGACCTTTTATGTCTGGTTCTTTCACTTAGCATCATGTGGTCAAGTTTCATCTGTGTTGGGGCATGTACCAGTACTTCATCCGTTTGCATGGCTGAATAGTATTCCATTGTGTGGTTAGATCACATTTCTTTATCCATTCATCCATTGATGGACATCTGGGTCATTTCCACCTTTTGGCAATTGTGAATTATGGTGCTATGAACATTGGTGTCCGTGGATTTGAGTACCTATTTTCCAGTTTTTAGAGTACATCCCTGGGGTGCAATTGCTGGGTCATATAGTAACTATGTTTAATTTTTTGAGGAACTGCCAAACTTTTCCACAGTAGCTGTGTCATTTTATATTCCTACCAGCCATGGTCGAGGGTTCCAATTTCTTCACACCCTCACCAACACTTGTTAGTTTCAGGTTTTATCCTAGTGGGTGCGAAGTGGTGTCTCATTGTGGTTTTGATTTGTGTTTCCCTGATGACTAATTCTGTTGAGCATCTTTTCATGTGATTATTGGCCATTGCACACATTGTTCTTAATGGTTGCAAACTTTTTTATCCTGGGGTTCTGTCCTTATTTATCCAACCTGTCCCCTGATAGTGGACACTGAGTTTGCTTCCTTCCTTTTAATTTTGCTATTACAGATGATACTGTCATAAACATTTCTTTCTTTCTTTTTAACTTATTTTTTATTGAAGTATAGTTGATTTACAACGTCGTGTTAATTTCTGCTGTACAGCAAAGTGATTCAGATACATATTTCTTTTTATATACATTCTTTTTCATATTCTTTTCCATTATGGTTTATCCCAGGATATTGAATATAGTTCCCTGGGCTATACAGTAGGACCTTGTTGTTTATCCATTCTGTATGTAATAATTTGCATCTACTAACCCCAAACTCCCAGTCCATCCCTCCCCCACCCCCCATAAACATTTATTTCTTAAGGATAAATACTAAGCACCAAATGTGTGGATCGGAGGGCATGCACATTTTTAGGACTTGTGACATATAATGCCACCTGGTCCTCTAGTTGACTGTCGCCCGCTCTGTGTCCCTGGCAGCCAGCTCTGAACCTGCCCCGCCTCCCTGTGTCTTCCAGATGCCTGGGAACCACTCACCTCCTCCCGTGCCATGAGGGCCCCTCCGCCCCGACACCACCACCCTCCTGTGTCCACCCAGCCTTTCTCCGCATCCACGCCCCGCCGGGCTGCCCTGGAACTGTGAGGCCCGGCTCTCCTCCACCCGCCCCGCACCCACCCGCCGCCTGAAGCCACCGGCTCCAATTGCCACCAACTTCTGCTTGTCCAGAAAGCGACAGTACAGATGGGAAAAGGCTCCAGCCCTCTGCAAAACCAAGGACTCGGCTGCTTCGCAGGCGGCCTCTCGGTCCCTCCTGCGCTCCTGCGTGTGTGCTTTTGTTCTTTATTTCAAACAGACATTGAAAAAGAAAAAAAAAAAAAACAACTACCTTCTGTCCTAGAAGATTCAGACTGACAGATGGGGAGAAGGCCTCGGGGACGTCAAAGAACTCTGCCTCCTGCCTTGACCTTGTCAGCGGGAGAGGCCACGGAAGTCACGGCCTCGGCCACGGGGGGTCGGGGCGTGGGGGGGCTGCCTGCCCATCGTGATTTGGCGCCCCATCCTCGAGCAGCAAGACCACCTGCGCGGCTAGGATGATTAATTACAATGTTGATGATTTTTTTGTGATAACAGTATTGTGCTTTTTGTGGGGAAAGTGAGGTTTTTTTTTTATATATATACATATATAATTGATACCTTTTATTTATTGGT
This sequence comes from Eschrichtius robustus, assembly GCF_028021215.1. Lineage (NCBI taxonomy): Eukaryota > Metazoa > Chordata > Mammalia > Artiodactyla > Eschrichtiidae > Eschrichtius > Eschrichtius robustus. The sequence goes on along the minus strand of NC_090833.1, from coordinate 6,119,835 downwards.
TGGTAACTGTTGCTGCTGCCTCGTGTGTCTGACGCTCCCAGGGATGCGGGGCCCACCGTTTACACGTGCACGCCCTCGCCCACCTTCCCAGGCGCTTGGGGTGATGGTGGCCTGCAGCGGCCAAGAAGCCAAAAATCTTTTTTTTTTTTTCAGATACTGTGCTCGATGTTTGGAGAGGGGAAAGGTGGGCTTCTTAAGTGGCTAATGCACTGTTCCCTACAGCTCGAATGCCTCCCTCCTGTATCTCTTTTCTCTGTTCCCAGTTCACACATCTCTCGGTCCTGTATCCTCCTCTGGGTCCATAACCTCTTTTCTGAGGACAAACGGGACATCTTCCGGTTTCTCAGTTCTTGCTTTGGTGTTCGCAGCGCCATGGAGAGTGGCGAGGCTTGTGCTGAGACTGGGAGCCAGGAAGGGGCGGGGGTGGACCGAGAACCTAAGGAGAGAAGGAGGAAGGAGTGAGCAGATGTAAAGTCTGTGTCTCCCTCCTTGGTGGGTTTTGAGAGTAGCCACTCACCCTGCTTTCCTGCCTTCCTGCCTGCCTCGTCCAGCGGACCACAGTATCTTTCTCTCTTTTAGCTGAAAGGCCGGAAGGGAGAGGCGGAGAGAGAAGGGCCACAGGCAATCCCATTCAGGTAGCTTCTTGGGCTGTGGCCCACATGTGCTCACAGGAAGCTTCTAGCTCTGCCTGCCACTGAGACAGGGCAGGCCCACAACTGTCACCAGGAAAGTCAGATGACCTTGGACCAGAAGGCAGGATCCTGAGGCTGGCTCTTGCTCCGTGATTGTGGGCCCCCCCCCCCGTCTCTGTGGGCCCCAGTTCCCCCTGCTGCAGAGCCGGGAGGCCTGGGCTGGGGGATCCGAAGGCTTCCCTTCGTGCTGATGCTGTCTAATTCTAAGCTTGGGTTTCCTGCAGTTGGTGATTCTGCGGTCTGTGGCTAAGTTTACAGACCCCAGCAGACACGGGGACTGTCCGAGTCACTATTTGTCTCAGCACAGTCTTCAGGGACACAGCAGCCGCTGGTCGTGGTGTGTGGGTTCGGATGACATACCCTGTCCCTCCCCGCAGAGCTTCCTGGTCCCTCCTGGACTCTTGAGCTATCTTTCAGGCCCAGAACTAGTCCTCACCCTGGGAAGGCTTCTGGGTGAGAAGCAGCCTCCCAGACCGTTTAGGGCCAGGCCGGAGTTGAGAATCCCTGCTGCTTCTTTGCGAAGTCAGCAGCCTATCACCTCCTGACTTATCCCGGCCACCGGAGGGGAGGAGCTGACCCTCGGCCCCCACTTTAAATTGCCCTTGGCGTCCACTTCGCACTTTCCCAGGAGGCCAGAGCTTCTCCTGCTAACCCTAACTCTCACAGCAGACCCTCCGCCAGAGAGCGGCTCTGCCAGCGTGGGACTTGCGTGTCCGCTCCTGCAGGCTGGACCGCTTGGCCAGCCCCTGTCTCTCCCTCCTTGCATTTGCCAGCCCTCTGGCTGCCCTCTCCCTCCACTGGAAGCCCCCCAGATCCTGCGGGGATAGGAGCAGTAGTTCCATTTTCACGGGTGACTTTGAAGCTTGGGCTCTTTGAGGCCCCTGCGGTCACCTTCCTGCTCAGGCCACTGGCCTAGGAGGCCCAGTACTCACCACCAAATCCTGCAGTTCCTCAGCCTGGCTCTGACCTAGGACCCTAGGGCAGCAGGTGAACTTGGTGGCTTAGGGCTGGAGATGGGGAGAGCGGGGCCTTTCCCCAGGTCAAACGATTTCTCTGGCCTCCACCTGAGCCTTGATTTACCTCTCTGGTCCAGTGGGCAGGAGCTTTTGTGCAGCCTGTCCTGGAGCATCACGGGAAAGGGCTTGTGGCTAAGAATTATCCAAGGTTAAGCATGTGGGTCCCGCCAGCTGAGACATTGATTCCTAGGAGTCTAGGGAGATCTGTGTGCAAGGCTTTCCTCCCACCTCCTCACCGTTAGGCCTTTTGGTTTGGAGCTACGCGTGTGGCTTTTGACCTTAGCAGGCGGACCCATGCCCCAGGCACACCTTGGGTCCTTGCCCAGAGACAGTCCAGAGCTGCTGGAAGGGCCACGCTTCTTCCTGGCAGGGTGCTGGACACTGGCCATTTTTGCCCGAGGTTGCGGGCAGGGACAGTTCCGTCCCCTCCTCTCACCAGGCCTCTAGCTGCAGCACCTGCAGAGCCCTGAGCAGCCCATGGGCCTCTCTCCCCAGCACCGTTTCCCACCCGAGGCCCAGCCCCATCAACTGCTGCTCTCTGGGGCTTCCAGACCAGCCAGAAGCCAGGCTCTTAGCCTTCGCTCCCCAGCCCAGGAGCAGGGGCCAGCCTCGGGCAGTCCGTCTGCAGCAGCCCTGGCCTCTTCCTCATAGAATCCGCTCCCCACTCTGCGTTGATGGTACTTAGGAGAACGTCATGAGTTTCCAGTATTTAACCAGGCAACGTTTAGAATAACGTCAAGGCAGATGTGTGTCCTCCTCTGCCCCTGAAATGCTTTTCATTTTGACAGCCAACTTCCTAGATGAAAGATGCAGCTGGGCTTTCGGGGACCCTGTCTCTTCTTTAGGGGGTTGGGGCGTGGGGTTCCTGGGCCCCCTGGGAAGAGGCAGCCTCTCCCTGGGGAAAGCCCCACTGCTCACCTAGTGGAAAGCTATCGGGTTCCCCGTGGTTTCAGCTTCTAAGAGATTGAGGGGAACGCGGGTGCGCCCCCTGGTGGCAATGATCAGTAAAGGCATTTGGGGGACCTGACCAGACAAATAGGTGATTTGAGAGGGAGGCCGCAGATGGGGAGGCGGGGGCTATGATCTCACCCAGGCCCTGGGCTTCTAGCCCCACCTTATTGGCAGCATGTCTCCCAGACGCCCTTCTTCTAGGTCTACCCCAGAGATAGCAAGTGAATCAGCATAAGGGCACTGTAATGGGAAGCTTTGCCCCCCGCCTTTTTTAATATCTGCGGAATAAACCCAATGGTTGATTTTTGAATGAATAAAAGGCTTCTGTTGAATACACAGCTGGTCCCATCTTCTGTCTTGGCATCTAGGCCTCTCAGGCTTTGTCTGCTCCCCATGATTGGGACAAACGCAGAATCCCCTCCACCTCCACGCCCACTGCCCCCTGCCCAGGCTGTACATTTCTGTTTTCCATGTGTCTTTGCCTTGACCCATGGCCCCAGGGAGGGCCACAGGCTCCCAGTCTGACTCAGTGACCAGCTTTCTCCGGGACTCTGGGCAAGTCACTTCTCACTGGGACTCAGTTTCTCCATCCGTCAGATGGGAGTGAGTCTCTGCTCAGCCCATGTCACAGGGCCATTGTGGGGAGCAGACATGAGCGGAATCATCAGAGCCTTTGGCTGAGCTGAAAGGCCAGTGGGAGTCTGAATTGTCATGGTGCCCTCCCCCCCACCAGAGCCTGCAGCTTTGGAAAGGAATTTGGGCAACTCTTACCAAAAAAAAAAAAAAAAAAAAAAAAAAGCAACGTTTCCTGGGTGGTGATTTTCTTTGTTTGCCTTCCCAATCCCTCTGAGCCTCTTTTGGGGTGTTGTCCTGTCTGAATCTGCTGGTGTGTGTCTCTGGGGGAGGGGCAGGCCCTGGGGTGGACAGGGGCCACGTAGCATGCCCAGGCCTCCTCTTGTGCTCTCGTTGTGTGTCGTCCTTGTCACGCCAATTAAACACGCTTCCTGACTTGTCTTTGCCTTCCTTGTGTGGACCTGTTGCTTTGTCTGTTTCTTTTTTGTTTCATTTTAGGTTTCTTCTTCCTCCTGTGACACCCTTTCTCTTGCTCTGGGTGTTGTCTGCTCAGTTTCCCCAAGAGAAAGAATGTGCAGAGTGAGAGCCGTGGGTGTAATGATTAAACCAGAACATTTCCAGGAGTGTTTCTGGGAAGCCAAGAGTTCAGCAGAGTGAGTCCCCACGCCACCCCACGTATCACTCCCAGCATTTCCATCCTGCCTGTTTCATCTCTTGGGGTTCTCTAAAGGTTTAATAATGTTTGAAAACATGGGCCTAGACTAGTGGTTCTCAGAACTGAGCATTGTAGAATCACCTGGGGACTTGTTAAAACCCAAACTGCCACCGCCAGAGTTTCTGATTAGCTAGGTTTGGGCCGGGGCCTAGGAATGTGCATTTCTAACAAGTTACCAGGCCATGCTGATGCTGCTGGTCTGGGACCACACTTTGGAAGGCCTGGGGAGCTGCTGACACTGAGGGACATCCAGCTGGGTTCTAATTTGTTGTGTTTTTTTTTTGCCACAGCACGTGGCTTGCAGGATCTTAGTTCCAGGGATCGAACCTGGGCCCTGGCAGTGAAAGAGCAGAGTCCTAACCACTGGACCGCCAGGGAATTCCCCAGCTGGGTTCTAAAGAGGAGTCCACCCATCACTTGCTGGGGATTCAGGCTAATCATTCACCTGCACGTAACTGTTGCACCTGCCACGTGTCAGGCACTGAGGGCCCAGAGACTTGTCATTTACCAAGTGGAGGGGTGTTTCGGGAGGGGAGGTGGGTAGGTGAGTAGCTCCGATGGGGGCTCTCAGAAAGGCACCCCATGGTTTGGCTGTTGGAGTGGCTGCCCTCTGCCATGGTTCCCCTCGGCCTGGAACCTGGGATCTTGGAGGGACGTCCTCTTTCCCCTCTAGTTAAGTGACCAAATGTTTGCTCAACACGCATGGCGTGGGCCCCCCTTGTGCCAGGTGTTTGGGGGAGGGGGGATCGGAGGAGGTGACAGTCTTTGCCTTCTGGAGCTCGCTGAGGAAACGTTAATTAGGAGAACAATAAAAGGCAATGTCACGTCAAGAGCGTTAACTGCTGGCTAGAAATATGTTACCGCTCTGGGCCAAGGGCCCTTGAAAGACACGTGAATGTGTAGGTTGATGAGATCAAGCAGCCAACATTAGAATGAGCCACCACCTGCAAAAACAGGTTGTGTTTCAGAGTTGGTTTTGTGAAAGGGAGCGTCAGACCGACGCCACCTGGGAGACAAAGCTGGAGGGCCCACTTCGGGGCTGAAGCAGCCACAGAGAAGGGGGTGCAAAGATGGCGCCTTCCATGGCCACACCGGGCACCCAGCCTCATGCCTCACTCTGGCAGGGTCTGGAGCGAAGACGCTAGAACTCCGCCAGACACAAGGGAGCGAATCAAAGGCAATGTGGGAAGGCAGTGTGGGACAGTGGTTACAGCTATAGGTTCTGGAATTAGACCTGGTTCTCAGCAGCCTCCACCGCTTGACATTGGGCATGAGTTGTAACTGACAGTGTTTTCTGGTAAAAACGTGGACTCCAGTTAGAGGCAGGTGATGACTCCACAGCCCTCCCCAACAACCTTACCACCAGATGGAAAGTTACAACTAAAGCAGGTCTTAGGTCGAATTCTGCCAAATGTCCAAATATTTACTAGGAAGCAAGTGCAAAGGTACAAAAGACTTGTCTGTCCAAGGAGTGGGGAGACCCAGGACCCCAGGGACCCCAGAGCACAGCCTCTGGCTGTGGGATCTCTTCCCAGTTGGTCCAAAGACGCTGAGTTCCCGAGAATCTTTCTAGCTATCATTTATCTCCACCACCTCACGCTTCTCCTCTGAAAAATGATTTCTACCATCCTTTTGTAAATGAATCAACTCTGTGGTATAGGTTTTCATAACAATACATATTTAAAATGCTAATGTGACCCCTTCTGGAGAGCAGATTCCTGACCAGGGTATTTCAAATACTAAGGGAGGTGGGGACTGGAGGTAATTGACACGCACACAATCTCTAATTCCACGATTCCCCCGAAGCACTGAAAGTCAGTGCGTGCATGGCAGCGCACCCTTTCTGGGAAGCCCAGGATCTGGCTCAAAGGGCTGATGTGAAGGTAGCTGGGGCAATGATTCCAGAGTATGGTGAGCTCTCAGTGGGTGTTAACTGTCACTGGAGGTGGCTCTGGTCTTTCCCAGGCAGTCTTGGGTGGTGTCTACAAGGACATGGTTCAGAGCCCCTGCTTCTGTGGGCGCCTGATGGGTCATAGTCTCTTGTTCTGGGTCAGGTTGCAGTCTGCACTGACCTCTCCCTGGCCCAGCCTACCTCGGGCAGCTTACCGTGGGATGAGGCCCTAGTGAAGGCACAGATCTGGCCATTTCCTTCCTATCTGGGCCTCCTGATTTACCAGGATGGCTCAGACTGGCTGCCGCTCTCTGGGTGTGTTAGCATGGGTGAACCCCCCAAGATGGGCCCATTTTTCCCCACTGCGAGCCTTCCACCCTGTCCCCCCCTGCCCTCCCGAAACCCCAAACTCATGTCTGCATGATAGAAAGCATCTCCCTAAATCACACTCCCCAGTGCCCAGATCAGGGCATCACCAGGCATGGAGAGGAGAGAAGAGTGGGTGGTGGGATGGAGGGTGGGGAATGCAATGCAGACCCCCTGCCCTGATGTGGCCGCCCCCTCCCTGCCACCTTCCTGGTGGGCCCCCTGCAGCCTGCCCTGCCACTGGGGCACATCCCACTGTGACAGTGCCTGCCTCACATCCAGGGACAGAAACGTTATATCCTCTGGTCCCCTGGGCTGGGGGAGCCTGGTCAGGGCAGTGGCAGGAAAAGGGCTTTGAAGGCCTCCTGAGTTTAGGAAAAGTGAGCTCGCATAGGTATGGTAGAGTCTTCTGCTTATTCCCATACCCTTTACCCCGCTTTAGCTGTGCACCGGGCTGCATGGACGAAAGGCCTACATTTCCCAGCCTCCCTTGGAGCTGAGTGTGGCCACATGACTCAGTTCCGACCAATGGGATGAGAGTGATGAACACAACTTCCCTTCCACTTCTCCCTTCCGGCTGGCTGGACCTTGGATTGCAAAACAGCTTCCCGGGAACCTGGGTCCCCGCCCCACAAAGCGCCACACCAGCCCTGGACCGTTTACGCTGGGATTGTCAGGAGGGAATCAAATACCCTCTAACACGGTTAAGCCATCTGGGGTCTCTGTGTCAACAGCCACATTTTTATTCCACCTAATATACTGAGTGATCCCACTGGGTCATTTTAAATGAGCTGATGTCACCTACAAATGTTTGCATCTAAACTCTCAATGTTTGCCAAAGTGATTTAGTAAAAAAACCGTGCAGTGTAACGTGCTCCCCGTGTGGGCTCTTCTCACTCACGCCTTCCCATGCCCCTCTTCCTTTTTCCTCTTCCTCTCCTGCTGTGCCCTCCTCTATGGGCTCAGGGGACTGGGGGTCCCAGTGGGAAGGACTCTTGGGGGGAAGGGCTTTCTTTCGCTGAAGGACTAGGGATGTAGGGGGCGGGGCAGAGGCTCCCCTTGAGCCAGGAGGCCCTGTAAGACTTGGCTAGTTGGGTTTTCCCTGGGAAACCTCAGTGAGCATGGATACTGTAAAGGCGGGCCTCGAATGGGCACAGGAAGGACCTTGCCAGGGGTTTTAAGATGGGGGGATGGGGACCAGACCTCCGCACAGTCTGTTCAAACTCCCACCTCAGAAACTGGGCCCTTTCCCCAGGGAAATAGTCATCACAGAAGCAGATCTTAGAGGTAACAGATGTGATGAAAACAGCTTCCAGGAATTTCCTGGTGGTCCAGTGGTTAGGACTTGGTGCTTTCACTGCCGGGGCCTGGGTTCGATCCCTGGTGGGGGAACTAAGATCCCACAAGCCGCGAGGCATGGCAAAAAAAAAACAACCCCAAAACAAACCAAAAAACCCACAACAGCAACAACAAAAAACAACCAGTAAAACAGCTTTGTTTAGAGACCAGGGAGGAATGGTGGAGAATTGCCATCTGACCGAGGGGGTCTCATTTTAGTCTCTGGACTGTTGGATGCCCCAGAGGTGAGGGGAAGTCTGTGACATTGTGGAGGGCCCACTTTAATATTTGAAGACTCTAAAGACCCAATTAATATGCTATGTATCCAAAGGCCTTCTTGCTTTAGAAGGAGATTTGTGCAACGTCAGAGGCCAGAGCCGGGACCTGGGGTGAGGGTGCAGTGGGCCGGCCTGGGAGCAGAACGGAGGGGCTCCCTGTCGCTGGGAGGGAATCATCATCGTCGTCAGGGGAAACCTCCAGCCTACTCTGAAATCCGAATTCTACACCAAAGCGCACGCCTCAAACCAACTAACCCAGTGCTGGCTGTTTTCTCAGTGATTTCCAGGCAGCAGCCTAAGGCTAACTGGAGTCCTTTCTTGGCTCCTGCAGGGATGAACCAGAGCCCAGTATGTGTGCACGGTGTGGCCACAATGTCAGGCCATGGCCTTTGATGAACGTGCTGGTGGCCCAAGAAGCAGGACACACCCCAGAAGATCATGAACCCCAGCCACAGGTGGGCTATGCCAACCAAGAGCCCCGCGATGGGGGGGTTGTTGAGCCTTTCTCCCCACGTGCAGCCACCAGAGGGCCTCCTGCTGGAGAAGGAATGGCAGGATCTAGATGGGGAGGAGGTGGGGGCAGGGCATCACAGGCAGGAAAGAGCAGGTGCAAAGGTGCGGAGGTAGGACGATAGGAGAGAGCCACATGGGGGAAGGGAGGAATGCACGTGGAGCTAGTGGCCGCTGCCTCCGTGTCAGTGAAGCATCAGAGTTTTGCAGACTGTGTATCTATCTCCCCAGAAAGAGGGGACTCAGGCCATGTTCCAGGAGTCGGTATCAGCACAGGCCTGGGCAGTCTGAGCTTATCACCCTCTTTCTGTGCTCCTAGGGAAGGCTGGCTTCAGGGCTCTTCTCCGGAACTTGCCCATTCTGGTAGCAAAGTAATCCTAACACTATAGAGCATGATAAAGATAACAGCAACCCTGAACTGTGTGCTAGGGTCTCAGGCATCATCTCATTTACTCCTTACGGCAGTGCCCCCTTGAGGCCAATCCTAGTATTACACCCCACATTTTACACACAAGGCTATGGAGGCCCAGAGAGGAAGTGGCAGGTCCCATCTTCCAGTCTGTAAGGGGTTTCCAGGCTCCAATACAACTGTCTTGGGCAGAGGCAGGGTGTGGCGGGAGTAGCTTCTGTTAAGTCCAGATGTGGGCAGTGGCTGGTTGCCTCTGGTCTCTCCCAGATGCTGCTGCTTGGGGAGGTGAGGTCTTCGGGGAGGGGGGCCTGCCCAGCTGGGGCACATCAGCGGCGGGGGCCTTGCATCTGGAGGGAGAAGCAGCTCAGAGGCAGGTTGGGGGAGATGAGGGGAGGGGGGGGCAGGGGCTGGGCCCAGGGAGGAGAGTCCCACAGACAACCTGCTGGGTGCTGGGGGCACCAGACCCTGAGAGTGCCCAAGCCTTAGAGCCCATCTCTGGGCAGGGAAGCCAATCAGGCATAACCTATAAAAGCAGGTGGGAGGGGCTTCCCTGGTGGCGCAGTGGTTGAGAATCTGCCTGCCAATGCAGGGGACACGGGTTCGAGCCCTGGTCTGGGAAGATCCCACATGCCGCGGAGCAACTAGGCCCGTGAGCCGCAATTACTGAGCCTGAGCGTCTGGAGCCTGTGCTCAGCAACAAGAGAGGCCGCGATAGTGAGAGGCCCGCGCACCGCGATGAAGAGTGGCCCCCACTTGCCGCAACTAGAGAAAGCCCTTGCACAGAAACGAAGACCCAACACAGCCATAAATAAATAAATAAATAAACCCAAAAGTTAAAAAAAAAAAAAGCAGGTGGGAGGGGGCGGGAGGGGTGCAGGAATGGAGGTGGCCAGCAGGGCAGGGTCCCAGGGTGCCTCCTGGGCGGGCCTGGAGCTGTCAAATGGGGTTGATCAAGGGACTCACCTTGCAGGATGTTGTCATTACCATCACGTGATGGGGGGCAGGGGGAGCTTGGCTCTCCCTGCTGGGCTGGGCCACATACAGCTCCTGCTCCCCTTTGGCTCTGCCACCACTGCACCTGTGTGCTGTCCTCTTATACCCAATGGGGTAGCTACTGTCCTCTTCCCATTTTCAGATGAGGAAACTGAGTCCCAGAGAGGTTCAGTGGCTTCCCCAGAGTCACACAGCTAATACATAGAAGAGCAGGGATTTGAGGCTAGGCCTACTGGACGCAAAGCCATAGCCATCACTGTGATCCATCACTTTTGGCCTGGCGTCTTCTCTCTCGGGACGCCTGGCACTGGCACTTCCCAGAGTCTGGAATTTTCCACCAGGCCATAGGCTGAGTCCTCATGTGGAGAGATGTCACTTTCTTTTTTTTTTTTTTTTTTTTAAATTTTTAAATTTTATTTAGTTATTTATTTTTGGCTGTGTTGGGTCTTCGTTTCTGTGCGAGGGCTTCCTCTAGTTGCGGCAAGTGGGGGCCACTCCTCATCGCGGTGCGCGGGCCTCTCACCATCGCGGCCTCTCCCGTTGCAGAGCACAGGCTCCAGACGCGCAGGCTCAGTAGTCGTGGCTCACGGGCCTAGTTGCTCCGCGGCATGTGAGATCTTCCCAGACCGGGGCTCGAACCCGTGTCCCCTGCATTGGCAGGCGGATTCTCAACCACTGCGCCACCAGGGAAGCCCGAGATGTCACTTTCTTGATGCAAAGACGAGTCTGACCCTTGGCTCCCTGGTGCTGCTGGCCCCCAGCTGGGCGTCCCTGGCAGGCTACTCCCTGCCCTGGACGCCGCAGGAAGAAAAAGATGAGACAAGCCAGCCACTACCATGACCCCTACCCCCACTCTCCTGGCCGGTCTTGGGACAGGGCAGGGAAGGGTTTCTTCCACAAGGAGGGGTCAGATGGACCATCGTGGCCCGGGGAGGCCTGGAATTCCAGGGGCAGGGTGGGGCCTGGGAAAGCCCGCTCTTTTCAGTATTTTTTGGCTGGCTTCAAGACATCTCCAAGCCACCCCACTTGCTGTACCAGCTGGCTATAAATTAAACACTGCAGAGGAGGCGAGGGGTGAGGGAGGATTTTCCTCTTCTCCCAGAGTTTCCCGTCTCATAATGTAGTTATGTTTTTTCCCAGGGTTCCAGTCCTGGCTACACCCCTACCAGCTGTGGGATCTGGGCTAATATTGACTGTGAACCTGACTGAGCCTCAGTTTTCTCATCTGTCAAGTGGGGATGAGAGAAGCCAGAAGCCCATTTCTCATAGGGCCATCGGTGAGAATCAATAAAATGATGTGTCCGAAGCCCTTCTGTAAATGGAAGCAGTTAATATTATTGTTATTATCCAGTTCTCCCTGCCCCAAAGTTGCTGCCCTTTCATTTGGTCCAATTTTGGTCCAGCAATATGGCTCCTAGCTTCTGTTTCTCACTGCCCCAGCCACTGGAGAAACTGCACTCCAGATCCTGATCAGGGTCCGAGTCCGAGAGGAAAACACCTTGAGTCAGGAGCTCATGCTGAGTCAGTCAGTAGCAGAGGCAAGCTCCCTCTGCGCTAACACTGCGTCTGCCCTGCCTACAGTTGCCCCTACAACTGCCCAGGGAGCTGTCTCTGGAGCATCTTAGAGCCCAAAATTCCTCGAGGTGGGAAAGGGACGTTTTGTGCAAACAGCAGGAGAAAGCCCCTGCCTCCCACTCAGGTGGGGCCCAGGTGTTCATGGTCAAAGCTGCCAAGCGCATCTAAGGAGGGGTTTAGACCTGACCTTGTCCTTGCTGCTCCTCGCCCCCCACTTTTCTGGAGCTGGGAGGATTCACAGGGAAGCTGGCCCCGGGGCCTGTGTTGAGTTTGCATCAAATTCAGCCCTGCTGTTTGGCAGCCTCTGTTACGAGAATCGATTCTTGGAAATTCCCCAGATCAATACCCAGTGCGAAGTGGGCTGAGCTTCACTCGGGCCAGAGGAAAATTGAGAGGTTAGAAAGACGCAGGGGATGGAGAAGGATGATAAAATGTTCCCCATAAAGTGAAATGAAATGATTTATAACGTCTCTGTTACTTTACAAGTGGAAGGAGCTTCTCCAGGGAGCGCCAGCCAGGAGGACACACAGCCACTTGCAGGGTGTCACCATAACAACGCCCTGGCCTCATGTCAACCAGACGAGGTTCAAATCCAGTGGAAGCACAGGCTGGTGACTCTGAGCAGCTTCTGTCCCCAATCTTTGTGTGTGCGTGTGTGTGTGTGTTTTACAATTGAAAAAAATAATATATTTAACACCCTGGTGCTGTGAGTGCACTACAAAAATGAAAGACCCAACTAAATTATATCAGTGGAACGGGTTCAAATATTTAGCAGACCCATTCCAAAAACACAGGGGAAAAAAGATCTTTTTATTCCCATGAAGTTTGAGCATTACTTTCTGATACTGTGTATTACTGACTACACATCAGCAGTTATTAACTGAGAGTGTAAACTCTCTAAGTTAATTGTTTAGACATTAGGCAGCAAAGTTGTTCCTCTCCTGAGTCATTTTTTTTTAAATCGAGGTAAATTTCATGTAACATAAAGTTGACCATGAATCATTTTAATGCGTACAATTCAATGGCATTTAGTACATTCACGATGTCGTGCAGCCATCACCTCTGTCTAGTTCCAAGACATTTTCATCACCCTAAGAAGAAGCCCTGTTCCTATTAAACAGCCACTCCCATTGTCCCCTGTCCCCAGTCCTTGGCAGCCACTAGTCTGCTTTCTGTCTCTACGGATTTGTCTCTTCTGTATGCTTCATGTAAATGGAATCATGCGGTATTTGTCCCTTTGGGTCTGGCTTCTTCCACTTAGCATGATGTTTTTGAGGTTCATCCACGTTGTAGCAGGTATCATGACATCCTTCCTTTTTTTGTGCTCCCTACCCTTTAAAATGGGGGTCACCAAGCCCATATAGATCCCTGGGGGAGAGGGAAGCTCCACTCCATAGTGGGTTTGATTAAGGACAGACCCAAGGACAGACCCTCCAAGTGGCTCCCAGGATCTGCCTCCCAGGGTCAGTGTGAGACTCATACAGTGATGCACAGAAACTTTGTACATAGAAAACACTCAACATTCCTTAATTTTGTATCTATATGAGGCGATGGATGTTCACTAAGCTTATCGTGGTCATCATTTCAGGATGGATGTAAGTCACATCATTATGCTGCACACCTTAAACTTATACAGTCCTGTATGTCAATTACATCTCAATAAAACTGGAAGAAAAAAAAAGAAAGAAAGAAAACACTCAACAAATGATATGATGATCCTCATTGCTATTCCTCCTCCAGGCAGACCTCCACAGGAAGCCCCACTGGTCAGAGGGTCTTTGACACGGTAAACTCTAAGGGCCACAGGCTCAAGTCCCGTCCCAGGAATTCTCCACATCTAAAGGCTGAAGTTTTCTCTCTCTGGACTGTGCTGGATGTCACTGTTCACTTGTGCTTTAGTCCCTGTCTTAATTTCAGATCCCCCAGAAAAGGTTGTGAGTTAAGGATTCGAAGGCAAGAGGTTTTCTGGGAGGTGATCCTAGGGAACTGAGGGCAACAACCTTGGAGGTGGGTATTATTATCCCCATTTTACAGATGAGAAAATAGAGGCTCAGAGAGGCTGAGAAAATGGATATTAATATTATAATTGGACTTGATAGATTTTAAAATTGTATTTTTCTTTGTTTTTAAAAAGATTTTATTGAAGTATAGTTGATTTACAATGTTGTGTTAATTTCTGCTGTACAGCAAAGTGACTCAGTTATACATATATATATTCTTTTTCATATTCTTTCCCATTATGGTTTATCACAGGATATTAAACAGAGTTCCCTGTGCTATACAGTAAGACTTTGTTGTTTATCCATCCTATTTATACTAGTTTGCATTTGCTAATCCCAAGCTCCCAATCCTTCCCTTCCCCACCCGTCTCCCCCTTGGCAACCACAAGTCTGTTCTCTATGTCTGTGAGTCTGTTTCTGTTTCGTAGATATGTTCACTTGTGTCGTATCTTAGATTCTACATATAAGTGATATCATATGGTATTTGTCTTTCTCTTTCTGACTTATCTTAGTGTGATAATCATACTGATTATCTTAGTATGATAATCTCTAGGTCCATCCATGTTGCTGCAAATGGCATTATTTCATTCTTTTTAATAGCTGAGTAGTATTCCATTGTATATATGCACCACATCTTCTTTATCCATCACCTACTGATGGATATTTAGGTTGTTTCCATGTCTTGGCTACTACGAATAGTGCTGCTATGAACATAGGTAAATTGTATTTTCTTAAAAACACTATTTTCATGGCCAGAAAGCATGTTGACAATGTTTAACTTTATTAGTAAACCAAGAAATGTAGACAAAAATAAGTTTGAGACATTTTCATCTACCATATTGGTACAGATTTTCAAAATAACATTCAATAGTGGGGAGGGTAGAGGAGAGTAAAGACTTCCACCCACTGCAGACAGAAGGATATATCGGTACAGACTTTTTGAGGGCAATTTACAATATGTATCAAAAGCCATAAATACACACTCTCTTCAACTCAGAAACCTGCTTGTGGAAAATTTTCCACTGAAAATGATTAGGGATATGTGCAAAAATTCAGCTACAATGTGCTGAGTGTGAATAAAAGTAATAGCCATGATCACCATTGCTTTGTTTGTGTTGAGAAAAACAACTCAAAAAATGGAAATAAGGCAAAAATAGGGTTCGGCATCCTTTTAATGTCATGGTAGAGCATTTTCTAACAAGCCCACGTGAGGGTCAACTGATTCTCTCAGGAGTTGTAACTTCCTTTGACTTTCTAATCGCCATCAATTAAGGATCAGACATTTTACAACTCTGTGAAGTTAGAGGATAATTTGTAGACAGCTGATTAGGTGCAAAGGTTTTCTTTTCTGCCAGGTTAGAAAATAAGCTCAAAGATGATCCCAGTGCTATATCTAATTTAGCAATCTATATCCACATTCTTTCTTTCAGCAGCTATATACAACCCCAATCTTTTTCACTCTGCCGATTCCCTTGCTAATGGACTTGGCCACACAACACTATTTATTTGTACAAGAAGTTTCATCATTTTGAAAAATTTGCCTTCACATATGTAATATTAAAGACAGGACACAACATACATGTCTAATTATAGGGCATTGGCTAAACAGGTTATGGTATACTCATGGTCCAATGGATTACAAAGCAGCCACTAAATATCTGGTTGTAGAAGACCCTTTCATGACATATTGTTAGTAAAAAAGCAGATTCCAAAACTATAGACACAGGATGATGTCATTCTTGTTAAAAACAAGGTGCTATGGACAGAATGTTTGTGTCCCCCACCCCCCAAATTCATATGTTGAAATGCTAACCCCCAAGGTGATGGTATTAGGAGGTAGGGCCTTTCGGAGGTGATTAGGTCATGAGGGTGGAGCCTTCGTGAATGGGATTTGTGCCTTATAAGAGGCCCCAGAGAGCTCCCTTGCCCGTTCTGCCATGTGAGGACACAGAGAGAAGAAGGCTGTCCATGAACCAGAAAGGGGCCCTCACCAGGCATGAAATCTGCCAGCACCGTGATCTTGGACTTCCCAGCCTCCAGAACTGTAAGAAATAAATTTTTGTTGTTTATAAGCCACCCAGTATATGGTGTTTTTGTTATAGCAGCCCAAATGGACTAAGACACAAGGCAAAGACAGAGGTCTGAAGTTGTATTCACCAAGATAATAACAGTGGGGTATCACTGGGAAACTGGTTTAAGGAATGGTTAAAATTTCATCGTGTCTTCAGTTTTTCTAAATTTCTGTAATGAACATGTCTTGTTTTTATAAGATAAATATTTTTATTTAAAAATTCATATACATTAAGTTCTTTTCAGAACTATATATTGATAGCTCTTACTAATCTACATTAACTTTTTAGGCTTCTGTATTTTTAAATTTTATCTTTTAATTTAACTTAATCATTTAATTATTTATTTATTGGCTGTACCATGCGACATGCGGGATCTTAGTTCCTGGACCAGGGATTGAACCCGCGCCCCCTGCAGTGGAAGCATGGCGTCTTAACCACTGCACCACCAGGGAAGTCCCTATTTTGTTTTTTGAATTGAAATACAGTAAAACTGGTTTTATTTTTTGGTGTAAACTTCTATGAATTTTAACATACGTATAAATTTGCGTAACTATTACTACCAGCAGGATCCAGAAAAGTTCTATGACCTTAAAAAAATTCCTTTATGCTGCCCTTGTAGTCACACCCACCCCTCCCCTAACCCACAGCAACCACTGACCTGTTCTCATCACTATATCACTATAATAGTTTTGTCTTTTTGAGAATATCATATAAACGGAAGTACGCAGTGTTGGAGAAGGTCATCAAGAGGACGTGATGGCTGGTCCACCCAAGAGCTGGATCCAGGCAATGAGAGGCTCCTCACTCCCTCCCTGTTCTTGGAGTGGAGTTCTGCCCACATTTCCCACAGTGGGAGCCTTCTCAAGGACACAGCCTTGAGAGAGTATGGTGTAGTTGAGACCATCTGGATGGTAGATGTGACTGAACCCAGGTAAGGCCTCTATAGAAACTTGAAGCTTCTGGCTGGTAGGTGTGGAGATCTACTTGTCCTGCAGCCACCCAAGACAAGCCCTGTAAGTCAGTCCCTTTGCTTATTAACCCTGCCACCTACCAATCTGGAGTGACCTGTCTCTTTCTTTGGTCTCTCCTGTCCTCCAAGTACAGAGGCCAGTTTCAGATTTCACCTGGGAAGCTCCAGAGGGTGTGAACCAAGATGCAGTGTGTAACCTTCTGAGGCTGCCTTCTTTCTCTCAGCCTAATGTCTTTAAGATCCATGCAAGTTGTTGCTTGTTTGTATCAAGAGTTCATCCCTCTTTGTTGCAGAATATTATGCATGTAGCATGAGGCTTGTTTATCCATTCACCCATTGAAGGATATTTGGGTCATTTCCCAGCTTTGGTGAGTATGAATGGAGCTGCTATAAGCATTCACGTATAAGTTTTTGTATGAACATAAATTTTCATTTCTCTAGCGTAAATACCTAGGAGTGGGACAGCTGGGTCCCACAGCAAGTGGATGTTTAACTTTAAAACTGACAAACTGTTTTCCTGAGTGGATGCACCATTTTGCTTTTCCACCTGCAATGAATTGAGAGTTCTGGTTCCTCTACCTCCTCACTAGCATTTGGTATCGTTGGTCTTTTTTTTAAAAAAAAAATCTTGTTTTTCTGCTAGGTATGTAGTGCATGTCACAATGGCTTTAATGTGCATATCCCTGATGGCTAATGATATTGAACATTTGCCTTCTATATGTCTTCTTGGGGTTGTTTGTTTTCTTACGGTTGGGTTTTCAGAGTTCTTTATACATTCTGGATACAAGTCCTTTATTGGGCGTGTGATTTGCCAATATTTTCTCACAGTCTGTAGCTTGTCTTTTCATTCTCTTAACAGTCTTTCACAGAATGAACATTTTTGATTTTGATGGAGGTCGTCAGTTTTTTCTTTTATGGCTTATACTTTTGGTGGTATGTTTAAGAACTCATTGCCTAGCCCCGGATCATGAATATCTTATCCTCTATTTTTTTTTTTCTTTTTGAGTTTTATAGTTTCATGTTTTTTCATATTTAGATCTATGACCCATTTGAGTCAATCTTTGTATAAGATGTGAAGTTTAGGGCAAGGTTTTTTTTTTTTGTCATTGCTGAGTTTTTGCATATGGATATCCAATGGTTCCAAGACCGTTCATTGAAGTGATTATCCTTTCTCCATTGAATTGCCTTTGCACCTTTGTCAAAAATCAACTGGCCATAATTATGTGTGTCTATATCTGGACTTCCTATGCTGTTCCATTGATCTATATAGCTATTCCCTCACCAGTACCACACTGACTTGATTGATAACTTCTGCTGTATAGTAAGTCTTAAAACTGAGTACTGTGAATCTGTCCACGTTAGCCTTCTTTTTCAAAATAGTTTTGGTTATTCTAGTCTATTTGTCTTTCAGTATAAATTTTAGAACTGGTTTCTTTATATCTTAGAGACTGCTAGGATTTGTATCGGAATTGCATTAAGTCTACAGATCAGTTTGTGGAGAATTGACATCTTTACTGTATTGAGTCTCCAATCCATAAACTCAGTATGTCTTTTCATTCCTTTAGGTTTTCTTTGCTTCCTTTCATCAACACTTTGCAGTTTTCAGCATATGGATCCTATAGATGTTTTGTTAGATTTTTACCTAATTATCTCATTTTGGGGAGATTTTGTAAAGCAGTATTAAAAAAATTTTGTTTTTGATTTCCAATTGTTCACTACTACTGATATAAAAATAAGATGAATTTTTGTGTGTTGATCTTGACCCTGCCACCTGGGTAAACTCACTTATTAGTTCTGGGATATTTTGGCGGGGGGTAAATTCATTGGAATTTTCTATTCTGACAATCATGTCATCTGAAAGGAAGGACAGTTTTATTTCTTTCCAGTCTACAGCCAGCTCTCTCCCCACCCCCACCCACTTTTTTCTTGCCTTGTTATACTGACTAGGACTTCCAATATGATGTTGAAAAGGAGTGGTGAGAGTGGACATTGTTTCCTTGCTCCCAATCTTAGGGGGAGGGTGTTCAGTCTCTCAGCAATAAGTCTGATGTTAGTGGTATGTTTTTGTTTTTGTTTTTGTTTTGCAGTTGCCATTTATCAGGGTGAGTCAGTTCACTTCTATTCCTACGGCTGAGAATTTTTTCAAGAATGGATATTGCATTTTGTCAAATTCTTTCTCTGAATTGATTGATATGATCATGTGGTTTTTCTTCTTTTTTTTTAACATCTTTATTGGAGTATAATTGCTTTACAATGGTGTGTTAGTTTCTGCTTTATAACAAAGTGAATCAGCTATACATATACATATATCCCCATAACTCCTCCTCTTGCGTCTCCCTCCACCCTCCCTATCCCACCCCTCTAGGTGGTCACAAAGCACAGAGCTGAGGGGCTTCCCTGGTGGCATAGTGGTTAAGAATCTGCCTGCCAATGCAAGGGACATGGGTTCGAGCCCTGGCTCGGGAAGATCCCACATGCCGTGGAGCAACTAAGCCCGTGCGCCACAACTACTGAGCCTGAGCTCTAGAGACCACAAGCCACAACTACTGAGCCCACATGCCACAACTACTGAAACTTGCGCACCTAGAACCTGTGCTCCGCAACAAGAATTAGCCCCCGCTCACCGCAACTAGAGAAAGTCCGTGCACAGCAACAAAGACCCAACACAGCCATAAATAAATAAATAAATTAATTAAAAAAAAACCAAAAAACCAAACAAAAAACAAAGCACGGAGCTGATCTCCCTGTGCTATGTGGCTGCTTCCTACTAGCTATCTATTTTACATTTGGTAGTAAGACAACCCTCAGAATGGGAGAAAATATTTGCAAATGAAGCAATGGACAAAGGATTAATCTCCAAAATTTGCAAGCAGCTCATGCAGCTCAATATCAAAAAAACAAACAACCCAATCCAAAAATGGGCAGAAGACCTAAATAGACATTTCTCCAAAGAAGATATACAGATTGCCAACAAACACATGAAAGAATGCTCAACATCACTAATCATTAGAGAAATGCAAATCAAAACTACCATGAGGTTTTTCTTCTTTAGGCTGACCATATGGTGGGTTAAACTGATTGCTTTTGAACAGTGAACTAGTCTTAAATTCCTGGGATAAACCCAACTTGGTCTTGGTGTATTATTCTTTTTATCTATTTCTGAATTTGGTTTGCTGTTGTTTTGTTGATGAGTTTTGCATCTTTGTTCATGAGAAATATTGGTCTGTAGTTTTCTTTGTCTTTATCTGGTTTTGATATCAGGTTGTGTCATAAAATGAGTTACAAAGTGTTCCCTTCTCTTTTACTGGGTAGGATTTTCTCACCTCTTTAAATATTTGGTACAATTCACCAGTAAATTATTCAGGTAAGAAATCTTCCTTTTTGGAAGGCTTTTAAACTATAAATTCAATTTATTTATTAGTTATAGGATGAGTCAGGTTATCTATTTCACCTTGGGTGAGTTTTGGTACTTTGTTGTTTTTGAAGAATTTCTCCATTTCATCTAAAATTTTGAGTTTATGTGCACAGAATTGTTCTGACTATTCCTTGTTATTCTTTTAATGTCTGTGTGCCTGCAGTGATCTCTTTTCTTTCATTCCTGATATTGATAATTTTTGTGTTTTCCTTTGTCTGTTTGCTGGCAGTTTATCAATTTTATTGATCTTTTCAAAGAATAAGCTTCTGGTTTCACTGATTTTCTCTGTCATTTTCCTGATTTCAACTTCATTGATTTCAGCTCTTATCTATTTCCTTCCTTATGCTTTGGATTTATTTTAAGCCTCTTTTTCTAGCTTCTTAAAATGGAAGCCTCGATTATTGATTTGAGACCTTTCTTTTCTAATATGAACATTTAATGCTATAAACTTTCCCCTAAACACTGCTTTACCTGCATCCCAAATATTTTGATACATTGTCTTATCATTTTTCTTATTGATTTCTAGTTTAATTCCACTATGGTCAGAGAACATACTTTGTATATTTTAATTCTTTTAAATTTGTTAAGGTTTGTTATGACAAGGATCTGGTCTATCTTGGTCTCCTAGTTGCAATCAAAAAGAATGTGAATTCTGAAATTGTTAGGTGGAGTGTTCTATAATACGGCACAAATGAACCTAACTACAAAACAGAAACAGACTCATAGACATAGAGAACAGACTTGTGGTTGCCAAGGGGGAGGGGGAGGGAAAGGGATGGACTGGGAATTTGGGGTTGGTAGATGCAAACTTTTACATTTAGAATGGATAAACAACAAGGTCCTAATGTATAGCACAGGGAACTATATTCAATATCCTGTGATAAACCGTAATGGAAAAGATTATAAAAAAAGAATGTATATATGTGTATAACTGAGTCACCTTGCTGTATAGCAGAGACCGGCACAACACTGTAAATCAAATATACTACAATTAAAAAAATGAAACAAACAAAGAAAAGAGTTTGAAATGTCAGTTAGATACAGGTGGTTGACGGTGGTGCTAAGTTATTCTGTATCATTGCTGGTTCTATCAATTACTAAGAGAAGCTGAGTCACCACACGTAGCAGTTGCTCAAGTAGGGGTCAAAACGGCACTTTTGAAGGACAAGATGGCTGAGTCCTCACGGCTGCATTGGGTTGTTCATTGCACCATCTTGGGAGGCAGACACACATGGGTTTGAATCTCCACAGTCCCCCTGCTCCCTAAGGGGGAATTCATGGTTAACAGCTGAGTTTCAGACGTCACCTATGTACGTCCAAACACACATATGCCTAGAACTAACTTTTCATTTCTTATGACATTTTTTTTTTTTTTTAATAATGCAGTTGACAAGAAAATTAATTATTTCTGAGATATACATTTTAAAGTAATAACTAGGATTATTACTTATAACATTATACCAGAACATATAAGATTTTTAGAAATTTCATGTAATGTCTGAAACATTTATATTAACATATTTCCATACATATTTCCATACAAATACAAATATAAGATTTTTAGAAACTTCATGTAATGTCTGAAACATTTATATTAACATATTTCCATACATATTTCCATACAAATACAAGATTTTTAGAAATTTCATGTAATGTCTGAAACATTTATATTAACATATTTCCATACAAATAACCCAATGAAAGTTTAGTATTAGTTGTTTTGTTTGTTTGTTTATACTGCAGGTTCTTATTAGGCATCAATTTTATACACATCGCTGTATACATGTCAATGCCAATCGCCCAATTCAGCACACCACCATCCCCACCCCACCGCACTTTTCCCCCCTTGGTGTCCATATGTCCATTCTCTACATCTGTGTCTCAACTTCTGCCCTGCAAACTGGCTCATCTGTACCATTTTTCTAGGTTCCACATACATGCATTAATATATGATATTTGTTTTTCTCTTTCTGACTTACTTCACTCTGTATGACAGTCTCTAGATCCATCCACGTCTCAACAAATGACTCAATTTCGTTCCGTCTTATGGCTGAGTAATATTCCATTGTATATATGTACCACAACTTCTTTATCCATTCGTCTGCTGATGGGCATTTAGGTTGCTTCCATGACCTGGCTATTGTAAATAGTGCTGCAATGAACATTCGGGTGCATGTGTCTTTTTGAATTACGGTTTTCTCTGGGTATATGCCCAGTAGTGGGATTGCTGGGTCATATGGTAATTCTATTTTTAGTTTTTTAAGGGACCTCCATATTGTTCTCCATAGTGGCTGTATCAATTTACATTCCCACCAACAGTGCAAGAGGGTTCCCTTTTCTCCACACCCTCTCCAGCATTTGTTCTTTGTAGATTTTCTGATGATGCCCATTCTAACAGGAGTGAGGTGATACCTCATTGTAGTTTTGATTTGCATTTCTCTAATAATTAGTGATGTTGAGCATCTTTTCATGTGCTTCGTGGCCGTCTGTATGTCTTCTTTGGAGAAATGTCTATTTAGGTCTTCTGCCCATTTTTGGATTGGGGTGTTTGTTTCTTTGATATTGAGCTGAATGAGCTGTTTATATATTTTGGAGATTAATCCTTTGTCCGTTGATTCATTTGCAAATATTTTCTCCCATTCTGAGGGTTGTCTTTTCGTCTTGTTTATGGTTTCCTTTGCTGTGCAAAAGCTTTGAAGTTTCATTAGGTCCCACTTGTTTATTTTTGTTTTTATTTCCATTACTCTAGGAGGTGGATCAGAAAAGATCTTGCTGTGATTTATGTCAAAGAGTGTTCTTCCTATGTTTTCCTCTAAGAGTTTGATAGTGTCCAGTCTTATATTTAGGTCTCTAATCCATTTTGAGTTTATTTTTGTGTATGGTGTTAGGGAGTATTCTAATTTCATTCTTTTACATGTAGCTGTCCAGTTTTCCCAGCACCACTTATTGAAGAGACTGTCTTTTCTCCATTGTATATCTTTGCCTCCTTTGTCATAGATTAGTTGACCATAGGTGCGTGGGTTAATCTCTGGGCTTTCTATCTTGTTCCATTGATCTATGTTTCTGTTTTTGTGCCAGTACCATATTGTCTTGATTACTGTAGCTTTGTAGTATAGTCTGAAGTCAGGGAGTCTGATTCCTCCAGCTCCATTTTTTCCCCTCA
Source organism: Eschrichtius robustus (assembly GCF_028021215.1). Lineage (NCBI taxonomy): Eukaryota > Metazoa > Chordata > Mammalia > Artiodactyla > Eschrichtiidae > Eschrichtius > Eschrichtius robustus. The sequence goes on along the minus strand of NC_090833.1, from coordinate 6,096,908 downwards.
AGACTGCTTTGGCTATTCGGGGTCTTTTGTGTCTCCATACAAATTTTAAGATGATTTGTTCTAGCTCCGTAAAAAATGCCATTGGTAATTTGATAGGGATTGCATTGAATCTGTAGATTGCTTTGGGTAGTATACTCATTTTCACAATGTTGATTCTTCCAATCCAAGAACATGGTATATCTCTCCATCTGTTGGTATCATCTTTAATTTCTTTCATCAGTGTCTTATAGTTTTCTGCATACAGGTCTTTTGTCTCCCTAGGTAGGTTTATTCCTAGGTATTTTATTCTTTTTGTTGCAATGGTAAATGGGAGTGTTTCCATAATTTCTCTTTCAGATTTTTCATCATTAGTGTATAGGAATGCAAGAGATTTCTGTGCATTAATTTTGTATCCTGCAACTTTACCATATTCATTAATTAGCTCTAGCAGTTTTCTGGTGGCAGTTTTAGGATTCTCTATGTATAGTATCATGTCATCCGCCAACAGTGACAGTTTTACTTCTTCTTTTCCAATTTGTATTCCTTTTATTTCTTTTTCTTCTCTGATTGCCGTGGCTAGGACTTCCAGAACTATGTTGAATAATAGTGGTGAGAGTGGACATCCTTGTCTCGTTCCTGATCTTAGAGGAAATGCTTTCAGTTTTTCACCATTGAGAATGATGTCTGCTGTGGGTTTGTCATATATGGCCTTTATTATGTTGAGGTAGGTTCCCTCTATGCCCACTTTCTGGAGAGTTTTTATCAGAAATGGGTGTTGAATTTTGTCAAAAGCTTTTTCTGCATCTGTTGAGATGATCATATGGTTTTTATTCTTCAATTTGTTAATATGGTGTATCACATTGATTGATTTGCGTATATTGAAGAATCCTTGCATCCCTGGGATAAATCCCACTTGATCGTGGTGTATGATCCTTTTAATGTGTTGTTGGATTCTGTTTGCTAGTATTTTGTTGAGGATTTTTGCATCTATATTCATCAGTGATATTGGTCTGTAATTTTCTTTTTTTGTAGTGTCTTTGTCTGGTTTTGGTATCAGGGTGATGGTGGCCTCATAGAATGAGTTTGGGAGTGTTCCTTCCTCTGCAATTTTTTGGAAGAGTTTGAGAAGGATGGGTGTTAGCTCTTCTCTAAATGTTTGATAGAATTCACCTGTGAAGCCATCTGGTCCTGGACTTTTGTTTGTTGGAAGATTTTTAATCACAGTTTCAATTTCATTACTTGTGATTGGTCTGTTCATATTTTCTATTTCTTCCTGATTCAGTCTTGGAAGGTTATACCTTTCTAAGAATTTGTCCATTTCTTCCAGGTTGTCCATTTTGTTGGCATAAAGTTGCTTGTAGTAGTCTCTTAGGATGCTTTGTATTTCTGCGGTGTCTGTTGTAACTTCTCCTTTTTCATTTCTGATTTTATTGATTTGAGTCCTCTCCCTCTTTTTCTTGATGAGTCTGGCTAATGGCTTATCAATTTTGTTTATCTTCTCAAAGAACCAACTTTTAGTTTTATTGATCTTTGCTATTGTTTTCTTTGTTTCCATTTCATTTATTTCTGCTCTGATCTTTATGATTTCTTTCCTTCTGCTAACTTTGGGTTTTGTTTGTTCTTCTTTCTCTAGTTTCTTTAGGTGTAAGGTTAGATTGTTTACTTGAGATTTTTCTTGTTTCTTTAGGTAGGCTTGTATAGCTATAAACTTCCCTCTTAGAACCGCTTTTGCTGCATCCCATAGGTTTTGGGTCGTCGTGTTTTCATTGTCATTTGTCTCTAGGTATTTTTTTATTTCCTCTTTGATTTCTTCAGTGATCTCTTGGTTATTTAGTAATGTATTGTTTAGCCTCCATGTGTTTGTCTTTTTTACGTTTTTTTCCCTGTAATTCATTTCTAATCTCATAGCGTTGTGGTCAGAAAAGATGCTTGATATGATTTCAATTTTCTTAAATTTACTGAGGCTTGATTTGTGACCCAAGATGTGATCGATCCTGGAGAATGTTCCGTGCGCACTTGAGAAGAACGTGTAATCTGCTGTTTTTGGATGGAATGTCCTATATATGTCAATTAAATCTATCTGGTCTATTGTGTCATTTAAAGCTTCTGTTTCCTTATTTATTTTCATTTTGGATGATCTGTCCATTGGTGTAAGTGAAGTGTTAAAGTCCCCCACTATTATTGTGTTACTGTCGATTTCCTCTTTTATAGCTGTTAGCAGTTGCCTTATGTATCGCGGTGCTCCTATGTTGGGTGCATATATATTTATAATTGTTATATCTTCTTCTTGGATTGATCCCTGGATCATTATGTAGTGTCCTTCCTTGTCTCTTGTAACATTCTTTATTTTAAAGTCTATTTTATCTGATATGAGTATAGCTACTCCAGCTTTCTTTTGATTTCCATTTGCATGGAATATCTTTTTCCATCCCCTCACTTTCAGTCTGTATGTGTCCCTAGGTCTAAAGTGGGTCTCTTGTAGACAGCATATATATGGGTCTTGTTTTTGTATCCATTCAGCCAGTCTATGTCTTTTGGTTGGGGCATTTAATCCATTCACGTTTAAGGTAATTATCGATATGTATGTTCCTATGACCATTTTCTTAATTGTTTTGGGTTTGTTTTTGTAGGTCCTTTTCTTCTCTTGTGTTTCCCACTTAGAGAAGTTCCTTTAGCATTTGTTGTAGAGCTGGTTTGGTGGTGCTGAATTCTCGTAGCTTTTGCTTGTCTGTAAAGCTTTTGATTTCTCCATCAAATCTAAATGAGATCCTTGCCGGGTAGAGTAATCTTGGTTGTAGGTTCTTCCCTTTCATCACTTTAAGTATATCATGCCACTCCCTTCTGGCTTGCGGAGTTTCTGCTGAGAAATCAGCTGTTAACCTTATGGGAGTTCCCTTGTATGTTATTTGTCATTTTTCCGTTGCTGCTTTCAATAATTTTTCTTTGTCTTTAACTTTTGCCACTTTGATTACTATGTGTCTCGGCGTGTTTCTCCTTGGGTTTATCCTGTATGGGACTCTCTGCGCTTCCTGGACTTGGGTGGCTATTTCCTTTCCCATGTTAGGGAAGTTTTCGACTATAATCTCTTCAAATATTTTCTCTGGTCCTTTCTCTCTCTCTTCTCCTTCTGGGACCCCTATAATGCGAATTGTTGTTGTGTTTAATGTTGTCCCAGAGGTCTCTTAGGCTGTCTTCATTTCTTTTCATTCTTTTTTCTTTAGTCTGTTCCGCAGCAGTGAATCCCACCATTCTGTCTTCCAGGTCACTTATCCGTTCTTCTGCCTCAGTTATTCTGCTATTGATTCCTTCTAGTGTAGTTTTCATTTCAGTTATTGTATTGGTCATCTCTGTGTGTTTGTTCTTTAATTCTTCTAGGTCTTTGTTAATCATTTCTTGCATCTTCTCGTTCTTTGCCTCCATTCTTTTTCCGAAGTCCTGGATCATCTTCACTATCATTATTCTGAATTCTTTTTCTGGAAGGTTGCCTATCTCCACTTCATTTAGTTGTTTTTCTGGGGTTTTTTCTTGTTCCTTCATCTGGTACATAGCCCTCTGCCTTTTCATCTTCTCTATCTTTCTGTAACTGTGGTTTTTTTCGACATTTTTGAGGAGGGAAGTTTGATGGAGTCTGGGGATTCACTGCCTTTGCCCCTCCCTGACCTAATAAACGTTTTGTTGTTTTCTCTGAGACTTTGTGGGCTGATAAGGAGTAATGGTTAGAGAAGTTGGGATAAGTCGAAAGGGGCTAAATTAAGTTGCATTTAAAAAAGAGCTCATTGCTATGAAGGAGAAAATACTTGATTTGGAAGGGAGTGAAAAGGAGAAATTTAGAGGCGCATCTGTGAGGATGAGAGGGCTTCAGGGGAGACGTGTTGAAGGGGGACTTTTTAGGGAGCTGAGCAAAATATCAGGAGGTGTAATTCCCCCTCTGCCAATACTCCAAGAGTCTTCAGTAAAGACTGACTTGACTCTTTGATGCCTTTTAGTCGCACTTGTGTTTCTTCGGGCTATGATGTCTTGCCGAGTTGGGCCTGAAGGTCAGACAGAGGCCAAGCTGTCATTCAACGCATTAATTTGTGGGACACCCTACAGGAGCTTGGGGGAGTAGGGTTTCTTTCTTTCCAGGCCCAGAAGGCACAGAACTATGCTCCCTATGCCGGCAGGGGAGAATTGGCCAGAAGTTTACACGTTGGAATTCAGCGAACACCTTAATTTTGAAAGAACTGTATTTAAAGTGGATCTCTTCCTCCAAGAGCAGGTCATCAAATCCCTCAGAGCACAGTTGTCTGGTTACTTCAAAAAATATATTCTTCCCTTTGTCAAGTTCACAGAACTAGGAGGAACCACTTGGCGGTGGTGGTAGTGGTGGTGGGGCTTTAATTAGAAATGCTTGGGGGAAAGAAAGAGGAAACAATCCATCCCAGATCTTGAACCCACTCCCTCCTGTCACTTGCCCCCAACTCTCTCAGTTCTAAATGGGAAGGAGATAATTAGAACCAATGAGAATAATAGCTTGTTGTACCCAGCAATTCTTGAGCGCTTGCTGGATGCCAGATCATTTCACATGCACTGAAAGTGCCTAGGCCAGGACCTGACATTAGGAAGATGCTCAGAAAGTATTTGCTGACTGACTAATATTGGCCTATTCTGCCAATGATGTTTCAGTGCTCAGGGATTTTGTTCCTTTTAACCGTAAGTCAGCTGCCATCTCAAGAGAAAGACAGGCCCATGAGGCCATCTCCTGAATAAAGCAACACTTCTCCACCTTCAATATTTCAGACTTTTGTTATAAATGGCAGAAACCCAACCCAAAAAAACCTAAACAAAAAAAGGGAACTTATCAATTCATATGATCACACCACAGAAAGTAGGGGGTGGGGAGCAGGGACTTCTCTCTCTTCCTCCCTCTGCTTCTTGTCTCTGCTGGCTTCATTCTCTCCTAATGCAGATGGTCTCCCCCCTGGGGGTGGGGAACATGGCTGCTGGCGTCTCCCCCACTCACAGCCTCTGAGTCTTGTTAGCCTGGAAACAAGAAAGATTCTTCCCCAGTAGAAATATCCCAGGGAAGGATGTTGATTGGCTCCACTTGGGTCACGTGCCCATCTCTAGACCAATCCTAGGGAAGTATTTTGATTGGCTCTACTTGGGTCACATGCCCATCTCTAGACCAATCACTGTAGCTGGAGAGATGGGACAGTATGATTAGGGTCACGTGACCCTCTCTGGTTGGGGGAAGTCTGTTGGTATCCATTACCTGAAGGAATGGAGAAGTGTTCTTAACTGTAGGCAACAGAAGCTAACTTTTGCTGATTTAAGCAGTGCAACTGGGTGCTCACACGTGAGCTAGGGAATCATGCTTGGTGCTAACCAGGTGGAAACAAACCCCCAAAGCCATCGCAGCCCCAGTCTGATAACTATAGGCTGTGGCTAGCACCACTGCCCCGCCACGCCGGGAACGTGATCTTGTTGCCACTGCCACCAAGGGGCCAGCAGCTTCTTTGTCTGGCTCTGGACCCAAAGGCCAGCATGAGTGTATATGATGGGTGCAGCCCATGACACCCATGCTTCAGCTGCAAGGGAGGATAGGAAATCAAGTAGCTGTATTTTAGTATTGTGGGTGGCCAAAACTCAAAACAAATGTACACCACAGGGTATATATTGTACATTTGTGCGCGGCCACTAACCACTTTGTTCCTGGGGATTTTGTTCCTTCAATGTAGACCTGTTTCTACTAAATGTCAAATGAGAGGTAACCAGATCTCCTTTTGTAGTGGAGTCCACCCCATTAAATCTTGGCACTTGCAAGCGGCTCCTCTTCATGCTAAGAAGGTCACGACTTGATGTCTGGGCTGGCGAGCAACATTTCTCTCTTTCAGATTTTCCAAATGGGCTTTCTTGGGAAGCAGCTCCAGGCATCATTAATTTAAACATCTTTAATCTGATTTCTTTTGCAATTCTCTGCTTTAATCAGAGGTCAGCTGTCACAGCTCAGTTGTTAAGATGGGTCAGTTTCCTTGATGGACATCATTTCCGTGACACTTTGGATCCTTTGCTGGAGATTTCCTGAGGGCAAACTGAATTGGCAGGAAGTGAAAGGAGACACGGGGGCGGGGGTCCAGGGTGGTGGGAGAATTCATTATCCTCACTGCAGCAGCTGAGCTCAGTTTCACTCAGAGGCAGAGGGAGGCCTTGGCTGCCCTCCCCAGATCCCCTGGTCACTGGGAACGCCTTACTCTGCTTTTCCATCCACCCTCCTCAGGGAGCCAGGCCCTGCCTTAAAAAAAAATCTTTTTATTGTGGTGAAATACACATACCGTAAAAGTCGCCATTTAAATTACTTAAAAACATACAGTTCGGTGACAGTTTGTACATTTACAATGTCGTGCAACACCACTACTGTCCAGTTGCAGAACATTTTCATCACCCCAAAAGGAAACCCCATACCCACTAAGCAGTGGCTCCCCCCCGGCCCCTCCCCCCAGCCCTGGGCAACCACAGATCTGCTTTCTGTCTCCATGGGTTTGCCTATTTTACGTTCTGGATATTTCCAGATTTGATGCATGTGATTCCATATACGTGGAATCATACATACGTGGCCTTTTGTGTCTAGTTTCTTTCATAATGTTTTTGAGGTTCATTCATATTGTAGCATGCGTCAGTACTCCATTCCTTCTTATTAGTGAATAATATGACATATTTTGTTTATCCATTTATCTGTGATGGACATTTGGGTTGTTTCCACCTTTTGGCTAGTGCAAATAATGCTGCTGTATTGGTGTACAAGTTTTTGTTTGAACACCTGTTTTCTATTCTTCGGGGTATACACCTAGGAGTGGAATTGTTGGACCATATGGCAATCCTGTGTTTAATTTTTTGAGGAACTGCCAAACTGTTTTCACCGTGGCTGCCCCATCTTACATTCCCACTGCCCTGCTCTTCTTGACCTGGCGTCTTTAAATGTTTTGCAGTGATTTTTCTTGGCTGTCACGCTTCCCTTCCATTACCTTGGAGACAGGCTTTCAGAATCTTCTGGTTGACCAGAGCCAGTCTGCTTAACAGTCCAAGCTAATGTACTGGGAGAGGGTTAGGGATGTCTTGTCTGAGCCAAGTGCTGTATCACAGGGGCTTCTTGAGTGAATCCCTTCATCTGTGCCACTTAACACAGAGGAAGTGGTGCTGACAGTGGGCATTTAGTCCTGGTAGGAAGGGAACTATGGCTGTGACAGGAGTGGGGGGGGGGTCCCGATTTGGGGGCAGGTGGGGCTTTATAGAATCGCTGGCTTTAATGCCCCTGTCCCCAATACAAAGACTGTCCAATTCTGACCTTGTTCTACAAGCATCTGCGGGAAATTATTCAAATAATGGGAGAGTATAAATTAGGGGGAATTACTAAAGAAACTTGGATACAGCTTATGGTGTTTTAAATGTACTGATTAAGCTCGTGAGTTTATCAAACAATGAATGAAAGGGCTTGGACTCTTCTTGTTCTATCCATCCATTCACACAACACTTATTTATTGAGCCCCTACTATGTGCCCGTGTGTGCTAGGGCTTGGGGACATGAGGGAGACTGAGTCAAATGTGGTCTTTGTCCTTTGGGGGACACTTTCTCGTGGGTCACTTTCTACAGTGGACAATCACAGCTCTTTCCTCAGGGCACCTCAGCACCTCCTCCAGGGGTTGGATTCCAAAGGCAAAACATAAGAAGTCTAGGTATAGAAAAATTGTTTGTTGATTCCTTTAACTACGCATGAAGATCACTGTACATGGGTTTTCTGTGTGCTGCTTGAGTAGAAATAGTTGGGTAAAGCCGTGCACCATATGAGGGGAAACAGAAGGACAGGCGTGTCACGGTGAGAATGCTTTTGGCTGCAGGTAACAGAGAATGCAATGCATTTGGCTTAACTCTGAAGGAAAATGCATGATCACACGTGACGAGAAAGGCATACATAGGGCAGCTCCAAGAGTCTCTTCTCTTTGCTCTTTTCTTCTCCCCAGGCTGGCTTTCCTCATGGTTTCAGGCTGCAAAGTTCCAGGGGTCCTATGCAGACATGACATCACTGAGTGGAAGACGAGGGGCTCTTTCTTCCTTGTGCCTCTTCTTCTAGAAGCTTTATAGATTAGCTTTTACACTTTGGCCTGTGAGTCGTCTCAACTTAATTTTAGTGTATGGTGTGCGGTTGGGATCCAGGTTCATTCTTTTTCCATACAGATATCCAACACCATTAGCTCAAAAAGACTTCCCTTTCCCATTGGCACCTCTGTCAAAAATCAATTGCCCAGGGATGTGCAGATCTATTTCAGGACTCTTTTCTGTTCTATTGGCTGATTCATCTTTCTTTTTGCCTATATTACTCTGTCTTAATTTCTGTTGCTTTAGAATAAGCCTTCAAATCAGGTAGTGTAAGACCTCTGACTTTGTTCTTTTGTGTCTCTTCTGGAGACACACTAGCAGGGTTCCTTCATGTCCCGTTGGCCAGGACAGCCTCAAATGCCCATTCCCAGCTCAACCACTGGCCAGGGCACTGGGACCACATGGGTGACCTAGCCCATCAGAATTTCCCTTGGAGAGGGGAATGGGTCACTTCTTCTTCAAATCATGTGGAAGAAGAGTAGACACCTGAACCCGAAAGTCAGGGGGGAAAGCCAGGCTTTCCAGGAAGAAGTGGGGAAAACCTTAGGGTAAGAAGCCAACAGTGTCTGCCAAAATGCACAAAGCAGCTCAGTGGAATTTTTAATTATAGGAGAGAGAGAGAGAGAGCTAGAACAAAGGAATAAAAGGGACATACAGTAAACCTCAACTCATTCTGGATATTCTTCCCAGCCACTGATGACAATGACAAAGGTGACATCATGGCCATAAGTGACAACAAGGCTTAGCATACAGCACAGTGAGCAACGACCCCTGCCAACGAGGCCAACGAGGTGGGCTCCTTCTCCCCCGACGACAGCATCAGGGGCTCGGCAATACATGAGCTCCGTCCGAGGGATGACAGGCCAGGTCTGGGTGGTGGGGAGCGAGTCTTTGAGCTGTGCTCTGGCTTAGCTCTTGTCGTTGTTCGTTCTTGAAGGCATGGGGATGAGTAACAGCTCCTGTAACTCTTGAGCTACTCAAATATTTCTTGGGACCATCTCAAACCATTCCTTATGGTACATGTGACTTGGAGGCTGGTCCTACAGAGGGATGGCTTCAGCAGTAAATCACTCAAGTGCCCGCACACAGTTATGCCGATTCTGACTCCCTAGTCCCCCTCCTTATCCTCAGTAGCTCCATCTTCCCGACTTATTTGTCAGCTCCTTCGACTCCCCGCTAGTCCTGTCCCCCAGGGCCCTCACTTAATTCTTCAATTCCTTCTAGAAGAGAGAAACAAGGCTTTGAGGCTGTTTCTACTTCTCAGGCCCTGGGCGTGTGACCACAGAAGGACGGGCAGACTTATGTACACCATGGCTTCTCTCTCTCCTTTCATTTTCCCCAGGCACTTTGGTGAGACATGGTAGGATATGACTTTACGGCATTTCAAAGGTGCTGAGGGTCTGAAACTTGAGTCCAAGTCCAGCCCAAGGAGCTGCCCACCCAGGTCCACGCTAGCTCTAGAAGTTCTGCTTGCTGGGAATCCTGTACAAATCATCCCCCTGTGTTTCTGAGGCAGCGTGAAGTGGAGGAGCTGATCTTGGGTCCTGTAGAAAGGCAGGCATGGATGCCAAGTCCAGCCTGGACACAGGACTTCATCTCTCTGAGCCTCAGTTTCCCCACCTGTCACATGAAGGGTAAATATTGACCTCAGCGGAGATCTAAGGGGGTGTTTGGCAGAGTGTCTGGCACTCAATAAGGATCTGGCAACTGCTGTCCATCGTTAGTCTTTTTACTCTTTCAGAGGAATAAAGCAGTTTCCTTCAGGGAGAGGGCTGGGGTGGGATGAGGTGAGAGGTGGGTGTTAGAATCACAGAGGCTCTGATATGACCGAGACTAGGATGCCTTTATGGAGTGGGACGTGAGGAAGCGAAAGGAAGGCCCATTGGTAGGGAGGGGCCGCTTTTCTTGGACCGGCCAAGTATCTAGAGCCCTGGGTTCTGATCCAGACGCTCAGCTGGTCTTGGATCCCAGGGTAGACACAGTAGACAGGCCTGGATTTCCAAGCCAAGGCTGAGAGAAGGTGACGGGTGGGGGGAAGCCATAACAGTGCATGCCTCCTTTAAGCTGACGGGCCAGACCCACGGTGCTCTCCATAGCAAACATGTGGTATGCTAGGAAACAAACAACTCCACTGGGATTGCTCCTTCTGGAAACAGGGGGAAAATGTGGATTATCTCGAGTTCAAAAATGTGGGCTCCCAGGAGGTCTGTAAAGTCGAGGTGGTGGGATGAAAGTTGGTTGATGAGGTTTGGTTGTGTTTTCTCTGGCCTCCTGGGCCCCCTGTGCTCAGGCTCGGCACTGCGGGCCTTGGCACTTGGGTGACCATGTTTACGTTCCTGGGAGCATTGAGCGCTGGGAAAGGCTCAGCTAGGCCATCCTGGATGACAGGTGCCTGCCCAAGGCTCCCTTCCACGGCAACTGGGGGAGGCTTTGCTACCATGAGCTCAGACATTCCCTTGCATCCTTCTCATGTCTCCAAGGGACGCCGGAGATGGTTCTAGAGTGGGGGAGTTGCAAGAACCACTGGAGGCCATCTTGTCAGCCCCCTTCCATCCCCCAGATTCTACAAATGAGGAACCAAGACAGAGAGGGCAAGGACCTCGCTCAAGGTCACAAGGCTATTTGGGGACTCAAATCCATTGGTCCAGCCTGTTCTTGTGATCAGCGTGAGGAGAAGCATCTTGCTTTCCTTGGGACCAGTTCTGCCCTCAGCTCCTCGGGAAGAAGATTTATGGCTTCTTGGCATCTACAAGTTCGACCCTCTGAACTTCGACCTTTCTGAAAAGCAAATTGGAACAGGTTGCTTCCTGAGGGACAGTCTTCAGTAGCTCCCCAGGGCCTCTGCAGAAACCCAACGCCCTTCGTAAGACACGTAAGGCCCCTCAAGATCTGGCCTTTGTCCTCTCCTCTGCCACTACCCTCCAGTTGTACGGGCTAGCAGTGGGTCTCTCGTGTCCTCCTGCCTTTGCACATGCTGTTCCTACTCCTCGAATGCCCTTCCCCTCTTGTCCTTGAAGGCTTCTCAGGCTCACTCTGTGGCCTCTTCTGACTCCTGGGCTCAGCCACTCCTTCCTCTGAGCTCCCAGAGCTCTTGGTAATTCCTCTATTAGCACTTAGCTCATTGACTTAGAATTATTTGTTTACATGTCTCTTCTCCCCTGGGTAGGAAGCATGTCTTACACATCTGTATGTCCCCCCTTCCCCAGCAGGGCTTAGCAGAGTGCTGGACACCCAGCTTGGGCCCAGCCAACGTATGTATGCAGAGTGAATGACCGAAGGACTCATTTGTCCTCAAAGGTCCCCTGCACGGTGCCTGAAATGTCACCGTCTGTGAGCCCTGCCTGGTTCCTGGCTCCTGTTCGCCTTTGCCTTCCCACAGCTGGGGCCTCTTTTCTCTCTCCAACAGCTGGCCCAGCCCTGCCCAGATTCTGGGGCCAGCCACAGCCTTAGCACAGGGAGATTTAAAGAGCCAGTGTTCAGAAGTGCAGGTGACTCAACCTCCCATGAGCTGGACCGTGAGTTCTACTGTCACCTGGGTCTAGGCACTTGGTTCCTACCATATCCCATGAGACAGGCAGCTCCCCAGAGACCATTTTCCCTGGACCCTAGTCCTTCTTATAAAAGGTCCTTGCCCTGGTCTAGAACTGGGTCCCTGAGGATGTGTGTCACTTCTTCCCCATGGCCAGCGCCCAGACATAGGGCTTCTCTGATACCCGCTGACCCATTTAGGTGGCAAACCTTCATCGGGCACCTACCATGTGCAGGTACTGGGTCTCTGCTGCCCCAGAGCTCAGAGTCGGGGTGGGAGGGGCAGAGAAGACATTGGTGATATAGTGTGGTCACCACTAGGACAAGGGGTCAGACGAGGGGCTGTGGGGTCACAGGGCAAGGTGCCGAAGTAACCTCAGAGGTGGGGTCTGAGCTGAGATGGAGGGGGAAGGAGAAGTTATGGGCACGAGGTGGCGGGGGGGCTTCCTCCTGGTTGAGGGCTCCGGAAGGGAGGGGCTGGAGAAATCCACCGCCCCACCCCCGCCCCCCCTACAGACCCAGAACTTTCAGCCATGTCCATGGGGCTGCCTGCCCCTGTCCTGGGAGCATGATTTTCTCAGGGGAGGGGATGAAAAGTGAGAGGACCAAGCTGGGCTCCCTCGCATGCTTCTCAAAACCAGAAAGGCCCACAAAAGCTGTCTCTTCTTTATTTATTCAGTCAATATTGAGTGAGCCCCCACCACGTGCCAGAGACTGGGCTGGGGCACTGGAGGCTGACTGGGGGAAACAAGATGCAGCCCTGCCCTCAAGGGGCTCCTAGGCCAGTAGGGAGAGAGAGGTAGAAATAAGCCATGAGAGCACAGGCTGAGCTGAGCAGTGGGGGGGTGCCCGACCCTCTCCAGGTGGTGGGAGGGAGCACTGTCTGGGAGGGGATGGCTATAGGCACCCAGACAGCACCACTAGCATCTCACACGCATCCCAGAAACCCCCATGGGATCCAGGGGATCTAGCGAGGCAGGTGGGCAGAGGGGCATTCCCCATCCTCTGGAGTCATCAGATGACCTTAGACAATGTCTGATAACACTTAGAAGAGGCAGCAGAGCCCAGGGGCTTTGGAATCTTTCTAGAGCTGGCTTCTAATCGACTCTCTACTACTTGAGAGCTGAGTGACTTTGGGCTAATGACTGAGCTTCAGTCTGCTCATCTGTAAAATGGGTTTAGTGTTAGTGCCTCCCTCTAGGGTTGCACCGAGCACTCGAGGAAATAATAACTATGTGAAAACGCTTAGCACATAGTAGCTGCTCAACTTCCGTTGCTTGATTATAATAACAGTAATAGACAACAACTGGGAAGCACAGATTCCTGAGGAAAGAAAGGGAGTTACTGTGTGTGTGTGTGTGTGTGTGTGTGTGTGTGTGTGTGTTTGGGGGTCAGTTTTTAGGGGGCTGGGTGGAGGGAGCCACAAAAGCCAGGGCCCGTGGGCAGCCCTCCAGGGCAGGGGCAGCGCCGTTCCCCCTCCCTCTCCCGCCCCCGCAGCGAGGCGCGCGGTCGGCGGGAGGCGCAGGTGTCCAGTGCCTCCCATGCGTCCCCATCCCTTACGGCCTTGGCCGAGGGCCCGGCTCCCTTCTGCCGTCCGCCCCGCGTCCTCCCCTAACCTCGGGTCTGGACTGGCGAGCAGCGGGGCCGGGAAAGTTTGAGTCACAGTGAGGGGAGCGGAGGAGGCGGGGCCCGTGACCCTGAACGGGGTGGGCTCTAAGACCGCCTCGGGTCTCCCAGCAGGGGGACCCCGCCGCAAACCCACGTCCCGCGCGCACCGGCCGCGGTCCGACGGAGCGAGGCGACGCGCCGCGCTGCAGCCGTGCGTCGGGTGGCCGCTGGGTGCACCAGGGCGGTCGCGCTCTCAAGGCCCCGCGAGCCTCCACCGCGGCAGCCGCAGCCCCTCGGCCGCGCTCAGCAAGGATGCCCCGGGCGTCTCTCCTGCGGCTGCTGCTGGCGGCCTCGGCGGCAGCGGCGGTGGCCGGCGAGCCCGGGACGGCGCTGCCCCCTACCACGGGGGACGCCACCCTGGCCATCGTCTTAGACGTTACCGGCTCCATGTGGGACGACCTGATGCAGGTGATGCACGGCGCCTCGCGCATTCTGGAGCGCAGCCTGAGCCGTGGCAGCCAGGCCATCGGCAACTACGCGCTGGTGCCCTTCCGTGATCCAGGTAGCGTCCCCCCGCGCCCCCGGCGTCCGCCGCGCCCCTGGCCCGGCGCCCTGGCGCGGTGCTCTCTCCCGCCCGCATTGCGCCCCGGGCGCACTGGACGCCCGCAGGCTGCACCGCGGCCCGGCGGGGGCGCCTTCTCGACGCCTTCACTCTGCCCGAGCCCGGGCACCTGGGGCAGGCCTTGCAGCCGCCGGGTCCTTTCCCCGGGAACCTGCTCTCCCCTTCTCCCGCGCCTCCCGGCTTGCGTCGTCAGGCCAGTGACGGAGAGGCGGGGGCACTGCGTTCACATGCCGCGCAGCCGCCTCCTGGCTCTGCGACTTGAGCAAGTGACCTCACCTTCCGGAGCCTCACCTTCCCCCTTTAGGAAACGGGGCGAGAACTGCCTCCCAAACTTGCTGAGATGTTGAAATGGGTCCTTCGTGTCCAGGGTCTGGCACGCATGAGCCTCCGCAAGGTTTGCGGATTTGCCTTTGTTAATTCTTCAAATTCGCTCCCGTCGTGGGCTTCGGGGGCCAGAAGAGCCACCCAGGCAGGAGAACTTCGCGTCTTGTCCCTCACCTGTTCTCGCGAGAAAAACAGCAGCCAGGTCGCCTCTACCCGCAGTATTCCCACTGCCAGGTCCCCCCACCTAACCCCTTCTACCCTGCAGACAGCACCTCCTTCCCTGCAGCCCCCTGTCTTTCAGCTCGGTGTTAGGGGCATGCCCTTGAAAAGACCCCTGGGAGACCCCACTGGGGGGAGTTTCAGGGAAAACAGCTGTGGAGCGTGCTTAGACTCCCAACTTTCTGAGTGGCAGGACTGCTTTTTCTCCAACATTTTTAATGAAAAACTTCAGACTTACAGCAAAGTGGGGGTGGGAAATACATAAACACCTGTCTGCCCACCGCCCAGATCCTGTGATTAATTTTACTCTGTTTTATCACGTTTCTCTCTATTAGTCACCTCTCTAGCAGGATAGCTTTATAAAGCCAAAAAGTAAAATAAAAATGGCAGATTCCTTGCAGAATTGCTCTGCAAAGTGTTCTTGTGCTGAAAAAATACACAATGGCCCAAGGCTGTATGAGCTAGTAAGCCCTTTTAGAAGAATTTTTCTTTATTAATCACAGCATCATTACAGATATTTGAAAAATGGGCCGCAGTCGGTGTACATAATCCCACGCAGCCCTCAGGCTGAGTGTGGAGTCCCTCTGCTTCCAGGAGTTCTGGGCTCTGCAGCTCAAAGCACAGAAGTCAGAGGTCTAGAAAAAGTTTCCTGGGAACATCAGAAGGACAGCTCCCACCTGGGGGTCAGGGGGCAGCAAGGTTGGTGGAATTGTGAAGACGTGGGGTGTGAGGCGTGTCCTGGGGGTTTCAGCTCTGACGCAGTTCACCCTCTACCCCCCTAACTTTCTCGCTCCCTTTCTGGGTCATTCTTGGGCTTCCAAAGATATTGCATTGAGAGAGCTTAGGGATCATTTAATCCAACGCTTCTCTTACAATTGGAGAAACTGAGGCTCAGGACACGGATGGGAATTATGCAAGGCCACCTGCCAGGCTGATGTAATTTCTGATTCATAACCCGTATTTGTCTCTAAAATGCTTGGCTGCAGTTGTAGGGCAGGAGAGCAGCCTGTTGGAACCAGACATAGTGTCCCGGGACCCATAGTGTCCTCACTGCCCCCTCTCTGGCCATCATCTTCATGAAGCCCTCGTGCCATCCCCAACCTCTCCTCCCTGGGCGCCGAGCACGTGCCTGACTCTCCAGCCTTCACTCCATCTTCTATGAAACAAAAAATCCCATCCTTCTCCCCGCCCCTGCTCCCCAAACCATACTCCCTACAGACACCCCAGGTCCAGTGGAGGGGGACCTCAGCGTTTTTTGAGCCTCTGCTGTGTGCACAATCTTGTGAGGCTTCCAGCGTGAAGGGGGGCAGGGTTCACACCAAGGAGCCGGGCAGTCTGCTGGCGACAAGCCAGGCAGAGGGTGGAAGGTGTCACTCCTGACAGCTCCTGACTATCGGCTAGCAAGGGAAAGGACTAACCAAAGGCTCTCTGAGGAAGCATCATTGCAGCAGGACTTGAAGAAGATGAAGGGAAATTTATCAGCTTTGGACCATTTGGCAATGCTAGCTGCCAGGGATGCAGTGGGACGGAGGTCTCCCTGAGCACATGAAACTCCCTGGGTGGTGGCAGACATGGAGGGGCAGGTGTGTGTGGGTGTGGAGCCAGGGCGTAGGAGGGGTGAAATGGGAAAGCGGGGAGAGGCGAGATTGGTCCTGGCTGTGACTGTGGAACTGAGGACTGGGAGCACTTCGATTTCCTTCTATGGGCTGTGAGCAGCCACTGAGGGCTTCTGAGCAGGGATTGGATCTGTGGTTTAGGTTAGGCTGTGTCTTTTGAATCAACCAATGGAATTCCCTTTGGTGGAAGAGGAGCTGAGAGTCAGGGGTTTTAGCTGACAGTTCAGGCCCCCCAGGGCTGCGTCCTGGGAGGGCCTTCTTAAAGGAACCCCCTACCTTCAACCCCAAAGACCACGTTTTGCAGGGCAAGTTTCAGTGGTTCTGGACTGCACATGCTTGGAGATAAACCAGAACCTGTGCTTTGGAAATATTTTTTAAAGTTTTTAAATGAAAAGAAGTGGTATGTTCCCAAACTGCAAAGTTAGACTTTTGCTAATGGTTTTATTTTGGCTGAAATTTAGGTTGTTTTCAGTTTTTCTCTATTAAAATGTTGCAAAAAAGCACTCTGGTGTGTAAATCTTTGTCTGCATCTTTGATTGGTTTTTTCATTGGATTAAGTTTTTGGAAGTGGAATTCCTAGGTCGTTATAAACACACTGAGTGGGTAGGCAACTCTTCAAATTGTTTTCCAACGTTTTGGGAGTTTAAACTTCTACCAGAGGCATTTGAGGGGACCGTTTCAGAGCCGCTGCCCCCAACCCTAGGGATTAGGGTAACATTTTTTCTCCTAATTCAAAAGATGGAAAATGATATCTTCTTATTTTAATTGCTAGTGAGGTTCAGTAAGTTCTCAAGTGTTTACTAGATGTTTCTGTGTGTGAATTTCTTCTTTTGTAAATTGTCAGTTCCTTTACTCATTTTTCCATTCCGGGTTTTTAGTGGCTTTCTTATCAGTCAGTATGAGGACTTTATATTGATGATATTAGTTGTTTTTTGTTATGTGGTTAGCATTTTTCCTAGTCATTTGTCTTTTAATATTTGTGATTCCTGATGTTTTGAAGTTTTAGATGTTTATGCAGCAAGATCTATTGCCTTTTTCCCTTTGTAATTTCTTCACTTTCATTCTCAGAAAGATTTTTTTCTATCACAAAATCAGTTAGGTACATGTTCTAGGTTTTTTCATTTGTTTTCTTTTTTTTCTCTTCATATTTAATTTTTTAACCTGGAATTTAAAAAAAAACTGGCACTGGTATTAAAAATAATTTGATGTAATTCTTCTAGAACAGGATAATTGATGGTACAGTTACATTTTATCAAATAATCCTTTTTCATTCATTTAGATCCTGCCTTTATGCAAAATTACTTTATATCCATTAATTTACCTGGGCTTTCCATGCTGTCCCATTGTATGACAGTTCCTGTGCCAGGAGCACATTGTATTTGGCTTTATAATATTTGGCCTTATAGTAGGGTAAATCCTTCCTCCTATTCTTAAAAGAAAAATTTACCACCAGCCTTATTGAAATACAGTGGACACATAATATCGGGTTAGTTTAAGATGTCCAATGTATTGATTTGATACATTTATATATTGCAAAATGATTACCACCATAGCAGTTAGCTAGTGCCTCCATCATGTCACATAATTACCATTTCTTTTTTTGTGGTGAGAACATTTAGGATCTACTTTCTTGGCAATATTCAAGTACATAATACAGTATTATTAGTGATAATTACTATGCTGTACATTCGATTCCCAGAACTTATTCATCTTATAACTGTAAGTTTGTACCCTGTGACTAACATCTCCCCATTTCTCCCACTCCCTGATTCCTGGAAACCACCACTCTACTCTCTGTTTCTCTGAGTTTCACTTTTTTTTTTTTTTTAGATTCCACATATAAATGAGATCATACAGTGTTTGTCTTTCTCTGTCTGACTCATTTCACTTAGCATAATGCCCTCAAGGTCCATCCAAGTTGTCCCAAACAGCAGGATTTCCTTCTTTCTCATGGCTGACTAGTACTCCATTGTGTATATAAGCTGTATCTTCTTTATCTTTTCATTGGCTGACAGTTTTAAAATTTTAATAAACTTTTATTTTTAGAACAGTTTTTTTTTTTTTTTAATAAATTTATCTTTGGCTGCTTTGGGTCTTCACTGCTGTGTGCGGGCTTTCTCTAGTTGCAGCAAGCTGGGGCTACTCTTTGTTGTGCGTGGGCTTCTCATTGCGGTGGCTTCTCTTGTTGCGGAGCATGGGCTCTAGGCGTGTGGGCTTCAGTAGTTGTGGCTGTCGGGCTCTAGAGCGCAGGCTCAGTAGTTGTGGCACACGGGCTTAGTTGCTCCGCGGCATGTGGGATCTTCCCAGACCAGGGCTCGAACCCGTGTCCCCTGCATTGGCAGGTGGATTCTTAACCACTGCGCCACCAGGGAAGTCCTAAAGTCCATTCTTTATTCAGATTTCCTCAATTTCCCCCTAACATTTGTTCCAGGAGCCCATTCGGGATCCCATTTAGTTGTCATGTCCCTTAAGGCTTCTTTTGGTTGTGATGGTTTTTCAAACTTTGTTTTTGATGACCTTGACAGCTTTGACGAGTATTGCCCAGATGTTTTGTCCCTCAGTCATGATTTGCCTGATGTTTTTCTCCGGTTAGACCGGGTGATGGGAGGAAGACCACAGAGGAACAATGCCATTCTCATTATATCATGTCAAGGGTACATGCTGTCACTATGACTTATCACTGTTGACGCTGACCTTGATCACCTGGCTGAGGTTGTCAGGTGTCTTCACTGTAAGTGTACTCTTTTCTTTCTCCTTTTCTGTACTGTCCTCTTTGGAAGAAAGTCACTTACACGCAGCCCACACTTAAGAAGTAGGGAGCTGTGATCCACCTTCTTGAACATGGGGTATTTACATAAATTGTTTGGAAATCTTCTGCGTGAGAGAGTTGATTCTTTTCCATTTATTTGTTTATTCAGTCATTTATATATATCAGTATGGACTCATCATAGTTTTTTTTTTTAATTTTTATTTATTTATTTATTTATATATTTATTTATTTATTTATTTATGGCTGTGTTGGGTCTTCGTTTCTGTGCGAGGGCTTCCTCTAGTTGCGGCAAGTGGGGGCCATCATAGTTTTATACTTTGGGTTATAATCCAATTCTACTTTATTTTGTTGCTCAAATGTTTCCAACTTCAGTCATTGGGAGCTCTTTCATTTGGCCTCTGTGTGCCTTTGACCTACCCCTATGGTTGTGAATTTTTTTTAAAGCACTTTCTTACTTTCTGGCACTACAGGATATTTCAGACTCATCTTATGTATTTCCTTCCCCAGTCCTAGAATTAGTCATTTCTCCAAGGAGCCCTGGTTCCGTTGATTAAAAAATGGTATTAGACACCAGCATCTGAGTGCTAGGTGTGCTTGTTGCTACTGGGGTGTCACCGCTTCTGCATCTTTAGCTGACAGAGCAAGGAGATACATGTTGTATATGTAACCTTTGTGTATGCCCATATCTATAAATATTTCTCTGTTTAACTGTCTGTATCTGTATTAAGCTGAACATGAGTTCATTCTGATGTCTCCAGCTCTCATTGATTACCACGTGGATCCTTCTAGCCTCCTATTCTTGCTTATCTATAACCTCCCACTCTGACAGTGACTAACCTGGCCCTCACCATTCACCACTCACTCGTCATTTACTTAATTTTCAGTTCCAGTCTACATTTATAGTGCTTTTAGCATTGCTAAATTGCACCCCGTGGAAAACAACTTTGTTAATAGAGTACAGTTCTTTTGCCTTTAGTCTTATAGATGCAACTCACTTCCAGAGTTACTTAGCCCTGCAGCTTCTTCATGTTCTTTTTATTCATCTTCTTCGTTTTCAAAATATTCTTGAACATGTTTTCTTTTCAGATGAAAAGTAGAAAACGTAGTCAACTTCCAAAAAAAATTCCTACTGTGAATTTGCTCAGAATTGTGTTAAATCTTGATTTGGGGAAGAATTATCATTTTAAAAAATTTAATTGTTTTCCTCTAGGAGACCTCTTCCTTTTTTTTTTCTTTTTACGTATTTATTTCTTTTTGTAAAAAACTTATAGGTTTTTTTTTTCCTTATAGGTTCCACCCATTTCTTTTTAAGATCATTTCTAAATGTTTTGGGTTTTGTATGACTATTTTGACCAGGAATTTTTTTCATTACATTTTTTTTTTAAACTTTATTTATTTATTTATTTATTTATTTATTTATTTATTTATTTATTTATTTATGGCTGTGTTGGGTCTTCGTTTCTGCGCGAGGGCTTCCTCCAGTTGCGGCAAGTGGGGGCCACTCTTCATCGCGGTGCGCGGGCCTCTCACTGTCGCGGCCTCTCTTGTTGCGGAGCACAGGCTCCAGACGCGCAGGCTCAGCAATTGTGGCTCACGGGCCTAGTCGCTCCGCGGCATGTGGGATCCTCCCAGACCAGGGCTCGAACCCGTGTCCCCTGCATTGGCAGGCAGACTCTCAACCACTGCGCCACCAGGGAAGCCCTCATTACATTTTTTGCAAATGAGTATTGCTAGTATGTTGGAAAGCAATTTATTTTCATATATTTATTTTGTTTCCAACTTTCTTACTGAAGACTTTGTAAAAAAAACTAGTTCTAATTTTTTGGGGGGTAATGTCTTGAGTTTTCTAGGTTGACAATCACAGCCTGTCCAAATTGTAATATTGTCTCCTCTTTTCCAATCAAATTTTTTGCTTGTTTGGAATGTTTTGTGGTATTTAGCACAGTGTTAAGTAATGGTGGTAGCTGAAGTCAGTCTTGTCTTGCTTCTGATTGTATAACATTGTGTGATATTGGTTCTTGGTTTGAGGTTTTCTTCATCAGGTGAAGGAAGATACTTTCATTCTTAATTTTCTAAAGGTAGAAAAAAACACCCCCAAAACAAAAATTCCAAATGGAGATGGTGCTGAATTTTAGCCAGTGACTTTCTGGCTTTGTTGAGATATTTGTAAGATCTTTCTCCTGTTGACCTCTGGATGTGATTCCTTCATTTTAAACCATTTCCACATTCCTTGCATAAGCCCTGCTCAGTCATTGTGGATTATTCTTTAATATACAGCTGGATTCTGTTTGCCAGTGTCTTCTTTAGGAGTTTTCCATTTATTTCAATATGTATGATCAGTAAATGATATTCTTTCTTTGTGCTCTTTGTCAAGTTTGGCATCAGGGCTTAGCTCTTTCAGTGCATAACTGACATTATTAAGTTTCCTCAAAAAATTACAAATTTAATACGTGCTTGTTAAATGTTCTAATAACACGACTCTCAAGAGACGCAAACACTTTTAATCATTTTGTGTGCTTCCAGACCGTGTGTGCGTGTCATTCATTTGTATACATATATACACTTAGTTTTTTTATTATATAAAAAACGGGATTATACTTTGCATACTGTTTTGCAACTTGCTTTTTCTCCCCCACATGCTATATCATGGATCTCTTTTTACGTTAGGAAATATCGATCCACCGCATTGTTTTAATGACTACAGAAGGTGTTACAGGAGGGATCTTAATTTTTCTTACCTCGATTTATCCAACCATTCCGACATTATGAAAAATAGTTTGCTTTCAGCTTCCTTACAATATACACACACATTTGCAAAAACATGTCTATAGGAACGGGACTTCCCTGGTGTTCCCAGTGGGTAAGACTCTGTGCTCCCGATGCAGGGGGCCCGGGTTCGATCCCTGGTCGGGGAATTAGATCCTGCATGCATGCTGCAACTAAGATTTTGCATGCCGCAACTAAAGATCCCGCATGCCGCAACCAAGACCCGGTGCAGCCAAAATAAATAAATATTAAAAAACCACAACATATCTATAGGATCGATTCTCAGACCTGCGATTGGTTCGTTGTTAAAGCATATGAACAGTTTTTAAAATTATAATTGGTATCAGCAAACCGTCCTCCAAAAATGCTCTACCATCTAACCCTCCTACCAAGAGAGTGTGAGACTGCTTTTTTCCCAAACCCTTGCTGGCATCTGGGGACGTCACTCTTCCCTTTTTTGCTAATTTGATAGGTGAGAAATGGTGACCTGTTTTAATTTGCATTTGTCTGATAGAGAGTGAGTTTGAGCATCTTCTCTGGGTCGCCAGGTGTGCTGTCAGCTTTCCCCAGGGAAGAGGTGGTTTTAGGGACTTCCCTAGTGGCGCAGTGGTTAAGAATCTGCCTGCCAATGCAGGGGACACGGGTTCAAGCCCTGGTCCGGGAAGATCCCACATGCCGCGGAGCAACTAAGCCCATGCGCCACAACTGCTGAGCCTGTGCTCTAGAGCCCGCGAGCCACAACTACTGAGCCCGTGCTCTGCAGCAAGAGAAGCCACTGCAGTGAGAAGCCCCCACACCGCAATGAAGAGTAGCCCCTGCTCGCTGCAGCTAGAGATAAAGCCTGTGCAGCAACAAAGACCCAAAGCAGCCCAAAATAAAAATAAATAAATAAATTAAAAAAAATAATAAAGTATGTTCTGTCATTAAAAAAATGTTTATAAAAAAGAAAAGAAAAGAAAAGAAACGGGAAGACTGAGTCCCGGAGAGGGGACACAATTTGCCCACAATGGTGGCAGATGGTGAGACCCTGCTTGGGGCCCCTGTAGCGGGAGGAGGGGGTATGTGCACACCCAGAGTGGCCCCAGGGCTCAAGCCCTGCTTTCAAGGAGGTGGGAAAGGCAGGCTCGGGGAAGAGTCCTGGACGTGAGGTCTTTCTGAGACTGGCTCTGTAGCGCCTGGCTGTGACCGTGACCTCTGGGACACACAGACTGGGGGAGGGACTGTAGGATCACCCACGTGAAGGGCTGGGTGGTTCTTCTCGTGCGTGATCCTGATGTGTCCTAGAGGCTCCACACCCTCGTCTTATGGAGTGGAAAGTATTTCCCTATGGAGAGATGGTTCTGGGCCAAGCTTCTGGGGCTCATATGCTCAAGGGCAGCACAAGTGGAGACAAGGTCATGGGTTTCATCATCCCTGCTCCTGGCAAGCCCTGCTCAGACGGAACCCACGCCACATCTGCCCAGCTGTTTGGCAGGTGCCCACCTTCCGTCATGAACGTCCCGCCCCCTCCAGGAACAGGAACGAGGGGCTGGGCAACAAGTGCCATATGTCTGCAGCTTCATGCATGGTTGAGAGCTTGGATCTGGGGTCAGACGGACCCAGGTTTGAATCCTATCTCTGATGCTTCCTCATTGTAAGACCTTGGGCAGTTTGCTCTACCTCGCTAGCCCTCAAATTCTCACCTATAAAATGGAGATAGTAAATAGGAGACTTCATAGGTTTCTGTAACGTTTTTCTGAGTGAATGTGTGTCAAGTGCATAGAACAGAATCTGGTGCTCAATAAATATTAAAACAATGGTAGCTGTCATCATCACCATCGTCATCACCCTCATTTTTGGAGCCAGTATAGCCAGTGGCAAATAGAACAGGCTTTGGAGCCAAATATGTGGATTTGGACATTATTCTAGATTGAACAGTGTCGTCACAGAATTCCTGCCTTTCCTAGAACCTCAGAATGTGACCTTTTTTGGAAATAGGGTAACTGAAGATGTAATTAGTTAAGATGAAGTCATACTGAAGTAGAGTGAGCCCTTAATCCAATGTGACTGGTGTCCTTATAAGGAGAGAAGAGACACAGGGAGAAGGATTGGAGTGATGGTGTGTTTACAAGTCAAGGAATACCAAGGCTTGCTAGTATCACGAGAAGTGAAGAGGAGGAAGGCATGAAGCAGATTCTCCCCAAGAGCCTTCAGAGAAAGCATGGGCTGCTGACACCTCGATGTTGGACTTCTAGCCTCCAGGGCTGTGAGAGAATGCATTTCCGTTGTTTAAAGCCACCGGGTTTGTGATAGTTTATTACGGTGACCACAGGAAACTAGCACAGTTATTGATTATCACTTGCTAGCTGTATATGACCTTCAGCAAGGTCTTGGCATCCTCAGTTCTAACAGGGAGCTGTTAATAGGACTGAGCTAAACTCTGTACAATAATAAGTACTCGATGCATTGAAGCTGCTGTTAGCAGCGTCACCCACTTCTACCTCCACCACCATCACCATCATCATCACCATCATCATCACCATCATCATCACCATCATCATCATCATCACATCATCATCACATCATCACCATCATCATCACCATCATCATCACCATCATCATCACCATCATCATCATCATCACCATCATCATCACATCATCACCATCATCATCACCATCACATCATCATCACCATCATCATCACCATCACATCATCATCACATCATCATCACCATCATCATCACATCATCATCACCATCATCATCACCATCATCATCACCATCATCATCATCATCACATCATCACCATCATCATCATCGTCACATCATCGTCACATCATCATCACCATCATCATCAACATCATCATCATCATCACATCATCATCACCATCATCATCACCATCATCATCCACATGAACATCATGCTAAGAAGGGCTTTTTATCCAGATCCAGTCCTTCCTGGACCGGCTGAAGGAGGGAGATGGAGAGGGGCTCAAGCAACCCCTCTCAGTGGGCAAACTCACATGGGGACATGCCAGGTGTCCTGCCCTGTCCTGGTACCTCACTCTGTCCTGCTGGAAGGCAGGTCTTGAAATGGTTACCCTGCTGAAAACACCCTGTCCTGGGGAGCTTTGGCATGATGAGTGATGATGGTGCAGTAGGTCCCAGGAATGACAAATGAAGCCGTGGACCAGCATTAATTAACGACAAGAAGGCATCTATCTCTGTCTCACTGCCTGGAGCTGTAGATGGATGGGTGGGCAGGTGGACAGTCGGGCAGCAAGGAAGACAGGTGGAGAGAAGACCTCCGTGCCTCCAGCCCCGTCTGGGCATCTTGAAAGCTGGTCCAGCCCTGGAATGATGGGACTGGTCAGTAGCAACCAGCGCCCAGAGCTGGTTTGGGGATTATCTGTTCAGTAAAAGGAAGAAATCAGACTAGTTTTTGCACATCAGTGCGTCTGTGTATGTAAGTGTGCTCTCCCCTGAGAGCCTTCTTTGTTCAGAGCTTGGGGCAGAGCTTTTAAAATGCCCTGCCCTCTAACTCAAGAGGAATCACAAACACTTTTGTCCATCTGGCCAGCTCTCCCTTAAATATGTATGGCCAACCCCTCTGCATCCCCCAAATAACCACATTTGGTTTCCTGCCTCATTTTGGATCTGTTTCTCTGAGTGATGGGCAGCAGCGTGCTGTGGTGGGAGGGCCTGGGGATCAGGCAGGCTTGGCATTCAGAAATATTTGCTGGGTGTTGATTGTATGCCTGGCATTGTGCTGGGCACAGGATATAAAGATAAAGGGTCCTGGACTTACCTGGTGGCGCAGTGGTTAAGAATCCTCCTGCCAATGCAGGGGACACGGGTTCGAGCCCCGGTCTGGGAAGATCCCACATGCTGCGGAGCAGCTAAGCCTGTGTGCCACAACTAGTGAAGTCCACGCACCTAGAGCCCATGCTCCGCAACAAGAGAAGCCACCATAGTGAGAAGCCCGTGTGCCACACTGAAGAGCAGCCCCGCTCACCACAACTAGACAAAGCCCGCGCGCAGCAACAAAAGACCCCACGCAGCCAAAAATAAATAAATAAAAATTAAAAAAAAAAAAAAAGATAAAGGGTTCTGACTTGGAGCTGCTCAAACAGTATACTCAAACAGTATTTGTTATGAGTAAATGAATGTTGTTCATTTACTCCTGTGAACAGTATTTATTAAGCACTTACCATGTGCCAGACGTTGAGGTTGGCAGGAGGTCTATGATGATGAACAAGAGAAGGGATCACTGTTGGTGTGATGTAGCCAATCAACCCTAGTGCCAAATCTTCCCACCTGACCTTGAAGGACTCTCTTCCCCTCTCTGGCCTCAGTTTCCCCATCTTTTTAAAAGTGGGGGTCTTCGGATCTCTTCATTCGCCACATTGTTATATTTGGCACATAGGTTTGTAGTCAAATCATTTTTTTTCCCAAGCGCATTCCTTTTTTTTTTACCTTTTATTTTATATTGGAGTACAGTTGATTAACAATGTTGTGTTAGTTTCAGGTGTACAACAAAGTGATTCAGTTATACATATACATGTATCTATTCTTTTTCAAATTCTTTTCCCAATTAGGTTGTTACAGAATACTGAGCAGAGTTTACTGTGCTATGAAGTAGGTCCTTGCTGGTTATCCATTTAAAATATAACAGTGTGTACATATCAATCCCAATCTCCCTAACTATCCCTCCTTCCACCCTTCCCCCCGGAAACCATAAGTTTGCTAAGTCTGTGAGTCTGTTTCTGTTTTGTAAATAAGCTCATTTGTATCATTTTTTTTTTAGATTCCGTATATAAGCGAGATCATACGATATTTCGCTTTCTCTGTCTGACTTACTTCACTTAGTATGACAATGTCTAGGTCCATCCTGGTCAATTAATCTATGACAAAGGAGGCAAGACTATACGATGGAAGAAAGACCGCCTCTTCAATAAACGGTGCTGGGAAAACTGGACAGCTACATGTAAAAAAAAGGAAATTAGAACATTCTTTAACACCATACACAAAAATAAACTCAAAATGGATTAAATACCTAAATGTGAGACTGGACACTATAAAACTCTTAGAGGAAAACATAGGCAGAATACTCTCTGACATAATAAATCACAGCAGTATCTTTTTTGATCCGTCTCCCAGAGTAATGGAAATAAAAACAAAAATGAACAAATGGGACTTAACTAAACTCAAAAGCTTTTGCACAGCAAAGGGAACCATAAACAAAACAAAAAGACAACCCACAGAATGGGAGAAAATATTTACAAATGATGTGACTGACAAGGGATTAGTCTCCAAAATTTATAAACAGCTCATGCAGCTTAATATCAAAACAAACAACCCAATCCAAAAATGGGCAGAAGACCTAAATAGACATTTCTCCAAAGAAGACATACAGGTGGCTAAGAGGCACGTGAAAAGATGCCCATTCCTTTTTTAAAAATTTATTTTATGGAAGTATGGTTGATTTATGATGTTGTGTTAATTTCTTTGATACAGCAAAGTGATTCGTGTGTGTGTGTGTGTGTGTGTGTGTGTGTGTGTGTGTAGGACCTTGTTTTTTACCCATTCTGTATATAATAGTTTGCATCTGCTAATCCCAAACTCCCAGTCCTTCCCTCCCCCCTGCCCCCGGCAACCACAAGTCTGTTCTCTATGTCTGTGCGTCTGTTTCTGTTTCATGGATAAGTTCATTTGTGTTGTATTTTAGATTTCACATATAAGTATATCATATGGTATTTGTCTTTCTCTTTCTGACTTACTTCACTTAGTGTGATAATCTCTAGGTCCATCCATGTTGCTGCAAATGGCATTATTTCATTCTTTTTTATGGCTGAGTAGTATTCCATTGTATATATGTACCACATCTTCTTTATCCATTCCTCTGTCGATGGACATTTAGGTTGTTTCCATGTCTTGGCTATTGTGAATAGTGCTGCTATGAACATAGGGATCTAAGCCCATTCTTGAAGGAGACAGGATGGTGGAGGCTATGATAGGCAGGAAAATGCCCCTCCCCACCCCTGCAGATGTCCATAGAACCTGTAAATCTCATACTTGACATGGCAAAAAGGACTTCGCAGAAGTGATTAAGTTAGGAATCTTGAGATGGAGAGAGGATCCTGGATTGTCTAGTTGGGCCCATTGTGATCACAAGTGTCCTTTTAAGAGGGAGGCAGGAGGATCAGAGTCAGAGAAGGAGATGTGATGACAGAGGCGGAGAGAGAGGGCGATATTTAAAGATGCTACATTACTGGCTTTGAAGATGGAGGAAAAGGACCATGATCAAGGAATGAAGGAAGCTTCCAAAAGCTGGAAAAGACAAAGAAATGGATTCTCCCCTAGAGCCTCTGGAAGGAACACAGCCCTGCCGACACCTTGATTTTAGGGCTTCTGACCTCCAGAAATGAATGTGTGTTGTCTTAAGACACTGAGTCTGTAGTAATCTGTCACAGCAGTAATAGGAAACTAAGACAGAGTCCTTAAAGTCCTTTCCAGGGATCTCCAGCCCAGGGGCTCCTCCAGGGCTTCTGGAATTTCCTGCGTCCTGTGTTTGCATACAATCCCTAGTCCTCAGCGTGTGCTGGCCGAGTGCTTGGGATACCAGGAGGTTGCATGAGGCGGTAACTGTTGAGGAGCATTGCTGAGAGGTGTGCGGGAGTTGGAATTGGGCAATTTCCCAAAAGAATCTTCCTCCCTCTCAAAGCACAGAATATCTCAGAACGGCCTTGGCAACGGAAGGTCAGACCTTAGATGCTACGTCTGGCATTCTCCCCACATTCCACCACAGGGCTGCTCATTTTGGGTTTCTCAACCCAATAAAGTCATTTTTTTTAAAAGCTAAAAGAAAAGAAAAGGGGGGGCAAAAAGCCCAGAGGGAGCTGACATAGGTGACCAACATTTTAACACCATACACAAAAATTGTAACACCATACACATAACATTTTAACTTGTGAAGCCCGCTCTTCATAACTAGAGAAAGCCCGTAGAACCACAAAGAGAATCAACTCCCTTTGGCTATTATTGTTCTTCCATGAAAGAAGGAGTGATCGTCAACTCCCCAAGCAGGAAGCAGATGGACCGAAGAATAAAGGGTGGTCCTTCCAATTGGAGCACATTTAATTTGTGATAACCCACTTTACCAACTTAATTTTTCTCATGTTGCTGTGAATGGGAGAGAATGTGGTCAGCCTAGCGCTGGTCCAGCCTTGGGAACTGTTGGGTAGTCTGACACCTGTGATAGACTGTGATGGGAGAGGGCAGGGCCACCCAGATTCAGAACTGGCGCAGAGGCTTCTCTCAGTTTCCAGGCAAGGAGAAGTTGCTGTCGATTTTTGAGCAGGGGTGATGTGAGCAAAACTGGCCCCAAGGGCGGCTTCTCTGGCAACGACAGGTGGCTGGATCAGAGGCAGGAACGTCTGGGGATGAGAAGGGCAGTTATGAGGTTACTGAATTTGCATCCAAAGTCTTTACAAATGCCCTTACCTTTGGCCCAGCAATTCTGCTTACGGGCGTGTATCCCAAGGAAACAATGGAACTAGTGCTTGAATGTAGTGGTTATAAAGGTGTTCTTAATAACATCGTTCATTATAAAAATTGGAAACAAAACAATATGGGCAAGACCATTATTGGACATTTATACAAAGGAAATACTTTGTAGCCATTAAAAATGATTTTGAACTGAGTATTTGACCTTCTGGAAGGATGCTTACAATATGTTGTTCAGTGAAAAGAGTCAAATTAAAAATAGTACATTATTTATACTTAAATAGAAATTCTGCTTCAAATAGTGTACACTTATATAAGATTTACAAATATGCATGAAAGTTTTGAAGGTTATGTATAAAAATAAGAGTACCTCTGGTTGGTAGAATTCCCTTCTTTTTCTGCATGTCAGGAATTTCTATGTACAGTTCACAGTTGTCAAGAGCTCAGATTCTGGGACTTCCCTGGTGGCGCAGTGGTTAAGAATCCGCCTGCCAGTGCAGGGGACACAGGTTCGAGCCCTGGTTCGGGAAGATCCCACATGCCGCGGAACAACTAAGCCCGTGCACCACAACTACTGAGCCCGTGTGCCACAATTACTGAAGCCTGCATGCCTAGAGCGCATGCTCCACAACAAGAGAAACCACAACAATGAGAGGCCCGCTCTTTGCAACTAGAGAAAGCCCGTGTGCAGCAACGAAGACCCAGTGCAGCCAAAATTAATTAAAAAAAGAAAAAGAAGAGCTCAGATTCTGGAGTTGTACAGACCTAAGCTAATATTCTAGCTCTGCTGCTTACTGACTGTGTGTCTTTGGGCAAGTTACTTAGCCTCTCTGAGCTTTCATTTCTCCTCTGTAATATGTGGGTAAGAGTTGGACTTACCAGGTAGGAGGGAGGATTCAGTGAGCTAATACGCAGGAAGCATCTCAGCACATAGGCTGGTACATAGTAAGTGCTTAGGAAATGTCAGAATCATTAATGTCATATATTTTTTAATGAATGTATATTATTATGTAATAAAGAAATAACCAATGTTGAGTAAAATTATTACTCTCCTCAGTCAAACTAGAATTTGAGGACCTCATTGGAGCAAGACGGCCTTTGCCTGTCTGCCTCATGTGAGATTGCCCAGCAATTGTGTGTTCAACCAGCCAGAATGGCCATCATTGAAGTCTACAAATAACAAATGCTGTAGGGGGTGCGGAGAAAAGGGAACCCTCCTGCACTGTTGGTGGGAATGTAAATTGATACAGTCGCCATGGAGAACAGTCTGGAGGTTCCTCAAAAAACTAAAAATAGAGTTGCCATATGATCCAGCAATCCCACTCCTGGGCATATATCCAGACAAAACTATAATTCAAAAAGATACATGCACCCCTGTGTTCATAGCAGCACTATTCATAATAGCCAAGATATGGAAACAACCTAAATGTCCATCAACAGACGAATGGATAAAGAAGATGTGATATATATATAGATACACAATGGAATACTACTCAGCCATAAAATAGAATGAAATAATACCATTTGTAGCAACATGGATGGACCTAGAGATTATCATACTAAGTGAAGTAAGTCAGAAAGAGAAAGACAAATACCGTGTAATATCACTTATATGTGGAATCTAAAATATGACACAAATGAACATATCTACGAAACAGAAACAGACTCACAGACATAGAGAACAGACTTGTAGTTGCCAAGGGGGAGGGGGAATGGGAGAGGGAAGGATTGGGAGTTTGGGATTAGCAGATGCAAACTAGTATATATTGGATGGATAAACAACAAGGACCTACTGTATAGCCCAGGGAACTATATATTCAGTATCCTGTGATAAACCATAATGGAAAAGAATATATATATGTATAACTGAATCACTTTGCTGTATAGCAGAAATTAACACAACATTGTAAATCAACTATACTTAAATGAAATTTAAAAATAGAAAAGAAAAAAAAAAGAATTGTATGTTCAGATCAGCAGGGCCAGCTCCTGTTTGCTGAGCCTTTGCTCTAACCCAAGCGAGGCGTTTATCTCCCTGCGTTTACTGGATTCTCACAATGATGGTTCTCAGCTAGGAGAAATGCATCATTTTACAGATGGGGAAACTGAGGCTTGGGACGGTGAAGTAAGCTCTGAGAAGCCGCAAGACTGTTGAAGGGTGGAGCCAGGATTCCAGTCAGCTCTGCCTGAGGTCAAAGGTGAGGGTTCGGCTGAATTAGTCACTGCAGAGTTCAGGAGGAAGGCAGAGGAGAAGGCTTGGTAAAGGCCAGAGCAGGTGTGGAAGGGGCCGTTGGGTGTGGGAATAAATACAGAGCAGAAAGGCAGGGCCCTCCAGGTGGTGATTCTGAAAGTATACAGCAGAAGAGCTGGTGTCCAGACCCTTCCTTGGTAATGGTGGATGAATGCCGGATAATGCCATGTGCTTCCTTTTCTAAGAAGGACTAAGGTCTGTTGATGAGTTGCCAAGTATGGGAATTTTTTTTAGGGTGACTGGAATTTCGAATTTTTGAACTAAAAATTGTCACCAAGGACTCAAATGAAATATTTCCTGAAGAAATCTGATGTCCACATCATCTTGCAAAACCCGCACTGTGCACACGTCCATATGGCGAGTTGGAATTCTGGCCGTGTTCTCAGTGCACTGGTAGCCTTGTCTTATGTTAGCTGTGGCTTTCAATTACTGCTCTTTAATAAAAAACTATTTATTAGGGAAAATTTCAAGTATATACAAAGTAAGCAGAATAGTATAATGAATCCCTATATCCCCATCACCCAGCATCACCAAATATTCAAAAAAATCTGCCATTCTTGTTTCATCTATATCTCCTCCCACCCTCCACTCCCCCACTCAACGATGATCATTTTTTATGTTTCTTTTTTTGTGAGGTAAAATTAACATACATTGAAATGGGCAAATCTTCGCTTTACACTTTTGACAAACAGATACACCTGTGGAACCCACATTCCATCACAATATAGAGCGTTTCTGCCTTCCCAGACAGTTCCTTGGATCTCCCTATCCCACAGACAACCTCCGTTCTGACTTTTTTCACCTTTGATTAATTCTGCCAGTTCCAGAGCTTTCTGTAAATGGAACCACATAGTAGGCACTCTTCTGTGTCTGGCTTCTTTCGTGCAGGATTATGTCTGCGAGATTCATCCATCTGGTTGCCTGTATCGGTAGCTCGTTCCGTTTTCTGGCTGAGTGGTGTTTGATTATACGAAGGTACCTCAGTTTGTTTATTCATTCACCAGTTGATGGACATCTGGCTTGTTTCCAGTTCTGGGCTATTGTGAAAACAGCTGCTATGAACATTTGAGTACAAGTCTTGGTGTGGACATATGTTTTCATTTGTCTTGGGTAAATACCTAGGAGTGGAAAGACTGGATCCTATGGTAGGTGCACGTTTAACTTTGTAGAAACTTCCATCTGTTTTCCAAAGCGGTTGAACCGTTTTTGCATTCCCACCGGCAGTGCGTGAAAGTTTCAGTTGCTCCATATCCTCGCCAACATTTGGGATCCGCCCTTGTAATTAATCCTGCTCTTTTCAAGTGAGCTAATATATGAATGGAGTTTCTGGAAGGTTTAGCTTTTGTTGGCCAGTCTGGTGTCGGCCAGTTGCTCTGTGGTCCAAAACTTTATTTGCTCAATTCTCTGTTCCTTTGTCTTCCCAGAATTCCCTTCCCGCTGATGCAGGGGGTGGGTGGGCTGGTAGAGGGGAGGTTTCTAGGGGAGTCATAGTCACAAAAGATCGGGAACTGTGGGTCTGGGGGCGGGACTGGAGTTTTGCCCCCTGCTCCATCTCTGTGCTCCCCTGGAACTCTGGGTCCAGTTTGGAGCAGGCAGGGGGCCAAGTGGCCTGACCTCCCTTCCAGATCTGACCCTGGCAGCCCTGGAAGCTGCTTCCCTACCACTTCCCCATTTGTGGAGGTCTCTGAGGTCCAGGCCTCAGCTCCTCTCCCCTCTGATGGTGGCACATCACGCGGTTGCTGCCCCAGCCCACGGGGTCTATGCGCCTGGGGGTCCAAGCCCACCTGGTCCTCTCTCTCTTCCCTGCAGATATTGGCCCGGTGACCCTCACGGCCGACCCAGCGGTGTTTCAGAGGGAGCTGAGAGAACTCTACGTGCAGGTAGGCTGCCCCGCCCCTGGCTGCTGGCCCTCTGTGTCCTTCTGCCCAGTCCATGCCAGAGGCCAAGGTCTTTGCCCCACCTGGGGGCCAAGGTGGTGCTTCCGGCAACCGCTATGACCTGCCTCCCAGCTCTGCCTGGGGCTGCCCCCCAGCTTGGGGGTCCTGCAGATTTTGTATTTTGGGAGGTTCCTTCCTTTATTCAGTGAACCAAGTACCTACAGGACTCCCTGTGCCCTGGCATGTAGAAGGTGGTTATTACTTACTGCTTGGAGGCAGGCTTGGAAGGAGGGGGTACGTGGTAGCTGAGGGAGGATTCAAGAGGGGTCAGTTCAGACCCCCAAAACCTGGCCCGAGACTGGGTCAGACGTCCCATGGCCTCCTCGGCTTTTGGGCCACACTGAACACCCTGGTTCAGCATATGTCTCCCCGACCCAGCTTCCTGAAGGCAGGGACCCCACGGATCGGTCTGGCTCACCGCCAAGTCCCCCAGGGCCCAGGACAGGGCCCGGCACACGGAAGGGATGAGTGAACCAAAGAGAGAAGCGTTTACTGAAGTTACCACGTGCACACCCTGCCTCCGGTGCTGGGTGTGCGAACCTGGGGGGGCAGAGAGCTCCTGGCTGGTGGGCGGGGAGGGGAGGGCTGTGTGTTTATTCGGAATCGGTTCCAGGGCGGGTTACAGAGAGGATCTGAGGAGGCGGCTTTGAATGTTTTCCTCTGCCCACCCCTCACCTCTCCTTATCCTGGCGACCCCTCTACCCCTCTCCCTCTATCCTCCAAGCCTTGGCTAACACGTGGCTTCTTTGGCGTGTCTGTTAGATGTCCCGGTGGCTCCCATCCCTCCTATCCCACTGGTAGCACTCCTCACAATGGTAACTAAATGCTCGTGTTGTGCTTGTTAATGTAAAGTCTGCCTCCCATCCAGACTCTGTGGGAGGGACCGTGTCGCTCGGGCATGGGTGAGTGAATGAATGAATGAGTGAGTGAATGAATGAATGAGTGAATGAAGGAATGAGTGAGTGAATGAAGGAATGAATGAATGAGTGAATGAATGAGAGATGAAGCGGATTGGATGCTACACTGTGTCTCAGGGAAGGGAGTGGCTGGGGCCCTGGCCTGACCCTGGACGGGTGGGACAGAGGCCACTGGAGGGGACCCCCCACCTCCCTGGGTGGTCCCCACGGCGAGGAGGTGGGCGGCAGCCGCTGACCTGCCCTGTCCTGCAGGGAGGCGGGGACTGCCCAGAGATGAGCATGGGGGCCATCAAGGCTGCCGTGGAGGTCGCCAACCCCGGCTCCTTCATCTACGTTTTCTCGGACGCCCGCGCCAAGGACTACCACAAGAAAGACGAGGTGCTGCAGCTGCTGCAGCTTAAACAGTCACAGGTGAGCCACCACGAGGGGGTGCTGGGGAAGCTGGGGTCTCCGAGGGCCGCCCCAAGCCCCCCACCCCGCGCCGGAGAGCTGAGCTGGTGCTTCTCTGGGTCCGGCCTCCGCCAGCAGTGCCGACCAGCCCGCTGACCGAGCTGGGCTGTGAAGTCCAAGTGTGTTCTCATGCTCCCGCCCCGTCCGCCAGGCCGCATGCCTCCCTGGCGAGACCCATTTTTGATAAAGACCACACCACCGTGCTCCCTTCACACCCCGCCAGAGTCTGGGCAATCCATCTTCCTCCTGGCGTTGCGCTCCCCGCCATTCTTCTTCCGTTGTCTAAGGGTCTGGAAGATGTGCTGGGGCTTTTGCTTCTTGCTTTCACAGGGAGGGGTTGGGAAGGAGATGTGTGCAGGGAAGGGAGGGCCCGCCCGCTGGAATCCTTGGGAAAGACCTCACGGGCTGGGACGCCTCTCTGCTCTCCCCTCTAGAAGGAACTCGGGTTCTCCAAGGTTCTTCTAGCTCTGCGGCCTCCAGGGGCCACTTGGAGCAGAGTCGATCTCCATTCGCTTTCTCGTAGATTTGATAATGGCTCCCATTTATCGAGCACCTACTGTATTCCTGGCCCTGTGATGAACACGTGACCTGCATCAGTCCTGACCCCCACGGGGTGGGAACTCTTATCATTCCCATTTTACAGATGCATCGCCTGAGCCCAGAGAGAGGAAGGGGCTTTCTCCAGGTCACTCCTCCCTGGTTCTGGCCCTGCTACTCCCACCTGTAGAAGGTGGCAGAGGAGCCATGAGCCAGGCTGCCTGTCTCTCTTCTAGGTGGTCTTCGTGCTGACGGGGGACTGTGGTGACCGTACTCATCCTGGCTACCTGGCCTACGAGGAGATTGCTGCCGCCAGCTCCGGGCAGGTGTTCCACTTGGACAGGGAGCGGGTGACCGAGGTGAGCCGGCCCTGACATGCTGCATCTCTGGGCGGCTAGGCCCATGGGTTGGTTGCCATCAGGGACGAGCAGTGCTGAGCGCTCACGCCACAGCAGGAAGCGCAGGAAGCCCGGTGCTCAGGGATTTTTGGCATCATCTGGCCCAACCCTCTCACTCACCCCAAAAGCAGGTGCTGCGGGTTTCTCAGTTTTGCCGGTAAAAAGATTGGGGCTTGAAGGAGCACCCTGGGTTTTAGCCCGGGTCCCCCAGGAGGTCCAGGCTGGTAGGATAGATCTAACAAAGGCTGGCAGAGTGGGGGTGTAGGGGGAGCCTCTCCCCAGGGTCGAGGAGCCCAGGAGTGGATGGAGGAGCATGGGGGGGGGCCATCAGATTCGGGCTGTGTTGCTGAGACAGGAAGTCGAGCTTGGGGACTTGGCAGGGAGAGGCTTGCTTGGCCCTGAAGCCTGATGTGCAGGGCTGCTGATGCCCCAGCGCTGACCAGGTGTCTGCGTCCTCATCTCGGTCTTGGACCAGGTGCCTGCCCTTCCTCCCCTCCAGGCTCCATCAGTGGCTCAGGTCTCTCCCCGCTTTCCCTCTGCCCAGCACGTCCATTCCTCCCCAGGAGCCAGAGGGATCCTTCCAGTGGCATGTTGGTAAATGTTTCACAACCATCTCTCTCTGGAAGGAACAAGAATGCCCGCTTCCATGGTGTAAATGCTCCTACTTTGGCTGGTTTCAGGCTGCCGTCACGAAGTCGCAGAGCATGGGAAGTGACGCTCATAATCGGCTTTCTTGAGCCTGTATGAGCCGGCTCCTGCATCCCACTGGATCCTCTAAAACAAATCTGACCAACAGGTCCCACCCCACTGTCCCCTGGAACAGGTCCAGACCGTTATCTGAGCTCCGCCTCTCTGAGCCTATCGCCTGTGTCCTCCCCCTTGCCCGCTGCTGCCGCCCTGCTGGCCTCTCTGCTCTTTCTTCAATGCCCCGTGTCTTTCCTCCCCCAGGGCCTTTGCTCGTGTGGCTTGTTTTTCCAGCTCCTCCTCCCCTGGCTCCTCGTCTTCCCAGTGTTAGCTGAAATGCACCTTCCTCGATTTCGCATCAAGATTAAGTCTCCTTTCATACCCTCTCCCAGCTCTCTGTACTGCTTTATATAATCGTAATTTTGCAGCTGTGCGATTATTTAATGCCATTAGGCTGTGAGCTCCCTGAGGGCAGGGCCCTTAAGCTCCTGTTTGCTACTGTATCTCCAGCGCCTGGTACAGCCGCCAGCATGGAGCAGGTGTTTGGTAAGTAGCTGGTGAATGGATGACACGGAGTCCGTTGTGCGTGAGGAAGAGACAGATGAGAGGAACAGCACCTCTGAGGCCACCGCGGCCTCGAGCCAGCCCTCCTCTTGCCTCCGGGAGAGGGTATGGTATGTTGTATATTTATGATCTCCAGGGCCATGTTTAGGTTAGCGCCTTCGCTCCCTGTTGAAAGATGGCGTTTGTGGTTCTCTGCTACACATTAGGATTTATTTCTTTTGGCATGTCAGCTTGCTCTGGCACTAAGCCACCCAAGCAAGGGTGGGAGGCATTTCAGAGTGGAATGATGGCTTGGTCCTTGTTTTGGGGGTGTCCTATCTGGGAAGTTGCTCGGGAACTGGGTTCCTGCTGGGGCAAATCAGATGTCCGGCATCTGGGTGGGTCGGTGGAGGACCGCTTGCTCAGGTGTGGGGCTGGACTCTCCTAGCCTCTCCCTCGAGCCATGGAACCTGGGGCGAGCCCCTGGCTCCTGGCCGTGGTGCCAGCCTTCTGCCGTGGCAGCCTGGCCGGGCAGGACACGTCTGACGTGGTAGGACATCCGATGGCCAGGATCGGCTGCCCCTGGCTAGGGACCTGGATCTCTCTCCTCCCTGAATAGAGCTCTGTCATTCGTTAGCTTCATGCCTTGTACCTGGCCCCTTCCAGATGTCCCCAGACATTTGGCAAGCTTGGGAAAGTAGCCGGGGCAGCCAGGGCTGTGGTCATCCCCCCAGGAGAGGGAACAGTGCCTTTGCCCAAGCCAAGGGGGCTCCGGCTAGAAGAAGTTGCAAAAGTCCCCCAAACCCTGCCTGTGTAGTCAGTTTTTTGACCATTTCAAAGTATGTCCAGCATGGCAGGAACGACACATTTTGCGTTCTCTCTTCCCTTCATTTATCGAGCACCTACTCTGCGCTGGTGCAGCTTTAGGTGCTGGGCGCCGAGAGATAATCCATCAAGCTTAGGTCTCTGTGCTTTCGGGCGTTTAGCTTTTTCCACCTTTGAGATTCCAGAGTAACTAAAGGAAGGTGAAGATCCTCTCCCCCTGGGTGGGGTAATCTGTAGCTTTTGCCATCCTTCAACGGACAGGGGAGGCAGGCAGTGTGACCCCTCGGGCCTGTCCCAGAGGTGTGCATTTTTTTTTTTTGGCCATGCTGCGCAGCATGTGGGGTCTTAGTTCCCCGACCTGGGATCGAAACCGTGCCCCCTGCACTGGAAGCACGGAGTCTTAACCCTTGGACTGCCAGGAAAGTCCCCAGAGGTGTGCATTTTTAATTAGGACTTAGCTAGGTCCAAGAGCCTCCTTGCCCCAGCACATCTTTCCCACAGGCTTCCCCCCAGCTCAGACCCAGCTCAGCGTCCTGTCCCCAGCTCCAACAGAATGGTCAGAATTTCTGGGAAAACCCATCATCCTGAAGCCCTCTGGGCTCCTGGGAAGTCCCATTCTGGGGGCTCAGACCCTTTCCCTGTCCAGCACCAGCAGGTACAAATATGACAAATTGCTCAGAATCTGGGCATTAACCAGGGGAAAGGTGAAATGCCCTCTAAGACAGTAAGGGGGAGGGGGAGGGGGAGAGGAGGTCAGATTAACAGGTGGTTTGGATTAACAGATCAGGAGACACAGGCCCTGGAGATGACCTCATCCTGGACCCTTCCCAGGGGAGGTGGGGTGGTAGGGGGTTAAGGTCACATGCTGTCTTCAGACCCCAGCTCTGCCACCTGTCTGCTGTGTGACCTTGAGCACAGCACTTAACCTCTCTGGGCCTCTGTTTCCTCAGGTGCACAGTTGGGTTATGAGGGCTACTGCCTGGAGAGATGGTGACAAGGGTAGGAGGAAGACCTCTGCATGAAGCCAGGCACCAGGGAGCCCTGGGTGAGGGTTAGTGGTGGCCATACCTCCAGCTCCTGTGCTTCTGTGTGGAGCGCAGAATACACACACCCCAGCTCTAGCGAAGCCCCCTCAAGGGTAAGAGCTTTCTCTGGAAAACGTTCTCAGAAAGGTAGAGCCTGGGCCCAGGGCCCCGTGGTGCCCAGTTGTCAAAGGCCCTCAGTTTTCTGATCTGTGGTTCTTGAGGCCCATTTGGCGCCCCCGTCCCCAGCTTCCCCTCTCGGCTTCCTCACCCTGACTGTCAGATGCTTTGGGAGGAGCCTCGGGGAATGATTTATTTGCTGTGAACGGCTGAGCGGCAACCATCTGGCTTGGGTAGCAGCGCCAGATTCTCTCATTCCTTCCCCATCAGCAACAGAGATGAGCCCCAGTGCATTGCTGGCTCCCAGGCTCCCCCTGTCCCGCTAGCATCTGGAAGCCATTACCTTCACAAATAAACATTAAGCTTGCTTGATGAAGGCTCTCTGCTCAGAAGTTTCCCTCGATTCCTCTCTGAGTCCCCGGGCCATCGCCAGGTCCAGAAGGCTTTGCCCCCAGGCCTGGGCCTGCAGCCATCTGGCCTTGCTGTGGGCAGGAGGGTCAGCACCCCCAGCTCCCGAGTGGTGATGTGCTTATAGGGCAGCCCTCATGGGCGGGCCGCCTCCTGATGGGGTCGCTGGCTTCCTGTCCCATCTCAGCCCTCTCCGTGCAGTAGCTTGAGCTCTTGGGCATCTTCTCTCCATCAAAAAATCCTAGAAAGAGCTTGTAATGACAGTTGCAACACAGTAGCGGGTGTGACTCGTCTGGGTAATTGTCAACTGGTGCTGCCACCACCTCCTGGCAGCTTTGCTCATTTCTGATTTCCTCCTGACCCCTGACAACGCCTGGCCCCGGGGGAGGAGGACAGTGGTCACAGAGCTGTTGCTTTGCTGTCGGGGAGCTGCCTCACTTACTTCGCCAGCTTCTGTCTGCCTTTCTAGCTGGGAGCCTTGGCTGCTGCTTCTGGTCTACCTCCGCGTGGACAAAGAGCCTTGTCCTCATTTCTTAACCAAAATAGGTGGGATCTTTTCAAGAGAAACATCACTTAGAAAGTTAGGCAAAAACAGAAGAATGAAGTAGCTCCAAATATAAAAACAGAGGAGTTTTCAGAACACAGAATTCTTGTCCAGTGATAACTGAAATCTAGCTGTAAAATCTAGGTGCATATGTTCCAGCTCAGTCTGACCAAAACATATTCATTTTCCAAATCTCAAGCAATTCTTCCAATTCCCTTCTGTTCCCTTTCCCTTCCATGGAAGATCACATGGTAGGCAGAGCTGGAGGACTGTCATTTAGAGCGAGGATGGCCAATGTGTAGCACGCCAGACACCACGTTCTAATTCCAGATCCATGGCAGACATTGCTAATCAATCCCAGACCTTTTCCTAATTGAGGCTGAATGTGGCTTCACATTTCTCCGAACAGTATTCCAGGAAGTCACTTCCTGTTGATTAGAACTGGGAAGCGACAGGATACCCCTTTGGTTGCTCAGGTATATTCTAAAGTCATGCTTGTAAAGGCATACTTGTTCCTTTTAATTGATTTTTGCTTAAAAATTTTCTATGAGAAGTGTCAAAGATATAGAAAAGTAAAAACAGGGACTTCCCTGGTGGCGCGGTGGTTAAGAATCTGCCTGCTGATGCAGGGGACACGGCTTCGAGCCCTGGGCCGGGAAGATCCCACATGCCGCGGAGCAGCTAAGCCCGTGCGCCACAACTACTGAACCTGCACTCTAGAGCCCGTGAGCCACAACTGCTGAGCCCAAGTGCTACAACTACTGAAGCCCACTCGCCTAGAGCCCGTGCTCTGCAACAAGAGAAGCCACTGCAATGAGAAGCCCTTACACTGCAACGAAGAGTAGCCCCTGCTCACCGCAACTAGAGACAAAGCCCGCGCGCAGCAACGAAGACCCAATGCAGCCAAAAATAAATTAAAAAAAAAAAAAGATAGACTCCAGCGTAACCCACAATATCACCTGATAAAATGACTAGTACTTTGCTAGTATCAGCTGATGCCAAGCCCATATTCAACTTTCCCTATTTGTCCTCAAAATGTCAAATCAGGATTTAATCAAGGGCTGTGCATTTCATTGGGTTCTTATGTCTGTTAAGTTTCCTTAAATCTGGAGTAGTACACCCTTTTTTCATGCCACTAACTTGTTGGAGAGGCATTGATTATACAATGTCCCGTGTTGTGGATTCATCTGATTGCTTCCTTGTTCAGGAAAATAAGTGGTACGGTATTTTGGAGAGAGAGTTACCTGTTTCCTGATTTTCAATGGGACCTGTCTGAAAGAGTAAGATTTTAGAATGAATAAGCAGTTGTAGAAACAAAGGATATAAGATTTCTCAGTGTTGTGATAAGGGTCAGGAGGAGACTATCTTTGCTGTCTGCTTAGAGACATGGTCCTGCTTAGAGAGCATGGTGTCCAGGTGAGGGTGTGGTCTGAGGCCCCTTCGGCAGGGGATGGTGAACCACATTGCTCTGGGAGAGATTCCGGATCTCCAGAGTTCATCAGTGTGTAGGAGGCATCAGGAGGGCTTCCTGGAGGAAGTGATGGGTGTCACAGAAGTTGGCCATGTGAAGAAGGAGGGAAGTCTTTCCAGCAGAGGGCACCCTTTGCTCCTTCTGTCCCAGCTGAGTCCTCTGGATGCCTTCATTCAGGTGTCACAGTTCTGAGCCCACAGGCCAAGAGGGTAGTGACGTGTGAATCGGGCCTACTATAGGGCAGTGGGGAGTGGGGTGGCCTCAGGTGACCTGGAAAGCCTGTATGCTGCCTAAAACCCACTGGGGGACCGGATTTTGCACACAGCTGGCAGCGCGTTAGGGACCCACCTCCTGCGGGCCAGACACAAGCAAGACATCACGGGCACCTGCTAGTGTCAGCTTCTCATACCTGCCTTCCAGGTGCTGAAGTGGGTGGAGTCAGCAATCCAGGCCTCCAAGGTGCATCTGCTGTCCACGGACCACGAGGAAGGCGGCGAGCACACGTGGAAGATCCCCTTTGACCCCAGCCTGAAGGAGGTCACCATCTCCCTGAGTGGCCCGGGGCCCGAGATCGAAGTCCAAGACCCGCTGGGTACGTGCGACCCAGGGCTGGCCTCCACCTTGGCCCTGAGACTGAGCTGGGAGTCCAGAATGGGACAGAGAGAGAGGCCCTGGGGTGATGGGGGGTTTGGACACAAGGCTCCAGGAGCAAGGAGGGTAGGGGGGATGCCAAGTGAAGGGCAGAG
This sequence comes from Eschrichtius robustus, assembly GCF_028021215.1. Classification (NCBI taxonomy): domain Eukaryota; kingdom Metazoa; phylum Chordata; class Mammalia; order Artiodactyla; family Eschrichtiidae; genus Eschrichtius; species Eschrichtius robustus. The sequence goes on along the minus strand of NC_090833.1, from coordinate 6,055,005 downwards.
AGGGTACCCGTGGTAGGTGAGGAAGCAGGAAGGCCATTAGCAGCCCAGCTAGGGGAATTAAAATAATGACAGTCCCTGGGCTTCAAGGATCACATGGCATCTTCCCCGTGTTCTCTCAGTGGAACTCTTCAGTGGCCTGGAGAGTCAGTGGGGGCAAGAATTAGTGGCACATCGTAGAGATGGGAAGCTGGGGCTCTGGGAGGTGGAGTGACTTGTCGGGTCGCCCAGGGTCAGTGTGATTTGGACCCAGTCTCCTGGCCCCATGGTGCTCTGAGGATGTCCTGAGTATTCAGGTCCAGAGGCCAGGGGTACAGCTGGCACCTGGGGAGGGATGAGGATGGAGATCAGGATAAGGTAGAGGCCCGGGTACCACCAAAGCCCTCTTGTCAGTTCCTCTAGGAAGCCCGAGGCTGGTGTTTGGAGCGCTGTGGGTTCCAGGGGACGGGGTGGGCCTCTGTCACCCCCAGGAAATGGTTGGGGACTAAGCGGTCCTTGGGGCTTCCACAGGGAGGATCCTGCAGAAGGACGAGGGCCTCAACGTGCTCCTCAACATCCCTGACTCGGCCAAGGTTGTGGCCTTTAAGCCTGAGCATCCTGGGCTGTGGTCCATCAAGGTAGGGGGCCTTGGGTTCCTGGGGTTGGGGAGACCAGCTTCACCGGCCTGAGATACCACCTCCCTCTTGCCTGGCCCCAGGGAGCCTGGGGCCCTGCGAAGCTGAGAGCTGGAGCGTGGATAGTGATGTGGGCATATCAGTAGAAGTAAAGGGTCAAGAACAGAGGAGGAGTATTCTGCCTTGCATCAGTGAGAGGAAGTGGAGTGGTTTGGGGTTAGTTAGGGAACTTCTAAGAAGGGGTTATAGAAACCACTTGAGTGTCCAGAGGTGGGTGACTGAGCTGGCCTGTGGTTCAGAACCCTGTCCTGTGAAGAGTGCACGGAAGCAGCAAGGGTGACCTTGGGCTCAGAGGGGCAGGGCCGGCAGGGGAGCAGGGTCTGCTCTGATCTGCAAGGTGCTGGGGGCGGGCTGGGCTCCTGACAAAGTACCCTGGGATGGGGCAGGCTGCTGCTTCAGGAGGATATGCCTCTTGCTGATCAGGCAAACATGTATGGAGCCCCTACTGGGCGCCAGGCACGGTGCTGTGTGCTGCAGGCACCGCTATCCTTCAAACTCAGCATCTTTGAGCCAAGAGCTCTCATGCCAGTGGGGAAGGCAAGGCAGGGGTTAGACGTGCAGGGGGACAGACCAGACCCGCGGGTGTTGGGGGCGGTGGTAGTGGGAAAGGCAGGGCAGCTTCGAAAGTGCCGCTCAGGACAGTGCTCTAGCTGGGTTTCTTCCACTTCATTTGGGGGGCATTGTGCTGGGCCCCCAGGGAGCAGGTAAGTTGCCCACCTGTATGCAATGGCGGGAGAATTCCAGCTGCCGACTCCAGGCCGGGTCAGGTCGCCCGCCTCCTGCCTGGAGCTGGGGTGCTGGGTTCGGATGCCCCGGTGACGTGGGCCTGGGCCTGTGCTAGGTCTATAGCAGCGGCCGCCATTCGGTCAGGATCACGGGCATCAGCAACATCGACTTCCGAGCTGGCTTCTCCACTCAGCCCTCCCTGGACCTCAACCACACCATCGAGTGGCCCCTGCAAGGTACGGTGCTCCTGGCCCCAGGGCGATTCAGGGCCGCCTTCCGCGGAGGTGGGGCTCGCCTTTGGGAAGTGGGGGGAGCTCTGGGGGGAGCCGTGAGTGTGTGACTATGGAACGGGCCTGCAGAGGCTGGGTCTAGCCTCTCTGTCACATCACAGTGAACTGCGCCCAGGGCCAGCACTCCCTCTGTCGGCTCCAGCCCAGGTGACTGTGGGACCATTTACCTTTAGAACTTCCTCCCTGCCCCCCCCCCCCCGAGGCCTCCGGGACCTCACGCAGTCCCCCTGACTACTCCTTCCCCTTGCTCTTTGTCGAGATTTGTCTGTCCAGAGCCCCACTTCTTCCAATGAACATCAGGCTGGTCCAGTACATTCAGAGGTGCTTGAGTGGACACCTTCCCCGAAAGGGGGAGCAGTGTCTCACTCCAAGGGAAAGAGTGTCCTGATGGACATCTAGATGCCCCTGGAGGCTGATAGCCTGGGGGGCCGTTGGAGTCGCAGGATGAGTTTTCCACTGAGAAGCCGCCCACTGGGTTCTGAGGTTGCCTACATACCCCATCATAGCTCCACCTGGAGAAGGCTGCGCCCCCGAGCAGGCAGAGGCTTCTGGCTCAGGGTGCCAGAGCTTCATGCCAGAAACTGCCATCTGGTAGCCAGACCAGGGTCCCAATTTATAGTTTGGAAAATATGGTGTCTTGCCACGGGTCCATCCAGAGGATTTTGCTAGGACCAGCTGAGCAGAGATGGGGGGGACTAGACCAGGTCAGGCTAACTTTGGACCACAGAATAGTGACCCAAAATGGTGTGTGCTGGATCCTTAGGGCTTTCTTTCTAGTCTGTATCTCCTCTAATGTCTGTCATTCTTGTCAGCCCTTGTAGGTTTCCCTGCCAGGACCAGCAGTAATATCTTCAAAATGAAAAGGGGTCTGCTTGCTCATGTCGTGTTTGTTTTTGCCAGTAGGAGGGAGGGCGCGAGGCAGAGAAGCTTAGTTCCTATTCTAAAGCCAAGAGAGAAAAGAAATCCTACATGAAGTACTACAGTGGGGATTGAAAACTGGCCAGTCTCCAGTGGAAGAGGGTGAAGGGGGCCATCTGTGACCCTCTTTGGTTTCTGCTTTTGATAAAGATGTGGGTGGGTCCCAGGCATCCAGAAGGGACAGAGAAACAGCAGGGCAATTGCAAATGATAAGTAGCGATTGGTCTCAGTGCCAGGGGCACCAGGGAGTGGGCGAGGCTGTGGCTAACTGGACAGTGGGGGTCTGGGCCACAGGAACAGCTGCTACACGCCGTTGGCTGCTTGTTGCAACGTGGGAATGGTGCCCAGCACTAACACGCTTGATTTTTCAAAGGAATCTGGACTTCTAGATTTGTATATGCCCCTTCCAGATTGTTTGATATTTTTTCAAAAATTTGAAGGCACTTCCTGGACCACATCCTCTGGTCCCCGGTTTATGATCAGTGAGAGGAAAAAAAACAATGAAGAGCCATCTGCAAAGGGAGCGACCTGACCATTCCCACATCAACTTAGGAGATTGTAAAACCCAAGTCCAGTTCTGTCTGTCCTGGGATAGTGTGGAAAGTACATTTCAACAAGATAGAAAAGGAAACCAAAGGAAAGATGAGCATGGGGAAAGGATGGGCAGGAGTCATCATTCCCAAACCGGGACGTGTGTCTCACCTCGGCCGGTCCCAGAGCCTGCCTGATGGCAGCCAGCACCAGAGTTAGTGGCGGGGCAGGGGTGGCGGTACCCCTTCCCAGTTCTGCTCAATGAGCACCCCAGTCTGCACAGTGGAGGGGATGTAGCCATGGGAAGCCGTGGGTTGGAGGGACACTGGTGTTTCAGGACCACGGACAGTAGCAAGCCCCCGCTTCTCTGCTTATCCCACCCAGCATTAGTTAGCCCAGGGAAGAGAAGGTGAGGGGGCCAGTGACGGCCGGCCAAGCAGGCTGGTCTCTGACTGTGGTCCTAGAGCCCCTGCTTGGGGAGGATCGTGGAGCCCAGCACAGATGGCAGCATCTCCTTCCTCGCCCTTCCCTCTGCAGGGGTGCCCATCTCCCTGGTGATCAACTCCACAGGCCTGCAGGCGCCCGGCCGCCTGGACTCGATGGAGCTCTCACACAGCTCAGGGCGGTCCCTCCTGACTTTGCCCACGCGGCTCCTCTCCAACGGATCCACGCACCAGCTGTGGGGCGGGCCGTCCTTCCGCACCCCCCAGGAGCGCTTCTACCTCAAGGTGAAGGGCAAGGACCATGAGGGAAACCCCCTCCTCCGTGTCTCTGGAGTTTCCTACGGTGGGATGGCCCCAGGTGAGTGATTGGCTCTTACCACCCCCAGCTCCCTGGTTCCCTTGGAGGCTCATTTCTTTCCAGAAGGCTTTCCTGATTAGATTAGATTGGATTAGATTAGGAAATATGTTTTCATTAAACTTCTCTGGGCAGCAGGCTCTGCAAGGCATTATGCCAAATACTGAGATGCTTCAGATGTAGCTTTCAGCTGAAGGATTTGCTGCAAAGTCATCCATCCATCCATGCATCCATCCATCTGTCTGTCCATCCATCCACCTGTGCATTCAACATTCATTTTGTGTCGGTCATGGTACTAGGCACTGTAGACACAGCAGTGGGCAGGGCAGTGGGTATGGGTATGCCCTTCCCTAATCATAATTACTATCATAGTCAAAATCATGGTAATACTAATCTAGTCACCATTTTGAACACTTTCCGTGGGACAGTCCTGGGCCAAGCACTTGCCACGCGTTAGCTCATTGAATGCTTACACCAGTTCTGAGATGTGTCCCCATTTTATAGCTGGGGAAGCCGAGGTCACCCATTTTATAGGGTTGCTCGAAGGGTTCCATAAGCTAATGCACATAACAAGACGGCTCTTGGGTACTCAAGAGGCTGCACACAGGACGTGGGAACCGTGGACCGGGGCCCTCCACACGGCTGCTGTTACTGTGACGTCATTGTAGGTCATGTTGTGTTGGTTCCCATGTGTGTGGCTTTTGCTGGTTTCCCGTGTGTTCCTGAGGTCTCACCATCCGGGTTGGAAGCTCCCAGACGTCAGGGCAAAGTCTTTGGCTTTCCAGATCTGCCTCTGGTCCTGGGGTGGGGTGGGGTCTGAGTTCACTGGCCATCGGCCTCCTTATTGGGCTTCGTTCCCTCTTCCAGCCCACTCCCCCCTCCCCTGGCAGTGAGCGGGGAGGAGTTCAGAGGTGGATGACACTGGCATTCCATCGTCAACTTTGCTGGGGGTCATCCCACTTCATTTAAGGATGCAGGGAGGGTGCCAATGTGCCGGTGGCGGCGAGGTGGAGGACTTGGAGGACCCGAGTGGGGCAGGGCAGGGTCGGGGGCTTGGGACCCCTTCTTTCAGTCTCCTGGCCTCCACTCCCCTGCTGCGGCCCCTGGGCTTCTCCTCCCTTGGCCTTTACAGCTTTGAGGAGGAATTTTCAGGAAGCAATTTCAGCAGCCTCCGTTTCTCTCTCCTGTTCTTTCAGATGGCTCCCAGAGTTTTGAGTTTAGCGCTGGTTTTTGGTCTCCATGTCAGCTGTAGATTAAAGTGTGGAGGTGGGGTTGCGGGGGGGGATGTGCCTCCCCTACTTTCCGGGTCTGGGAGGCTGGGAGTTTGACTGAGAGCAGGAGGCTCTGGGTTTGGAGACATGGGGGTGGGGAGGGCGGGGCCTCAGGTCGCTGGGCTCTTTGAGCTCAAGAAAGAAGGAGCCGGAGCTGGCGCGGCAGAGGCTTCCAGTGCGTGGGGGTGAGTGGTGGTTGCTGTGCACGCAGCTGAGGACGTGGCTGGATGGCCCAACGCCCCTCTCCCCTGGGAGGTGGCAGGGAGCCTGTAGCATGATGTCACCCGCCGCCCTCCCACCTCCAGCTCTATGCTCAGAGGAGGTCTGGCACATTGCCTCAGCCTCGGAGCATTTCTGGTGGGGATGGGGGAAGAGGGCAGTGCGAGGGTTGAGCACACGTCCGTGATCGCCCAGTGAGGCACTGACAGTCCAAGACTGACCCTGGGGGACAGTTCTCAGACTTTTCCACTGAAGTAATTCCAAGAGCCAAGGAAAGAATATGTATCACCCCAAGGCCAGGGTCAGGCGAGGGGGGCAGTGGCATCTGATGGGGTTCCCAAGAGGCTCATCCCAAGCTGTGAGATTTCATGGAAGTCTCTTATTTTATCTCAAAAATGCGTGTGAATTTTGTATTCACAGCCATGCTCCAAGTATGCTTAGTTTTCAATAAAAAAGGTTTCCCTCCCACAACTTTGGGTAAAACTGACCCTCCAGCCAGACAAGCAGACTCACAGCCCTACCCACACCCCTGGAGAGTCCTGTCCGGGTAGCATTTCGTCAGATTTTAGGGCTGGTTTGAATTCTCTGCCCCACAGAATTGCTAAAATGGTGGCACAGGCTGGTCCGTCCTGGCCAGGCTTCTCACAAACCATAAAAACCCCATGAGTTTTCGTTGACGGAGCCGGTCCTGCCACGTGCATGTGCCAGGTGCTTTCCACACCCCATCTCTCACCAACTCCTCACAGCAACACGATGAGGTCAGTAACCCAATTAACCCCATTTTACAGAGGTGGAAACTGAGGCTTCAGGAGGCGACGCGACCTGCTCTTGGTGACCACTGGATGGTGGTGCCAGAGATTGTATCCCGGCCTTCTCTCCCCTGGCTCATCCCTGTGGGTCGCTGTGTCACTGGAGGAATCCTGAGTGCTGGTCCTTGCCCACAGGTGCCCCCCTGGTCAGCATGCCCCCCAGGATCCACGGCTACCTGCACCAGCCCCTGGTGATCTCCTGCTCTGTGCACAGCGCCCTCCCCTTCTGGCTACAGCTGCGGCGGGATGGAGCCAGGCTGGGCGAGGAGAGGCACTTTCAGTGAGTGGCTGAGGGCCGCCCGTTGTTCCCGGCCCCAGGGCTCCTGGGGGCCTGATGCCCTGGAGGGATCTAAGGGGAGTGGGTGGCAGGAGTGGGACCTTGGTCTCAGTCATATTGTCCTCCTGGGCACCTCCCAGCTTGGCCAGGGATGGGGGAGGGTGGTTCCCTGAGGCTCCCACTGCTGCTGGGCCATCCTCATGGGATGGGCCTTCCTCAGCTTCTGAAGACTCAACCCATGCAGGCCCAGCTCTGTGCTGGTCAGGGCAGGAAGGACCCTCTTGAGACCCTCCCCGCTATGGTTGGAAGTCCAGGGCTCAGAGAGGGGAAGGCACTTAGAGTCACATAGCATATCATGGGATTGGCATGTCCTTGGCCGTCTGCCTCTTCTTACCAAGTCTCCAGGAGGATTTGTGACTTCCCTTCTGGGCAAGATTCAGGGGACCAAGCCCCCCAGTGTCTGGACGAGGCTGGGGGCCGTGCGACTGTGTGTCTCCAGCTGTTCTTTGTCCACAGGGGGTCAGGGAACAGCAGTTGGGAGATCCCACGGGCCTCCAAGGCTGAGGAAGGCACATATGAATGCACAGCGGTCAGCAGGGCTGGGGCTGGACGAGCAAAGGCCCAGATTGTCGTCACAGGTCTGTCTCTTTGGTCCTGTCCGCGTATCCCCTCCCCACCCCCTTCCTGATTTTTCCCTCTAGGATTTCCTCCCAGGGTTTCTCCATCTGTGGGCAAGCATGCCAGCCAGCTGCTGGGGCCTGTCCGTCATCCAGAGTCTGATGCCCACACTGCACCTGCTTGCTGGCTCCCCGCCCCCCCCTCCCCGTTTGGGCTGTTTCACCCATGAATGGCCTGTGAGTCTCAGCTGCAGCTCGGGCTGTGTCCCCCGCCACCAGCCTCAATCCCACCCCTGACCTCTTGGCCAGCCCCCAGGCCCTCACAGGGGCCGCCGTCCATCCCGTCATTCCCAACCCTTAATGCTTCCAGGTCCTGCCGCCGTGGCACCATTGAGCTCAGGGAGGCTGGCAATGCCACAGACCCTCCTAAAATGAATGGGCTTTATTTTTAAAATAATGAACCTAAGCTGTCTTGAAGAGAAGAAAAGGGGCCCAACGAACAGGGAGAGATCAGCCACTCTGAGTTGTCCTAAACTCACACAAAATCACGCATGCTCCCTGTAGGAAGACTGGAAAATATAAACCAGCAGAAAAGATCGGAATGACCTGTGATCCCTCTGTTCTATCAAAATGATAGCATTTTGATTTACTTTCTTTCAGACCTTTATCTATGTGTGCATTTTAACAAAAATGGGATAGTATTATACGTACTTAAAACAACCTGATTTGTTGTCATCTAACACTGTAGCGGGTCAGCAAATATTTTACTATAAATGGTAAGTACAGAAAAGTAGAACAGTATAAGGAAATTTGCACGTGCATTTATTAGACTTAATGATTGCTAATCTTTTGCCACATTTGCCTTTTCATTTTATGGCCAAACTATTTTATTTTAAATTTTAATTTTATTGGAGTGTAGTAGATTTACAATGTTGAGTTAGTTTCAGGTGTACAGCAAAGTGATTCAGTTATACATATAACTGAATATATTCTTTATATACATATAACTGAATATATGTATATTCAGTTATACATATATTCATTCTTTTTTTAGATTCTTCTCTCCTGTAGGTTATCACAGATATGGCTAAACTATTTTAAACTAAATTGTAGGCATCCTGACATTTCAGTATGTATCTCTTTTAAAAACATAGATTTTCCCATATAATAAAGATTCTATGATTACACCTAATAAAATGAATAGTAAGTAATGCCTTAATACTACTTAATTTTGTCCGGAGTCAAATTTCCCCATTAGTATACTTGCACATCATGGTCATTGACATGTGGATCCAGCTTTTTTCCTGCAGGTCCTGCAGACTGTCCCTGGATAGACGGTCTCTGACCTGCCACTTCTTACGACCTTTTCTTGTTGAGAGTGTGGGTTTCTTAGCTCTTTCCTCCTTTGGGGCAGTGGCCTTCCTTAGTTCCACATTTGGCTGCTACTTGTACAGAGAATCGCTCTGTACTTGTTACTCTTTCCCTCTTGAGGGTGATTTCCGAGGCTTTATCCCCCAGGGTGGAATTATTGGCTCAAAGGGTGTGAAGAGTGGTGTAGCTCTTGCTAAATATCGCAGTTGGGTGTTGTGCGGAAGGTAGGCGTGCGCGCGCATGTGCAGACGCACGCATGCGCACACACACACACGCACACACGCACGCACGCACGCATGCACGCAGCCCCCTCGACGGGTGTGTGATGGCCGTGGGGTGGCGCCGTCCGGGCATGGTGAGCAGATGCTGGTGAACTGCTCTGCTGGCTGATGTGTCCTGAGGAATGCGGTGGGCTCCGGGGTCTGGACACCACCAGGGCCTGCAGGATGGCCCCCTCCCTGTGTCAACCCTTCAGTGCCTCCTGTACTCCTGTTCCTGCAGACCCCCCGCCGCAGGTGGTCCCTGTCCCCAACGTGACCGTGTCCTCTGGAGAGACCGCCGTTCTGTCCTGCCGGGTCCTGGGCGAGGCCCCCTACAACCTGACGTGGGTCCGGGACTGGCGAGTCCTGTCGGCCTCGACGGGCAGAGTCACCCAGCTGGCCAACCTGTCTCTGGAGGTCAGGGACATCACCCCCAGTGACGGTGGGCGGTACCAGTGCATGGCCAGCAACTCCAATGGGGTCACGAGGGCGTCCGTCTGGCTCCTGGTGCGAGGTGAGGCTGCTGTCCTCCCAATTCAACACAATACCTAGCATTTCCCTCCAAAGCCCATCAATCCATCTCTCTGCCCAGACGTCACCTCTGGCAGGCAATGTCAGCCCTTTCAGTGTTTTCTCAACCTTCAGAGGAAGACGATTCTGTAGCCTTCCAGCCTAAGTGTAGTGGTTCTCACTGTTGGGAAGTTCATCCTCATATCTGACCTAAATTTCTACTGCTGTAGGCCAAGCCAATTTCACTGAGTCCTGTCCTCTTCCCCTGCCATTGAACACCTCCATTACCTACCCCTCTCAATATGCAGGACAGAGATGGAACAGTGGAAACTTCCGAAAGCCCAGAGATCAGACGTCCTTGGCAGGGGTTGGGTAGCACCGACCAGGTGGGGGTGGAGGAGGCAGTGGGAAGAACCCACGTCGGGAGTGTTGGTGCCTGGATTAGGTACTAACCTAGGATTTAGGTCCACCCAGGATTTAGACAGATCCTCCTCCCTGGGGTGCTATCTCCCCAAGTGTAAAAGTGAGTGTGTTGGAACAAGTTTTCTCTCTTATGCTAGTGACTGTTGATTGACTGCCTAGAGTGTGTTGAGAAGGATTCTGAGGCCATATCTAGGCCTCTGGTATGGGAGGGGCGTGTTTGCCGTGTCTAGATGAGATGGCCCACGATGTCTGTTTGAGCGTGACAAGTCCGCTGCACTGTGAGCTTTCCGAGGGCCAGGATAGAACCTACGGTTGCAGCCAATACTTGGGCAGACCTTGAGGTCCACCCAGGTCTCCAGCCCTGGCATCTCGACAGCTCCCTAAGCCTCTTCAGGGTGCTCAGCTCAGAGCAGAAATCCAGGGAGCTCAAGCCTCCCACTGGGGGTTATTGGGAATTCAGGTCCCCGTGTAGCCTGGGGATGTGCCTGGGAGGCTGCCTGGCAACACTCCCCAGTTCCCCAGCAAGCCGCTCCCAAGGATCCAGGCCCCTTGGGACCTTTGCTTCCTTTGTCTACACCGTCTGTGGCTGCCGGGAAGGGCCGGGGGCCCAGGGCTGGGTGCCTGGGACAGCACAACTGCTCTGACAAGCTCCTCCCCACCTGTCCACTCTCTGAACTACAGAGGCCCCACAGGTCAGCATCCACACCAGGTCACAGCGCTTTTCCCAGGGCATGGAGATGAGGGTCAGCTGCTCGGCCTCTGGATACCCTGCACCCCACATTTCCTGGAGCCATGAGGGTCATGCCCTGCAAGAGGACAGCAGGTGAGGGCTCAGGGCTTGGAGGTCTGGGACTGGGAACAGGTGGACTCCCAGGGGACCTCTCTGAGCCTTAGTCTTCTTAACTATTAATATAAATGGGGGAGTAGCATTTGCCCTGCCCTCTTCCTGGGATGATTTGAGGCTGAGGAGACAGATCACTTGGGAAACATAACAGTGTGAGCTCAGGGGTCAGGAGCTACAGCTGCAGAATCCAACAGACCTGTACTTGAATTCTGCCTCTGCCATTCAGGCTGTGTGACCTTGGGCAAGTCACCATACCTTTCTGAGCCCCATGAATGAAAAAAGAACATACGTAAAGTGCTGAACACACAGCCTGGCACAGAGCAAGCGGTCAGTGTAGAATGGTGTCACCAGTGATGTCGTTAGTTAATTTGTTATTAATAATGACTGGGTTCAGCTGGGTAAAACTTGAAGTATTGGCTAGTCTGTACAAACTCAAGTAAACATAAGCTAACCGTGTAGGAATATGTGGATAGGAAGGGAAGGACAACAGATCTTGAGTTTAGCTGGAAGCTTCACCAGCTTTAAAATTACAGACAAAATAGAGATTTATACTGGCCTGTAAAAAAAAAAAAAAAAAAAAAAAATAATGACTGGGGCAACCCCATGTGACCCGACCTAACCAGCCCCTTGCTGTTGAACACGTTTCATGGCACGACTCCAGAGTCCGCGTGGATGCCCAGGGAACCCTGATCATTCAGGGAGTGGCCCCACAGGATGCTGGGAGTTACAGCTGCCAGGCTGCTAATGACGTTGGCACAGACGAGAAGACGGTCACCCTCTACTATGCAGGTACTTGGGTCAAGGGTATCTGCAGGAGAAGGATCTCCAGCCCACCCTCCCTCCCTCCCTCCCATCCCCAGATACTTATTGAGCATCTACCGTGTGGCAGGCACTGGGGCTACAGCAGTGAACACAGGGTCCCCATCCGGGTGGAGCTTATATTCTAATGGGGAGGCACAAAGCAAACATGCAAACAGATAAATAAGGTGCTTTCAGATGGTGAAGGTACTAGAACTAGCGCAGAGCAGGGTGGTGTGATGGAGTGACGTGCCCCTGGGCAGAGAGGGAAACGGCTGGTACACACAGGACCAGACCCTTGCCGCAGATGGGAATGGGAGCAGCGTTCCAAGCAGAGGGATGGGGTGGGGCAAAAGCCTGGAGGTGGGAATGAGTCCAGGCTGCCCAAGGGGCTGCAAGGAGGCTGGCTGGAGTGAGGGGGCGGGGGAGGGGCAGGCAGCCCCTGTAGGGCCTTTTAGAACCTTGTAGGATTTCGGCTTTTATCTCAAGATCAATGAGGAACAAAAACGGGTTTGGTCCCGGGAGTAACTGGCTTTTTAGAAACCAGCCGAGGCTACATCTTTCTGGGGTGACTGTCCCGGTTGGTGGGGGATGGGGAGGAGGCAGGTGCTCAGCCCCACCTTGTCCCCGCCGCCCCTCCCCCAGCTGCATTCTCTCTCTAGGGAGTCTGCGGGTTGGTCCCCAATTCCCCATCTGCTCCCCACACAGACCCACCCTCCGTCTCTGCCATGAATGCGGTGGTGCTGGCCGCCGTCGGGGAGGAAGTGGTGCTGGCGTGTGAGGCGTCCGGGGTGCCTCCGCCCCGGGTCATCTGGTATCGAGGTACACTGGGTGGGGGGAGGGGCCCTGGAGGGTCAGCTTTCCAGGACGGTCGTGGGGGGCACTCCGAATGGGGTGTCTGGAGAGAGAGGACCGTTTCTGGCAGCCCCACTCCCATCCCCAGGCCGGCGTCCACGCAGCTAATGCAGGTTGGCTCCGTGGTTAGGAGCAGGATGTAGACTAGACCTCGATTTGAATTCTGGCTCCCCTGGGTGACCTCAGGCAAGTGACTTGGTATCTCTGAGCCTGCTTCCTTAGCTGGAAAGTCAAAGATAGGTGGTTGTATGAGGATTAAATGAGTCCATATGTGCAAATTGTTTAGAACGAGCCTGGCACACGGGCAGGGCTCAGTGTTCTTAATGATGGTGACGATGGCGATGTGGTTATCTGAGAGCTAGCAGTAATGTTAAGAGGGCTGTTCTGAGGCTCTCCTGAGTTAACGAGTGTAGAGGGTTTTGTTTGTGCCAGACGCGGAGCTGGAGTTTGAATGACAGGAGCTGCTCTTGCGCCCGCACCAGTGGACCTGGGTCCTGGGGCTCCTGCCTCAGACTTTCCAGGGGCAGAACACTGGGCTCCTTCTCAAGCACAGGCACCTCCCACCTGGATGCAGTCCAGCCTTTGCAACACCTGTCTGTGATCTTGTCAGAGCCTCACCTTGACATTGACAGGCAGAGTTAGCTCAGAGTTTGAGCATTTTGTCCACGGTCACCAGCTAGTGGTGGCAGAGGCCTCAGGACTCCTTACTCTGTGCTCAGGTCACTGCCTGTGGTGGCTGAGAGCTCTACCAGCCCAGCCCGGGAGCCCCTTTATAAAGGGGGATCTCTCAATGGAATGTTGCTCAGCCTTAAAAAGGAATGAAATTCAAGTTGTACAATGATGAAAATACAGTTGCCACTTAAAAATGGTTAAGATAATAAATTTTATGTTTTATTTAAAATTAAATTCAAATTCTTTCTTAATTTGACTCCTATGGCAAAGAAAAAAAAAGAATGAAAAAAAGCAAAAAAAAAAAGGAAAATAAATCAGGCTCATAGCAGCTGCTGTGTAGAAATTTCCCCCTACTTCTAATTTGCTGAATGGAGAAAAAAATCTTTTATTTATGATATTTTCAGAGACATTTGCTCTAGTATGGTGTATTTAAGTAGTAAAAAAGTAAAAGAAAAAAAAATTTTTCTTAATTTGGAAAAAAGGAATGAAGTTTTGACACAACATAGATGAACCTTGAAAACATTATGCTAAGTGAAATAAACCAGACACAGAAGGACAAGTATTAAATGATTCCAGTTATTTGAGTGGAATCTCATATATGAGATGCCTAGAATATGCAAATTTATAGAGACCGAAAGGAGAATGGTGGTTGCCAGGGGCTGGGGGATGGGGAAATGGGGAGTTAGTGTTTAATAAGCAGGGTTTCAGTTTAAGAAGATGAAAAAGTTTTGTGGATGGGTGGTGGGAATGGTTGCGTGACAATGTGAATGAACTTAATGCCACTGAATTGGACACTCCAAATGCTTACAATGGTAAAATTTTGTGTTATGTATATGTATGTACCACAATTTTAAGTGTAAAATACTAAGTTGTAAAAAGAGTTCAGAATCAGGGTGGTCCCTCAGGCCTCAGGAGGGGGAGGCCTGGAGTTGGGGTAGGGGAACAGTGCACAAGGGAAATGAGAATAAGGCCTCAAAGAGGCAGAACTGGGGGGAGAGTGATTGTCTCCGTGACCCTGGGCTCCTCCCAGAGCTGATCCAAGCCTCAGTCTGCACCTGAGCAGAGGGTGGAGATCCAGGAGGGAGGCCCAGGCAAGGAGTTCTTGGGTGATGAACCTGCCGCATGCAGGGGAACAGGCTGAGACTCACTCGTGGTCAACAAAGGGGCTCAGGGAACTGGACCCAAGGGTGCTGACTTTAAAATTGTGACAAAATTCGCCTAACATAACATTTACCATCTTAACCATTTTTAGGTATACAGTTCAGTAGCATTAAGTATATTTACATTGTTGTACAACCATCACCACCATCCATCTCCAGAACCCTTTACATTTAGCAAAACTAAAAATCTGTACTCATTAAACAATAGGGGTCCTGATTCTGGGGGAAATCTTTCCCTCACCCACACCGCTCCAAAGTCCCTGCTTTGTGGAGTTGCAGGAACCCGGGGTCAGGAAGGCAGCCTGATCCCCTGGCCTCCTGTGGTAACAATGGATACCTCCCTGCCTGATGTTTTCTCATCTTTGGTCCAGAGGGTCTTGAAATGATTCTGGCCTCTGAGGGCTCCAGCTCTGGGATGCTGCGAATCCTGGTGGCCCGGGAGAGGGATGCTGGCGTCTATACCTGCCGAGCTGTCAATGAGTTTGGCGATGCCTCTGCAGAAATCCGGCTGGAGGTTGGACGTGAGTGTACACCTTGTCCCCACTTGCCCTGCCCCTCCTGCCTTCCCCCTTCCCCGTCCCCCACCATCTGCCCTATTTCTGAGCAGGGAGGAGAGAGTGGTACCATGTAGCCTGCCAGTGGGGTATTTGCATCATTTGGATCCAGAGCACATGGGATGGGGATTTTAGAGGGAGATGGTGTATGTGTTACCTCTTGCTGTGTGACAAATTGCCTTAAAACTATGTGGCTTAAAACAATAAGCATCTATTGTCTCATGGTTCTGTGATTCTGGGAGTGGCTTTGCTGGGTGGTTCTAGCTCCAGGTCTCTCATGGGATGGCAGTTAATACCTTGGCCGGGGATGTGGTCATCTGAAGGCTTGACTGGGGCTGGAGAATCCACCCTAAGTTCACTCATGTGGCTGTTGGCAGGAGGCCTCTGTCCCTTACCCAGATAGGCTTCTCCAGAAGGCTTCTTGGGACATGGGTTTTCCCAGAGAAAGTGAGTCAAGAGGGATAGAGATAGAGATAACATCCAAGATGGAAGCTGCAGTCTTTATAACCAGTCGCAGTCTTGGAAGTGACATACCATTACTTCTACTATATTCTGTTGGTCACACAGACCAACACTGGTATGTGGTGAGTGGGAGGGACCACTCAAGCGTGAGAATCCCAAGAGGCAGGGGTCACTGCCCATCACAGAGATAGTTTGGTTCCAGCATGGGTGTCGTCATCCCTGAGACCTGAGTTCCAGTCTTGTCTTCATCACTTACCATCTATGTGCTTTGGTCAAATCATTGACCCTCAGTTTCCCCATCTGTAAAATGGAGCTGACCACACTACTTCCTTTGTTGGGTGGCTGTGAGGCTGCAATGAAATCAGACACACAATGCTTAGCACAGGGTTTGGCCCATTGTGAGTGCTTAATAAAGGGAGAAGCTATTATCCCCTTTTTACAGATGGGAAGTTTGAATTCTTCTGTGGCTGGTACATGGCCTTGGCTGTGATTGTCATGATGTCTAAGTTCCAGGCCTGGATCCTGGGCACTGGGAATTGCTCGGAAGTTGTGGGCACAGCTCCTTGGCGTGCTGAGCTGGAGCGGATTGTGCTCTGAGGGTTGACTGCGGCCATGATGGGAGAGACAGGTGCTGGGAGTTCTAGGGAAGTGCAGAGAATAGAGAATGGACTTGACTGGGCCGGGTGGGATGGCCAAGGGGCTCCCCAGTGAGGCTCAGTCAGGAGGGTCTGGCCCTGGGGGAGATGGTGCCAACTCAGGCTTGGGGATCCTCCCCATCTGTTCCATCATCTATTCCTCCAACATGTGGTCAACCTGATAACCAGGCCCTGTGCCCCAGACCCTGTGTTGGGGCTACAATGGCATCTGCCTTTGTGTTGTTCTTGGTGTCCAGAAGAGAGATGGTAAACAGACCATTAGAACACTCAGTGTACTGAGAATTTGGAAGTGGCATCCTTGGGTCCTGTGCCCAGAGAAGGGGGCTAAGCCAACACTGGAGGCCGGGAAGGCTTCTTGGAGGAGGTGATGTGTAAGCTGAACCCAGAAACAGTCAGGTGACGAGCTGGGGAACAGTGTTCCAGGCAGAGGGAACAGCACGTGCTGATCTCCCCATGGCAAGAGAAGCAAGGCAGCAAGTGAGGCATAGAGAGGGTGGGGAGGGGAGGCCGGGGCAGCTGCCCAGTTTTGGGTCACTCCCGGCCTTGGGCTAAGGAGCCTGGTGGAGTTTGGGCTTTGTTCTGTGGAGGCGGTGAGCATTTTCTAAGGAGGAGATTGATGTGCTCAGACTTTCCCTATCGAGAGTGCAGTGTGTTGCTGAGCTCTTGGGTGGGGTGGGGTGGATATGGAAAGCCATAGGCCTAGAGCCTGATAATAAAAATATAATAAGGCTTCCATGGAATCTGCCACATGCCAGGGCCAGCTCTAAGCACATTTCATGTACTAACATATAATCCTCGTAACAACCTTTTGAGATGGGTTCTACCTTATCCCTTTTATAGATGGAGAAAACGAGGCACAGAGAGGCTAAGTGCCTTGCCCAAAGTCACACAGCTGGTGAGTGGCAGAGCTGAGATCTGAACCCAGGGTCCGGGCCATTAGCCCCTGGACTTGATCCTGATGCTCCCAGCAAGGTGGGCTTGGATGTTGCTTCCCCACTGTGAGCCTCGGGCTCCTCACTTGCAAGATATTTCTGGATGGAAGTTGTGTGAGTGAGAGATAAGAAAGGCCTCGGACACAACGGGCTCTGACAAATGTCACTGTCATTGTGATTAGTCAGTAGGTTCTGGGTGAGCAGAGAGGGTGCTCCAGGGAGGGCTGCCCTTGGCATTGTTACAAGCAGTCATCCTTTGCTCTGTGTCTAATTTCTGTCCAGCAAAACCTTATTTCTTTGGGGCCCAGGCTGACATGCCTGTTCCTTCACCTGTTAGCCATGGGTCTTGGGGCCATTTCCCCAGGTGAGAGGTGGGGGGGATGGCTGGCATCCCAGAGGCAGGCTTCTGGGGCACGGGGCCACTGGTGGCCTCTGGCCTTGAGGTCAGGGACGGCATGGACAGCGGCCCAACACCTGTGTGTCTGGGGTGAGCTGGCCTGGCAGCAGTGGTGGGAAATTCAATTTCCTGCCCATCTGGGTGGCAGCTGTGGTGCAACCTTCCTGGCCAGGCTGGCAGAGCCTGCCAGGGCTGAGAACGGGTGGGCACTGTGCCCACGTCCTGCTGTTCAGCTGGGAACTGGCTTCCTGGTGGTATTTGGGGCACAGGGAGGACGGCAGCCTCCTCCTGTACTGCCAGCAGGTGCCTGTATTTGTGTACCAAGCCTGCGAGGTGATTTTGCATCCCCTCTGGACCTGGCATTTGGCTGATAAGAGTCCTGGATCAATGTCCTGGTCCTGCTGTTTGTTTGGCCAAGTTATTTACCTTTCTGAGCCTCACTTTCATCATCTGTAAAATGGGGATGATACTGATAGAGGCTGTTCACAAGGTCCTTGAGAGATTTAATGAGATAATGTGCTTCACTCAGGGCTTGAATAGAATGCATAATCAATACACGGCCCGTGGGCTGGACCAGGCTGACAAGGGCCTGGCGAGGCAGAGTGAGGCGGAGTGATTATCACACAGCTGGTGACTGGTCTCCATGGTTGGCACCTGCTCCTGGAGCTCAGTGCTCTTTCTATTACTTTTTTTTTTTTTTTTTTTTTTGGCCACGCCACTCGGCATTCGGGATCTTAGTTCCCTGACCGGGGATCGAACCCGTGCCCCCTTCAGTGGAAGTACAGACTGAGTCTTAACCACTGGACCGCCAGGGAAGTCCCACTCTTTCTATTACTTTAACACTGCCCTGAGCTAAGTTCCCTTTGCCCTGCTGGATTTCTCTCTAAATGGCTGTTCACTCAGCCCTCTTTCTATCCTCTCATTTTAGTCTCTGCTTCTTATTCCCAACTCGGAAGCCCCTGATTGCTGCGTGAGTGAGCAGGGGAGCAGGGGGTGTGCTTTTGCGGGAGCAAAGACCCTCTGGCCAGCCTGGGGGAGCAGGAGAGAAGCAGAGCTGGGCTCTGTGGCCAGTGTGGTCAGTATCTGGGTGGCTTCTCTATCGGGCACAACAGGCGAGGGCCCAGGGCCCGTGATACTTTTAGGGCTGCTGGACAGGGCTCTGATTTTATTGCCATCAGAAGAAAAAAGTGAAGAATAATAAATAGATTAAAAACGAGTCCGGATTGTGTTTGTCTTTATAAACAGTCATAAAATATCATTTAAAATATTTTTTTAGGGAGGAAAGTCATCCTGCAGCCCTGGCCAATGGGGCTGTGGCTCCAGGCTCGACTGAACGATCTTTCTATGGGGAAAGGAGTCTTCCCGGGAGGCGGATTCGGAGGCCATCCCCAGCATTGTCTCATTCACAGATGCCCTGGAATTCCCTCTAAGTGCCGGGCAGGGGCTGAGGCCAGCCTCTCCCGTGGCCACCCTGCCTGTCTAGACAGTCTTTGGGCCTGAGACCCCCTCCCTCTTCTGACCGAGCTGAGTCAGGACTGATTGGAGCTCTCCTTCCTGAGCTGGTGCACCCCCACCAGCTCTGCCCCAGGGCTCTGAGCCACGGGAACTGGGGGGATGGTGGAGGAGGCTGGGGGGCTACAGGGTCTCCAGACAATGATAAAGAGTCCTGGAACTTTAAGGTACTGGAATCAGGGTAAAAATAGTTACCTCTTTCTGGATGGGGAACTGAGGCTCAGAGTGGTGAAGGGGTTCATCCACGGGTGTCCAGTGGGGCAGGGGCAGCAGGGGGGCCCTGCCCAGGCTTCAGGCCTTCAGGCTGGTGTCCCTTGCCCTGGGGCCCAAGTAAGAGGAAGGGATCACCTCTGTCAATTTCACTTCGCTGGGAAGTCCCTGGGGGTGAAGGGAGTGGCCCAGCAGTGCTGTTAAAGGAAGTCTCAGCTTTGGCCACACACTCCTGTCCTGCCCCCTCCCAGCCTGGTGGCTGGCATCCTTGGTGGGGCTGTTCTGTCTTCTGTGGTGTTCCCGGTTCCCCCGCACAGAGCTGCGTCCCCGCAAAAGCGCTGCAGCTGTCAGGTGATGAGACCTGGGCCTCTCCAGGGAGCGCGGCAGCTGCTGTGATGTCTAGCTGTCTCTGGGCACTCGCAGCTCCTGACCCGGAAACATGCACAAGGTCAAGGCAGAAAGGGCTGTCCGTGGGGAAATCTGGTGGCTGTGGAGCCAGCTCACGATCCCTCCCTGCCGAAGGGCCCCTGAGAGTCTGTGAGGAGGGGTCTTCGAGCCTGAAAGCAGAGGTGGCTGAGCCTCGCTATGGGACCCTGGAAAGGGCATGGGGCTGGGAACCCATCCCCACACCTGACAGGCTGCAGGATCAGGGTGGGCCCCGCCCCCGCCCTGCCCCTGCCCCTGCCCCGCCCCTCCCTCGGGCTTCAGTCTCCCATCTGCACAATGAGGAGACCAGAGGACCTGCAGCTTTGGTGTACAGGGTTCTGAGGTCCCGCCTTATTTGGGGGACTTCAATGAGGAGCAGGGGGATGGCTGCACAGGAGACGGAGTCACAGTTTTCTGGGCAGGATGTGAGTCGGGATTCACCTCTGAAAGAAGACGGAAGAGATGCCAGGTTACCCCTGAGTACTGGGGGTACGGGGATGCGGTGGCTGAGAGCCTGGGTCTTAGCAGCAGCCAGACCTGGGCTCTGATCCCAGCTCTGCCACTGACTTTGAGCTGCACCTGGGGCAGGTTCCTTAATCTCTCTGATCCTCAGTTTCCCCATCTGTAAAATGGGGTTGTGATAATACCCACTTCATCAGTTTATTGAGGCCACGAATAAACTCTAAAAGCACCATCACCATGCCTGTCACTTAGTAGGTTTTCCAAATGCTACCCTTTGTACATGTTATTTGCTTACTATTATAAGTCAGCTGTCCTCTCTCAGGGGAGGAATTCAGGACGAGGCCTGCCTGGAGGAGGGAGGTTTGAGCTGTGCCCTGCCGTGGGCTGGGCAGAGCCGGGCAGGCAGGCTCTGGGGGTACCTGGCCCTGGAGCTGAGCCACGGCTCTGCTCAGGATGGGAAGAGGGGAATAGCAAAGCTCTGCCCCCGGGGCCAAGGCTCTGCAGGACCCGTGACGCCATCTGAGGCACCTGGATGGAAGACTTTCTTGGATTCTGAGCCGAGGCAGCTGCCAGGCCCCAAATGAGGAAGAAAAGCAACGTGCGGGTGGTGTCTGAGGTTGGGTCCAAGACTGTCTTCCTCCTTGCAGTGATTTTCCAAGTTGTGCTTCTATCTCCTTGGAACTTCCCTACTCCCTGAGGCCAAGAGGGAAATTTGATGTCATGATTTGGATGGATGGGGGAGATTTCTGGAGAGAGACAGCAAGAACAAAAGAGGTGGAGGTTTTTCCACAATGCTGGACGCCATGGGTTCAAAAGAGGCCGAGGACCTTCCTGGTTGTGGGTCTGGGGACAGGGACCTGATGACAGTGCCCAGAAGCTGCAGGGAACAGGGCCTGGACCTGTCTGGCGTTGGACCTGCTTCTGGCCGCAGAAAGGTGGAAAGGATCATGAGCTTCTGTTTTGGGAAATAACTTATTTCCATGCCCACCCCGCCACCCCCAATCATAAAAGTAAGACAATGCTTAGAAAAAAAGTTTGGAAGAAACACTACAAACCATTAACAGTGGTTACCTTGTGGAAGGGCATGGGATTTAGAGTGTGTGGAGCAAAAGTTAAGGAAATAAATCCTCGTGTGTTGCTTGGATGTTTTATAACTCAGGTGAGCAGGGCTGCCCTTGTTTGCATCTATTATCCTGGTGTAATTATTAATATGGCTCTTTTCACTCTTAAGTGTCCCATTTGGACCATAAAGTATAAGGTCAAGTTATTAATAGGCTTGTTTTGATTTTGTAGTAGAGATTTATGTGCTTATTACAAAACGTTCAACAGCAGAGAAGGATGAAGCAAGGTAAAGATGAGCTAGAATCTCCCCACGAAGTTGGCTCTTTGGGAAATGGTTGCCGGAGTCTAGGAGACCCGTGAAAGGAAGCTCCCATGGCCCAGGAAGAGGGCAAGGGAGGTGACGCTCAGAGCTGGTGGGGCTCCTGTGGCTGAGGGTGACTTGCAGCCCCTCTGAGGTGGGCTTCCCAGGCGGTGTAACCAGCAGAAACAGGAATGTTGCTCCCCTGTATGGCTGGGCAAAGCGGGGTCCCTGAGACCCCATGTAGGGTATGAGGACTTCACCCTGCCAAAGGGCACTTGCTCTGCCTCATCATTCTCAGGAGCTCTTCAGGGTGGACCCTGCCAAACTCAAGTTGGCCCCGGGAGTCCTGGATATGAGTCAGGTTCATGAGGGCGCGGCTGGAAGAGGGAAAAACCCCCAGCGATGGGAGGGGAGGCAGTGCCCTGGGGGCTGGGCGGGTCCAGCTGCTGGGCGAGGCTGACTGCTCACCTCCCTGCAGATGCGCCCCAGCTGACCGAGCTGCCCCAGGATGTCACCGTGGAACTGGGGAGGAGCGCCCTCCTGGCGTGCCGGGCCACGGGCCACCCACCCCCTATGGTCACCTGGCGCCGTGGAGATGGCCAGCCGCTGGGGCCAGGGCAGGGCAGCAGGAGTGGGCGGCCCGATTCAGGAGTGCTGTTCTTTGAAAGTAAGAGATTGGGGCTGAGGGAGGGTGGGCAGGGGAGACAGAATGGCTTCCGACACCCTCAGCCCCCAGACTGGGTGGCCGGGAGCAGGGCCCTGACCCCCAGTGCTGACCATAGGTCAGGCTGTTGCAGGGTCATATTTCAGTTGGGTGACTCTGGTCACGTCATCCCACTACTCTGAACTGGTCACAATAGTGATAATGACAATACCTACCACCTGGGTTTAATAACAGGCCACCTTAAGGAGCTATTGCGTGAATAATACACGTAAATCCCTTAGCACAGTTCCTGACGCATATTAAGTGTCATATGTGGTAACCATCATCATCATCATCACCATCCTCACCACCACCACCACCATCATCACCATCCTCACCATCACCACCATCATCATCACCATCATCACCATCCTCACCATCACCACCACCACCACCATCATCACCATCCTCACCATCACCACCACCATCATCACCATCATCACCACCACCACCATCATCACCATCATCACCATCCTCACCATCACCACCATCATCATCACCATCATCACCATCCTCACCATCACCACCATCATTATCACCATCATCATCACCATCACCACCATCATCCTCACCATCCTCACCATCCTCACCATCACCACCATCATTATCACCATCATCATCACCATCACCACCATCATCATCACCATCCTCACCATCACCACCATCATTATCACCATCATCATCACCATCACCACCATCATCCTCACCATCCTCACCATCCTCACCATCACCACCATCATTATCACCATCATCATCACCATCACCACCATCATCATCACCATCCTCACCATCCTCACCATCACCACCATCATTATCACCATCATCATCATCGTCACTACTACTGCTTCTATTTACTGTGTGCCAGGCCGGATGCTGAGCACTGTATTTGCATTATCTATTGACCCCTCCCAATCACACTACAGGGTGCAGTTATTGATAAATTATCCCCATGCTACACATGAACAAGCTGAGGCCTTCTCACCCTTCCAAGGCCTGGCTGTATCCCCCATCCCTCTCCTCCCTGCCATCCCAGTCCTCCTACCTAACCTCCGCAGGGCCAGACTGTGACAAGGGCGCGTCTGCACCTGGGGAGCTGGAGCCTGTGGGGGCTGGAGCCGTGATGTGCTCTGACAGTCAGGCCTGCCTCTTTCCTGCCCCTCAGGTGTGATTCCCGAAGACCAGGCCCCGTATGTCTGTGAAGCTCAAAACGTCTTCGGGAAGGTCCAGGCAGAGGCCCACCTCCTTGTGACTGGACATGGTTCGCTGGTGGATCTGGAGAGGAGGGTTTGGGGGGGACACCAGGCACCCCCAGAGACACCCCCCCCATGACTGCCCATCCTTTGGGACAGGTGTGTCCACAGCCAGGTTCTCCAGGAGGAGCATCTGGACCCCTACTTCCTGGGCAGTGTGCCCCAAGAAGTGCGCCCTTTGACCCTTTAGGGTCCCCAGTCCTGATGCTTCCCCTGGTTCCCTGGGGAGGAGACAGTGGGGAGTGGGGCCCTCTGTCCCCCGGACGCCCACCCACAGGAGTCTCGTGTACCCACACTGTCTCCTCTCCCTATAGCACCTCCACAGATCGCCAGCAGCGCCTCCACCGTCCGGGTGCTGGAGAGGCAGCCCGTGTCCCTGCCCTGCATCATCCTGGCTGGGAGGCCCCGCCCCGAGAGGCGCTGGCTCAAGGCCGGCCGGCCCGTGAGTGCAGGGCCCCTCTGGGTGCAGGGGACGAGCGCGCTGTCACGTTCACACCTCGGTCTCTGCTTTGCGGTTCCCCTGTTTTGGAACGTCCTCTTCCTTCCTGCTTCTTTCCAGAACCTTCTCTGATAACGCACTGATAGCATCCTTCATCCTCTAGAGTCCTTGGCCGGAGGAGCTTGTGCATTAGTGCTGTGGGCGGGGGCACAGACGCAATGCATTCGTCATCCCCGTTCGGATGATTCCAGGGCAGAGACGTGACCCGAGCGGCTGAACATCTGCCCCGGCTGCCTGGCACACTGCTGGGTGCACAGGGGCTGCTTCGTCCATTCCCATCCATTTGGTTTTCTTTATTCCCCTCTATTTCCTGTCTGCCATTCACTCCTTCTTTGCCTCTCCCTTTTCCTCCATCCTTCTGGCCTATCCTCAGACATCCCGCGGTCCTTGTGCCCTGGAAGCTATAAAAGAGGTGCCCTCGCCCCAGCAGACAGCAGACGCTGGACACCCAGAGAGGCAGTGACTGTGTGACCAGATGGCTGCCCTGGTCCCGGCCCCGTTGTTCCAGTGTCTGATGCAGTGCAGACAGGGTCCAGCTCCCGGAGCAGGGAGACTTTGCCGAGGCTGCTCGAGTGGGTGACTCCTTCCGCAGCCGGTGTAATTAGATGTGACCCCGAGGAGGACCCTGCCTGGGCGCGTAGGCTGGGGCGGTGAGGAGCCTTCCTCAGTAGAATCCGATGGGCATGCGGGGAGGGGTGGCCCTGGGCCTCGTCCACACCAGGATAGGAAGTGGCTCTAGACGCAGAGCTTGTTTAGTTCAGCGGGGACGCTGGGTGGACCTGCGCCCCCCCAGCTGCCGAGTGCGAGGAGCAGAGCCCCCCCTCAAGCTCACTCAGCCTGAAAGGAGCCTCTCCCGGAACCGGCGTGCAGAATGTGCAATCTGGTCACGGGACAGGGACACAGACAGGGAGGCTGAAAGCGGGCTCAGGCCTGGTGGAAGCGGGCTCGGGCCCCTCACCAACGATGGACTGGCTGGACATCTTTTTTTTTTTTTTTTTTTAAATAAATTTATTTATTTATTTTTGGCTGCGTTAGGTCTTCGTTGCTGCTCATGGGCTTTCTCTAGTTGCGGCGAGCGGGGGCTACTCTTCGTTGCGGTGCGCGGGCTTCTCATGTGGCAGAGCACAGGCTCTAGGCGTGTGGGCTTCAGTAGTTGTGGCACGCGGGCTCAGTAGTTGTGGCGCACGGGCTTAGTTGCTCCGCGGCATGTGGGATCTTCCCGGACCAGGGCTCGAACCCATACCCCTGCATTGGCAGGCGGATTCTTAACCGCTGCGCCACCAGGGAAGTCCCTGGACATCTTTATAGAGGTTGCCCCAGGCCCCATTCTGGACCAGCGCCACCTGCCCCACCCCGGTCCTGATGGGGACAGACCTGGGCAGCCGCCAGGAGTTGCTTCCTCTGCTTCTCCCTCTGGGACCACACCTGATGCGGCCACACCTCTGCTCCGCTCTGCACGGCTCTTTTCTCTCCGCACAGAGGGGCTGTCCCTCCTCTCTGTGGCCTCGGTGTGGAAGGGCCTTGGAGCTTCAGCCCCGACTCAGTAAAGGCTCTGGCTCCAGCCCTGCACTCCTGGGAGAGGCTCCCATCAGCCCCCTTGGGTCAGGTGTCTTGCCCTGGACCAGTTGGCCCTTGGAGGGTGGGGTCAGCGGGGGGCCGGGGGTCAGGCCCACCTGGCCCTGAGGGTCTGTGGGGGGGGAGGTGGATGAATATCAGGGAAGGGGAAGGAGCATCAAGCCCCCCCAGATTCCCCCACCCTCTCCAAACCCCTGGCCTCTCTGTCCAGGCTGCTCCCTGCTGGCCTGGTGGGCAGTGAGGTTTCTGGAGTGCTGTCTCTTGGCTGACTCTGAGCGGGGCCCTCGGCCCAAGCTGGTGCTTCCTCGCCCTCACCAGCTCCCACCGGGCAGCCAGCATTCCGTCCGAGCGGATGGCAGCCTCCACCTTGACCAGGCGCTGTTGGAGGACGCAGGGAGGTACACCTGTTTGGTCAGCAACTCGGCCGGCTCTCAGCACAGGGACGTGGAGCTGGTTGTCCAGGGTGAGTCCTGGGGTGGTGGAGGACATGATGCGACGGGGGAAGGCCCCTGGGGGGAGCTTGATCTTGAACATCTTCGTTTAGACAAATTGCACAAATAGTACATATTCACTGTAGGAAATTTAGAGATTGGACAAACCACCCCCCCCCAAAAAAAACCCCAAAAAACCCAAAAACAAAACCAAACAAACAAAAAGAAACCTCCCTTAATGCCAGTAGCTAAGAAGAACCAGAATAATTTTACATTTTGGTGTGTATCTTTCATACTTTATACACACATGAGTTTGCACATGTACATATACACACACTGTATATATATATAATATATATACATTATATATATTCTTTAGATATGTTGTATATAAATTATTTTTGCATGATATATATCCTTTATATAAATTAGGTATATATCCTTTGTGTACACATACATAGAAATATTTAGAAACCAACTGGAACCAGGTAATATTTCTGTCTTGCAACCTGAGTGTTTCTTGTGACAATATTTTATGAGTCTTTTCTGTCAGTAATACTCAGAAGCAGTGGTTTAAGACCGCATGTCCCCTGTTTGGATGAGCCAGGAGTACCTAACCTGTCCCCTCGTGTCCTGTTTCTCACCAGCGTGAACACCTGGGGATAAACATCCTCATGCCCCACCGTTGCCCATGTGACCAATTCTTTCCCTAGGATAAACTATTGTTGTGGAATTGAGTTTTGACTCACAGAGATTGCACAGTTTTAGGGCTTTTTGTGTATTTTGCCCAATTACTTTCCCACCCACAGCGTTGGAGAGTCCCTGTTTCCCTTCACCCACCCAGCCGGGTACCACCGTTCTTTTTAACGTAAAACAAGAAGTTTAAACTAAATCTGGTTATGTTTTGTCATTTACCGCATATGTTAATATCCTCTTTTTGTTTGTTTGTTTCACTTGTTTTATTAAAACCCCGAGGGATGAGCGGGACGAACTCATCATTCCCCATTTTGTAGAGGAGAACTGAGGTTCAGAAGGAGCCTGGGTTTAGAAACCAGCTGTCCTGTCTCCTCATAATTCCAATTAATAAGAGTGATCAAAGGTTGGGCATGTGTCACGTGCCAGACCTCTGAGAGGCTGTGTGCAGGTTTCACTTAATTTTCCTAACTGCTCCAAGAGGTGGGTTTAAAAGACGCCACGCTTCTTTGAAATTAAGGAAGCTGAGGTTCCGAGATGGAGGTAACTCACAAAGTCACAGGATCAGCAAAGGCTGTCTCTGTAGAAAGCCTCACCCCCTAACTTCCCACCCTGCCGCACAGCCTTCTCTGTGCGGTGGCGATCAAGCCCGTCTCTCTTGGCTAATTTCATTTCCATTCAACAAATGCTAATTGACTTGCTGGCTTTGGCCACCTGGGAAAATCCAGAAGGGCATTTCCCGCCCTAAAGTAACTGAGTGTTACTGTCAGAGCCCTTGGCTTCTGACTTTCTCTCCTGGTTCTGATTTTTCCATGCCCGTTTCCCCCTCCCCTGCTCCTCTTGGAGACGTCCCCCCCTCCCGCCCTCTTTTAATGCCTGCAGATCTGGATGGTGCCCAGGACGGATTTTGCACTTGTTTTCAAGTTCACTGTGTCCTGTGAACACTATTTTCTGCCGTTTCTCATCCGTCCATTCCCAGAGAGTGAGCAGGGAATTAGGGTTAATTTAGCTTTTTAGCTGATCAAGGAATACGGGTACCAAAAGATTAAGTGGTTTATGCAAAGTCCCACAGTTAAGAAACGGCACAGCTGGTTCCTAAAACAGGCTGCCCTATGTGGGGGGGGCATGAATTTACAGCAGTGGTGGCTGTCTTCTTCTGTTAAAATTGTTTTTTTTTTTTTTAAATCATGATAAAATAGGGACTTCCCTGGCAGTCCAGTGGTTAAGACTCTGTGCTTCCACTGCAGGGGGCACGGGTTCGATCCCTGGTCGGGGAACTAAGATCCCACGTGCCACGTGGCACGGCCAAAAAATAAAAAAATTTTAAAAATCATGATAAAATATACATAATATAAAACTTACCATTTTAACCATTTTAAAGCCTACAGTTTAGTGGCATAAATTAAGTGGCATAAGTGGCATTCACATTGTTGTGCCACCAGGTTCATTTGCCCAATGCACAGCAAGCCAAAAGGCTTGCAGTGGAGAAAGGATGTATTCACAAGGCAGCCAAGCGAGGAGACAGGAGAACAAGCCTCAGGTCCACCTCCCCAAAGGCCAGGGGCTTGGAATATTTATGGGATAAGGAAGCAGGGTGGTCTTAGGCGTGGGGAAAGGTGATTGCAGGTAGGGAAAAGGTGAGGTAGTCAGTGTCCTGTGCAGGTGTATCTGGGTTACATGCTTCTTCATGGGATGCATGTTCAAAAATGGAGGCGCCTAGCATGATCTGACGGTGGGGTTTTTGGCCCTCTGGTGTCAAAAGGTCATTCACCAGATACCTGTGCAGGCCCAGTTTTAGGGTCTGTGGTCCCAACCAGTCTTAGCTGGCTTGAGCTCAAACTAGACACAGCTGACTCCAAGTTCCTGGAAAACAACTCAGGCAAACATCTTATTGTTTAGGCTACATGAAGCTTGGAGGGTCTGCAGTTTGCAACGAAACAATTAAGCGAGCTTGCTCAGTGAAGGCGGGCTCAAGCAGAGGGGTTTTTAGCAAGCTGTAAGACAAGCCAAGAATTTCTGTTAACACAGTTTCAGGATGGGTTTTTTTAACCCTATGGGTTACAGTTTCACAACCATCACCACCATCCATCTCCAGAACTTTTTCACCTTCCCAAACTGAAACTCTGTACCCACCAATTCCCCATTTCCCCCTCCCCTAGCCACTGGCCAGCACCATTCTGCTTCCTGTCTCTATGAATTTGCCTATTCTAAGTATCTCATATAAGTGGAATCATACAGTATTTGTCCTTCTGTGTCTGGCTTATTTCGCTTAGCATAATATTTTCAAGGTTCCTCCATGGTGTAACACATATCACATGTTTATTCCTTTTTAAGGCTGAAAAATATTCCATATGTACACATCACATTCTGTTTATCCATCACCCTCTGTTCGGATTGTTTCCACCTTTTGGCTGTTGTGAATAATGCTGCTGTGAACTTCAGTTTATGAAATTGGTTTGTTTTTAAAAGTGCCACCTAGAATCCAGCCCACTGCCACCCACCATATCACCAATGAAGGCGTTCCAGCCTCTCTCCCCTGTGTAGCCTCAGGAGTGCCCACCCCTACCGTCACCTGGACCAAGGTAGGTGAAGCCTGTTACCATAAAGGTAACCAGAGAGGTAGGCCCAGTGCATCATGGGGAGAGGAATGATGCAAATCGCCGTGGGGTGTGGGCTCTGCTGATGTCACCTGTGACTCTACCACAGGAAACCAATGCCCTGGCCTCCAGGGATCCCCACTACAATGTGAGCAAGGATGGTACCCTGGTCATCACCCGGCCATCTGCCCAAGATGCAGGGGCCTATGTCTGCACAGCCACCAACGCCGTGGGCTTCTCCAGCCAGGAGATGCAGCTTTCTGTCAACAGTGAGTGATGTCCGCCCCTGTCCTGGGAGAGGGGCTTGGCAGGCTTCGAGGCAGGGGCATGGACAATTTGACCTCACCTGCATCTTCCTTGCATCTCGTCAACCCTGCCTCTAGATTCCTCACGTCTGAAGGGCATGTACACCAAAGCTGTCCTCCAGAGCACTGTCCCCCGTAGTGTGGGCATGCTCTAAGAGTGGTTCCAACTCAGCCCTTTGTCACCGGATGGGGGGGAAAGCGTCACATTAACAAGCCTTGGAAAGACACAAGGCCCTACACTGGACCCCCTCCCATCTTGGCAGCCCCTTCGCCCACCTTTCTCCCCAGCTCTTTGTGCCCAGACCTTTTGGCCTCCTTTCAGTTTCTTAAATGATCCATCCTGCCTCAGGGCCTTTGCACGTGCAGTTCCTTCTGTTGGAATGCCCTTCCCTTACCTGGTCCAGCCTACTTCTCCCGTCAGTCAGATCTCAGTTCTCTCTGACCTCTGAGGCTGTGTCAAATCACTTTGCTGTGAACTCTCTGGAATGTCCCTTTCTTAGTGCCCATCACAACTGTGATTAAATAATTAACTGTGTGTTGAACTGTTTGGAACTAGTGTTTCCCTGGGGCCCTTGGCACAGAGGGAAACTGGGCATCATCTGTTGGTTAATCCCATTTATTCCTGAGAATAAATGGGATAATCAAGGGCGAGAAGGGAGAGAGAAGAGAGGGAGGACAGAACCTGCCAGAATGTCCCCAGGGAAGGGAAGCAGGATGGAGAGAAGCAAAAGGAGGACACTGGGGCAGGAGGGACCATGTCAGGGTCATCAAAGCAAGACGAGCTTCCAGCAGGAGGATGGGGTAGACAGGTAGGATGGGGTATGACTGGGGGAAACCATGGGATCTGAGCCCACCCTGAAACCTACACTCTGCCATTATAATAGAGCCCACCCACCTTCTGCATCTCTGGGGTAGCAGTACCACCTGAGCTTCCTGGGGGAGCCGCGCTGGGCCCCTCTGGGCCGCAACCCCTGGCTTCCTGCTCTGCTCACACTTCCTGCATGATTCTCCCAACAGCCAAGCCCAGGATCCTTGTGAATGGGTCACGTGACGCAGACAAGCCTCTGAGGGTCACAGCCAAGGCCAGTGATGAGGTGACCCTGGACTGCGAGGCCCAGGGCTCTCCGCCCCCACTGGTCACCTGGGCCAAGGACTCCCTCCCTGTGCCACCCGTCACCGACAGGTAACCCCAATCGCGGGGCCTTGGGTCTGGGGATGGACAGAGCTTGGGGTTTGAGGAAACTGACCTCCAGGTGCCCAGTGACCCGGCCAGTGTGTGGGACCCTGTGGACACCCCCAGGGGCATGCAGTCCGATGACACACACAGCACTTTTGGCCGCTGGCCTCTAAGGGAGCATGGACGCCCTTCAGAGGGGGAAGGCCTCTGACATAACACGCACCCGGTGCTTCACGCACGGCCGAGGGGCGCCACGTGCAGGATCGCCTTCAGTCTGCCCAGCAGAGCAGAACTGAGCGGAACTCAGTTTTCTGAGCGGAACTGAGGCTCGGCGAGGTGGGCTGAGCAGCTCGTGGTCACTCGGCTAGGAAAGAGTAATGCCACGGTCGAGACAGCCTCCTGAACGAGACACGTGCTCCGCCCTTGCCTACTCCGCGGGCCAGGTGTCTGGCAGCCGGGATTTCAGGGATCCTGAGAGTGGGCGGAGAGGGAGGTGGTGGCTTGGGCATCCTTCAAAGCCTGGCTGTACCTCCCCAGGCAGGGGTGTCGGGGGGGGGGTGGTTCCAGACAAGAAGGCCTCAAACTCCTGGGACCCTTGACCCTCGAGGAGTGGGACTGTGGCGAGGGGGCAGCTCTGGCCGGTGACATCAGCCCTGGCGGGGCCTTTGAGAAGTTCCAGATGGAGGCGGTCTCGGAGCAGCCTGCAGTGCCAACTCCCACTCCTGACCCCCACACATGGGTCTCTACCGCTCAGGACATCTGTTTGGTGCGCCCTCCCGTCCTTGGAGCCTGCACACCTGAACGCGGCTGGGGTCCTGGGGCTGGGCTGGCGCTCCGCTGCCCCCATCCGCGCGCCCTTTGGTGTCTCTGCAACCCAGGTCGTAGGTGAGGGTGGGAGTGGTCGTGTGGGGAGCCTGCATCTCTCCGCAGAAAGCCTGGTCCTGGCTCCTTGGCTGGGCAGCCGCCTGGCGGGTGCTTGTTTATTTATGGTTTGTTACTGAAATGGCATACCGCATTTCCCATTTGTTCACCCCTCCTTGTTGTGATGCGTTAATAGATCAGCCGGGAGCCATAAATCTGTGAGAGCTGCTTTTGCAATGCTGGAGTTTTGTTCTGTTCCTTCTCCCCTGGCCCCCTTCACTTCGTGCTGGCTTACGGCTTTCTCTTGAGATTTATGCGATTCCAGGAGTTCACCTACATGAGGTGGGAAAATATGCCTGGAGGGTGGGGCTGGGGTGAAGGGCTCAGACCCTGGAGTTCATCAGACCTGAGTGCAGATCCCGGCTGGTTCTGTATTAGTCGTGTGGCCTCAGGTGGCCACTGGTTCCTCTTGGACCGTTTCTCCATCTGTAAAGCGGACAAGGTTTAAACCCTGTTCTCGAGATACAGTGATGGATGTGCGATGCTTAGGACGTTGTCAGTAGTGGAAAATCATTCCCTTTGATAGCATTTTCCTGCTGCTGCTGTAAACTAAAGCATCATTTCCAGCTTTCAAAAATTATCATCATCCTATCTGTTATTTAATTCTCACCAGCTTTTTTCAATGGAAAAGCTTTATTGAGATATAAATCACATGCTTTCCCATTCTGTGTTTTTTAGTAAATTCTGAGTTGTGCAACCATCACCACAATTAACTTTAGAACATTTCCAGCACCCTCCTCCACAAAAAAACCCCCACACTCACTGGCAGCCACTTCCCATCCCTGCCCGACCCCAGCCCGGCCCCCGGCAACCACTCATCTGCTTTCTGTCTTTGGATTGATCTCTTCGGGACGTCTCATGTAAATGGAATCATGTGCTATGTGGCTTTTTGTGTCTGGCTGCTTTCACTTGGCATCATGTTTTTGAGGTTCTTGCATGTTGTAGCAGGTGTCAGGACTTTGGTCCTCTTTATGGCCGAATAATATTCCGTTGCCTGGATAGAGCACCTTTTGTCGATTTATTCACCAGCTGATGGACACTTGCGCTGTTTCCACTTGCTGGCGATTGTGAATAACCTCATAGACCTTTGATTGTATTGACACTTCATTTGTGGGCTCTGGGTCCCCGTGGTTCTTTGGGCCTTGCTGTGGCATCTGACAACTTCCCCACGTAGAACAAAGCTCCCTTTTCTGCCAGACACACAGTTCCCCTTAGTCCCACAGCCATTCAGACAGAAGATGCAGGTTTAAAAAAACCCATGGGAAGCACACAGGGAGCAGTGGTGGTGCGGGGGTGGCTTTGCTGTCTGTCTGCTCCCCTTCCCCTCTACCTCCTCCACCTCTTCCTCTTCCTTCTCCGAGGGACCCCCAAGGCTCATCTTCAAAGCTGCCGTTCTGGAAGCTTGAGAACTTATTCTGATGAGTCATGGGTATTCGTCTACCTCCAGATTCTGTGCTCCTTCTGCCTGGCTGAGCTGCCCCCTCTTCTGTGGTGTCCCCCTTCTCTGTCCTTGGATGGGGGAAGGCCTGAACCTATTCGGGTTGCCCGGGGTCTCTCTTTCCTGAACCTGTGCCAACCTTGGCCAAGGGCTGCGGTCAGGGTCACCAACAGACCTCCAGCGCTGGTGCTTCTTCAAAGCTCCTTGGTAACTCTGGTGCAATCAGGGTTGAGAACCACAATGTGGCCGAGCCTCTGAGGCCTCCTGCATCTCTGTTTGGGCGGGGCGGGGCCCTCTTCTCCGGCTGGCCATCCTGGAGGTGGGTGGGGTGAGCGGCATTATGCCCAGTGCCTTGAGGGGGAAACAAGCCATGGGGTGTGGGGAACTGGGATCCTGATCTTCCCACTTCCCGGGCTGGGCCCTAACGTGCATACCCACACACCCACAGACACACATAGACATGCACAGACATATACAGACATGCACAGACACATATAGACATGAATACACATGGACAGGCACACAGACAGACACAGACACACACAGACACACAGCCACGCAGACTGACACAAACACAGATACAAACACACGTGGACATGCACACAGACACACCAGAGACGCAGACATGAGAACACGTGGACACACACATATCAGGCTTCTGGGCCAAGGTCGGGCAGGCCACTGCTCTTTCTGGAGATTCTAGAGAATATTCTGAACTCAGGGAGCCTTGACCTCCTGCGTCAGAAAGTCCTAATGGAAAGAAAACATAGTAGGAGCTTGAGTACCCATGAAACTCTAGACCACCCACCCACCCACCTGTGTCCACGACCCCTTCCAGTGTGTTCTCGTAGATGCTTCTAGAGAATTAAATTTAGTGCATCTTCCATTCTGCCCTTATCATTGATATTTTTCCACATTTACCCATTTTCTAGATTCATCCTGGCCCACGTCATTGCTTTTCATTTAAAGGGCAAGATAACATTCCAGGGCGTTCAGCTCTCATCGTTGCTAAGCTCTTTCTCTGTTTGGGGCAGATGCTCCCTTGCCAGTTTTTGGCGGTAATAAATGGGGCTGTTGAAACATTTTTGCACAAATGCTTCTCTTTATCTCCTGGGTCATTTCCTTGGGGTATAGCCCTGAAAGCCAATGGCTGAGTCCAAGGCTGGGAATGGTTATCGGGTGCCTCTTACCCTGTGGGACTGCTGTTTGTGAAAAGACCATTTGAGTTGTGAATTCAGAATTGAAGTCCGCAGGATTTATTGAGCAGCTCATGTGCCCAGGACTGTGCCGAAGCTGTCTAGGAGAGAGAAGACATGGGCTCCGGCTGTGTGTGACATCAGGTAGCAAAAGACCTAGGGTCCCGTCCCAGCCTTGCCCCCAACTCTCTGAATGAACCTGAGCAAGACCCTTCCCCTCTGTGGGCCTCAGTCTTCCCGTCTGAGAAATGAAAGGGTTGGACAGGCGATGGTGGCCAGAGAAGTGCCTAGTGGCTCTGGTCCCATGATTCAGCCCAGGGATGCTGGGGCGAGGTGGTGTTGCTAGGCAACAGTGTTTGTTTGTGGTTCTGATGTGTAGCTGGGACAGCTGCGAGTGCTCCTGGCTTCAGCACTGGCTCCCGGGGGCAGCCAGCCAGGGTCCCACACGGGGCCAAACCAGCCGCCTCCGGGGGAGGGGAGGGGACAGGGAGAGGATGGAGCCCCGAGGATGCCGCAGGGCAGTCGGCACGCCCACTGCCTCGCATGGCCCAGTGGAGAGGTGGGGGGCTGCAGCTGGGGTCTGTTGATCCAGGAGAAAAGCTGCTTCCTCCTTGGAAGCCAGTGGCGTGTCATGGACTGCCCAGGGGCCCCTCGTGGGGTCTTTACCTTGGTGGGTCTTCAGAGCTCATCTGATTCCTGGCCTGGTGGCTGGGTGACCATGGACAGCGGGATTTCATCTCTCTGGGGCTCTGCAAAAGGGGTGATGAGAGTAGGATCTGCCTGCCTTACAGGTTTGGCTGTTGAGAGTTTCAAGTGACGGTGTGCGCGGAAGTGCTTAGCTGTGCGGTGGCGCGTAGGAAGCGCTCAAGTGTAGACAGGCGTCACCTGTTAGCATCTCTGGGTTTCTGTTGCACGGGCCCAGAGGATGTGCATTCTCCCCCTCGCTCATATGTTGTGCTTGGCCCTTTCGTTGGTATCAGGCCCCTCTTCCTAAACTGCTCCAGCTTGGGGTTTCCGTTTGGGGCTTCCTTATAAGGGTCTACGGTGTGGGTCAGGGTCAGAGTGGCCACTGGTGGTTGAAGGTGCTGTCCAGGCTGACTGGTGCTGGTGGGGCGGGGGTGGGGGGACGGGCAATCCCTGCTGCAGGCTCAGACCCCACCCTGGCCCAGCAGACAAGCGCCCAGCATGTATTTGCATGTGGTGGACGTCTGTTGAGCGTGGTTCGACTGCGTGCTGTGGGTGAGGGTCAGCCTCTGGTGGGCTCGGTTCTGCAGGGGGTGCTGTTCATTCATACGACAGCCTCCGCCCAGGAGGCTCTGCTCACACAGTGAGGTTGGACGGGCCCTTTAGAAACGGGGGCAGCAGGATGAGCGTGGGACACAGCAAGAGGGACTGGACGCAGGCCCACCACCCAGATTCTGAGCCGCCTGAGGGCGGGGAGCATGTCCTTCACCCCAGCGGCAGCCGGCCCACCTTGAACCCAGCGGCTCTTTGTCATACGAGTGAATGAATGAATGTACGAGAAATTGGCTGACCTCGGCTCCATGGAACTCAGAGCAGGGGAAGTGTAACCTGCCTGCACTCGTCAGGGAAGGGTTCATGGAGGAGCTAGAGGCTGTGCTGCCTTGAAGGGGGTCTGGGGGCAGGAGAGCAGCATCGAGACAGGGCGGGGTGTGGGAAACAGTGTGAGCGAAGGTGGGAAGGGGTGCGTGTGTGGACACGGACAGCTGGGATTTGCCATCAAATATTTATCGAGCACCTGTTGTGGGCCAGCACCTGTGCTAAGCGCTGGGAACATGGCAGCAACCACCTGGGCAACCTGGCCACTCCCTTCACGGAGCTGTCAGACAGCGACAGGTGATTACAGGTGTGTTAAATGCCATAAAGCCTCCAGGAGTGTGTAAGTGAGAACAGGGGTCCAGCAGGGGCAGTTTCCCTGAGCCACAGAGGAGCTGGAGAGGGGACCCCAAGCTGGGTTGCAGCGACGGTGTGGCCTGGGATTTGCACTTTCTATCAGATGCCCTTTGGTCTCTCCAGGCGGATACATCCCCCTTGGAGCTCATAGGACCAGGGGGACACGGCAGGGTAGGTGGATCTCCCTCCCCGTCCCCCATCATCTGCATGGCTGTGTGATCCTCACAGCCGACACCGAAGCCTCGAGCTCGAGCGCAGTGGATGTCATAAACAGGAAATTCCCCTCGAACCTCTCCACGTTTTCATCTGGGCGCCACACGGAGCCATCTGGCTGCTCTCGCCTCGGCGGGGAGGCTGCTGCTAATTACACCACAGGCACAGGGCACACGGCAGCGCTCTCCCCGCTTCCTCCCACCTCCCCCCTGCCCCTGACACCCCTCCCGGGGCTGCAGCCCCCAAACCCCAAGGAGCCTTGGGAATGTGGAGAGAGAGCGCCCGGGGCGTGGGGCGGGGGCGGTGCAGAAGGGCTGCCCTGGAACCCCTAGACCTCTAGGTCCTGTTTGGTCCACCCCAGGCCCGATACCTTTTTCCTATATCTGGTCCGAGTGGGGTTTGCTCTGTGCCAGGTCTGGGCTAGGTTCTGGGGATACAAAGGCAAATAAGATGGCTGGGGATGTGTCCTCTTAGGGCCCGCAGGTGACAGGTGGTCACAGGCCGGTGCGGTGAGGGTTGTGATGGGGAGGGCTCTGCAGGCCTCAGCTTGACCATTTATAAGATGGAATTTCCATTCTTTCCATTTCCTCCTTTGTGGTATAGCGAGCAGCCTTGCCTTTCTAGGAAATGACCTGGGGGTCATCATGAGAAAGACAAGATGCCTACATTTATTGTTGAGAATTGTTTCCACTTTTGGAAGTTTCTTTCATTATTTTTTTTATCCCAGAAGCTCCCACTTCCTATCCTTTTAAGGGCTTGGTGAGGGAGGAAGCAACTTCTCTAAAGTTCTTAGAAGAACTAGAAGGCAATCTCTGAGATAAAGGAGTCTAAGATAAAGAGCAGCCTTTACAAATATGAAGAAATTGGGGTTCAGAGACGTTGTCTGCCCTGCCTGGGCTTGCTCAGCATGTCTATAGCAGAATTGGACCTCAGATCCAGAACTCTGGTGCTCAGCCTAGACCTCTTTTTGCAGACCCATGCGTCCCTGCTTGGCTAGTCGAGGTTTGCAGCAAAGTCCCCTGAAGGAACCGTGTCCCTGCACCAAGTGTGACCCAGTGTGTATGTTTCAGCCTCAAACTGATTTGGCTCGTGTTTGGTGGATGTCAACGTTATTTAACTTAAAAAAAAAAAACTGTGGGTGAGAAAAGCCAAGCCAGGGGAGGGGAGCCACACAGGGGAAATGTTTGCTTGTCACTGAGACAAAAAAGCATCTGTGTTGTGTTTTTTCCTTTTTTCTTCCACTTTGGAAGATTAAGGGACCTACTTAGGGCTGCCCAGCTGATTGGGGGCTGGGGGACAAAACACCAGACATGTTGAGAGGGGCGTGGTTTTTACTAGCAGCAGGGCTGTTTACCGAGCACTTACTACGTCCCAGGGACCATGGGCTTTGTGTGCGTCATGTCACTCCATACGTGCCGTCTCCTGTGATCCCAGGTGAGGACACCGAGGCTCAGGGAGACGGAGTCCTTGGCCCAAGGTCAGCCTTCAAGAGGCCGAATGGTGGTGGATGCGGGGGCCACTTGCTGTCAAAGCCCTGTTCCCATCTGCTCCGCCGGGCTGCTTCTCAGGGCAGGGGCACTTCCCTGTGTCCTGGGGCAGTGCTCCCAAGGGGTGGTCCCCTCTGAGAACCTTGGTAAAGCCCCGATTCCAGCCTCCCCCCACAGATCAGAGTCTCTGGGTGGGTCCTGGGAATCTGTATGTTTCATATATAGCTGGAAGATTCTGATAAGAAGCCCTGGTCTACAAGGGGGAATGATGGACTCTACCTGTGAGAGCTGATGGTGTGTGAGGCTGTGGCGCAGGAGTCCTGCTCCTGTGCGTGGGGACACGTACATCAGTGTGCAGAGAACTCTGGTGGTGAAAGAAAGAAAGAACGAATGAAGGAAAGAAGAGAGGGAGGGAGGAAAGAAAAACCTAAATGTTTAAATGCCCACCAAAAGGAGAACAAATTAATCCAGTTGTGGTACGATCACACAACAGACTACTATACAACAGTGAAAAATGAATGAATTAGACCCACACACATACACGTGATGCCATTTATGTAAGAGTTTTAAACGATGCAAAACTGCATTGCGTATTGTTATGGATGCACTGTCGTCACCATGACAACAGCTGACCTTTGTTGAATACGCCTCTGTTCCAGGCACTGTGCTGTGAATTAGGTCTTTCAGTACTCTGGACAACCCTATGAGGGATAAGTACCACTGTTGTCTCTTTTTTCCAAAAGGAGACAACCGAGGCACAGAAAGGTTAAGTGACTTGCCCAGCCTCACACAGCAAGCACATGGCAGAACAGGGTCAGACCTAGTTGTCCCAGCCCAGTGCCTGGGCTCTAGAGACCACTGCCTGGTGTATCATTCACAACTGTCCTCAGAGAACTTGCCCCAGGTGCCTGCTGGTTGCTCAGGGCAAACTGGACGAAGGGTTTGCTGGGTAGGGGGATTACAAGCCCACTTTACAGATGGGGAGACAGAAGACCAGCAGGGAAAAGCTAGTCACCCGTGGTTGTCCAGAGAGTCAATTGCCAGCAATATTGACCTGTTTAATAAGTGCATGTCCAGCACTTGGCTTGCACCGGCTTGGGAGATGGGGGCTATTGTCATCCCCGTTTGGCAGAGGAGGAATCTGAGACTCAGCAGAGAGGGGAGTGGAGACCAGGACTGGAGCCCAGCTGTACCCTGATGAGCATAGGCGGGGGAGGGGCTGGCCCTTGGAGGTTACCACCCCCACTCCCCGCCCCCATGCCAGCTGCTTGCACTTGGGGCCCTGCTGTGGCCAGTGGCCGCAGCTGCCCACCCAGTTCTATGGGGGCAGGGGCTGCACAGAGCCAGCACATGTGGGCTGGTGACATCATATCTGCAGGGGCCCCCTGGGGTCCAGCCCAGCTGTAGGAGCCTGGCTGGGGGTCCCAGATCCCTGTGGGATGGGGGCCAGGTGACTTCAGCAAGGTGGGCCAGGTTGGGGAACGCAGCGATGGGGGACCTCTACAGTTTCCTCCTGAGGGCCCAATACAGCGCCGGACAACAGGACACTGAAAAGCCCTGGATTCAGAGCCTGGCCAGACCTGGCACTTAGATGCAGAGGGTCTCTGGGCTGCAACTTCTCCCTGGAAGCCGTGGGGGGCGGGGGGCCCTCCAAATGAGGCCTCATCCCCCTTCTCAGGGCAGGGTCGAGGAACGGTAGGCATGTACATTAGAGGAGGGGGAGTTATTGGCGACTAGGTACCAGGCCCTGGGCTGAGCCCACGTGGAATCTGTTCACCAGCCTCAGCCACAGAACTTCTTAATATGCCCATTTTACAGATGAGGAAATGGAGGCTCCGAGAGGTGAAGGGACTTGCTTCACCCAGCTGGGAAGGGTTCAAAGTTAAACCCAGCCAGCGGACTCCTAGCCTAGTGCTCTTTGTCTGTTACGCAAGTTGGAGGGGACCTGGCCTTGGCCTGGTGGTTTGGGGGAAGTGGAGGCAGGGCAGGGGGAGGAGTGAAGGGTGGGTGGCGGACACTGCCTCAGTCCTGGCAGGCTTCCTGGAGGAGGCAGCTGGTTCAAGTTGGGTCTTGAGGCCTTTCCAGCAGAGGTGGGGTCGGTTGGGGTCTTACCAGTGCCCCTCACTCCCACAGGCATCGCCTCCTCCCATCGGGCTCCCTGCATCTGGCCCAGGCCCAGGTGAGTGACAGCGGCCTCTACGAATGCACAGCCAGTAACCCTGCGGGGTCCGCTGCTCGGTACTACATCCTCAGGGTGCAAGGTAAGGCCCTGGCTGGCAGCCTCTGTGTCACACCGCTCCCCCCAACCCCCATCTTTCTTAGGCCTCTCGTGCCCCTCCCCCATCTCCATGCCAGGCTCTGTCACCTCTTCATGGCCCTCCAGTGTTTCTTCTATCAACTCTATTTCCTGTCTTTTTCAAGCCTTATCTCTCCTTCTCCTCACCCCCCTTCTTCCCCTCTCCTGCACCCCTTGGTTGAGCCCGGAGAGGCTGTTCAGAGGCCCCCTGAGAGCAGAGGGCAGGGCCCCGTGGCGATGGGGACTTGGGCGTTGGGAGGGGGACCCACGGAGGGGGTTCTGGTTCCTGGCTCGGGTGGGGGCCCAGGAGTGCGTGTTCACCTGGGTGTCCAGGTTCCATTCACAGAAGCCACCCAGTGGGGTCACTCCACCAAAGAGGCGGGGACCTTGTCATCTGCAGGAGCGCGGGGATGAGTTGTCTGAGACAGGGGTCCTCTGACTGCAGCCCTCAGCCACTACTGACCTACGTGCCGTTTTCATGTGGCCCACGAGTGAAGAATGATGTCTACATTTTTAAATGATTGGGGGAAGAAAGACAAATAATGTGACATATGAAAATTATATGGAATTCAGGTTTCAGTGTCCATAAATACAAACTTTATTGGAGTGCCACCACACGCGTTCAGTTACGTAGCGTCTGTGACTGCTTTCACGCCGTGATGGCAGAGTTGAGTAGTTGAGACAGAGACCATCTGGTCTGCAAAGCCTTTTCAGAAAAAGCCCTTTCCAGAAAAAGCCAACCCCTGATATAAGCTGACTCCCCATTTTACAGGTGGACAGGCTGAGGTTCAGAGAGGGAGGGGCTCAAAGCTTCGCTATGAGTTTGCATGAGCGTGGGAGAGAAACAGAGAAGCAGGAAGCAGGGCGATGAGCAGGGCCTCAGAGTCGGCAGAGCTGGGTTTGAATGCTGACTCTGCCACGAACTGGCTGTGTGACCTTAGGCCAGCTGCTTGGCTTCTCTGAGCCTTGGATTCTTCTTCTATAGAGTGGAGGCAATAATGCCTATCCCATAGTTGTCAGAAAGGGTATCGATGACATCAGGCACTCAGCACGGTGGAAACTGCTGTTGTTTTTAGCAAGTGTTTTTAGGGGGGTGGCGGGCAGGGCATGTACACCCTTGTGCTCCTGGACAGCAAGGCTCTGGGCTCCGGGTGGGGGAGCTGATCTCTGCCCAGGGGCCAGCTTCCATAGATGGTCTTATCTTCCGGCTCCTACTCTGAAGCTGGGAAGGGAGTGGGTGTCCTCAGCTTCCCCCGAGGGCCCAGGACACTTGTCCTCGTCTTCGAGAATTCTCCTGGGCTCAGCCTTGGGGCCGGTCCAGCTCCTATGAGCTGACGCAGTGGGTGACTCTGGTCAAGTCACACAACCTTTCTGAGCCTCAGTTTCTTCATCTGCAAAATGGACATAGCATCACCCACCCCGTAGGAGGGACCAACTGGGATGGAGGATGGGAAAGTTGCTTGAAAAACACAAATGCGGAAGAAACAATACCCACTATCCTCCCCAAGCCAGGAAAGGGAAAGAGCGAGCCGGGAACCCTGAGAGTGAGTCTAGCCGCAATGTTTT